>NC_050580.1:16393016-16993016 GCF_011100635.1 Trichosurus vulpecula | reverse complement strand
CCTTTATCACAACGGTCTCTCTAACTTATATTCATGAATGACATCAATATATATATATATATATATCTATAATTATTAAGAGATGTGGGCCACAGATGAATCAGTGAGGTCCAGTAGAAAGAGAGCTGGATCTAGAATGAAGATTTGGGCTCAATTTCCACAACTATACTCTTTAGGGTCGTCTCCACTCCAAGTATTCATATGGACTATTTGGGCCTGAGCTATGGTAGAGCCTTCCAAACCTGTATTGGTCTGATCAGATGCAATTAGACACATTGTACCTTGACCCCAACATAGTGATATCATTTTGATCCTCACTGAAAACGAAGAACAACAAACCTGTAACCTTAATCTTCCTAGCACTTAACTTTTCTGCATTGTGGGCTGAGCAGAATAAGTTTACTTTCTTCCACACATAAATCCCTTCAAATATGTAAAGTTCACACTCATATACTCCTAAAAAAGAACGATCTTAGAACTGGCACTAGAAAGATTATAGATGTGACAAGCATTATAACCTTCTAGACCTCAGTTTACTCTCCTGAAAAATTAAAGGGTGGGACTAGATGACCCCTAACTTTTCTGTCCACTTCCTCATCTCGGACCCTATGACCCTTGGTAAGAAGAACAAAAGAATAACAGATTGACCTGAGTATGGAAGGAAGGGGATGGGGAAACATCAGGGAACTCCATTTATTTGTTTATTTAATTTATAATTTATAGACCATCATTTGTAGAACATTGAGAACTTCAGCATTCATTTTGTATTCAAACCTAGAGCCTGACCATAAATTGGATGTAGGAAAGCCAGGTGGAATTGAGAGAAAGCTTAGTCATGACTGACAATGAGTTTGTGATTTAACCAGGATTGTCATGGATGAAATTGAATAGATTAAGGAGGTCCTCACCTGTCTCTGAAAGGCTCAGAGAGCTTCAGCTCCTCCATAGCTACCCCATTCACAACTCTCCATAGCAGAAACAGATAATCCATAGGCCAGACATCAATGGTCCTCCAGTCCCAGAAATTACATTCCAGACTTGACTTTGATCTCTAGTTAGGACTTTTGTTCTACGTTGCACTGAAGTGTTTTCCCTCTAAAATCATGCTATTTTAAGGTGAACATCTGAGTATAATCATTTCCAATTTAAACTTTCAGTTCATCTCCATATTGTAACAACCATAGCGATCTTTTCTAAGTGCACCTTGCCACACAACTTTATTGAAATGGCTACCACTATTTTTTTTCTTTTTTCCCTGAATTTTTATAAATCTTATGTCTGCTAAGTAGAGCATAAATCTTCTGATGATAGGAACAACTCATTTTGTTGCAAAATTTTATTTTATTTTAGTTATTTAAAAAAAATAAAACAGCATTTTTTTCCTTCTCTCAGCTTCTACTTGCCCTCATTGCGGAGGTGAAAAAGAAAGAAAACTAGAAAGTCCTTCTAACAAATATTCATTGTTATGCAAAATAAAGTCCCACATTGGCCTCATCCAAAATGTATCTCTCTTTTCACATCTTGAGTCTATCACCTCTCAGGTAGGAGAGAGGATAACAACATGCTTCAGCAATGGGACAATTATTTATGGCTGAGACTTTTCACTAGCTGGCATTTCTGGGCTGTCATTAATAACAAATATCTAAAGGAGCCCTTAAATAAACTGTAATCCCTTTTTGTTTAAGACTCTCCTAGGTTTCAAACTGACCTGTAGTTAACTGGAATGCAGGGAAGCCTAAATAATGAGCCAAACAAGCTTCTCCCATAAATCAAAAATAATAACGAGGCCTGGTGTTAATACATATACTGGGTGTTTAATGTGTTCTGACCAGAAACTCTGAGGGTGTTCCCCTCCCAGACTGATTATTTTATGAAGACAAACTAGGCCTCGATTTTTACCTAGCCTTAAATCACTGAATGGGTATTGCCTCAGATAAACTGAGACCTGGGAAAGACCTTAGCTTAAAAAAGCCAAAGTGTCCTACTGCATCCAGGACCATTTCTGGTCATTCTGGTCAACGTATTGTCACTGGACTCCAGTGCCTCAGAAGGAAAGATCAAGGCTGATGATTTGTCACAGCTCTGCCTCACTTAAATCCAATTCACTTGGAAATCGAGACATCACCTTCCTGTTGCCTTTGGTATTTTTGAGAATGAAGGACAAACAACAACAATGATGTATGTTATATGTATGTACACGTGTATGTATGTATATGTATCTATAACTACATGTATGTGGGGGGTGTGTGTGTATATGTGAACATATATCCACACACATACATATACTTATATAAAAGTGTATGCATATGTATGTATGTATGTATTTACATATGCCGTGTGTGTGTGTGTGTGTGTGTGTGTGTGTGTGTGTGTGTGTGTGTGAGTTTCGATTTCCTTGGCATAGGGAAATCCCAATAAATTCCCTTTACTAGGAGAGATCAGCAACTCCTCTGGAACTTATATTCTTAGGTATATGAATGAGACTGCACAAGTTAAGTGATTTGACTTAGGTCTCTCACCCAGTAAGTGGGAGAAGATATCACTGTCTTGTTCTTGATATTCTTGACCCCGATTCTGCCTCTCTATGTCATACCACCTATTCACAACTACATAACATCTTTCTCAAGAATAATTTGCAATTATGTTTTGAGATCTATAGAGTCCCTCTCCTTTTATCCCCACTTCAAATGTGTTATTTGGTGTAAATATATAGTTATTTCCATTTTACAGATGTGGTAACTGAGAATCTGAGACTGAGTGATTTGCCCAAGGACACAAAGAATAAGTAACTAAGCTGGGACTCGAACACAAGCCTGCTGACCCCAGGCTAGCACACTGCCCTCTTTTGTGCTGTTCCTTCTAATCCTAAGGCTGTTAAATCAGGAGATTTTGATTCACACACACACACACACACACACACACACTCAAATACTATATATGTATGTGTGTGCATGTATATATACATATGGGTGTATATATCCATGCATACATGTGTATACACATATATACACACACACACACACACACACATATATATATATATATATATATATAATCATAATATGTGTATATATGGAGCATGTATTAGGTATATGTATTATATGCATATGTGTGTATGCATGTTCATGCACATGTTTATAGTACACATAAACTAATATATACTTATATACACATACTCCGTATGTACTCACATTATGCTATATATAGTTATACCTATGGAGTGTATACATGTAAATATTATATATATGTGTTATATGTAAATGTGTATATATACATACATACATGTTATTTACACACACACAGAGTATGTCAATATAGTTAGGTTATGCCTTTAAACATCAATCCCATTATGGGATGCAGCAAAAGCAGTTCTTAGGGGAAGTTTTATATCCCTAAATGATTACATGAATAAAATAGGGAAAAAGGAGATCAATGATCTGAGCATATAGCTGAAAAAGCTAGGAAAAGAGCAAATTGAAAATCCTCAATTAAATACCAAATTAGAAATACTGAAAATCAAAGAAGAGATTAATAAAATTGAAACCAAGAAAACTATTGAATTAGGGAATAAAGCAAAGAGCTGCTTTTATGAAAAAACAATAAAATTCATAAACCTCTGGTCAATTTGATTAAAAAAAAAGAAAGAAGCAAATCAAATCACCAGTATCAAAAATGAAAAGGGTGAGTTCACTTCTAATGAAGAGGAAATCAAAACAACAATTAGGAATTATTTTGCCCAATTGTATGCCCATAAATTTGACAACCTTAAAGATATGAATGAATATCTACAAAAACATAAATTGCCCAGGTTAATGGAAAAGGAAGTAAAATTTCTAAATAACCCCATCTCAGAAAAAGAAATTGAGCAAGCCATCAATGAACTCCCTAAGAAAAAATCTCCAGGGCCAGATGGTTTAACATGTGAATTCTATCAAACATTTAAAGAACAACTAATTCCTATACTTTATAGGCTATTTGGGAAAATAGGTGAAGAAGGAGTCCTACCAAATTCTTTTTATGACACAAATATGGTACTAATACCCAAACCAGGTAGAGTCAAAACAGAGAAAGAAAATTATAGACCAATTTCCGTAATGAATATTGATGCAAAAATTTTAAATAAAATATTAGCAAAAAGATTGCAGCAACTTTATCACGAGAATAATACACTATGACCAGATGGGATTTATTCCAGGAATGCAAGGCTGGCTCAATATTAGGAAAACTATTAGCATAATTGACCATATCAACAACAAAACTAGCAGAAACCATATGATCATCTCAATAAATGCAGAAAAAACCTTTGACAAAATATAACACCCATTCCTATTAAAAACACTAGAAAGCATAGGGATAAATGGAGCCTTCCTTAAAATTATAAATAGCATCTACCTAAAACCATCAACAACCATTATTTGTAATGGGGATAAGCTAGATGCATTCCCAATAAGATCAGGGGTGAAACAAGGATGTCCATTATCACCCCTACTATTCAATTTAGTACTAGAAACGTTAGCTGTAGCAATAAGAGAAGAAAAAGAAATTGAAGGAATTAAAATAGGAAAAGAAGAAGCTAAATTATCACTTTTTGCAGATGATATGACGATTTACTTAGAGAATCCTAGAGAATCAAGTAAAAAACTACTTGAAATAATAAACAACTTTAGAAAAGTTGCAGGATATAAAATAAACCCATGTAAATCCTCAGCATTCCTATACATTACTAACAAAGCCCAACAGCAAGAGATAGAAAGATAAATTCCATTCAAAGTTACTGTAGACACTATAAAATATTTGGGAGTCTATCTGCCAAGACAAACCCAGGGCCTACATGAACATAATTATGAAACACTCTTCACACGAATAAAGTCAGACCTAAATGAATGGAAAAATATCAGTTGCTCATGGTTAGGCCAATCTAATATAATAAAAATGACAATTTTACCTAAATTAATCTATCTATTCAGTGCCATACCAATTGAACTACCAAAAATTATTTTACTGCGCTGGACAAAATTATAACAAAATTCATCTGGAAAAACAGGAGGTCTAGAATATCTAAGGTATTGATGAAAAGAAATGCCAGAGAAGGTGGCCTAGCCATACCAGATACTAAACTGTACTATAGAGCAGCAGTCATCAAAACTACCTGGTACTGGCTAAGAAACAAAGTTGTGGATTAGTGGAATAGGATAGGAATACAAGATGGAGAAGTCAACAACTATAGCAAGCTACTCTTTGATAAACCCAAAGAGGCCAGCTTCTGGGCTAATAATTCACTATTTCACAAAAACTTTTGAGAAAACTTGAAAATGGTAGGGTAGAACTGGGCATAGACCAATATCTTACACCATATACCAAAATAAAGTCAAAATGGGATTTAGGAGTAAAGGCTGATACTATAAGGAATTTGGAAGAGAAAGAAATAGCTTACTTATCAGATTTATGGAAAAGAAAAGAATTCATGACCCAACAAGAGATAGAGAGCATTACAAAATGCAAAATGGATAATTTTGATTATGTGAAATTGAAATGTTTTGTACAAAAAAAGCCAATGCAACAAAAATTAGGAGGGAAGCAGAAAATTGGGAGAAAATCTCTACAACTAGTGTCTCTGATAAAGGCCTCATTTCTAAAATATACAGGGAAGTGAGCCAAATATATAGGAATACAAGCCATTCCCCAATTGAGAAATGGTCAAAGGATATGAACAGGCAGTTTTCAGAGGAAGAAATTAAAGCTATCTATAGGCATATGAAAAAATGCTCTAAATCACTACTGATTAGAGAAATGCAAATCAAAACAACTCTTAGATACCATATCTCTCCTGTCAGATTGGCTAAAATAACAAAACAGGAAAATGATAAATGCTGGAGAGGATGTGGGAAAATTGGAACATTGTTACATTGCTGGTGGAGTTGTGAGCTTATCCAGCCATTTTGGAGAGCAATTTGGAACTATGCCCAAAGGGCTATAAAAATGTTCATACCCTTTGACCCAGCAATACCACTTCTAGGGTTGTATCCCAAAGAAATCACACAAGTGGGAAAAGGACCCATATGTACAAAAATATTTATAGCAGCTCTTTTTGTGGTAGCTAAGAATTGGAAATCAAAGGGATGCCCATCAACTGGGGAACGACTGAACAAGCTGTGGTATATGAAGTTAATGGAATACGATTGTGCTATAAGAAATGGGGATGATAC
The DNA here is from genome assembly GCF_011100635.1 of Trichosurus vulpecula. Lineage (NCBI taxonomy): Eukaryota > Metazoa > Chordata > Mammalia > Diprotodontia > Phalangeridae > Trichosurus > Trichosurus vulpecula. The sequence continues at coordinate 16,986,810 of NC_050580.1, read as the reverse complement.
AGACTTCATAACAACCTGGAAAAACCTACACAACATAATGCTGAGTGAGCGGAGCAGAGCCAGGAGAACATTATACACAACCATAGATACATGGATTCTGTGAGGACCAACCCTGACAGACTTCGCTCTTCTCAGCAACACAAGGTACAAAGACAACTCCAAAGGACTCACGATGGAGAATGCTATCTACAACCAAAGAAAGAACTATGAAGTATAAATGCAGATTGAGGCACACTTCATGCTAGCCTCCCCCCCCTTTTTTTTTTCTTTTTCTCTCTTTTGTTTTTGTTTTTGGGTTGTTTTTGTTTTTTGGTCCTGTTTCTTCTTTCGCATGATTCATTTCATTGATCACAGTTCTTCTCCATAACTTGACTAGTGTGTAAATTAATTCGATGTGAAGTTATATGTGGAAGCTATATGGGATTCCATGCCGTCTTGGGGAGGGAAGGGGGAAGGGAGGGAGGAAAATCTGGAACTCAAAATTATGTGGAACTGAATGTTGCAAACTAAAAATAAAAAAAAAAAGTAAATAAACATCAATCCCAGACGGGTCCTCTGGTCTTCACCAGATCACTGTGACACAAAGAACATTAAGAACCCCTTCTCTGACTAGATGTTCCTATGACCCAATATTTTCAAAACATTGTAAATAAGACAAGCCATTCTGTGATGATATACATTAGTAGCACTTATCCATTGACCATTTATCCATTTGATGCAGCGTTTACGCACCACCTACTTGTTTTCTCCGAGTGAAGAACTTCCTTGTCCCAATGAGCAGGGAGATTTCTCTTCACCTTCAGCCTTCAAACTGGATTTGCGGGGGCTCCCACAGAACCCACAGGCAGCAGGGTCATTCTCTAGCTCTTGAACCTTATCGCCACTCAGATCACCCTCTTGCAGATGAGGAAGCTGAGGATCTGAAGGGTTGATGGACTTGTTTGGAGTCATACAATCAGCCTTTGGAAGAGCTAGGAAGCCAGGCCAATGTGCTCGGCCCCAAGTTAACAGTCCTTTAACTCTCAAATGCTGATCTCCCCAAACGTCCTCTTCCCTTTGGCCTGAGACATCTTGAATTTAAATGTCCCATATGGGACACAACAAGGACACAGTTAAAATGGAAAGGATATGAATTATTTGGGAGCCTAGTACTGAGTGACTAATGAAAGACCCTGAGGGGATGACATAAACTTGAAAGAAAGAGAAAATATCATAGAGGGAGAGTTAGCTAAAATCTGACAGACTGAGAGGGCAGCACTGGAACTTTGGACAGAGTTCACCTATTTTCCTTTTTTTTTTTTCTCTGTCAATGTTCATTGCTGTTCAGTTGTTTAACTCGTGTCTGATCTGACTCTTCACAACCCCATTTGGGGTTCTCTTGGCCAAGATACTGGAGTGGTTTGGAGTGGTTTGCCATTTCCTTCTCCAGCTCATTTTATAGTTGAAGAAACTGAAGCAAACATGGTTAAGTGACTTGTCTAGGGTCACATAGCTAGTGTCTCAGGCCGGGTTTGAACTCAGGAAGTTGAGTTTTCTTGATTCCAGCCCCAGCTCTCTATCCACTGTGCCACCTACCTGCCCATGTTTGGACCTGTACTAAACAGTAGGGCTCCCAAGCTCAGCTGGTCTGGAGCTTTGGATGTATTTTTTTTGTTTCTTTTCCAGAACTTTCTCTCATTCGGCATCTCCCCAATCTTTATAACTTGATCTAGCAAAACACAAACGAAATGGGCACACAGATCCAAATAATGACAATTAATTGAATAAACATAAAGAACGCATTTTAGCTTTTGAGGAGATGGACTGTGAAATGGTTATTTGTATATTGCTGTCATTCCAAGTTACAACTGATAACACATTTCTCCTCATGGAAGTAATATATGGTTAAATTCTAAAATATTACTATGTGCCGCCTACCTATTAAATAGACTGGACTGACTTCGTCTGATGGGAGGACAGGAGGGGGACATCTCACAATTTTGATGGAGTGAAACATCTACAAGAGTCAGTAGTGCAATAAAGCAGCCAAAAACCTGAATGTTTGCCTGTACCTAGTTGTTTCCATATTGGCTTTCCCCTATTAGACTGTGAGCTCCAGGAGAGAAGAGACTTTGTTTTAACTTTCTTTATACCCTCAGGATTTGGCACAATGCCTGGCACATGGTAGTCACTTTATAAAGATTTATTGCCTTGTCTTGATTTCTGCTTCATTAAGAGAAGGGTAATTCCTTTCCCCCCAGATCTTCCTATCAATAATTCCTACACTCTGCCCCAAGATGTAAAATAGCACCTCACTGTTCAGTTTCTCATCTTGCCTAATCCCTAGAATAGGGGACTTTAAGCTGCTTTTGTGTCTCGAAACCCATTTGATAGACCGGTGAAGCCCATGGGCCCCCTTTTTAGAACTAAAAAATAATTAAAGGAAATGCCAGAGTTCAATCAGAGCTTAGTGAAAATAAAGATGTATTTTCCCCCATTTAAGTCGACAGACCCCTTGTAATGTATCCGCAAACCCCAGGTTAAGAACCCCTACTCCAAAGCATCAGATGGAAAATAAAAAGATGAATAAGTAAACCAACAGAAGTAGTGGCAACAGGAGTCCATCCAGGCCAATATGGAAAGAGCTGCCCTTACCAGGAAGATCTGGGGCCCCTCAAACAGAAAGGTCAGTTCCTCTCATTCCGACTCCAAGTCAGCAGCTGTCTTTCTGGAAAGACTTAAAACAGGATAGTTTCATAAGGGGAAAAGATAAAAAACAAACTATCAATGCACAAATTATATATGTGTGTATATATATATATATATATAAATTTTTTTAAATGATACTAGGCCACATCTTTTTGCTTATTTGTCCCCAATCTTCTTAGAATAGAGGGCTGCACTTTGCATGAATATTTTCAGGAATTTCCCATTGTAAGATTTTCTATAGAAACAGGAATCAGACTCCAGTTAAGACTCCCCTTGTACCTAATTTTGCTTGTTTGAAGCAGGTTTGTTGTTTCCTCTGTGGAGTAACAGAAAAGCTCAACCTCCTCCTAGCCCCAATTCCTGTATTCTGAATAGCTTCTCATTTGCAGCTCTCTAATTTCTAATTGTATGGCTGTTTAATAATAGCTGTGCCCTTATCCCATTGGGAACAAGCTGACTGTAATTACAGGCATTCAAACTGAATTTCCCAAGTCCATTGTAAGCCTTTGAAGTGAAACCTGATTTCATGGGGTGGGTTAAAATGCAGTCTCATGAGATAGCCTGTGGACAGTTGTACAGGCAAGATCCATTGCAATATCTTAAATTCAACAAACATTTATTGTATGTCTACTATTTACAAGGCCAGATAGGTCAACCTGAGCCAGCTCCCACTAATCCAGTATTGATTATGATAGGGAGAAGCCCAATGGAAATGGAGCTCTTGACAGGTGACCCCTACTACTTCCCATGGTAGGTCATTCCACTCTCAGATTGATGTTGTGGTGATCAAAATTTGTTTATGTTTTTTGCTTTCCTCTGATCAATCCTTTACTATTTTATCTCCTAACAGAGATAGAAATGCCTGAGAGAATAGGACAGAGAATAAAGATGGATATGGATAAAGACATTGAGACAATTTTTAAAGATCTTTGGATGTTATAGTGAAAGCTCTTGGACCTTGGATGCCCCAGTGAAATGGACTTTGGTTAAAAGGGGAAAGAAGGATGAAATAAAGGAGAACTAGGAAGCCCTGAAGACCTTTCTCTTTCTTCCTTCTTTTTCTTCCTTCTTTCCTTCCTTCTTTCCTTCCTTCCTTTCTCTTTCTTTCTTTCTTTCTTCCTTTCTTCCTTCCTTTCTTTCTTTTTTCTGTCTTTCTTTCTTTTTTCATTCTTTCTCTTCCTTTCTTTTTTCTCTTTCTTTCCTTCCCACCTGCCTCTTCCTTCCTTCCTTCTTCCCTCCCTCCCTTTCTTTCTTTCTTTCTTTCTTTCTTTCTTTCTTTCGTTGAATCTTCCATACTACTCTAGAAACTAAGCATTTTCTTCAGATTTCACTTCTAATCAATCTGTTACCCAATCCCTTTCAATTGCTAATGTGAATTTCTTTCAATAATATCTAAAATGTCTTTTTCTTTATCTGATTTCCTTAGGAAAATTATTCAATTCAATAGAAATAGATGTAAAATCTTGCAATTGATTCAAAAAACGTCAACTTCATAAGTCCAAAAAAAATAGGGGACAGTCTTAAGTCACAGTTTGAAATGCATTTTAGGGATTTTTGTGGACAAGCTCAACGTAAGTTAACATTGTAACTTGGTAGCCAAAAAGCCTCATGTGATCCTGGGCTGCATTAAGGGAAATCTAGATTGCAGCTGGAATAGGACGTCAGAAGTCCCACTGTGTTCTTCTATGGTCAGCCACCTCTAGAGCATTGTTTATACCATAAGTCAGGAATGACATCGAGAGGCTGGAGATTTTAAAGAGAAGGACAAATTTAGCAGTAAAGGACTTCAAGACCGAACTGTATGAAAACTGATTGGAGGGAAAGGGGCTGTTTATTCTGAAGAAGGAAAGTCTTATAGGGGATGTAGTGGTATTTCTGAAATATCTGAAGGTATGTCCCATGGAAGAGGGATTATTCTTTTGTCCCAGAGGGCAGAACTGGCAGCAATGATTGGAGTTGGCAAAGAGGTGACTTTAGACTTGATGAAGTGAAAGACTTTCTAAACATTAGGTCAATTCCAAAGTTAAATGGAGACTGTCACCCTGGATATCTCCAAGCAAAGAATGGAAGGCCATTTAAGGATGTAGTTCAAGAAGTCTTGTTCAGGTAGGATGTATTTAGTCCAAATCTTCTTTGGGGTTAATTAACTAGTTAATTAATTCCTCTTCACAGAGGGATTAATTAGCCTAGATCTTCAGCCAAGGCTGAGATTCTGTGATTTGATGACCTGGCCCCAGGTCATAATCACTAGAACACTGTTCTGAAAAGATTCATTCTGTGTCTAGACAGCAGTCATAATCCAGCTTTTAAGACAGGAACTATTTCCAAGTTGAGGAAGTTCTATAACTTTGTTGTTTGTGTGTCTTCCATCTACCCTCCAGTATATATGTCCTTAGGGATGGAAAGACCATCAGTGGAAACACACACACAACTGTAGAACTATTTTCTTTCTACCTGCTTTCCTGAAATGTGTCCATTTTGAATTTAACAGTGATTTTTCTGGAGCCCCATGAAACATTGGGGTTAATTCTCCCCTTCCGGATTTTAGTGCATTTTTTCAGATGAGCTTTTCCCTTATGAAGCTTAATTTCAATAAAATGTCACTAAAGAGAAGCATTTTCATCAAACAATAGAAATAAAAAATAAGCATTTGTCCAATTAACCTAAATTTTATAGAAAATATTATCAAGAAACAGAATTGATAAATCTATGTGCTTCACTATTTATTTTAAAATTTGGGGAGAGGGGAGGGGGTGACATTTAAAACTTATGGAAGTGAATACTGAAAACTAAAAATAAATGAATTAACTTAAAAATGAAAGCAGAATCTATTATGGTTGTATCTAGAAAAACAAAAAATGTCATTTTTCTATTTCAATTCATGATCTTTTAAATCACATTTTGGCAACTTTTTGAGCATCCACCATTTCATTACTTCATTATTTGTTGGTTTGCTTCTCTGTAAGTCTTAGATATTTAAAAGGAATATCAAGTTATACATAAAAGATATGCATTTTCATGTGCGGTCATCCTTTTTTAAAAAAAAATTCAACTCTGTAATGGAAATGTTTATATTATTTCATAAATGTAGAAAATAAATAAATAAATTGCCCCAAAACAAAGAAATAAAAAAGTCTTAGACAGTTGCCTGCATCATCTAGAGATTAAATGACTGGAAGGGGAAAACACAGCCAATATTTGCCATAGGCAAGACTTTAGCTAGGTTTTCCTGACTCTGAGGCCAGCTCTTTGGACATAACTCTATGTGGTCCCTTGGTTCAAGATAAAAGCCCTTTTCTTCTAGGTAGCTAAATTACATAGTTGACAAATCAGTGAATGAAGAGTCAGGAAGAACTGAGTTCAAATCCAGCCTGAGACTCTCAGTGGTTGTGTAACCCCGGGAAAGTCATGTCATGAATTGGAGAGATACTAACCACCAGCTCTAACTTGGTGAGACTGAACCTGAAAAGACTGATGATACATCACAACCTTTAATACTCTGTAGTTTAAACAAAGAAGTAAATTTGCAATAATGTAATTCATAGTGACTCAAGAAGAATTTATACTCTACTGTGTTGTAAGGTATCATATCGTAATGCAGCACTATACTTTGCCTACTCTTTGCGCCAGGTATTGGGAGAATGCACACCAAAATTAAGCAGTCCCTTCCATCAAGGAACTTACATTCTTTTGTGGGAGGGTAGTACAAAATCTACAGAGATAAGTTTAAAACAGCTTACAAGGGAAAGAACTCTTAACAGGTGGGTTGATTTGGAATGGTGATCCTGAGATAAGCACGTAAGGAATCAAGGAATGGTGAGAGTCAGCTGTGAACCAGATGCACATGCCAGGTATGGGAGAGATCTTGTTGAATAGCATATTAAGAGGAAACAGAATCCAAAATATCTGAAACTAGTGGCAGGCCAGGCCAGATTGAGTCAAGAGTACCTGAAAAGGTGTAATATGAAATGATTTGGGAAAGTTAGTTGGGAGGATAACACGGAATTCTGAACTTTGTTCACAAAATTGATGTCTCTGAATTCTCCCAAATGAGGATGAATGGGCAGCTGTCCCTGTGACTCTGCCTGATATCTCAGTCCCCCAGGAGAATCAAGTGCCCTGAATCCCAACTGAGAATCAGCTCTTGCTCTGTGACTCAGGAAAGGGACTTTTGTTCTCTTCCATGAAAAGCCTTTACATTTTAATTACCAGGCCTACTGAGGCTGTTGGGACTCTCTCTCCCTGCATCCTCTGGGATGTGTTGCAGGACATTATCAAGGTCTTCAAAACTAATTAGTCATTAGTCTTCATTCAGTAACTTATCCTGACTTAAGAAAAAAATCAACTCTGCTGCTAGTAATGTAACACTCTTCATAAGAAAAGAGTTGTTTTTTTTTTTTACTTTTCCATTTGACAAGCCAAGTGTGAACATAGAGCCAGTAATTTAGAAAGCCATTCTCATTTCTTAAAGAGACTACTCATGCATCTTTAATGGGTTAGTGAGTGTGTTCAAAGAGTACTAGGCTTTATAGAACTTAATGTTTGTTTTCCTCTTACCCTGATCTAGGATGGAGGGTCAATAGGTGAATCAGTAATTGTGTACTAATTTTAATATCTTTCAATCTCTCCAAATATATACACATGTATGTTTTCTTTCTTTCTTCCTTTCTTGCATTATTCTGACCTGCTTCCATTGATGACTCTATACTTTTGACTCCAGACTGGCAATATGAGGGTAAGATGACCACACACCCAAACCAACCTCCTCCACATGGCTTGTCTGTCTTAGTTGCATCCCTCCATGGAGCATCATTAGAATTCTCTCCACTCTATTTAATTAGATCCTTTTTCACAATTAAATTCCAATTATGTTTGTTTCTGTTGTGAAGCTTTAATTACAATTTATCCCTGTTAATCATCCCTTTATGTTCTTTCTTTGGGTTAAATTACCATCCCATTATCTCTGTCCTGAAGGACTTCTGCTCAACACTGGTCCCTGCTGGTGTCTTGACAGCCAGATCTGAACAGGCTTATCCTATGTTGAGTGGCTCATGTTCTGATGCGGGAAGGCATGGATGTGGGCCATGAGAGATTTCACGCTAAAATATTCTCGTCCGTTATACATTTTTGTTAATGATGTTCCTTTTGTCAGCCACTAATATGAGATATGAGCTTAGGATCATTTTTCTTGAATGATGAAGTTATAGGCATTTTTTTTTTCTTTTAGATTGTAAGCTCGCCAGGGGAGGCCCACCTGCAACAATAGTCGCCATTGATGAAGAAAGTAAAAATGGTGAGTACTCTGGACATCTGTAAATATGGCTGAAGAAAGGTGGTTTCTCAAAAGTCATTCTGAGTCGGGCTGGGAGTTAGGCTATAGAGTTAAAGCTTTGGTGCAACTCAATGAATAACCTTATTCTCCTCATTTAATTTCTGTTGCAGTTTTAAGGTAGTTTGTGTCTTCGAATGCTTCAGTTGAAAAACATTCTAATAAGATTTCTCACTGAATGGGGGAGGGAGGCTTTCTCCTCAGTTATGACTGAGAAGGTATTATTAGTAAGTAGTTCCTGAGGTCTTTCTCAAGGTCTTAGGCCTCCTGATAATTCTGGAGTGGAATGTTTCCTTTGTCACTCTTCTCTGCCTATACACCCTTCCAAACCCATATAATCTACTAAATCTGAACAGAAGTGATCCAGAAAAGCAGACTTTATAGCTAAAGCTAGACTGATGGACCTTAGATATAAGCATTGATCAAACATCTACTCTTTTTTTAACTAGTGGTAGTTGTTTTGGGGAATTTAACATGGTACTGCAACAAAGGATACCCCGCACAGCATAGTCACCAATTTATTTATTTATTTCTCTATAGGCTTTATTTAAAGATTCTTTGGGAAGATTTGGATATTCCCATACAATCATGGTCACTATCCACAATTCTGCTTGGCTTAACTATGCTTGGCTTGACTAATGTCTCTGAGCAAAGGATTCCCAGAAAAGTGAATTTGACTTGAGCCCAGGCCCACACAGGTGATGCCAATGGCAGCACAGGGCTTATACCCTGTAGTCAAGCACTGGGCATCTTCCCACCCTTGAGTGAATCCATGCAGATCAATGAAAGCGCTAATGGTTCCCAGTCTGGATGTATTTCCACAAAAGTTTGGCAAGTGAAATGTGGTAATGAGAGAATTGAAGTCCAAGAAACTGTGTAGAAAGAATCTTGGAACTGGAAAAAAGACCTCTTATTTTGCATTTGGCATTGTGGCAACCTCCTAGAAAATGAGTCCTGAGCCAGGCTGGAGATGAAAGAAGGCAAAACAAGGAAAAGACAGTTTTTCCCATAAGAATATAAATTTCATAAACTTGGAATATAAGAAGAAATCAGTATTTTGATGTTTCTCCACAAGGGCATTCATTTTGTAATGCATTGCCTTTTTCTGTAAGCCCATTGCTTATCACATAGTCAAACTATATGTTTGACACACAGTTAGCATTCAATAATTGCTTTTTGACTTGACTCACATGATATGAAACTGTTAAAAATGATTCCGGTTCTTCATCTGGACAAGCCAATCTTTAACAATCTACTCAAAACATAAACCTATGCTAAGACCTTTCCCATTTTACTTGCAAACATTACCTTGAAGAAGCATTTGTTTAGGTGGTGTGCTTTTCTGATGCAGGAGGGTTCATGTTTTGCTCATTCTGATGATTTTCCCATGAGTAATCTCAATTTCTGTTTCCAGTAGCTTTAAGTTTGGGAGTTGTCAGACTGTATGTGCATCACAGTTTGCCTTAAAACAGTCGTGGGCCTTCTAAAGATCTTTCTTGATCTCCATTTGTTTTGTCTGTCCTGAATATTTATCAGGAGCAAAAGAGCTCTTGAGGGGATGGAGATAGAAGTCACTTCTGTCATAATCTGCTCCTCTGTTTTGAAATCTCAAGGGACTTTGTATATTCTCTAATGACAGAAAAGGATTACATCAGTTTGCATCAAGGTAGTATTTGATAGGACAATGAGTCTGTTATCTTGTTCATTCTCAGACACAGGGAAACAATTCATCCCATAGCATAAGGGCTGTTTCTTCCTGTTGAGTTTCAGATGCATGTGTATGTGTATGTGTATGTATATATATATATATATATATATGTATATATACATATGCATTTGTATGTGCGTGTGTGTATATACTTATATATACATGCATACATACATACACATATACACATATATGCATACACACATACATACAGAGGGCAGTATAGATCAATATATTAGATATAACATTATATAATTGATATGTATATATGCATGTCTACATACATATACATATATAATGCTCATATATAAATATACATATATATACATACACACACACACACATATATATATACACACACACACATACATCTACATACACAGACATACACGAACATTAATTACAGATCTTTTCTCTCTTTCTTACATCTTCCAAGATCTGTCAGTTAATGAGTACAGTCTGGTTGCTCTTTACGTAACCATTAAATGAATAGTCTGTCATAGTAAAATTAAATTGAAAGAATCCATTCTCCCTACTTATTTTCTTTGTAATCATACATTGTGCCTTTCAGAAACAGGAATTCTGGTCTTAGCTAAATAGGAATATAAGAGGAATTAGCCTTTTTAGGCAGAAAACAAAACACTTCATCATTTCCACTAGCATTCAATGTCTTCAGACAGACAAATACAATCAGGGAAGTGGTGTGTGTGTGTGTGTGTGTGTGTGTATGTGTGTGTGCGCACACATTTGTGCATAAGTGTGCATGTAAAGGGCAATTCAGACTAGTCCAAAGAGAGAAAATCCAAGTGCCACAGTATCAGTGCCAAGCCTGGTCCTTTTCATGCCTCCCTTAAGCTTAGATATCTCAGGACTCCACTTCCTTCTCTTTTCTAGGGATCTGCCTCTTCCAACCCTAATGGAACATGACCTGGTAAAGGAGAGTCTCTGGGCCTTTTCGGGGAGGAAGTACACCACCCATTGAGGGATACTCTGCCCTTTGATGTTAGCTTGCACAAAGCCCTAGTGACCCCACTCTAATTACTGCTCTGCCTTCTCTCGCAGACATTTCAGCTTATTAAAATAGCATTTGGTAGATAGTAGAACAAGGCTACATTCACCATTTATTCTGTGCTGGCTTGTTTTGCCAAGTAATTACAATGGTGATGGTAGCCCACTGTAATCCCTCTTTCCACTGATTAAAACTTATTTCTCCAAGCATCTTTACAAGGATCCCCTGGGCAAAGTAAGGTACTGGAGAGTGATTGGGCATATGGCAGAAGTTCAATGTCTGTGCTTCATCAGAAAGTGACATGACACAAACAAGGAAATGCTCAAAGTCGCTCTTGCTAGAATTCACTAAATATGCCAACCATGGAGAGCACTGCCATGACTATGTCAATGTCACCCTGAGATGCCTTCAAGTGGTGCCCAGTGCCAGGCAGAGTGCCCTCCATGTACCTCATACTAACTTGGGGAATTCTTTCTTTGAAATGAATGGATGTGGAGTACTGATTTGCTTTTATACTGTGTATAAAAACTGAGACGTTAAAAGACACCTCAACTCTGGCTATCAGTATATTATCAAATCCTTATTATCCTATAATTCTATAGAAAACAATCCCTAAAGAGAGATGCCATGTTTCTGATGCCAGCCTCGGTTCCCGAATAAAGCTTTTATTATTTTTTTCTTGTTAGTAACTTGACTTGATTTCTCCATCCTGACCTATATGTACATCTGTGGTAAAATAAGAAGTAAAAGGCAATGTGGTGTCATGGTTAAAGAACCAGTAGGGAAGAGGGGATGACTTGGATTCAAGTCCTAGCACATTCCGCCTGTATCCTCAGACAAGTCACATAACTATTCAGTGCCCTTGCTAACCAAAACTACAATTATTTGAGCAGGTACCAATCTGTGTTGATGCAGAGAGTGTCTCACTGGGAGTTATCAACCTCAATAACATCATCATGGGCTCAAAGTCAACTGGCTGACATGAGATGATTTTGTGTTTCCATAGTAGGATCATCCTTTGGGGCTTCCATAGGCTTCTATTTTATCAAAACTTACAGGGGAAAAATATGGAAATGGTTTAGGATGAAAACAATCCAGACTAAATTATATTTTGGCAGCATCTCCATCTCTAAGTATTAGAATAACTCCCTTGACTTCTATCCTTGATGTTTCTGAAATCAAATCAATGGGTTCTTCTCCAACATACTTATTTTTTTTTACAACTATAATGCTGTCTTAAAGAATTCGGGGATTGAACAAATTATGCATGGCATTAGAGTGCTATTTGTTTAAAACACATTAATGTGCATTTTTCACTGCATATATACATATTGTTGATGTTTTTCAGTCATTCAATTGTTTCTGACTCATTGTGACCCTGTATGGGGTTTTCTTGGAAAAGATACTGGAATGATTTGTCATTTTCTTCTCCAGTGGATTAAGGCAAACAGAGGTTCACACAACTAGTGAGTGTCTGAGGCTGGATTTGAACTCAGGTCTTTCTGACTTCAGGACTAGAACTCTATCCACCAAGCCACTTAGCTGTCATATAATGCATGTACATACATGGATAGGTAGGTATGTAGATGGTAGATAAATACCAGTTGATATGAGTGATAATAAGTTATCTATTATTTAATAATGATAAAGTATAGAATTCTTTCTTGGAGTTCAAGAATCATCGAAAATATCAAATTATTAACTCTGAATATAGGAGGCCAGCCTTTGACTCAAACCCCCTGCTAGGTTCAAGTCCCTTCTCTCACACTCATTGGCTGTGCCACCTAGGGCAAACCACTTAACTTCTCAGTGCTCTAGGCAACACTGGGAAATTTACCTACTTAGTAGGAGTGGCCGAACTACTCTGATGTGCTGGCAGAGAGAGGCATATGTTTAAGGCTGCTTATGTGCCAGAAACATTGCTGAGCTTGAATAGCTGAAAATGTAAAAGTAAGACAATCTCTCATCTTAAGAGATGGGGAGTATAGCAGCAAACACCCTAGCATACCCAGGATGGCCTGCTAGCATGGGTTCTTTGACCTGCTTTTAAAAGAAAGCAACTTTAAAGGGGTCAACAATCTTCTTTAATTACAGTCGCTAGTTCAGGGGAAAAGTCAGCACCCTGAATGTCAGAGAAAATACAAGCAGAGAAAATAGCATAAAGACCAACAGACAGGGCTCTTAACTGCCTGATCAAAGCATTATTGCTCTACACTTTACATATATCACTGGATCGAGAGAGCCTTTACATTTGAGTAGTTGGGGAGCTCTGAACATATGGCTACTCAGTCTCAAACAGGGAATCAAAAGGTCCTTCTCCTAAGTGAGCCCCCAAAGCAAAATACCAACTTAGAGAATATATACAATTCTCAGAGCCAGAAGGCGACGCAACCACAAAGTATGAAAGCCTTCCTACAAGCAGGCTTCCTTTAATGGCCTCCACATGAGGCCGATTCATGGGCAGGGAAGATCTTCGTATCCCATTAACATCATAGGAAGTCAGCACATATAGGGGAGAGGTAGTCAGGGTGTTTGCTTGTGAGGGCATCATGATGGGAAGCAAAGCTATTCCACACCTCATCCTTCCCCCCAAAAAAAATATGCAAAATGCTTTGCCTGGAACTTAGTGAGATTTCAACAACAATGATTATGATGATGATAACAACAAACCAAAATGGTAGAGCAACCCCTAACCTCCTCATGTTATGGCCTAGGTGACAGAAGAAAACATATACACTGAGAACTATGATATGAAATAGAACATAAACACCAAGAAAAGAGACTAAGTGTAATATAGATGAGAGTAAGAAAGAAGAAATTCAAATATGGAAATTGAGATTTATGGATGTTGGTATGTTGGGGTCACAGGGAATGGCTTGAACTAGGGCACAGATTGGAAACAAGGAGAATAATTGTAGAGAAGTGAGCCATTGTGTTTGGTGGGACCATAGGGCAAATGAAGGCAAAGAGCAATACCCATAGAAGTGGTGGATAAAGTCATGGGAAAATGTAAGATTACTAAAGAAGGTAGCATAGAGTACTAAGGGAAAAATGAAGCTAGAGGTACCATAGAGAAAACAAGACAAAACACAAACATGATAATAAAATAGACAACAAGCAATGTATTTAATCTAGAGAAGTTAAGGGAAGGGAAGGAAGGAGGTAAAGATGAAGGGAAGAATGTGTCCAGTACTATCAAAACTTTTAGTATGATTTCCAATGGAATTTATAGGAATTTGTGGGTTTGCTAATTGGCTAGAGATCTTCCCTAAAGTAGGAATATTCTAAGCTGTATTTTACACATTGATTTTTACAGGGAGTAGACATTTGTGAAAGATGACCACTTTCAAGCCCAAAAAGCTTTTGGCTATAACTTGAATGGTCTTTTTATAAGAATAAATGTACAGTTAAAATGTGAAAATCTTTGTTCCTAAAAAGATAGACTTCGGTGATCTGGTACTAAGTGAGAAGTACCTCAAACCTGAATGATGAGCTGTAAAGTAGGCAGGATTGGAGGTTAGACACACTAAATATATCAAAATATCTCTAATTTAAGTCCTTAGCAGCAACCTGAAATCACAAGATTTAAAAAAGAAGTTACAAGATCAGTAAATCAACATAGTACCTATGTTCCAGGTACTGTATTAAGCACAACTAGATATACAAAGAAAGATTGATAATAAGATGAATAAATTGCACTATTTTCCCCATTTCTAGACTACTAAAAATGGGTATCAACCTAAAAGCAATGGAGAAGCTCAATGGGAATATAAATGTATTATAACTCATTATAAACTCTGAATTACAAAAGAAGACACAACATGAAAATTTAACATTTCTAAAAATTAAAAAAAAGAAATGGAATTGTCATTTGATGAAACAGAGATTACTGAAAATTTGTGAGTTTCATTGGAAACCTTAGAATATCAAGAGAAAGTATAAAGAAGCCCCAGGGCCATTTACTGGCCTGTGTCAAACTTGTGCTATCACAAGGAAAAGTGTTACACGGGTTGGCATCAGCAAGCATTATCTGTAATGGGGATAATCTAGAAGCCTTCCCAATAAAATTAGGAGTGAAGCAATAATATCCATTATCACCACTATTATGCAACACTGTACTAGAAATGCTAGCTATAGCAATAAGAAGAAATTGAAGGAATTAGAAAAGGCAACGAAGAAACAAAACCATTAATCTTTGCAGACGACATGATGGTATACTTTGGAGAATACTAGAAAATTGACTAAAAAATCTAGTTGAAATAGTTAACAGTTTCAGCAAAGTGGCAGGATATAATATAGACTCATATAAATAATCAGCATTTCTATATATTACCAACAATGTGCAGCAGCAAGACATAGAAAGAGAAATTCCACTTAACATAACTGTAGGCAATATCAAATACTTGAAAGTCTATCTGCCAAGGCAAACCTAGGTACCATATGAACACAATTATAAAATACTTTTCATACAAATAAAGTCAGATATAAACAATTGGAAAAATATTAATGTGTCAGAGTTGAGTCGATATATTAAAAATGTCAGTTATACTTTTCAGTCCCATACCAATTTACTAAATATTTTATAGAGCTAGAAAAAATAATAAAATAATTCATCTGGAAGAATTAAAGGTCAAGTATATGATGGGAATTAATGAAAAAAGATATGAAGGCAGGTGGCTTATCTGAACCAGATCTCAAACTGTATCACAAAGCAGTAATAATCAAAGCAATCTAGTACTGTAGTACAAAACAGTAATCATCAAAACAGTCTAAGAAGTAGAGTGGTGGATCAGTGGACTAGATTAGGTATACAGTACACAGTGCTAAATAACCATAGTCATACAGTTCTTGATAAACGCAAAAATCCAAATTTTGGGGACAAAAAAATCACTGACAAAAACTGCTGGGAAAACTGGAAAGCAGTTTGGCAAAAACTAGGCATAAACCAATATCTCACACCATAATACCAGGATAAGATCAAAACGCATACATGAATTAGACATAAAGGGTATGTGATGTTTAAAAAGGTTAGAGAAACATATTTTCTGAGTAATTTAATAATTTTATTATTAGTGCCAGCATTTTAATAGAAGGATGGTCATTTTTTCTTCTCTCTCTTTGACTAAAGACAACCATGGTGGCAGGCTCATGACTTGTACGCTCTTTTGGAAGAGGATTGTTCAAAAGGTTACCAATGAACTGTGATTGCTAAACAATTAACTATAGAATGACTTTCACATCTAGAGACTAGACCTGAACTTTGATTATGTCATCCACTTCTAACTCCCTCCCACCCCAAGCCTTGGGCAATCTATTCAAAAAATTTATGCTCTGAGCAGAAAACAAGGCATTGCTTACCTAGGTGGGGTCTAGATAGATTAGCTCAACCTTCCAAGACTAAGGTCTTGAAATGAGGATTAAGAAAAAAAGGAAATCTGAGTCTCCCCAAATCATGGTATCACCTTTCTCTGAGGTGATACCATAAGCAAATTAGAGGAACATAAAATAGTTTGCCTGCCAGACCTATGGATATGGGAAGAATTTATGAGCAAATAAGATAGAGAGCACTGCAGGATGTTAAATGGGTAATTTTGATTACTCTTTTTTTACATTTTTATTTTACATTAAAGTTTTTGCATAAACAAAATCAATTCCACCAAAATTAGAAGAAAATCAGAAAACTAGGCAGTGGTGGAAGGGGGAAGGTTCATAGCAAGTTTGTCTGATAAAAACTTCATTTCTTAAAAATACCAATAGAATTGAGTCAAATTAACAAAAATACAGGTCATTAATCAATTGATAAATGGTCACAGAATATGAACAGGCAGTTTCTAGATGAACAAATCAAAGTTATCTATAGTCAAATGACAAAATGCTCTATTGATTAGACAATGAATATTAAAACAATTCTGAAATACCACCTCATACCTATCAGATTGGCTAATCAGATAGAAGAGGAAAATGATAAATATTGGAGGACATGTTGGAAAATTGGAATGCTAATACACTGTTAAGTTTGAGTTGTGAACCGATCCAACCATTCCTTAGAGCAATTTGGAACTATGACCCAAAAGCTATAAAACTGTGCATACCCTTTGACTCAGCAATACCATTGGTAGGTCTGTATCTCAAAGAGATTTTAAAGGGAAAAGGATTTATATTTATTAAAAATATTTATAGCAGCTTTGTGTGTGTGTGTATGTAGTGGCATAAAAATTGGAAATTGAGGGGATGCCCATTAATTCAGGAAAAACTGAACAAGTTGTGGTATATGGTTGTGATGGAATACTATTGTGCTATCAGAAATGATGAGCAAAATCCTTTCAGAAAAATAAATAAATAAATAAAATAAAAATAATAAAACAACAACAAAAAAAACCTGAAAAGACTTAGATGAACTGATGCAAAATGAAGTGAGCATAACCAGGAGAATATTGTACATAGTAACAGAATATTATATGATAAATAATTGTGAATGACAAGTATTTTCAGTGATACAATAATCTAAGATAATTCTGCAGGACATATGATGAAAAATACTATCCAGTTCCAAAGAAATGAGCCATTCTGGATGCAAATTGAAGCATACTTTTTTTTAAAACTTTCTTTTTGTTGATTTGTTTGCTTGTTTGTGTTTGGTCTGTGTTTTCTTTCACAGCATGATTAATATGGACGTATGTTTTACCTGATTTCACATATGTCTAAGCTATATTAAATTGTTTGCCTTCTCTATGAGACGAGAATGGAGAGACAGTGGGGGAGGATTTAGAACTTAAGTTAACATTTTTGAGAAATTAAGGTTCTTTTTTACATGTAAAAAAATAAAATAGTGAGGAAAAATGTTGAATGGATTGGTCAGGCATGGATGGATTGCAGTCTGCGGGTTTAAAGGAATGTTTATATTAATGAGATCACAAATCCATTGGGCACATAGGTGACGGTAGATAGAGCATTGGGCTTTGAATCAGGTAGACCTAACTTCAAAACCAGCTTCAGACGATTATTAGTTGTATGAACCTGGTTAAGTCATTTTACACGTTTGCTTGAGTTTCCTCATCTATAAAACTGTGGATAATAAACACACCTGTCCTGCATTGTTATTGTGAGCATTAAATGAAATAATATTTGTGAAGTGGTTTGCACTTAAAGTATTATACAAACTCTAGCTGCTGCTGCTACTCTTGTCAAATTTTTTGCCATAGAATAAAGTTTTCTTTCTGGCAACCCCCTTTATTCAGGGAACATTCTTCCTTAGTGTCCTCTCTGTCACCATCCTTAATGTGTTTTCTCTCAAACAACTCTCCTGACTTAAAAGGACACTTAGACATGAATAACTGATTTTCAGATAACAAGCTCCCATGGAGCGAAAGAGCAGCCAGCTTTCAAAAGGCATTTGATGCTTTGTGACATGTTTTACATGCATGACCTCAGCCACAACAAACATTTCATAGTTTGTCATCATCAGCTTCATATCTACTAAAAACAAACCAAAAAAACCCCTTTTTTTAATTTATTAAGCATCTGTTGTGGGAATATGAGGATTTTTAAAATGACATAGCACCTAAAAGCTTGTCTGGGACAGGAGGAAGTATATGGAAATTAGAGTCAGAGATTCTTGGTTCAAACATCAGCTTTGGCACTGTTTGGAAAATCACCTCATTCTTCCAGTCCTTACTTGTATCCTCTTTAAAATGTGAGGACCGTGTTTGATGACCTCTGAAGACTTCGCAGCCTCGATATGTGATGCTCTGATCCTTACCTGCAAGAGGCATCATTCCTATGGGAGGAAACGAATATGTCATTTTACAGTTAAATATAGTAAACAGCAGGGAGTGATGGAGGTAAAGGAAGTTCTCCTTAGAAAGTACACTATAAAATCCTGAGGTGAAAAGGATGACTTTTAGGGGAAGGGATAATGAGAGCTAATATTTAACTAACTCTTACTATGTGCCAAGGACTGTGCTAAATGCTACACAATTACTTTCTCATCTGATCCTCACAATAACCCCAGTGCTATTCGTATCCCCATTTTACACATAGAGAAACTAAGGTAAGCAGAGGTTAAGTGACTTGCCCAGGGTCACACAGCTAGTGTCTGAGACTAGATTTGATCTCAGGTCTTCCTCATTCCAGGCCCAGAGCTCTATCCACTCTGCCACCTAGCTGCAGCATAACAGGAAATAACAGGCAAGCTGAGACTTGAAGCAAGAGGAAGTATATTAAAAATAAAACAAAATCTTCATTACTGTCATGAGGCACAGTTGGTACAAATGCTGTGTTTGGTGCCCAGTTTGTAGCCCAGATTACCTGAAATGTGGAGATCTATTGATTTCTTTTCCCGAATTATTTCACTTCCTCAGGGCCATATCTTTGCAATATTTTTTTCTATCATCTTGCTCATTCATAGTTTGCATCAAACACAAATGCCACTGGATGTCATTTCTTAGTCCCAAGTAATCATCCCAAGCCTCTTCTTTGGGATATCTATACCCGTGATGCCTGTCCAGCCTTGTATCACCTAGTCAACGAATCTTCCTGTCTTTCTGGCAGATCTATTTGCCCCTAGAGGATTTGCCTTCCTGTTTAAAAGATCTTGGAGGTGATAGGGAGTCACTAGAGTTTCTTGAGTAAGAGGGGATGATGTGGTCAGAGCTGTACTTTAGGGTATTGAAGTGGCTTTATTACCCTCATCTTCAACACCGTTATATTTATTGTTATTATTCATGACATGATTGCCACCACCACCAATGACTAGACATTTATGTTCAAGGTCTCACAATGTTTTCTGATGCCAATTGTTGAAGAGAATCCAAGGCATAATAAATCATGTGCTGGAGAAGATCAGGAAAATCTGCCCATATGGATTGATATGATACGGAAAAATCAACAAATGGACATGTTTGGCACTACATGCCAAGCACCATACTTAGAACTATTAATATGATTGCAGCAGTTAGGTGGTTCCTATGATCATAATGATTTGGGAAATATAGCACCCATAGGGGAGAAAAGACCAAGGAGGGGAAACAGGGTTTGAGAAATCAATTGACAATCTGACACTGAGTACTACCACTGGCACTAGGATTATTGGCAAGTCCCTTAGGCTCACTTTGCCTTGGTTTCCTCATATATAAAATGGGGATAATAATACATGTCCTTCTTACTTCAGTCATTGAATTTCAAATGAGAATATGGAAAGCACTTGGTAAATTTCTGTTATTATCTACAATATTCTCTGTTTCTTAAAGTGACCTACTAGCTCAGCCCATCAAATTTAAAAACAGCTATGCATGGTGTCTTGAGTGTGTCTGTGCAAGTGTCTATACATGTTTCTGTGTATGTGTCTGTATTGTTAAGGGAAACATTTTAAAAGTCTGTTTCTTAGTTAGATGGGTTCTTGGTTGTGGGTTAACGCATCTGGAAACCAAGCCTGATCTGATGAAATGGAAATCCTCTTTATACACATTCCAGATAAACTGGCATTTGCTATTCCCTGTACACAAGATTTCATCGGCCATCTCTCTGCCTATAGGAGATGTCCTCCACATCTGGAAAGTACTTCCTCCACTCCCTATCACTAATTGATATCCCAATTCTGATTCCTGTAAGGAAAGTCCTAATCCAGCTCCCCTTCAAGGCTCAGCCCTAGTGCCATCCGCAAAAGAACTTTCTTATCTACTTAATAACCAGTGTCTCCCTTCCCAATCACTATGCATTTGTTTTTTGTAGCCTTCCTTTACTTATCCATGAACATGTTCTATCTTCATAGTCAAATGTGGGCTCCCCAATGCCAGGTACTATTTCCATTTGCGACTATATCCAGACTAGCCCAGTGCTGAAAAGTGTCTTGAATGATGGATAGTAGATAGAAATTGTGGTCATTGCTGTTGTTTTCTCTTAATGAAAATCTTACCTGGAACTAGATGCTGGCTGCCTTCTTTCCCCTAAGGCACTTTCATGTTTGTTATACTTCTGATTCCTTAAAAGAAGCTCAAAGCCCCCACCTCTATCCTATATGATAGAAAAAGTGGTTTGTTAGAGGCACCTCCAGCTTCTAAAGTTCTATGCCTGTCACAACTTGAACTTTACTCCTAAGGTAGAGATCTAGGAGGAAACACACATTCACACACACTCACACACAGACGCACACACACACACACAAGCACAAACACATACATTGAAAGGAAGAAAAATAAATAAATAAAATATTTAAAGTAAAGCAGCGTCATATCTAAAAATATCTGGTTTGTCATCTTACAGGAGACAAGTAGCAATCTATTCCAAAAAAAACCACCTTCATTCTTCCACTTTCTAAAGTGATTTTTTTTTTTTCTGCACAGGATGTAAATATGTCATTGGCATTTGGGAAAAAAATAAAAGTTTAAATAGGTAAAATGGATGACACCTTTTATGATATTATTTTAAGTAATGTAATGAAGATTCATTAAGGATATATTAATGTCTTTGTAAGGAGCAGTCAGTTATCATCACTCCCTCAGAATAATCAAAGAGGTTATGGGCAAACACAAAAGGCAGAGTTTGAAAATATGCACCTGGATCATTTTTGTACTGTCAGTCTTCACCCCTGGCCAAATCATCCAAGTTCTCACTGCCCGAAGCAGCTTCTTTAGAGCGTAAATAACTGAGCCCTGATTGACCAGCCCAGATAGATGCTGCTTCCTTATCGGGATCTCCAATTATCACGAAATTGTAGGGCTGAATCACTCTACAAACACATATATAGTGTTAGGAAGTTGTTGATTTTCTTTTCCTGATCATCCCTAATTTGCTTATTAAAAAAAAATTCCCCATTCCTGTTAGACGAGCCCTCTGGGGCCAAACTGAATAAGGCTAAGCTGTCGTGTACATGATGGCCCTGGACTTGCTTAGATTTGTATCCTGATCTCTGCCACTCGCACCTGAACACAGTCTTCTTTTCTGAAGGCAAAACATTCCTAGACCCTTCACCTTATCTCGTACAGAAAGTTTTACTATCTTGGCTACCACCTCTGTGTTATTGCTCACATGAGGGTGATATGAGAACATGATCAAAGGTAACAGTTCAAACCCACCCATTGGTAGGTATTAGAAACACAGATGTCTATCCGGAAGGTTGGTCAATCAAGTCCTCTGGTTTTTACAAATAAGGAAACTGAGGTTAAGAAAGGTTAAATGATTTCCCCAGGCACACAGCTAGCAAGTGATTTGAATCTTAAAAGTGTTATATAGCCCTTCTCTCTCTCTCTCTCTCTCTCTCTCTCTCTCTCTCTCTCTCTCTCTCTCTCTCTTCTCCTCTCTCCTTTCCTCCCTTTTTCTCTCCTCCTTGCCTCCTCTTCCCCTTCCTCTTCCTCCCCCTTTCTCTCTCTCTTTTCTCCCTCCCTTTCCCTTCTCTCTCTCTATCCCTTTTTCTCTTCACTCCCTTTACCTCCCCCTTTGTCCTTCCTCCCCCCTCCCTCTCTCTGAATTATTACTCTCTTAACATACTCATCCTATGTGACCAATGGCACACATGGCAGTAAGTTTGGTAAAAGACCTTGAGGCTGTGCCTCATGAGAATTAGTTAAAAGAACTAACAGTGTTTAGTGTAGAACAGAAAACACTAGAGGGAGGGCATTCATAATACCCGTGTTGGAGTATTTGAAGGATCACCACGTTTGTAAGAGAGCACTCCAGAGGACAGAATTGCAAGGGATAAGAAGAAATTGAAGAGATGTAGGTGTATCCAGTCCTGTCAGGAAGAGAACATTACGAGCAATGAAGGCTGTCTGAAAGTGGAATGAGTCACCTCAGGAGATCATGCGTTCCCCTTACTGGGAGGCCTGAAAGCAGAGACTGGGACTGTTGTTCATCCTTCGTTTTCAAAGAGAACCAGTGGCATCACAGGCTCATATCTGACTTGAAGGGCCTTTTAGGGTTGCAAACTTGAGCAAAGTCCTCAGCCTTACTCTCCTCCTGAGTCATAGAAGTGCAGTTGCCAGACAAAAGTCAGGATGGCTGCTAATGGCCCCAGGTACAGTGGATGACCTTGGTGTCTTTGGTGCCTGACCAAGCTCTAAGCACTCCACAGCCCTTGCTTCATGTGCCTTTGTTGTTCTCATCTGCTCATTCTTTCAGGGAAAGTCTTCACGAGCTTGGAGTAGACATCCCCCTTATCCACTGACTGGTTTGAAGCGGGTTGGTTTTCCTCAACCTAGTTTAGCTGTTACATATGCTATAGGTTCTTGGAGCTGTGGGTGAGAGCTGGGTTGCAGCTGGACACCAAATGTGCATGAGTGGCCCTGAAAATGCTCCTTATACCAGAGGTGCGAGTCCTCCTGAATACCTTATACATTCCAATGTCTGCCTGGGATAGGATGAAAGGGATTATAGTAAGTAAAACTTATAGCAGATCAATCTATCTCATTAACTTCTATGTGAAAGTAATCAACTCACCATTTTATTGTTTTCCTAGTACAGTTTAGACAGAGGTTTAATGGGGAGGTGACCCAATACAGCAAAATGTTGGATAGGTATTCATGTTGCTTTCAAGTCTCAGGGCTTTTATGATTTAACTGTATGACTTTGGGCCCTTAACCTCCTTGACACTCATTGTCTTAATCTATAAAGTAAGAGATGAGTCTTAAAGAATGGTCCTTTCCCAGTTCTAGGGCTCTTTTCCTCAGCCTAAAATTGAAGTTACAAATAGTAGTCCTCTCATCAATTTCTCAATAAGCATGGATTTGATTTCCTTGTCAATATTAATTACATAATATTTTATTTACCCGGGCAAGTCCATTAACCTTGCCGCACTCAATTCTCTAAGCCTATAAGTGGCAGAGATGATGCCAAGCTGCATTAGTATAAAGAATATACTATACCAAGGAAATCACATATCCTATGCCAATCTCTATTAATATTAAAAATATTAAATAGATAAGGGCTGTGTGGTGCTGTAGAATCAGTAATAGGCATGGAAGCAGGAGAGAACTGGGGCCACCTGATACATGCATTAGTTCTGTAACCTCAGGCCAGACACTTCTCAAATGGAAGCCTGTTTCTTTATCTCTAAGATCCTCACAAAATCCATGTGAAGTATACACTTCTGTTTTCCCTTATTGCTGTTCCTGCTGTTAGTAAATACTTTAAGGAGAAAAAAAATAAGATAATCACATGATGAGATGTAATTTGGGGTCTTTCTTTAGCATAGCTCTATGCTACTTCTTCCCAGGCACATTTGTTGTTTAATCTTGCTGCACTTTGAAAGATAATAATCCCTGTTTCACTCCCTGAACTGTGTTTTGAAAATCCTTGCCATCATCTTTTCCCTTAGCTTAAGTTATGGGAATCAGGGCTGCAAGAATCGCATGTGTGACTCGCTCCTCCTCTGTCTGCTTCAGGGATAATTCTCTCAGCTAATTTTAGTTCAACTTAATGTGTTTTTATTTCTCTTGCTTCCTCCATCAGGGTAGATGAAAGGGAATGTGGAGGGAGTAGAAAGCAAGGAAAAAGGTACTTGGAATGCCTAGCTGTTTGGTAAATCTTTAATCAATCCCAGGAAGAAGTATTTTCTTTACTTTAGAGGAGCTACTCTTGATTCCTTCCTTCTCATATTTATTGAGAATCCTAGTGCTCAAGCATCTTTATCAGCCCTTAGCTCGAAGAATCATAACAACAAGAACAACTAATATTTATATCATTTTAGATGAGTTAGCTCAGTTGATTCTGACAAGTCTGTGAGTTAAGTGCTTTTGCTATGTTCATTTTAAAGATGAAGAAAGTGAGGATCAGAAAGGGAAAATAATTTTCCAAAGTCACACAGACTGTAAGTAGTAGTCATTCTTCATTATCAGTTCCATGAGCTTTTTCCTCCTGGAGAAAATATAATGTAGTAGAAATAGTACCAGCTCTGAAGCTGTTGGACAAGGATTTAAGTCCCTCCTGGTATATTTGCTTACCTCTGTGACCTTGGGCATGTCACAATCATTATAGGACTCAGTTTCCATATCTGTAAAATAAAAGGTTTGGACTAGTTGGCCCCTGAGGTTCCCTCTGACTCTACATTTAGGATCCAATGAGATTTTCTCATTTCTCTTATCTGTCCTATGAACATGCCACGCCCTCTTGACCAACTGCCTCACCAATGGGGCAGTGTGAGAAGAGAGCTTTGCAATGAGAAGATCTAGGTGGGAATCTGGGGATTGATACTTATTTCTTGTGTGACTTTGTTATTCTTCTTCCCCTCCCAGCCTCAGTTTCTTCATCTGTTAAACAAAGTGATAATGTCTGATGTGGCTTCTACATCTAAATGCATAATTCCAAATTGAAGGAGATTGAGGTGTTTCTTGCTTGCTGGTTTGTTTGTTTCTTTGGTTTTTACCACATAATAGACCATTTCTGATAGAAAATTGGAATACTTATGTTATAGATGCATCAGCAATCTCAGTGTTCTGAACAGCCACAAAGTAGCCCTAAATACCAGCTGCCCCATCTACTCAACACAAAACAAGCTCTTCATCTTGTGTTAATGATGGTTGTTGGATTAGAATCATTGATTTTTTGGTAACTATTCTAATGAAAATGTTTGTGTCCCAGTATTTGAGTCATGTCTTCTAGTTGGGCCATTGTGAATCCCGAATGGACCATTAGACTTCAAATTAGAGTGTGGCAATCAATGTTGTACAGGTACTGAAGAGAACTAGTGAGAAAACAAGAATCCCAACATGTCTAAACATTGTCCACCATACAGTACTTTCAAAACAGGAAAAAAACAATACGTACTGTCTCCTAAATAGTATCAGTCAGGAGATTCAATTAAAAATGTGTTTTCCATGTGGATTGTTGGTGATCAAGGCTTTATTTTTGTCACATTAAATTAGTAGGCATAATTAGTAGTATTAATTGCATATTCATAATTACCACTAATATCCAGATAAGTTAACAGAATTGCAACTCTTTAAAACAACAAAAAGAAAATAATGTATTTCTTAGTGGTACTTAACAATAAAAGATGTCCAGTATTACCAGCTGCACATGTTTTCATGTAGACTTTCTATAATTTGGATTATCTGTGTATATACCCATAGCTTCCAAATTATTTTAGACTCATAAGAAAATCATTCTAATGCCAAGACTGTAGTACAATGGAAAAAGCAAGGTTGGCACTGGAAGACAAGGATATGGGTCTGGATCCCATCTCTACTATGACCACATCTATGGCTTTGACCAAATCATGTTAACAGTCTGGTTCTTACTTTCCCCTTGTATAAAATGAATGGTCTGAACGAGATGATTTCTGAAGAACTTTCTAGTTCTACCTTTATGACCTCAGGGACTACTCTGCTACTATACTAATCAATTTCCCAAACAGAATGAAGTAAACAGGAATACGTAGTAGATATTTTAATAATAAGTAAATAAATATCTCTAATTTTAAATATTTTTGTTTGAAAATATTGAATCAATTTTCACCATTACTTGCATTTGGGACTGATTTGATCTCGGCTTCAATTTACAAATAAAAGTTGTATCAAGAGCTGAAATCTAAAGACTGACCCCTTCTATTAACTGAAAACTTCTAGCCTGATGCTGTGCCTTCTGTCAAAGGCAGGATGTCCCAAGATTTCGCTAGATCCAGAGAAGAAAGATGAGGAAACATGGGATAGTAGAAGAAATACACCCTTTGGAATGAGGACTTGGATCCAAGACACCTTCTGACATTAGCTCTCTAACTCTGAGTGTTGTCCTTGACCTTTCTCCCCTCCAGTTTCCCCATCTATAAAATGATGCAAATATAGAGTGTTTACCTAGCAGACTCAAATTGGATCTTGAGTATGAAAGTGCAGTGCCACATGTATATGGCCCTTTTCTAAGGACTAATAGTGATTGTTATCAATGAAGTCCTTGGGCTGAAAGAACAACAAGGACATTTCAGGGTTGGGTATCTGCATTGCTATGTTCCTATAGGATTCCTAATGCTCACCTTGATTTCATCTGGTAGTCTGAAACATTTGTTGATGTGTTTATTTTGCTTTGTTTGAAATTGTTCCTTGTAATTTCCTGCTCTATAGAATTCTCTCTCTGGCTGACTATAGGTTGTAGGCATGTGTGTATATATATATATATATATATATATATATATATATATATATATATATATATATATATATATATATATATGTATATATATATGTATATGTATATATACATACATACACACATATATGTATATGTGTGTGGTTGCATACATGCATAGATATATGTATGTATGTATATGTGTATGCATTTTAATAGGGGCAGCTAGGTGGTACAATGGATAGGGTGCTAGGCCTGGAATTGGGAAGACCCCAGTCCAAATCTAGCCTCAGACACTTACTAGAGGTGTGACTCTGGGCAAATGGCTCAACTTCTATTGCCTCAGTTTCTTCATCTGTAAAATGGGTATACTGATAGCACCTACCAATCCCGGTTGTTGTAAGTATCAGATGAGGTAATAACTGTAAAGTGCCTCATACATCGCAAGCACTATTATAAATCTTAGCCATTATTGTTATTATTATAATACTAAGGACTAATGAACATAAATCATTTATAATAACTAAGAAACAAAACGGCATACATTAACCACACATGGTCACTTCTCTACCTGTTCTTTCAGCTTCACCTCCTTCTCTCCGCTGGCACAGAGTGTTCGTACAATTATTTGTTATTGAAATCTCTTTCTTCCCTCACCCCCACACTTGATGTTTGGAAGCAGCTGGTAGTCCAGTGTAGAGAGTGCTGGGCCTGCAACCAGGAGGACCTCAGTTCAAATCCATCTCAGAGATTTGTTAGGTGTGTGGTCTTGGGCGGGTCACAACTTCTCTCTGCCTCTTTTGCTTCAATTATAAAATGGGGTTAAAATAGTATCTCTTTTCCGGGTTGATGTGAAGATCAAATGAGACATTTGTAAAGAACTTAGCACAGTGCCTCACACATAGTAGGTGCTATTAAAAATGCTTATTTCTTTCCCCTTCTTCTTCCCTTTTTTTAAACCAATTCTATTGAACATTTTTTCTATCATTTATGGAGGAGAGCTGTCATCACCTTGATACTTGGCAATGGGTACATTTCTATACTTGAACATGTTGTAGATATGGCAGGCAAGGTTTTGCATCAGTGTTTTAGCCAACACCAAAGTGGAAAACAGGAATATCAGCAATTAAATTTCTTATCATACAACAGGATAATCACAAACTCTCCCTGCCATTTCCTCCATTTGAAAAAGTCTTACAAGCACATACATACACTCTTTTTTTCCTTTCCGGTTATCAACAGACTATGACAATATGAGCATTGAAGAGATCTATTAACAACATACCCCTTGTGAAACTACTTGGTTGCCCTGCAACAAAGAAGCTGTAGCAAAGATAGGAACATATATTATGTATTCCACTGTAGAAGAAAATTATACTTGAGATAATCCCTGTACTGTAGTCTTTCCTGGTCAGGTATATGTGGAGTCTTGTTCTCAGTTCTAGGGCACTCAGTAAAAGAGAGGCCCTGATAAGTTAAGGGGTTTCCAGAAGAGAACAATCAGTATGGCAAAGAGGCCTAGGTGTACTTTGTATGAGGTTATGTTGAAGGACCTGAGAGTGTTAGGAGGGAGCATAATAGCTGTGTTCAAGTTGTAGTTAGAAGAGGGGTTGTCCTTGTTCTGCTCATGCATAGGGAAAAGAACTTTGAGTGAAATGAGAGAGAATTTGGACTGGGGGAGTGTGGATAGATTGCATAGAGATAGATTTATTCTTGATATAAGGAAATAACTTCTAGCTACAGAGCTGCACTATTCCCTGAATGGCTTCAGATTGTATTAGAAAGAGTGCTAGAGCGAGAAATGACCACAGAGGTCATAAAATATAGAAATTTGAGAGCTGGGATGGTCTTCTATGGCCATGTTGTCTAATTGATGGAAAGAAAGGAAGGAAGGAAGGAAGGAAGGTAGGAAAGAAAAGGAAATCTTACTATAATGAAATGAACATTTATATATGTATATGTATATGTACATACATATATATATATGTATATATATATATATATACATATATACACACATATATTTGTAATTCTAAAAGGGTTATCTAAATGCAAGGTATCACCACCACCACCACCACCACCACCACCAGCATAATCATCATCTTCTTAATAATTGGCTTCCAATGTCTGCTTCTGAGGATGGGTAGCCCAGCTCATGATCTTTCCAAACAACCCATTTCTCTTCTGGATAGCTCTACATGTAATTGATAGAAAGTTTTTCGTGTTTTTTTTCCCTGACATCAAGCCTTCATTTTCCTCTTTTCAGTTTCAACCCATTATTCATAATTATACTCTCAGGCCAAACAAAACAAATGCAATCCTTTTAAAGATTTTAAGATATTCATCATCTCTCCCTCCCCACAAGTCTTCTGTTCCTCAGACTAAACATGTTTCGCTCCCTCAAAGGGCACTTCAGTGACATAGCTGCCAGGCTCTTTATCATCCTGGTGATTCTACTCTGCCTGATTACTGGACTATCCATACACTCTGTATGCCATGGCCCTCAGAACTGAGCAAAGCTAGATGAGGCCTAACGAGGGCAGAGTGCAGTGGGAAAAAATAATCCTCTTAGTTCTTGGAAATTATGCTCTTAATGCATCTATAATTCTCATTAGCTTTTTTGCTGCTATATCCCACTGCTAACTCACCTTAAGATTACAGTTCATATGATAAATAAAATAATAATAATAAATGTGCTCTGTAGATTTTAACAACAACAAATATATACATATATACATATATATACACATATATATATGCACATATCACACTATGTGCCAGATACTGTGTTAACTCTCCCATCCTTTTGAAAACCAATAACGTCCATCCATTCTTCCTCTATATCCACTTTATAAAGTTGATGTTTATGCCCAAGTACAGGATTTTACAGGTATTTGTGTTACTGGGCTTTGTTCCGCAAATGTCCAGTTGCATGGAAGCACTTATGTTGGAAATGCCAAGGACCTACTTCTAAAAGAAATATCCTGTACTTCCCTTCCCCATATATGGGAACAGCCTCTTTCCATTGGCTTTGTATATGACTGAACCTGAGTCTTTACCACTGTAAAACTGGAATAGTCTTCCTTTCCCTTCTCCCAAAGTCTTAACAAATCTGGCAGTCCCGCAGGTCTAGAATATGGAAGAATCAGTTTCCACCAATAAGGAGGGTCTCATGCAAATGGGCTTCGAAGTATGGGGCTTATCAATTTCACATTAAAATTTTATTAGATTATGTCCACTGCTCTAGCTGTCAAGGTCATTTGAGATCCTTATTTTGCATTAGTTTTACTGCCCAGCTTTGTGTCATGCATAAATTTGATGAATATACTATCTATACCTTTATTCAACTTGTAGATTAAAATATTAACGTCATAGGACCACAGACAAATCTCTAAGATATTCCACTTGAGACTTCTTAACCATGATAATATTGAAACATTAACAACTTCTTTTTGAGTCTGACCATCCCACCAACACTGGATACATCTTGTTTTGTTACCTATACCATATCTCCCTATCTTTTCCAACAGAATGTGATATTGGTTACAAAAAGCTTTAGTGAAAATCTGAATGAATTATATCTATATCATTTTCCTCATACACTATCCTGTCAAAAAAGGAAATAAAGTTGGTTTGGTATGACTTGTTCTTTATGAAGTAATATTGGCTCTTGGTAATCAATGTTTCTCTTTCTGATGTTTGCTCACAATCTTTATTGATTCATTCTAGAATCTTCCTAGGTACCAAAGTTGAGCTCAGTGATCTTCGGTCCACTCCCATATTTGATGATCAGGATATGGACTCTCCTTCAAATAGGTATAACTTCTCCCATTGAAATGATTCAGGAATCATCACTATGGGTTTTGGGAGGACCAAAGTATGTGATTCATGTGACTGAGGAGATTTGAGAGGACATATAGCCCAAACTGTCCTTCCATTCAAATTCCTTCTGCCATATCTCAAACAAGTGGTCATTTCTGCCTCTGTGGGAAACCTCTCATGACCGTGAGCCTATCACTTACCAAGGCATTCCCTTCTACTTTGGGACATCTCTCATTATGAGAAAGTTTGTTTTGTTTTGCTTCCCTTTACAGGAAGAAACTGTCAATCTCTTTGTAACTCCCACTCTATGCTTCTGTGATATTTTCAAACAGAGGCTACCACACCACTGCTCCAGAACCAGTCACTCGATCAACAATTATTTATCAACCATTTATCATTGGTCATGCACAGGGGGAAGGTACTGGGCACACAAAGACAAGATTACAACAATCCTTATCCTGAGGAGGCTCGCAGTCTAAGAGGGAGCTGCATCAATATAAGTACGCACAAGGTGATTTGGGTTGTAAGGCAGGAGCAACTCGGTAGATTCCTGTTCTAATATCTCTGAATCTGCTTTGAGGTCTCTTTCTTGAGTAAGATTCTGATTCCTTAGTGGCCCTGAGCGCAAGGAATGAACATTTTATCTCTATCACACTTACCATTTTATAAATGCACGTTGAATTTGATTGATGAGAAAGCAGCAGCCAATCCGTTTTGTTCCCAGTCTCCATTTCATCTAAGAAATCATATAGAGTGGTAAAGGGCATGGGAGAAAGGCAGGGGCTAGTCTCTGAGAGTACTTTCTACAATAGGTACCTCTCCTTTCTTTCCCCTTATTCTTTTCTTAACTCTTCGCAGTTTGGCTTATAACATCATCATTCAACAAAACTCCTCTCTCCAAATGTTATTAAAGGTCTTTTAATTGTCAAATACTGGGTAAGACCTTAATTTAGATAGGCCAAGTTTGCTCACTGTATCCTGGCCTATTACCAGTTATCTTGACTTTTGTCTTCATGAGGGACTTCAATGAATCTGGAGGGCAGAGTGAGACTGATGACCTTGTGCAGCCCTGCCTCAGTTAAATCCAGTTTACATGCAAGTCAAGGTAGCACCCTCATGATATCATTGGTCCTCTGAGAATGGAGAACAAACTACAGCAGTAACAACAGTAATGGCCTTTTCTCAATCCTCACCCTTCTTTACTTCTCTGAAACCTTTGACGCTATTGGCCGAACCCTCTTTTCCTTGCTACCTTTTTCCCTGTTTTGTTGTTTTGTTGTTACTTGACTCCCTCCTGGTTCTCCTCCTTCCTATCTGACTACTCCTTAGTCTTCTTATGTAGATCTTCAGGTGACTCCCCCTAAACATAGGTTTCCCACAGTGCTGTGCCCTGGGCCTTCTTCTCTTCTCCCTTCATACTATATTACTTGGTGATCTCATCAGCTCCCATGATTCCAATTTCCAATTACCACATCTATGCTAATAATTCTAAAATCTATTTATTCAGCCAATTTCTCTGCTGACTTTCAGTCCCTCATCTCCAGCTGTCTACTGGATGTGACAAACTGCATGTCTTATGGATATCTTAATTTCCACATGTCCAAAACTGAATTCAGTATTTCTCCACCAAAATCCTCCTCTGTTCTCAAGTTCTTTATTACTGTTGAGAGTAAAACCATATTCCCAGTTTCCCATTCTCAAAATCTCAGTGTCATTATCAGCTCTTTACTACCCCTTACCACTCTGACTCCTTTCCTTGTACCAATCTGTTGGATTTTACCCATGAGACATTTCCCACATAGGCAGCCTTCTCCACTGTGACAGTTCTGGTGCTAGTGTTTATCACATCACATCTGGACAATTGCAGGAGTGGATAGCTTTGTCACCCTGCCATCCATCTCTCCCCCTTCCAGTTCATCTTTCATTCAGCTGCCAAAATGCTGTGCTAAAGTATAAGTCTGGTCCTGTCGTCCTTCTGCTCAGTAAACTCCAGTGGCTCCTTATAACCTCTGGGTTCAAATATAAAATCCTCTGTTTGGTCTTCAAAGCCCTTTATAAAGTCCTTCATTCCACCACCCCAACACAGATATCTTCCCAGTCTTTTTGCACCTTACAATCCCCCTCCCCCATGTACTCTGGGATATTCAGTAACATTGGATTCCTTGTTATTCCTCGCTCAAGACATTCTGTCTCTCAGCTTCAGGCATTTTCACTGGCCAGTCCCCCATAGCCACCCATGTTCTCTCTCTTCAGCTCTGCCTTCTGACTTCCCAGACTTGCTTCATGTACAAAATAAAATCCCACCTTCTGGAGTAATCTTTTCCCAATCCCTCCTCCATTTCAGCACATACTTTCTGTTCATTATTTCCAATTTATCCTGTACATAGCTTGGTAGTCCATGGCTGTTTACATGTTGCCTTTGATATTAGACTGAGAACTCCTTGAAGAGGAGACTGTGTTTTGTCTTTCTTTGTAACCTCATTCCTTGGCACACTGCATGGCACATGACAGTCACTTAAAAATGTTTACTGATTGGCTGACTGAAGAGAAGTAGGAGAAGGGGCTGCAGTTTCATTAGCAGTAGTGGAAACCTAAGTCGATGATAAAGCATAAAGCATTTGTTTCCATTATACCTCCAGAGGAACCTGTCCCCAATCCTAGGTGCTGTCAGCTTTAGATTTCTTCTCAGTAAATAGGCCCTTTATATGACTGTCATGCCCTGAAGTTTTCAAGTTTTTTTTAAACATTATATGTGATGATGAAAATAAACCTTACATTTTGATGCCTTCCAAATGACGTTCAGTGGCCATGAGATGCGTCACATCATTTGAGTTGGCTGTTCGTTTCCAAGATATGTTATAGCCTCTGGAGGAAAATCAGATCTGTTTCTGTGATTTTTAGCTCTGTCATTTCGGTCTCTTTTAAAATGCCAGCCAAAGCTCACCAAAGCCATCATTCTTTTCCATTCCGACTAGAGAGAGTGAACACAGAATCCTCTTTTATCCAATATTTTCTATCTTTCAAAAAATATGCCATGTTATATGCTTAAAATTGTATTTTTAGCCTCCTTGGAATTTCCTTTCTCACTTTCTTTCTTGGGTTGAAGACTGCTCAAAGATTACATATGATCTGACCCCTGAAGAAAGATTCCTGGAGAAACAACAAGGGCTTCTAGATGACTGAGTGCCCCATAAGACCCAAGTCTGCATTAGAATCTGCTGATCACTCTCTGGATAACCTTAAGGTGGCATATTTCCCCTGCGGATACTCAATTATCTGCTAACATTGGCCTAGTGGCTGTTCTTCCCATAACACTTTTCCCTCAAATTTGCATTGGCTGTCGTCTATGTCTGCAATGCTCTCCCTTTTCACTTTGATCTCCTGGCTGTCCTGGCTTCCTTCTCGATGGAAATGAAGCCCCACCATTTGAGGGAGGCCTCTTCTCCCTTCTACCCCCTCCTATTCCTTCTAGTACCATCCCTCCAAAGTTACTTTCCATTTATGTATAGATAGGTGGTAGAGTGGTTGGAGATCCCAGGCTGGAGTTAGGAGGACCTAAGGTCGAATCCAGCTTCAGACACTTACTAGCTATGCGACTCTGGGCAAGTCACTTAACCTCACTTTGTCTCAGTTTCCTCATCTATAAAATGAGCTGGAGAAGGAAAGGGCAAACCACTCCAGTATCTTTACCAAGAAATCCCCAAATGGGGTCACAAAGAGACAGACACAACTGAAATGAACAAGAAGAAGATCG
The DNA here is from genome assembly GCF_011100635.1 of Trichosurus vulpecula. NCBI lineage: Eukaryota > Metazoa > Chordata > Mammalia > Diprotodontia > Phalangeridae > Trichosurus > Trichosurus vulpecula. The sequence goes on along the minus strand of NC_050580.1, from coordinate 16,952,450 downwards.
ATACAGATATATAAGTATGCATACATGTATGTATTTATACACTCGTACATATATAAGTCTGTGTAGGTATATGTATAATGTCCTTAGTTAGTTACACGTTACCTCCTCTATTTGTAGCATCAGCTCCTTGAGAGCTGAGACTATTTACTGCCGATACTGATTTTCTTTATATCCTCAACACTTAACACAGTGTATAAAATAATTATTTAAATTTCCTTATGACAATAATTAATATTACTAAATAGCAAAAGAAACATTTTATGAATACTCATTCACTGACTGGCACATGTCTTGTCTCTGGACCTCAATTTCCTCATACGTAAAATGAAAGGGTTAACTAGATGATCTCTAAGCCCTCTTGCTATTCTAATTCTAGGCTCATTATCATTATGTTTTTATTTAAAAAAAAATAAGAAGAAATACTGTGCTTGAATTAAAGTCCTAGAAATTCTAAATTTACAACTAGGAAAGGACTTTAAAGTCATCTAGTCATACCCCTTAATTTTATATTTAAGGAAACTGAGGCCCAGAGAACTTAATAGGATCATTGACATAGAGTTCAAAGGGATAGTCAATGTCATGTAGCCATTCCCTCCTCCACATTTAACAAATATAGGAAATACTGGAAGAAGGGTTCAGAGCCTCCATCAAGGTCATACAGATATGATGGCTCAAGCCAGGGTTCTGCCCCAGGTCATCCGACTCCAAAGTTAATACTCTCTGTACCATGATATGATGCCATTATTAATTTGTGTAATAGTTATATTAGACATTTATACAGCACTTTAAAATATAGGAATCACTTCCTACACATTGCCTTATTTGATAATACTGTTTTATGCTTCCATGTTATTTAATTATCCATGTATGTCTATTCTTCACACGTATTTCACATTTTATGTTCTATGTACATTACTTTCATACAAATAGAATGGGGGCAGGGACTCTTGTATGTTTTTATCTTCCCAGTCCTGGCATACAGCCTGGGACAGAAAAGGTGTGTATGGGGCAGGGAGAAGAATAGATAGTACAATTAGTACAATTCTCATTTTATAAAAGAGGACCCTAAAACTCAGAGAGGTTAGGTGACCTGCATGGGAGGGACCTGAGTGATCTTGTTATCCAACCCTATCATTTAACATATTAAGAGATCAAGTCTTTACCTGAACTTCTGAGATTACTGGTGGCAAGGCCAGCCAATAAACCCAATTGTGAGTCCAAATGGAAATGTTTTCTTGTCTACCATGAAGCCAGCTCTAGAAAGCACCTTGGTGGCAAATGCCTAGGGATGGAGTTAGGGGGATAGCTAATTTTATGCATGTCTTTTGCCATAGCTAAGTCAATATCACGGACAAAGAAGATTTTTGACGGCAATGAGGATTAGAAGACAACATAACAAACATATATATTTATAGTTCTTTTATTTTTTTCAATTATCAAATATTTTCCCCTTTCTTCCACCTCTTTCTGCATCTCTGTCTTTCTCTGTCTCTCTGTGTCTCTCTCTCTGTCTCTCTGTATCTCTCTTTCTCTCTTTGACTCTTTTTCTTCTCTCTCTCTCTCTCTCTCTCTCTCTCTCTCTCTCTCTGTGTGTGTGTGTGTGTGTGTGTGTGTGTGTGTGTGTGTGTGTGTGTGTCTTACTGAATATCTTGAAGTGGTTAGACATTAGATGACTTTTCCCAGGTCAAACAGCTACTTAATGGCAGAGTTAGGGTCTGACCTCAATTCTTCTTGACTCAGTGGCAGACGCAATGTCTAGCCCTTTATCTATTATGCCAGGCCACTTCTCACATCATGAATAATAAATACAGTTGTAAAGAATTGTTCAAATAGGAGAGGTCATGAGAAAAGCAAAGTCATCTGAATTTCTCATCTCAAAAATAATAGGAAAGAATAAATAAACCACAGGAATGAATTTAATTTACAAATGAATCAACAAATCCAATTAATTATCATCTTACATCATAAAGGATGTATAACTGACTCATCACTAATTTATATACTAAGTAACAAAGTACCAGATCTTAAACAAATTAATTTAAATTATTTATGCTAATATTTTCAACAAATAAGGCACTCAGGTAACAGTTCCTGCCTTCAAAGATCTTCCATTCTAGCAGGAAAATGACATGTGTACGTATAAGTTTCCACATTATGCATACAAAGGAGGCCAAAGGTAATCGAGGAGGGAAAGGCAATGGTAGTTGGAAAGGCCAGGAAAGGCCTGGTTTATAAAAGCACTTGATATAATTTTTGAAGGAAACCAAATATTCTACATTGCAGAAATGAAGATGGTGTTGCACTTTTACTCAAGGAAAATCTTTTTGAGGGTTGTGTGGAGAGGAGGAAAGATTAAGGTGACGAGCGATTTGAGGTGGGGAGACCAGATAAGAGAGTATTATAATGGACCATGTAAGAGACAATGGGGTCCTAAATTGGAATCATGGGTGTGTGAGTGAAAAGAATGATTTGGATGAAATAAATTTTGAGGAAATGGAATGGACAAGATAATACCAAAGTTATGAATTGTCATTAGAAGTAGAGAATGTCAGAAGAGGGATGGGTGTGGAGTGAATGATCTAAGAATGGGACATATAGTAATGGCAAATACCAGGTCTCTATGCTCAAAGAGCTCACTTTCACAATGTGCTCTGTTTTGCTCTAATGAAAGCATAGATACGGTGTATATTTCAAATATCCAATTGGAAGTCCTCAATAGGCTGACGATGATGTAACAGTAGAAACTAGAGCTGGATATATGGTTCTAATGGTTACTGCATAAAGATGGTAATTAAACCCATGGAAGCTATGAGATCACCAAATTAAAGCGTGTGTTATTGTTGTCGTTTTCCATTATACTATGCTGTCTCCTTCATAATCTTCCCAATCTTTGGCCATGAGGAGCATTTACTTTGAATCATTTATTTACTTTGAATCTAAATTAGCTTCAAAAATTAAAATCTTGTGTAAAAATACTAACAGTCAGGGTAAGTTTCTTTAAAGTGACATTAAACAGATGCTCACATACTTCAAGGTAGAAAAATTCAATTATTCATAGAATTCATAGAATTAAAAGAATAGATTCATACAAATATTCATAGAATCACTCCGATGACCTGATTTCATCTCAAATCATTTGAGCTTCAACTGTAAATTCTGCAATGTGGAGCAAATCCCATTCATTTTGTGAGAAGGGTGATCAAGGTCTGGGGGACTATTTCCCAGATTTCCCTGTGTTTCCATGGTACCTGGGAAGTGTGGGCCATTTCCTCCTGGGTCAGCTTGATATAAAAAAGCAGAATGTCTCCAGCAGAACCCGTCCTGATTAGCCACTATTCTGCTGGAACTCACCAGACACTTAAATGTTGTTTCCCTCATTAAATTATAAGCTCCTTATGGGCAGGGACATTTCCCCTCTCCTTCCCCATTCCTTGTATCTCTAGCATATAACACATTGCCTGGCACATAATAAATGCTTTTAAAAATGCTTCTACATTGATTGGTTGGTTGATGGCAGTCTCTTTATCTTCCCCTTCCCTCCCTTTGGATATGCTGAAACAGGATGCATGAAGAACGGGGGTCTGCGCAGGAAGGCATTTTAGATCATAGATAGTCCAGATTGTCGCTCTTTAGTTTCAGCCCAGGAAAGACAGCTACTATTGACTAACATCAGAACCAGTGTTGTAAAGTCATCTAGGGTATGTTCTCTAAAGAAATTTATAAATATCAAATGTTGAACAAAAATGGCTGCAACAAATTTCGTCAATTTTCTCCTAAAGAACAGCTAGCTATTCCTCCTCCCATATGCATGTGCATTAGTGATAGTGGGTTAGCAGTGTAATTATTAAAGGGATCCTGGAGGCATGCATTGAAATTATAACCTTGTTAAGAAAATGCTAGAGGGCAGAGCAAAATTATCATCACTGGCCTTTTTTTTTCCCCTCGTGGTTAATAAAGAACATGCTTTTGTTTGTTTGTTTTGCCTCCTACACATCTATATCTACTTTATTTATATCTTCCTATGTCTGTGACTCGAATGTTGCAGATTTCAGCGGCTCTATAAATGGTATCTTGTCACCCACAAACACACATTAGAATAAAAACAGAAACTTTTATCTGCCTTCTTTTTTTTCCTTTTTTTATTATTCATGCAAGGCAGTGGTGCTGAATGCTAATGAATTAATAATTGGAGCTGTTTCACACAGTCACTTCCTTCATATGCTAAACACTCTTGCCAACATTTGGTACAAAAGCTGACCTGGAATTTGTTCTTGGCTTTGTCAAGCGGAAATATCTGGGGGCAGTGTGAGCACTTCCTCAACATAAGATATAAACCTGGGGAGCTTCTTGATTATTTCATGGAATCACAGATGCAGAGCTGGAAGTGACCTTGAAGGTTGCTGAGTCCAACCCAATATTCTTATGTAGGAGGAGAAAAATGGACCCAAGAGATGTTAAGTGACCTGTCCAAGTTCACAAAGGTGTTAAGTGTCAATGTCAGGATTGGAATTCAGATCCTTTGATGGCAAATCCAAGACTTTTCTCTCTGTAAATAATTGTAACCCTTTGAGAGAGCAGAGATCCCCATATTAGGCAGTAATTATTACATGAAATATAGTTTTTTGAATGGTTGTTGTTCGATCATTTCAGTCATGTCTTACTCTGTGACCCCATTTGGGGTTTTCTTTGCAAAGATACTGGCATGGTTAGCCATTTCCTTTTCTAGCTCATTTTATAGATAGGGAAACTGAGGCAAACAGGGTTAAGTGACTTGCTCAGACTCCTACTGCTATTTAGTGCCTGAGGCTAGATTTGAACTTAGATTTTTCTGACCCAGTTGTAGAACTCTATCCACTATGTCGAACAGCTCCCCCACATTGAAGTAGCCTTGATAAGAGAAAATAATACCTTCTGTTTGAAGATAAATCCTTCTTCCCCTCCATCATCATTATTAGAATTTATATATAGAAAAAAGGATTTCCACTTTCTTGAGCTCCCACTACCAATGACACCTGGACTTCAGTGTTTAACTCTGGAAGGTAGAGTTCAGAGGAAAGCAACCAGCATGGTGAAGAGATGTGGGACTACGGAAAATAAAGACTTGTTAAAGGAACCGGGCAGGGTTTAGTCTGGAGGAAAGATGATCTAGAGGAAACACAAAAGCTAATATGTTCAATACAAGGTATCTGCTCTAGATTCAAATGCCAACTCTACCATTTAGTGCATATATAATGTAGAGCAAGTTAATTAATCCCATTGGGTTTCAATTTCTTCATATTCCAGATGAGGGGATTGGACTTGATGACCTCCAAGATATCTTGAAGCTTTATATTTGTGTGGATTCTGTGTGTGCCTGTAACCTTTCCGTGTAAGAAGAATTCAACTGGTTCTTCTGGTTTCCACAAACAGTTATGGGTGAATTTCTCTCTCTCTCTCTCTGTCTTTCTCTCTCTCTCTGTCTGTCTCTCTCTCTGTCTGTCTCTCTGTCTCTCTCTCCCTCCCTTACCACCTCCCTCCCTCCCTCTCTCTGTCTCTAGTATATAGGCATGGGTTGGGGAGGAAGAGGAAGGGAAGAAAATAAGGATTTATAAAGCATCTACTATGTGTCTCTAACCTTCGTGCTTTTTTACAAGTATCTCATTTGAGGAGAGACAGACTATGAGGCAAGCATTAAGGACAGAAGGACAGAAGTTAAATGATATACATGAAGTACATGTTGCTGGAAATTATCTCAGGCAGGATTTGAACCTAGATCTTCCTGGCTCCAAGTTGGTGCCCTATCCATGGTGCCATGCTAGTTCCAAATCCCTAGAGGGAAATTCAGGTGGTCCCCTCCTATAATCTTCCTTTCCTAAACACACTCCAGCCTCAGGCATTTACTAGCTGTGTGACCCTGGGCAAGTCATTCACCCCACTTGTCTCAGCTTCATTATCTGTCAAATAAGTTGGAGAAGGAAATGGCAAACCACTCCAGTATCTTTGCCAAGAAAACCCCAAACGGGGTCACAAAGTATTGGACCCAACTGAAATGGCTGAACAACAATCTTTCCACCAGAATGTTTATTTGCAACTTCCTCATTTACATTGAAAAAGAAAAAAATATCGTTTCACAGAAAGTACCCTTTCTTCTCATTCCTCTTTCCATGTGCTTCTGTGGGATTCTCTAGTGATCTGTGTTCATGTTTAATCTTCTAAATAGGGTTGGGATAAAAAGAGCCTGTACTAACAGACAGGCTGCAGGGTGTGATTTCGTAACCCAGCTAGACAGCCTGAAGACAGAAAGTGTCTGATGAAGTGGAAGACACTTGAGAAAGAGTGTCAGAAGCATTCTGGTAGGCAGACAATGTGGGTCTTTTTTTTAATGACTGCTGCTATTTCTATACAAAGGTCATGTTCAACTGGGCTATTTGCTTTACACATAATAGGCTTAATAAATACTTATGGAATGAATGAATAGAGGAAGGAAAACAATTCCACATTTAGAAAGTTTCATTCATGTTGCTTCATATAGTAGGAAGTCAGCTTTCAACCTCCATTTTTTATTTCCCAAAAGATAACTTACATCCTTATAAAGTTCTCTCTGTCTCTCTCTCTCTGTCTTTCTCTCTCTGACTCTGCCTCTGTTTCTGTCTCTCTGTCTCTCTCTCTGTCTCAGAGATGAACGTGACTTCTTGCCAACAACTTACGTTCTGCAGTACACAAATAAAACAGATAACACTTGGGAAAAAAAGTCTTTTCAACTCTTTAGTCTCTAATTTGTAATTCTGTGATCAGTTGTTTTGCTTGTGCATGACTCTCCGTGATGCCATGTAGGGTTTTCTTGGCAAAAATATTGGAGTGGTTTGCCATTTCCTTCTCTAGCTCATTTTACAGTTGAAGAATCTGAGGTAAACAGGGAGAAGTGACTCTCCCAGAGTTACACCAATGGTGAGGGTCTGATGGGGGATCTGAAGTCAGATCGTCCTGATTATAAGTCTCAGGCTCTATTCACTGTGCCACCTAGCTGCCCCAATTTGCGCCAGACATATCCTTTTGTGTGATGTGATTGAGGATTGGCCCAGATTTTATCATCCCTTCCAAATGAAAGGCAACTAACTTCTCTTTTTTCTTTAGTTTCAAGCTGATTAAAATTCATGACATAATGCTGAGAATGAGAATTTACATTTTCTCTAGAAACTTGCTATACCCATTTCACAGAGACAGAAATTGATTAAGGTGATATCACTGCATTTTTTCAAGTTGCCCAGCCACTAGGAGCCCAAAAATTCCTGTTTCCCTGGCAGCATCCTGTATCGAGCATTCATGATCATACAGACCACCTGTTCCATCTTCCTTAGTAAAGACAGATGAGGGATCCTAGAAGCTTCAGTTACTATAGAAAAATAAGTGGTTTGTTGAGTGTAGACAGCAAGGGATTAGCAGTCAGAGTATCTGGGTTGGAACTCTCACTCTGCCACTTACTCTTTATATGACTACTTTTCTGAACCTCAGTTTCCCCTTTCATAAAATGAGAGAGGGATACCAAATGGTGCTAAGATTGCTGCCAGCTTTGAAGATAAAATAAATAATAGCACCTTGTTTGAGCCTCATCAAAACTCAACAATATAGATGTTAGAGAAACCATTTCCCTCATTTTATAGGTGAGGGAACTGAGGCACATGGAGGTAAGGGATTTAGTAACTGTTTTTTATTTTTTTAGGGTTATCCCATCTCTCTAATAGATTGTCTCAAAATTTTCTATGGCCGAAAGAAGATCACACTGTGAGGACCTACTTAGCTAGGGTAGGACAATGGATAAGGATGCCATCTTAGATTAGACTCATGCTTAAATTTCAGTATTCATTAATACACTCACATAGGAATGAAAAGCTTTTGAATATCAACTTAAACCCGTTTTAAAAAATTAATGGGCATTCAGCATCACATTATATGTCCCCAAACTGGGAAAGGATTTAGACATTGTAAAGTGTAACCCCTTTATCTTACAGAGAAGGAAAGTGAAGCTTAGAAATGGGAAATGACTTCTCCAAGGTCCTATAGGTGAACAAATGACACAGCCAAGATTGTCTGTTGACTGTGAATCCAATTTTTCCCCTAAGATATCTATGTTACAGTATCTCATCCATGATATGAAGGGTCTTTCTACTTCTTACTTCCCTCCTCAAAAAAAAAAAATAAATAATCATGGGTAGGGGAGGATGATGCTTTTTGGAGGAAGGGGAAGCCAAGGACTATTGGGTACAAGGTTTTTTAGGTGGAAATAGCAGAGAAATGTTTAGCTCCAATTCCCTCTTCAGACTGATGTATCCTCCATCTCAGGGGGCTTCAAGCTCAAGCCAGCCAATCTGTCAGGTACAACAAGCAAATCAGGCAAGTGGCTTCTATTTTTCACACATTTGTGGTCTGAACACTGTGCTGAAGATATACCTTGGCCAACATCATTATACAAAGGAGAAAAAAATACCCTTCAGGAGGTCAAAATGTGAAAGATACCAAGGATTATTAAGAGAGCCTGCCTTTCTCAAGTGATGTGGGTGACCAAAGGGTTCCACTCCCTTATGATGTGACCCCTAGAGAAAAGAGTGAGGGGAAATTCAGGCTGTGAAAAAGAATGGCTGAGGCTATATTCGGGGTAACTCGATTTACCCTATTTCACAGAATCACATGATTTTAAAGTTAGGAAAGAGCTCAGGCCAACTAGTCAAGCATATCCCCTCCAAAAGCAGCTCTTCTACAAGACTTCTAAGGAGTGGTCACCAAACCTCTACTTGAAGACCTCCAAAGAGGCAGAAATAAACTCTCTTTGAGGCAGACATTCTATTTATTAGGGACCACATTGTTTTACAATTTTTTTCTTAATATTAAACCTATTTTTCCCCTGAAGTTCTCTCAATCCTTGCTACTAGTTGGAAGCTGGAGAGTAAAAATTAGGCTTGATGATGGCGATAGATAGATAAATAGATAGATACATACATAGATATAGATATAGATACAGAGATTGAGATAGAAATAGAGAGATATACATAGGTAGATATAGATATAGAGAGATGTATATATAGATATGTAGATAGATAAATCTGTGTCTATCCCCCAAAGCTCACTCCCCTCCCCCCTTTCCCTTCCCCTTCCCCTCTCTTCCCCTCCTGTTTCCTCTTCTCTCCTTTCCTCTCTAGATCCCATTTCATTTGGTGATCTCATCAGGTCCAATTGATTCAATTATCATCTTTATGCCGAGAATACTCAAAACTATTTACCTAGCCCTAAGCTTCCTGACTTACAGACTTACATGTCCCACTGCCTATCAGACATCTCAAACTGGCTTTCAGTAGACATCTGTAACAACAATGTTACTTGCCACTACTGTGGCTATGTAAGGACAAGAACACTAGGACACAGGAGAGTTACTAGTACAAGTTCTTCGATCTGCTTTTCTAAAGAAAGTAACTTTAAGGGGTTTACAATTTCAATTTAATTAAACATACATATAGTATTCACTCAGTTCAGGGGGAAAAGTCAACATCCTGTACTTCAAGGAAAACACAGAAACTACGAGCAGAAATTATAGAAACAAAGCAAATAACACAGAGAAATCAACAGACAGTCCTCTAACTGTCGACCAGGACATTATATATAGTTACCAGAGAGAGACACCAACATCTGGTTTTCAAAGCCGGGGGGCTCCTTAACAATAGCAAACCAGAGTCTTGTCTGGTCAAATCACACAACACTCTCCCAGTGAGTGAAAGCCCCAAGCAAAATGCTAATCTCAGAGTATATTTACCCTTTTTCAGGTTCAGAGAGCGTAACTGCCATGTGACTCAAAGTCATGTGACTTAGGCTTTCTTGTGATTTAAACAGGTCATCAAAGACTCCTGATTCAATCAAAGACTCTTGATTGAAACAGAAGCAAGACTCAATCAAAGGCTTTCAGAAGTACCCCCCCCAAAAAGCAAAAAGTCCCACCCTGCTTGGCATTGCAACATCTTAAAGTCAGCATATCCAAAACGGAATCAATCATCTTTTTTTTCTCCTCTTAAACCATTTCCTCTTCCTGACTTTCTTGTGTTTGTCCTTCGTTTTTGAAGAGGACCATAACATCGAGGAAATGATGACAGGACTAGCAGTTGACTTTGATTTGAGTGCAGGAAGGCTGTGCAAGGTCACCAAGCTCACTTTCTCCTCCAGAGCCATCTGGATCCATTGACCAGATATTCATCAGGATCACTGGAGATGCCTAGGATGCAGTGGGAGGCCTGGCCCTTTTAGGCTAAAGCCTTTTCAGATACTCACTTAGAGTGAGGTAGTAACTTTCTTACTGCTGTTGAAAGCAGCACAATCCTCCCTAGGCACCAACCTAACTGTCACTCCTGAATATGTACTCTCTCGTCTCCTATATCCAATCAGTTGCCGAGTGCTGTTAATTCTATCTTTGTCGAATCTCTTGGATGAGCTCCCTTCTCCCTTATGACAGTGCCCCCACCCCCATACAGGCCATCATCACCTCAAGCCTGGACTATTGCAATAGACTGCTAATCACTCTCCCTGTCACAATCCCCTCCTCACTGGAATCCATCCTCCACTAAGATGACAACTTGTTCTTCCTTCAGCACCAGTTGGACAATGTCACCCCTCTATGTAATGAACTCCAGGGGTTTCCTATCACCTCCAAATGCAAACATCATTTCTTTTGCTTTGATTTTAAAGACCTTCATAACCTGTTAACTTTGAGTTTTTCTTGGTTGTCCTACCTGTGAGGACCTGCTTCAGTACTCTTTTCTGCCTTTTGGTTTCCTTCAAGTTTCAGCTAAAGACTTATCTTCTGTAGCAAACCCCTTCCAGTCAAACTTATCTTGGTGTCATCACTCTTAGATTATGTCTGGTTTATCCTGAATACACACACACACACACACACACACACACACACACACACACACATTGTTTATACATAGTTTTGCATGTTATCTCCCCCATTGGATTGCGTGCTCCTCAAGAGCAGGGATTGACTGTTCTTCTTTCCTTGTATCCCCTGCATTCAGTACAGAGCTTAACACACAGTAGGCACTTCATTATTTATTAACTGATTGGTTGGTTCTACCTTTCAGATCCAAACATATGAAAATGAAAGTCTTTGTTTCCATCAAATAGCCCTTCAATACAAAAATAAGACATACAACAACAACTAAAAAACACCTATCACGTGTCCTCTGAATCTTCTCTCTTCCAGGGATGGGGAAAATTGGCTAATTTCTTCACTTGGTCTTCATTTGGTACGCACTCAAATAGCTTCTCTTTTCTGTTTAGCCTCCACTAGATGTTCTTCAACTTAGCAGTTTCTTTCCTAAATTGTGTCATCTGGAATGGAACATGAGACAGTCTGTAGTCTGACTAAGTGAATACAAAGGGACTCTCACTTCCTTACTCCTAGAAACTTGGCCTCTCACAATGAGACCCAATATAACATCAGCCCTCTTAGCCATCACTATACTCTATTGACCTGTATTGGGCTTGTAGTCCACTAAAACCCTCAGATTCTTTTTTTTTTCCTCACATAAACTGCTGCCAAAATATCCCCCATTACATATGCTAAGTCTGTGTTGTTGTTATTATTAGCAAAGATATTTTGCATTAGCCTACTAAATTGAATTGTATCAGACTTAGCCTTGTGTTTTACATAGCAGCTAGGTGGCACAGGGGGTAGAGCACCATGACAACAATGCTGCTTGCAGCTGCTGTGGAGGTGTAAGGCCAATATCACCAGCACACAGGAGGGCTGCTAGCACAGGTTCTTTGATCTGCTTTTCTAAGGAAAGCAACTTTAAGGGATTTACAATATCACTTTAATTAAACCTCCATATATCATTCACTTAGTTCAGGGAGAAAAACCAGCACTTCAGAGAAAGCACAAACAGAAATTACAAGCAGAAATTATAGAAACAGAGTAAATAACACAAATCAGCAGACAGGCCTTCTTTCTGTCCATAGCAATACATACGTAGTTACCAGAGAGAGAAGCACCAACATCTAGGTTTTCAAAGTTGGGCGGCTCCTTATTATCTACCCAGAGTCTACTCTGGCCAAATCACACGAACACTCTTCCAATGAGTGAGCCCTCAAATCAAAATGCTAACATCAAAGTATGTATATATACACACACACACACACACACACACACACACACACACACACACACACATATATGTATATATATATATACACATACACACACATATATACACATATATACATATATATATATATATACACACTTCTTCAGGGTCAGAGGGCATCACAACCATGTGACTCAAATTCATGTCACTTAGACTTTCTTGTAACTTAAGCAGGTCATCAAAGACTCTTGATTCAATGGAAGGCAAGACAATCAAAAGCATTGGATTGCCTTAGTGCTGAAAAGCACTCCAAAAAAAAGAAACAGAGAAAAGTCCCACTTTCCTTGCCATTGCATGCACCAGTCCTGGAATCTCGAAGACATGAGGTCAAGTGCAACCTCAGATGCTTAATAACTGTGAGACTGCACATTTCTTAACCTTGTTTGCCTCAGTTTCCTCATCTATAAAATGAACTGGAGAAGGAAATGGCAAAGCACTTCAGTATCTTTGCAAAGAAAACTCTAAATTGGGTGCACAATGAGTTAAACACTACTGAAATGACTGAACAACAACAAAAATGCCGTGGACAGTCTTACTTATGTACAGCTAGCAAAACCACACATTTTCCTAGGGCATTTTTTTTTCCTCAAACAGGTAGTGAAATTAGTTAGAAAAAGGAAGAAAGCTACTTTCAGAGTAATTGGAAGGAATTCCCATTCTAGGCTAAAATTGGGCCATGGCTCCATTGGAGGGAAAATTTGGAAAGAAGTCTTGTTTGTTGAAGTAATATTAAAGCACATAAAATTCATTTTAGGCAAAATCTTGATAGAGACAGAGCTGGCCTTGCCCATTAGATAGATAGATAGAGTATATGTATATAATGTATATAGTACGTATATGTGTATATATGTTAATGTGTGTACATATGTATATATATACTCATATATGTGTGTGTTGATAAAGATATACATATATGTATATGTGCATGTATATATGTGTATATGTATACATCCATCCATCCATACATCCATCCAGTCCATCCATACATACGTACATACATACAATGAACTAGATCTTGGCTTTTCCATTGTCTGTGAAGACCTCTGATGAGACCAATAAGTTAAGTCACTCCATGAAATGAGTTTTTACTTGGAGGACTTACTCTGGATTTTGGATGTCAAGCATGAATGCCTATAATTCCACTCGGCAAGTTCCCAAAGGAGAAGGGCATAGCTGTTATTAAGCAGCCATACAATTAGAAATTAGAAGGCTGCAAATGAAAAGCCATTATGAATAGAGGAATCAAGGCTTGGAGGAAGATGGACTTTTCTAGGCCTCCACAGAGGAAACAAACCTTTTTCAAACAAGCTAAATTAGGCACAAGGGGAGTCCTGGTTGGGGTTTGATTTCTATTCCAACAGAACATCTTGGAGAGGGAATAGCATGGCCATGGTATTCCTGAAAAAAATATTCATGTAAAGCACAATCTTCTTTTCTCAGGAAAAGAAAAGACAAAAAAAAAATGATTGCAAGCATGTGTGTGTGTGTGTGTGTGTGTGTGTGTGTGTTTGTCTGTGTGTCTGTGTTGTTGGGATGGGGACAAGGGTATTTCAGTTGGTTTATATCTCTTCTTCCTAAGGAAATAACCCTGTTTTTTATTTTTTTTTGGAGGTGGTTGTGGTGATGTTTTTTGTTTGTTTGTTTGTTTGTTTTTCTCAAGAAGACATTTGTTGACTTGGAGTCAAATGAAACAAAGTGACCCTTCTGAGTGAGGGGCCCAGGCTTTTATTGGTAAAGTCTGCCCCTTCTACATTGGCCTGGCTGGACTCCTGCTGCTGTTACTGCTGCATCTGTTAGCTTGGACCTCCTTTCAGCTTCCCTTTGAGGCTCTTGGGTTGATAATATGGAAACCAAACACTGAACATTTAATACTTTACAATTTGGCGTGGAATGAAGGAATCCCAATTCTGCTTTGTTCTTACTCCTTCCTTTAAAACTTAAAACATGCAGAAACATGAGCAAGCCACTGAATTTCTCCAAACCTAAGCTCCATCATTGTTTAATGGGGATAGTATTCACATAGCACCTGCCTGACAGAGTGATTGGGAGCTCAGTGTCCCGGTGAATGGAAAGGGCTGCATTCATAGGGGCACACACACACCTGAAGGAGAAGGGGGAGAGACCTCATCAGGTGTCTTCTCACCATAGAGTAGGGATTTGGTAACTTGCCGTGACTTCTAAAGGTTTATACACTTCAAAAGCTGCTGCTTCATAAAAATAAATACCTTGAATTTCATGACTTTTATTTATACACTTACTGAGTCATTAATTCTATGTGCATTTATTAAGCTCCTATTCTATGCCATTCACTTTGCTAGACATTGAGAGTACAAAGAAAAATATTAAGACATTATATCTAATATTTTATTACCCCCTCCATGTCTCCTCCTATTTTCTCCTCCTTTCTTCTTTCTTCTTCATGTTCTCACTCCCCTTCCTCTCTCTCAGTTTCTCTCCATCTCTGTGTCTCTGTCTCTGTGTGTTTCTCTCTCTCTCTCTCTCTCTCTCTCTCTCTCTCTCTCTCTCTCTCTCTCCCTCTCTCCCTCCCCCTCTCCTCCTCTCTCTCCCCCCACTCCTCCCACCCTCCTCTTTCTCTATCTCCCAAACACCCCCACTGTGTCACTATGATGGGGTAATGAGTGCCAAGCCACCTGCTTAGACTACTTCCATAGCAGCTTCAGCTCTGGCCCCTTGCGGTACATACATGACTAGGCGACCAGCTAGGTCAATCAAATCCTTGAGCAAAGAGGCCAAAGCTCCTCATCATGGCCATTGTAACAGGAAGTTTTAGGGATAGGTAGAAGTACACATTAATATATATCTTAAATATGTAGTCACATAGATAAACTTACATGACTCTTAAAAACTTTCTTCTGGGTTATTGTTGTTAATGCCTACCTCTTTATGACCTCATTTGGAGTTTTCTTGGTGAAGATACTGGAGTGGTTTGACATTTCCTTCTTCAGCTCATTTTACAGATGAGGAAACTGAGGCAAACAGGGTTAAGTGATTTGCCCAGCATCACATGGCTAGTAAGTGTCTGAGGCCAGATTTTAACTAAGTTCTTCCTGACTGCAGGCCTGGCACTCTATCCACCGTGCCCCCTAGCTGCACATTTTATTGTGGTATCATAAATTAAATTAGGAGACTATACTTTGAGGTCCATTGTTCCAGAAGTGTTTTGTTTGTTTTGTATTTCCTGTTCTGCTGAGTGGTGGTTCTGTTTAAACATGACTGTGACTTTCTTATGTAAGTCTGCACTTTCATTCTTCCTGTGTAGATAGTTGGGCTGACTTGTTTCTCATGCTTAACATGGGAGTTGTTAATCTGTTGCTGTTTTGGTCTTTCAAGGAAATGATGAGTTGTTTGAGAGGCATCTCCCTCATAAAGAGACCTATCTCTGGGTGAGAATCCCCACTCTTTGGAGAAGCCTGCAAAGTTGTTTACGAATGGAACAAATATGCTTTGGAGAAGCCAGTGACGATGTATTGGGGATCCTTGAAGAGTTTGGCCTTTGTTTCCTTTGATTAATTCAGTGTCTTTGATTGAGTCTTACCAGGTGCTGAGCCCCAGGCCCAAACCCCTATCTATTAGGTGCTAAGCCTATGTGGGTGTGAATTGGTAACTAAGGTGGGGCTCCAGGTGGGGCCAATGAAGGGAGGTGCTAACTCCAGAGCCAATGATAGGAACCTAAGTTCTGGTTGCTCAGATGACGCTTGATGACATCTGGAACTGTATAAAAAGGGAGAACAGAGCTATTTGTTTGAGGCTCTCACTCCTGGAGGCATGGGAATCTGGGAAGCTGCTGTAAGGGCCTTCTGGCTGAACCCAGATGTTGATGGTTTTCTTGGTAACTATGAATTGTATTCGGTCTCTTTGTCACTTGATTGTATTTGCTCTGAAGTTCAGGGTGTTGGCTTTTTCCCCTGAACTAAGTGAATGATACTTGTATGCTGGATTAAAATTGAGGTTGTTAACCCCTTAATGTTGCTTTCCTTAGTAAAGCAGATCAAAAGAACATAGGCTTGCAGCATTCTGTCAGCTGGTTGTTGTTGGTTTTACACTCCCACGGCAGCTGCTAGGCGGATTGTTGAAACATATGGTTATGAGCCTTGGTTGTAAGAAAGTCATCAAGGTATTTTTTTTATTTTTTACATTCCCATATTTGTGAGTACAACTGTCATTTTTTTTGAGGGGAATTGTACCTGTGGCCATGCCCAGTTTGGAAATTTCCTCCACTGATAAAGATTAGCAATACCCTTATAAGTAACAGACTCTTTGAGAATTGTCCCAGACACTGATATGTTAGTGACCTGTCCATGGCGACATGAAATACAGTAGCAAAACTTGCAATCAGGGCTTTTTGCACAGGTCACTGGGCCACACTGTACCTCAGCCAAAATGTCAATTATATCTTCCATAGTAGTCTGGATTTTTTTAAAAAGTGAGGGAACTTTTAACATATGCTGTCAAAAGAAGTATCCCTATTTTAATCCCATCTCCTAACTTTGGGTTCACAAAGGAAAGCCACCAGAAGGTTAAGGTGTCCTATATTTTTTTTCTTTTTTCTTCTTTTTTTAATACTGATAATCAGGGTTAAATGTTTTGCCCAGAGTCACATAGTTAGTAAGTGTCTAGCCAGATTTAAACTCAGGTTCTCATGACCCCAAGGCTGGTGTTCTATCCACTGTGGCACCTAGTTGCCCAAAGTTATTTCTTTTTCAACCAGTAGTGAGAATGTTCATGGTTTGAGGAAATGAACTAAAGACCTGTTCAGATACACACACTCACACATGTGCACACATGCAAACACACAAACACACACACACACTCACAGTTTTCTAAGAAATAAAGATTCTGGTTTCCAGAAATGTGTAGAGGAATACCCTGTCCTTGGTTCAGCGTTCTGAGATTTGCTGGTGAAAGCGGAATCAAGCCCCAACCAGGTTCCTCTTGTACCTAATTTTCCTTGTTTGAAAAACATTTGTTGTTAGCTTTGGAAGGCTGTTTGCTTCCTCAGCCAGAAGAATCAGGCATTATAACCAACCCACATCAACCCAGGGAAACTGACAGGGTCTTGAAATTGGCAAAAATTCGTTCTGTAATTTCTCCCTTTTATGGCCCCTCTTGTTGGCTCTTTCACATGAAGAGATTTTAAAACTAAGGATGAACACTGTCGTTCTTGCCATCCTAGCAAGCATTGAGGTGGCTACTTTTCAGGTTCCTGAACTGCTTTACAAATCTTACCTCATTTGATCCTCTAACCAATCCTGGGGAGGGTCTGCTCTTGTTAGCCTCACTCTATGTGTGAAGAAACTAAAGCTGAAAGTGGGCAAATGACTTGCCCAGGGTTGAGTTACTATACTCTGAGGCAGGATTGAACCCAAGACTTGCCGATTCTAAATCTCATTCTCTTTCCAGTGTGCTGTGCCGACATCCTTCTTCCAACTGTGTTCTCATTTTATTTGGCAAAATTAGAATACCAGGGGACTTAAAATAATGGACATCTTAAGTTTCTGAGTTAGGTGTGCCTTCTCCTACACTCCTTCCATACTATGCCGCAGTCCCTTGCAGTATGGTGCAATACATTAAAAAGAATGATAATTTTATACTCACAAGACCTGGATCCCAATCCCAGAGCTCTCCTTTACTGTTTATGTGGCTTGGCTTCCCCTCCCTGGACCTTAGTATCCTCCTCTGGAAAATGGCAAAATGGGATAGTTCTGTGTCCTTATAGTGCTACATTTTCTGTCTCTGTCTCTGTCTCTGTCTCTGTGTGTGTGTGTGTGTGTGTGTGTGTGTGTGTGTGTGTGTGTGTCCCCTCTCTGTTTCTATCCCTTTCTCTCCAAATGAATAAGTATGCATTAGCCTAGGACCAAAGAGACCATGTTTCTTTCTAACCACAGATCTGATGTCAAATCTCAGTTTGTCAAATGGGAATGATAAATATTCTTGCTCAGGCATGGTATCTGTCAGTGCTCTCTGCATAGTAAAAGTATTTTGGAAAGAAAATCCCTGTTTATACATCATATGATGTATGTGGTACAGAAGACAGTGCTGGTCTGGGAATTAAGAAGATCCAAGTTCAAAACCTGCCTCTGGTGCTAACTAGCTGAATAATCCTGGGCCAGTCATTCACTTCTCTCACATTCAATTTAGGACTTACCTCACAAGTTTGCTCTAAAGATCAAGTGAGATAATATATGGAAAGTGGGTTTCAAATCTTGAATTACTACCTATATAAATGCTACCTATGATTAAAGTCATAATGGATACTTGCAGACAAGACATCTGAAAGCCAGTCTTCAAAGTAGAGAGGCTTTATCCTTCCCAATACAACCTTTAGCCCAAGGCTTTATTTTTCTTCTGGGCCTCTCCTCCAGCTAGAGCTCACTTCTTTTCAGCCCAGGTGTGAATGGACCCTACCCAGCTTCTAATTTCCTTATATGGTGTCAGAGCCATGTGATGCTAGAAGAGAATTAGTTAGAAGAGACTAAAGTGAGATCTTGATAGAGTGACCACCAATAGGATTTATTTTGGAGAGAGTAGAAGTGAAGTAGCTCAAAAGAAACCTCAGATGCACAAATTTAGATAATCCACCCCAAATGTTCTCATGGGCTATTTGTGCCCAATTTGTGGTAGAACATTCCAAGCTTGTATTGGTCTGATCAGCCACAGTCAGATACATTGAAACTTGACTCTAGTATAGTGATGTCCTTTTGGTCCTCTTCAGGAATGAAGGACAACAACCAACCATTTTGGAGAGAATCCTTGAGCTGGCAAATGGAGAATACCTAATGCCCTCTGTTGTTTAGGTCTCATTCCCCCTAACTGTCTTTTATTTCTATCTTTTTACTCTCATGGTCTTCATTTTTTAGTTTAAAAGTATGCATGATTTGCTTTCCACAAATTAATTTGAAGACATGTTCAAAGGACAAGGTCTGATTTAGACCATTGGATGTGTCTCAGAGAAGCATCATCGAGGCTTCTAATCTCTCTTATTTATCACCCATTCCATACTTTCTCTCTGTTGTTGTTTGTGCCAAAAGAAGTAGCACTTTTTTGCTTCTGCAATTAACAATTTGATTTCCTTAGAATCAATTTTACAGGAAAAATGCGCAAAACTTCACTTTTCACCTGACAGATACTTTGTGGAATAAATAGGTAGATGTGACGACTAATTAGGTGTCCTATTTTCAGGTGAGAATCTGCTATTCTAAAATGAAAACAGACAGAATCTGCAACCCTGTTACTAGTACATGATTTTAAACATCAAATTAAGATGAATATTATATAACTTCCTGTGAAAATGTTTCTTTTGAGGACTTTTTTTCACTAGAAAAAATATAAAACTTTTGTTGAGAGATACAATGATTATAGAGTTCTATTTATAAACCAAATAAAAGGAGACATCACAGATCTAGAGTTGGAAGGCACCTCAGAGATCACCAAAGCTTAGAGTCTTGCATCCCTGGCTACCAATTAACATTTGAACTTAAAAGTCTGTGAGTATCCCCAACATAATACATGTCCATCAAATCTATCATCTTGACCTCCTAATATCCATTGTTCTTTAAAACTTTTCTGTATTTCTATCACGGATATCACCAGCCTTCTAGTCACCCAGGTTTACAACCTTAGTACTGTGCTAGACTCCCCGTTCTCCCTTATGACATGGAACCAATCAATGGCTAAATCTTATCAATATTTCCCCTACAACAGTTCTCACATCTGTCTTACTCTCTCCACTCACCAAGCTGTCACCCTACTTCAAGCCCTTATCATCTCTCATAGACCATTGTAACAAATTCCTAGTTTGTCAGCCTGGTTCAATTCTTTCTTCACATCTTTACTATTATTTTTTTTTTATATTTAAGCTAATTTATTTATGTTTAGTTTTCAACATTTACTTCCATAAGTTTTAATTTTTCTCCCTCCCTCCAACTTCCCTCCCCAAAATGCAATCTAACAGAGGCTGTACATATGCATTCCTGTTAAACATATTTTCACATTAGTCTTGTTGTATAGGAGAATTATAACAAATGGGAGAAACCATGAGAAAGAAAAAACAAAACAAAACAAAAAAGAAAAGAAAATTGTTTGCTTTACTCTGCATTCAGACTCCATAATTCTTTGTGTGGATGTGGATGGCATTTTCCATCATGAGTCTTATGGAATTGTTTTAGGTCCTTGTATTGCTGAGAAGGACTAAGTCTATCACACTCAGTCATCACAGACTGTGGCTGTTACTGTGTACAATGTTCTCATGGTTCTGCTCACCTCACTCAGCATCAGTTCATTTAAGTCTTTCCAGGTTTTTCTGAAGTCTTTCTGCTCATCATTTCTCATAGCATGGTAATATTCCATTACATTCATATAAGATGACTTGTTCAGCCATTCCCCAATTAATGGGCATCCCCTCAATTTCCAATTCTCGGCCACCACAGAGGTGCTATAAATAATTTTGTACATGTGGGTCCTTCTTTTCCATTGTTATGATCTCTTTGGGATACAGCCCTAGAAGGAATATTGCTGGGTCAAAGGGTATTACACCTTTATTGTGTATTTCTTCCCTCCTCCTACACTTGATCTGGTCAAAGTGACCTTCTTACTGGCTCTTATATACAACTCTTCATGCCTTTTTTATATGCTATCCTCCAAGTTGGAAATGTTGTCCTTCACCTCCACCTTTAAAAATTCCTACTGGTTCTTCAAAGTTCTACTGAAGGGCCCCTTGCTATATGAATCCATTCCCATTCCCTGTAGGAACTAGTGTTCCACCCCTTCAAAATATTTACTTTGTATATCTTGTAAATACTTGTATATTGACATATTATCTCCTCTGAAAGAATGTAATCTCCCTGAAGGCAAGGATTAATTCATTTTTTGTTTCTTTTTTATCATCCATGTCTACTACACTGCCTGATACCTAGTAAATACATAATAAATTCTTACTGTCTCATTGATTGGTTGTTCTACTGTATTTATAGGTGAGAAAATATGTCCAGATTATTTGAGTCACACAGATAAAACTTCTATAATGGTAGGAGAAGGAAAGAGATACTAGGAGAAATTCTGTTGATTTTTTTCATTAAAGATATCATTTAAAAAAAAAAACAAATATCATTGAGTACAACCTTTTTATTCTCCATGTGAAGAAATTAAGGTCCAAAGAGAAGGCAAGCCATGGCCTGAATCACACAGGTAAGAAATTACAGTGCCAGTATTTGAACCCAGTTGCTCTGACTCTAAAAACCTCACTTCTTTGCTCTTGCATGATTGTTTAGAGGACATATTGCTAGCATGCTCATCTATCCAGAGCAAAATAAACAAACAGGTAGATAGACAAATGTTTTGGATTGCTAGAGAAGCCTGAAAAATTCTTAAAGCTTTAGTCTTTAATTCTCATCCTGTATGAGAGTCTGTTTACTTATTTTTTCTAAGCATTTTATTAAGCTCTATTACCAGAGTGCACTGCCCATAGGAGATGGCATTTAGACTGAGCTTTGAATGAAGATGATTTTTCTAAGAGCCAAAAGGGAAAGAACAATTCTCTCATTGCATGGAGGACAGATGGAACATTGGGTATGTGACAGGAGAGTAACAGGCAATATGTCTGGAAAGGTAGGCTGGAAGCATATTGCATAGGACTTTGAATACCAAGCTGTAGAGTTTGTATTTGATCCTAAAGGAAGCTCAGAGGGGCTGGAATTTTATGAACAGAAGAGTGGCTAGGTCAGATCTGTGTTTTAGGGATATCCTTTAGTAATTCTGTGGAGGATGAATTGGAAAGTGAGAAGGTCTGGAATGCAGATGTCTAGTGAATAGACTATAGCAATAATCTAAGTGAGAGGAGATGAAAAATCTGACTGGGGAGGGAGGGGGTCTTTGTGAGTAGAGGAAAGAGGACAAATATTAGAGATGTTGTAAAGGGAGAATGGAAAGACTTGGTAAACTAACTATGTGTGGTTGGTGAGGTAGAGGGAAGAGTTAACATGACTCTTATGTATTGAACTTGGGTGATTTAAAATATGGTGAGGCTTTCAAATAAAATGGAGAGGAATAAGATGAGTTTCACTGTTAGCATGTTAAGTTTGAGAAATCTAAAGAATATCAAATAAGAGACCTGCAAAAGACAATTGATGTATAACTGGAGCTCAGCAGATAGATTTTTGTTGAAATGATAACAAAATCCATAGAGGCTGAGGACATCATGAGAGGGAAGCCATAATAAAAGAAGACAAATCTCATGCCTGAGCATTGGTTGACACCAATGTTTAGGATGTAGGGTGTGGAAAATGATCTAGAAAGGGAGAATGAGTGAAAAACAGCAAGAACAAAGATAATTTGGTGTCAAAATCCCAGAAAAGGGGAGGGTCCAAAAGGATACGGTGATTAATAGTGTCTAAAGCTACGAAGAAATGAGAAGAATAAGGCATCTGATTTAGTGGTTTGGTGACCACTGCTAAGCTTGCAGTGAATATTTTCAATTTTATGTAATATTAAAAGCCAGACTGCAGTAGGCTTAGAAGTAGGAGAAAAAGGGGAAGGGTGTAGGGAACAAGCATTTATTGAGTATTTACATGTGTCAAATGCCATGCTAAGCACTTTATAACTAGTATTTCCTTTGAACCTCACAGCGGCCCTGGAATATAGGTATAGGAATTATCACCATTTTAGAGTTAAGAAAACAGATGAACAGAACTTAAGCACTGTGCTCAGAGTTATACAGTAAGTGTCTGAAGGGTGGATTAGAACTCAGATCTTCCTGACAAATGTCCAACAATCTATCTGCTGCTTTTTTCGCCTAAGAATTTCAGAACAGATCAATTAATTGGGCATGCAATTAATAAAAACAGAACAAAACAAAGAGAACCTAGATTAAAAAAAAAATGAAAATCCCCAAATAAACATTAAATTGGAAATCCTGAAAATCGAAGGGAGATAAATAAAAATAAAAATAAGAAAACCATTGAAATAAGAATGAAATTTGGAGCTAGTTTTTTTGGGGAGGAAAAAACAGTAAGACAGAAAACCAATTGGTTAATTTAATATAAATAAACTTATCAAAAATAAAAAAGGGTGAATTCACCAACAATGATGGTAAAATTTAGGTAATTATTAGGAGCTATTTTTCCCAAATATTATATATATATATAATTATATAAAGCCCAATAGCAAGAGATAGAAAGATAAATTCCATTTAAAATTACCAGATAATATAAGATACTTGGGAGTATACCTGCTGAGATAAACCCAGAAAGTATATGAACACAATTATAAAGAATTTTTTGTACAGATAAAATCAGATTTAAACAACCAGAGAAATATTAATTGCTCATAAGGTAGGCTGAGACAATATAATAAAGATGACAATTCTACTTGTTAATTTACTTATTTGATTCTATACTAATCAAACTCCCAATATTATTTTATGGAGTGGGGAAAAAAATAAATTCATCTGGAAAAAAGGTAAAAAATATTGAGGGAATCAATGGGGAACATATATGTAGATTGGACGATATGACAGAAAAAGGATAAATGTTGGAGGGATTATGGGAAAATTGGGAAACTAATGCATTGTTGGCAGAGTTGTAAACTGAACCAACAATTCTAGAGAGCAATTTGAAACTGTACCCAAGGGGCTATTAAACTGCATACCTTTTGACCCACTGATTCCATTACTATGTCTGTATCCCAAAGAGATCCAAGAAGGAAAAAGACCTATATGTACAAGAATCTTTGTAGCATGTAATGCTGGGAGGTCCTGTGCCATTTTCTCCCATATCATAACTGATTCCTAAGTTCTTCAGAGACAATTGTAATTGTAATTTGTTTTTACCCGACCTGAGCATCTGCCTTATAGAAGTTCTCCATAAAATAGTCTTTTAGGCAAATGTGTATTTGCCTATGTGCATTGGCAGTTCAGTCCAGCTCAGGAAAGAACCTCAGTGTCCAGCACCTAATTTTGGCAGGTGCTCTTCAGAATCTTCTTAAGACAATTTGAATGGAAATGACTCAGTTCCTGGCATTATGGCATACTGTCCAGGTTTCACAGGTAGACAACAATGAGGTCAGCATTATGGCTCTATAAGTATTCAGTGTGGTAGGTAGTCTAAAATGAATATGGAAAGACATTTAGGAAGTGATGCAGGGAAAAAAGCACATTCGGATCAAAACAGTATTCACTCCGAACACAAGTCCCATCCTTCTGTGGATCCACAGTCAGATGGAAGTTAATACTCCTTCAATCAACGTAACTGATACACATCCAAAGCTTTATATACTGGACAATTTTTATCCAAGTCCTCCCACGGATCCTTCATCTATAGGTGATGTACTTAATGAAATGCCCCCGTGAAGCTCTGTGTTAGCTTTTAGACTATTCTTTGGAATGCATTTTGAATTAGTTGTTTTTTACTCTTTATATTATGGATTCACAATTTTTTTCTTATTATTTATTCCCTTCAAGGTCTCATTTATGCCACTTTTTAAAGGTAAGCCATTTCAGATAATGAGCGGGGGCCTACCCAGTCTGACTATGTCTTATTTCTTTTTGGCTCACTGTCAAGTAAGCTTATTTGGAAATCCAGGTATATTTGGATTTGAGGCCAAAAACATCACAGAAGAATTTGTTTCTATTATTGTCAGAACACGAAGCGGTTTCTCTCTTTTTTATTTGTCTTACCATTGGATATATCTCTTACCTGTCCCCAGCAGTTGAGTCTGTAACCATACATTTAAATTTTATCTTTTTTATGGACTAGGCTTAGGATTTCATCAGTATAAAAATATACATACACACATATACACATACAGAATTGGAATATATATGTGTGTTTGTAATTGGATTATATATGTACACGTATAATTGGATTATATATACACATAATTGGATTACAAAGTAACAAAGATGGCATTATTAATACTTTGTAAAAGTTTATGTGTATCTATTTTAAAGTAATCTCTAAATGAATTCAGTGTATGCATTTGTACATAATTGAATTTTATTGTACTACTCAGTTGAACACTAACATTTGTTAAGTGCGTGCTATATTTCAGGCACTCTGTTAACTGCTAGGCATACATAGAAAAGTAAAAGAAATTACCCCTAGGAGATGAATCGAGGCCATGCCAGACTCCCTTAGAATAAAGGAAGGTGTGAGAATCCCCCAGACTGTAGCCTATGTGCCCAAAACAGACCTAATGACTCCAAGAAGAAGGTAATGTAAGGTAATCATTAATGGCCTGGTAGGAGCATGAGGGTATACAGTCAATCATTTTCCTTGCCTCTGGAATGTTCTGAGGAGAAGTAGATGTCTACAAGTCAAGGCAAAAGTGGGCCAGAAACTGCCAGGGAAGTAAAATGCTTGTTCTAAATTTCAACACCCTGAGGAAAAGCCCTTTTCACTCCATCTTAATTATTGCTCTGGCTCGGGGTTACTTATGCTCTTATGCATTTGCAGAGTGGAAATAATTGATTTTGAGTCAGAGAGCCTACTTTATAATCTGGGCTCTGCCCTACACTGTCTAAGTAACTGAGAAGGGTGTTTCATCTCTCTGGTACTCAGTTTTCTCATCAGTAAAAACAGCTTGAATTAGATGATGCCTAAACATCTTTTTAGCTTTAAATCTATTATCCTGTATTAAATGCATCTAATTCCTTTTTATTTTTAAGAAAAAATCACTAGGTGCAAACTTTTCCTCCTGTCCTTGTCCTCTCTGGGTCCACAAAAAAAGAGCACCATCTGGAATAATGGCTTGTCTCCTCCAGCACTCTACCTTTGGGTCTCCAAAGCTTTCTGTCTTCATTTACATAAGTAGAAGTGCTTTCAATGATCATCAATACAAATTGGCTCTCTAGGTAAATGATGATTAGTTATCTGCATTTGACTTCAGGACCATCAAATAATATTTGAGTGCTCTTGTGTGTCTCATGCAGTACTTGGGAACTCAATTCAATGTTACTAAAAAGCACATGGGAATTTTCACTCAGAATGAATGAGTGTGCCCAGGACCCAAGGAGCTATCTAAAAACAGCGTAGACTCTGCTATGTTGAAGGAACCTTTCCTGCATTCCCAACAGGTGGCAATTCAGCCTGTGCTTTAAAATGTCTTGTAAGGGGGAGCCCATTTCACCCCAGGAAACACCTTTGTCCATTGGGACAGCTCTAATGGATTATATATTTCTCCTGCCACCAAATTTAAAAGTCCCTTTTTGCAGTGAAGGCTCCTAATTGTTTTGTACTCCGGGTCAAAATAAACAAGCAGAAAATCTAATCCCTCTTCCACATAATGTCCCTTCAAAGACTTGAAGACAGCTACTAACTCCTTCATAAAATTTACCTTCTCCATGGTAAATAATCAATCTCTTAAAGAAAGAAGGAAGGAGAAAGCATTTATTAAGCACCTACTATGAGCCAAGTGCCATGCTAAGTTCTTTACACACATTCCATTTAATCCTCAAGATAACCCTAGGTTATTTCATAGTAGGGGAGCCTGAGGCAGACATAACTGAGGCAATTAAGTGAATTGCGCAGTCCAACAGCTAGTGTTTGATGCCATATTTGGACTTGTGTCTTCCTGAGTCCAGACTCAATGCTCTGTACACTGTGCAACCAGTTGATCTCTTGTCAACAAGAGTTTCTTATATCTGAGGCACCCTGCTTAAGTTGGTGCTGGGCATACAGACACGCCAGTGAAAAAATCTCTGTCATCAAGGAGCTTACATTGTCCTGGGTGAATATAATGCAGATCAATTAATATGGGATATATGCGAAATAAATCTGATGTGGTTTGTAATCAAGGGAGAGAAGAACATTTATAACCGGAGCCATGGTGGGATTTGAGAAAAGTCCTGAAGGGAGCTGGGGGTTTCAAGATATGAAGATAAGGATTGAGAGGGTTTTAGGCACATGATACAGCCTGTACAAAGTCACAGAGATGAGAACCAGATTGGGAGCAGTTTTCAAATTTAAACATTTAATATTTTAAAATTTCAAATAAGGGATCCTACTTTATCTGGGCAGCAATGGGACATTATTGGAGTTTTATTGTGACCCTCCCCCCCCCCCCGCAGGGGATTAGCATAGTTAGATTTGCTTTTTAGGGGTAATTCTGTGAAGGAAGGATTCAAGAAAGGAAAGATAAGAGGCAAACAGAACTTTTCAGCAGTTGTTTTTGTATTCCTGGTGATGTGCTCACTAGGTTACTGAAATCTGAGGACCAGAGCTATTGAGGGCATAAAATCAACAAGGCTTGGTAATGCATTAGAAATGGGGCTATAGAGTGCTAGTGACTGTGCAGAGGTGAGGAATAGTCATAGTTCCTCAAGGAGATCCTCATATATCATGAATACAATGATGGGTTTGAACAGAACATGGGTATCCAGACTAGACTTAGTGCCTTTTCCAAAAGAGAGTTCTGCCTTATCTCAGTGAATCTTAGATCCAGCTGGGACTTCAGAGGCCTTGCAATTGACTCCAACCACATCTGAACAAGAAGTCCCCTTATAAGTCGTTATTACTTCAGGATTTTTCAGTGGGGGGATCTGGTAGTCAATCTATTAGCTATTATTATTATCTAATCTCAAATATTGGGATATTAGAGGTGACTGACACAACACAAGGAAGAGGTTTATAAAAGAAAAGCTTTATTTATCTTGTAGAACACAAAGCAAAGATCTGTGTAGGGACTTCCAGTTTTGCTTCTTCTTCCCTCAAGATGGCTTCCAGAGATATTCCTTTTCAGTGTTTTTATCCCCCCATGGCTTCAACACCCAAGTAGTAGCCAATGTAGAAAGTATAGTGGAGGAGATGAGGTTATGGGATTTGTGCTGGACCCTAAAAAGGAAAGGACCATGTCTTTGAAAGCAACCTAGTCGCAGAATTTTCTTATACATTTCAGTAGCCCAGATCACTGGTGCCTGTGTCCAAGGCTACTGACCTGTCTCAGATCACCTTGATTACTTAAATAATTTGTTTACTCAAAACTCCTTAATCCCATCTAGACCTTTATGTGTTGTCCCTGGACCACCTCAGGCTTTTTACCACTCCTTAATCCCACCCAAATTTTGTCAGTCTTTTTCTGTATGAAAGTATCAATCTTACCCCCATTAAATTACACAGACTCTTAGACTCTTGCCTGCCCAACCCCCAATCTGGGTATAATAGAACCTCACCAATCTTACTGGAAGAAGGCTTGAGTGGTCAAATTCCTTTAAGGCAGACCTATCCTCTACCCCTGCATTTCAAGGTCCCTAGCACCCCTAGACCTCATCAGGAGGAATACACTGGTTGGGAATCCTCTTCAGCTGGAGCTTTTTGAAGACTATGAGAATATTAGGGAATATGTGAACAGTGTAAAGCATTCTATTATTGATAAAATTAAGAAACTTTTGTATTCCAGCTGTCTACATGGCAGGGTTACTGTTCATCAGAATATCCCACCCTCAGCCTCCATTGCCTTACAATCCTAGCTGCTTCGCATTCCAAGATTTCCACTGTGCTTCCCCAGGATGGCTTCCTCCTGAGGAAAATTAATATTATGCTGCATTATTTCATAACAGTATTACTCTGTGATCCATCTTTTTCTTCATTTTTCTCAGACCCCACTTTTGAAGGTCAGGCAGCTTCTGAACAGTGATGTCATCACTCCCACCCCTAGGCATCTGCTTGGGCTAGACCCCTCCCAAGTGGTACCTTCCCCTTCTCTTTACACAACAAACAGAAGTGAGCTTGAGCTAGGCTCTCCCAAGGGATAAGTCCCTTGTCTTTGCTTTTACTTTATCCAAGTTAGGATCGACCTGATATACAAGAGAGACCAAGCCAGGAAGATCTTAAATGGGGTAGTTTTGTTTTTCTAGCCAAGATTGCTAGAGGCAGCTAGGTCTTATAAAGCAAGGAGCAATTGTCAAGAGTCAGAGACTGATGTAAGGAGCCACTTCTGAAGGTCAGCCCATTTTCCCTAGCTGCAGCCTAATCCTTTCCCATGAGGATTGGTCTTGTTTACCCCTCCAAGGATGAAGTAATAGAGAGGAGCTGAGAATTATTAACCCACCTCCTCCTTAAAATGTCTGTGAATCAGGATTGCCTTGCCTTTGCCGGGGGAGGTCCCAAGGTTGTACTGTGAGGCCAATCAGAAGGAAGACACACCTAAGTTTGAGTCCCTTTCACCCCTCACACAGGGTATTTGGCACAAATGGAGGCTGGCCAGAGACCCCTGTATTAATAAATTCATACCGTGTTAATAGACTGTTATCTTTCCTGGATAATTGGCTCAGTTTACCTTTTTGTTAAATTTAACTCATGACACTCCCTTGCAATATTTTGCCTACTGTCTTTGAATAGGTAATATCAGTATTTTTGTTTGCTCATTTGTCCTGTTTTCATAATATTCTGATGACTTCAGAAAAGCTAATTCTGCTACTTGTCAGTACACTGAGTTTTCCCTAGAGCTGAGACATGCCTCAAGCTGTAACTCTCCCCAGCCTCCCAGAATCCTTGATAACTTTCCATCCATATTTCTTCTTTCAGTTCATAACTATGCCTCACACCTGATTTGTTGTTCCTGCTCCACCTTTAAACTCAATGCCTTTCAAGCTGCCACTGCCCACGAGTTTTCCACATGAGTTATTCCATCTCCTCTTTGAGACTCCCACAATTTGTGTGAATACTATGACAAAGCTAGGGCATTTGTCAAGGTTCCAGCCAGAGTCTCCTCTCCAGAAAGCTTGAAACTATTGGCCTTGACTGGTCCCTGTAGATTGGCATTGCAGATGTGTGAAAGATGGAAAAGAGCTATTCTGTCTTTGAGTGAGTCCCTTGAGAGATTGAGAAAGAAAAATAATCTCCTTGCTGCATACCCAAAAGAGGAAACGAGGTATTTTCTACAAAGGTTCTGTTGAGCTGCCAATACACACACACACACACACACACACACACACACACACACACACACACACACCTCCCAAGCACTCCACAATGTATTTACAATATACACATCATCCTTTAGATTTCTTCATCTTTTTTTTTGGGGGGGGGGGCGGGGGAGGGATGTAGATGATTGCCACTGAGTTGTCAAATTGTAGATAGTGCCAAAGGACGGGCAAAGTTTTATAAAAACTGATAATTCCAAGAAAGTCATCAGTTGAAACCCTGTTGCTTGTTCTTTCAAAACAGGAAGGAAATTTCAGGGGTCATACGATAAGATGAAATACTGAGGGTAGGGAACGATTTAGTATGTATATAGTAGGGAAATTATACTGGGCTTGGAAACAACTAGGTTTGGGATTCAAGTCTCAGCTTCAATTTTTATTATTTACATGACCATGGAAATGTTACAACCTCTCTTAGCTTCCAACAACTACCCAGGACTCATCTACTAAAATTACTCTATAGTAATTATCTACCAAGGTTTAGGAGGGTCATACCCAGGTTGGTGGTAGGATATATCTATGTTGCTGGAATAGGACCTCATCTCTGGATATTAGAGAATCAAAAAACTCATAATCAATAAACATTCATTGGACATTTAGTATATGTAATGAATTGTGCTGGCACCTGAGGGTCAAAAGACAAAAATGACGTAGCCCCTGCCCTAAAGGACATTCTTTATGGAAAAATTACATATGCTACATATAAGCATATAAGCATGGAAATTTTAGGTTTTCTTGGTGGATACAACAGTGGTTTGCCATTCCTTCTCCATCTCATTTTACAGATGAAAGACTGAGGCAAAGAGAATTGAGTGACTTAACCAGGGTCACATAACTACTAAGTGTTTAAGACCAGATTTGAACCCAGGAAGATGAGTCTTCTTGACTATAGACCCAGCACTTTATTAGCACCAATTGGCAAAGACACACACACACACACACACACACACACACACACACACACGCATGCACACACTTATATATACAAATACTTGTATGTGTGTGTATGTATGTATGTGCGTGTGTGTGTGTGTATTCATATGTATATACATATATATATATATATGGGGAGAGAGAGAATAAACTGATACAAAATTGAAAGGGAGGAATAGAAATTTATTTACCTATGATATCTTTCGGAAGAACATAAGCTTCAGAAGGCAGGATTGTTTATCATTTTTATTGTAGTGATACTTTGTATTTTCTGCTGAAACTTAGCTGAGAAGGAAAAGAGCATCAGGGCTTATACAATACCCATGGGACAGGCACGATGTAGGTGCTTGACTAATATTATCTCATCTGATCTTCATAACAGCACTGTGAGATAGATACTGTTATTATCCCTATTTTATAGTTGAAGAAACTGAGGCAATGGAGGTTACATGACTTGTCCAGGGTCACACAGCTAGTAAGTGTCTAATATCAGATTTAACCTCAGGTCTTCCTGATTTCAGGCACAGTACTGCTCTATTTACTACGTAATTGTCTCACAGTATATATAATCATATTATGTATAATCAATTTTTATCAATAATAATAACCAGTATTTGCATAGACTTTTGAGGCTTACAAATTTCTTTATCTTCTTTTATTATCACAATAATTCTGGGAGGGAGGTTTTATTATTATTTTTTTTGTTTTTACAGGTGAGGAAATAGGTGCACAGGTTAAGTGATTTATCCAGTGTCACATGGCTATTAACTATCTGAGGAAGCTTTTGAACTTAATGTTTCCTGACTCCAGGTCCAGGCTTCCATCTGCATTCCACTTAGCTCCCTCCTAGTGAATGAACGCCAGTCATTTTCCCATTCTCCCAGTTGTCACTCTGTCCTTCTACACATTTCTTTGTATTACTTTGCATATGTTTTGTATTTACTCTGTGACGGGCTCCAGTTGTTTTCACATCATACAAAGTAAGCCCCTTTAGAGATTTTCTTTATTTTTTTCCTTTTTTTGGTCTTTTTTTTTTTCTCCTAGAGGCTCTCACATGCTAGGGTTCAATTAAAGGTTGTTGGGGAGAATTTGGCTTCAGGCATCTAGGTGGTACAGTGAATAGAGCTCTGGGTCTGGAGTCAGGAAGACTGGAGTTCAAATCCTCTAGTTCAAACAACAAAAACAGTGGTAAAAACAAACATATAAAACAACAAACACAAAAAATGTAGTTCTCTCAAAAATCATGAGACCAACATTCTTCTAACCAAAGAACCTAATGTTTGTAGTTAGAAGAGGTTGCTCTGCATTGAGAATCCTGCAAATAGACCTGGCACCTCCCCAGGGGACAAAGCAGAGGATTAAGAATGGGTCAGGAAAATAAATAACGTCAGTTTTTAAAGGTTAGAAAATCTGATTTCAGTTGAGGTTAAAACTACTTTTTATACTGAGTTCAAAGACAAAATGGAAAGAAGGAATAAAAACCAACCAAGATAAAGGAACATAAAAGTAGAGCAGGTATTACTTAAGATAGCACTAGCTGGAGGTTTAAAAGGAAGCATAGGAAGTGGGGTCAAAGACAATGTCATGTAGCTCTTCTAATCATCCCTTCCTTAGCCTGTTAAATCTGTAGAGTGGCTCAATCCAATTTAATCTCCAAGAAGGCATCACCTCTTGATACCAAACCAAAGCAATCTTTATGTTAATAGAGGAAACATTGATATTCACAAAAGCAAAGAAGTGGTCAAATCAATTGCAGTGATCAAGAAATGATCAAGCACTTAATAAGCCTCAGGAATTATTCCAGTAACTGGAGATCCAGGGACAAAAGGAAATGGGTCCTTCCCTTACTGGAGGCCTACCTCACCCTCCTGGAAGTATGTATGCAGGTAGATGAGTGCAACTCAAGGAGTGGGAGCTAAGGGGATTGGGAAAGACTTTGCCAAGAAGTTAATTTGAGTTTAGCCTTGAAAGATGTGGAGGTGTCTAATGGCAAGAAAAGTGGGGTTTTTCTTTGTGTTTTGTTTTGGAGTGCTTTTCACCATTTGAGGCAATCAAGTGCCTTTGAGTCTTACTTTTGTTTCAATCAAGAGTCTTTGATTGAATTGGGAGTCTTTGATGACCTGCTTAAGTCATGGGAAGGCTTAGGTCACATGGGTCTGAGTTGCATGTTTGTGCATATACTGAAGAAGTATATATATACTCTGAGGTTAGCGTTTTTCTTCGGACTCACTCATTGGAAAAGTGGTGTGTGATTTGACCAGACTAGACTCTGGGTAGCCATTGTTAAGGAGCCCCCACCTTGGAAAAATCCAGATGTTGGTGCTTCTCTTTCTAGTAACTATGTATGTAATGTCTTGGACAGACTGCTAATTTGTGTTTTGTTGCTCTGTTTATATAATTTCTGCTTATAATTTCTGTTATGTTTTCTCTGAAGTTCAGGGTGCTGACTTTTTTCCCCTGAACTAAGTGAATGATATATGTATATTTAATTAAAGTGAGATTGTAAACCCTTTAAAGTTGCTTTCCTTAGAAAAGTATATCAAAGCCTCTGTGCTAGCAGCCCTCCTGTGTGCTGTTGTTATTGGTTTTACACAGCCACAGTAGCAGCATTGTTGTTACAAGGTGAGAAAGGGGAGACTTCAGAAGTATAAAGGATTATCTGAAAAAAGACCTTGTGATAGAATTTGGAATCGTGAGTTTGTGGAACAGCTAATTGGATAATCTGGCTAAAATATGGTGTGTGTGAGAGCCAGTCAATAAATGTTTTAAGTGCCTACTATGTGCCAGGCAGTGTCATAAGTGCTGGGGATATAAAATAAAAATACAAAAGATTGTCCCTGCCATCAAGGAACTCACAATCTAATGGGGGAGACAAGCAAACAAATATGTATGAACAAATGACATACAGGACAGAAGGGAAGTAATTAAAACAAAGGAGGCATGAGAATTAAGAAGGTCTTGGAAGGGATTCCTGAAGAATAAATTATTTTAGTTGGAACTTAAAGGAAACCAGGAAAGGCAGTAGTTGGAGATGAGGAGGGAGAATATTCCAGATATGGGGGGGGGGGGGGCATTTATTCATTCAATCACCATTTACTAAGCATCTATTATGTGCCAGGCACTGTGCTAAGTAGCAGGGATACAAAAACAGGCAAATAACAGTCACTGCCCTCTAGGAGCTTGCAATCTAATGGGGAAGACAATATGCAAACAACTATATTAGCAACTATATACAGGATAAATAGATAATTATTAAGAGGGAAAATACTGGAATTAAGCAGGCTTAAGGAAGGTTTCTTGCTGAATGCAGGATTTTTGTTGAGACTTAAAGGAAGCCAGGGAGGTCAGTAGCCAGAGTGGATGAGAAAGAGCATTCCAAGTGTGCAGGACAGCCAGAGAAAGTACTGAGGGCTGAAAGATGGAATGTCTTGTTCATGGAACATGCTGGAGGCCTGTGTCACAGGATCAAAGAGTACCTACTGGGAGCAAGGTATAAGAAGCCTGAAAAGGTAGGAGGGGGTAGGTTATGGAAAGCTTTGAATGCCAAAAGTGCATTTTAAATTTGGCCCTGAAGACAACAGGAGAGCACTGAAGTTTACTGAGTAGGGAAGTCATAAGATCAGACTTGGATTTTAGAAAAATCACTTTAGTTGCTGACTGGAGAATGGATTGGAGTGGGAGAGATTTGAAGCAGGCACTCACCAGCAGGGTATTGCAGCAATCAAGACATGAGCCTTGGTAGTGTCAGAGGAGAGAAAGTCAGGGGTAATGTCCAGAGCCAAGAGATGGAGGGTCTTGTTTGTGGAATAGCCAAGAAGCAATTGTCACTCGATCAAAGTGTATGATAGAGAAAATAAGGTGTAAGAAAGACTTGAAAGAGCCATTTAGGTTGTGTGAGAAACATGCTTGCTTTAGGAAGAACAATACTATTTGTGAAGCCAGGAAAGTTCTTATTTTATTTTACATTCATTGTGCGTGAGTAACTCCTTAAAGGGGCACACTTGCTCAGACAAATGCAAGGCTATTTATTTCCTGTTCGCAATTCAATTCCCTTCCTCCCCACCCCCATTCCTCATTGGCTGGATGCAACTTCCTGAACCACCTATTCCATGCTCTTCTCCTAGATGCGTTCCCCCTCCCTTGTCATGCATTGCATGTACATTTAAATTAGCTTGCTCTGCTGGGGATATGTGGTGGATAATATTAAACAGCTCTTTAAATGTTTCTACAAGCTTCTGAACTGTTACTCCATCAGAGGTGTGGTTCTGCTAGGTCACAGCTCTGATTAGAACCAGTCACCTCTGACTTCCATGCTGTTATCACTCCTGAAAAGCTGGGAGTAGTGTTAATCTTGTGGAAACAGAATTCCTCCTTTTGTTTTTCACAGCTTTAAATGCTAAATGGAGAGAGTATGAAATGAGCCTAGGAAGGAAACTTATGGTGATGGACTTCAAATACTAGTTTGTAAAATTTGCATTTTATTCTAAAGGAAATAGAGAGCTATTTTAGCTTCTTTAGCAGGGACAGGACTGGACAGGTCTTGTGGTTATGAGGAGAAAACATTGGAGCTGAATAGACTGGAAGCAGAAGCAAACATTAAGAAATTAGAAACAAAGAGCATTCATTTCTGGAATAAAGCACTGACTTACATAAACCAAGTGTACCACTTGAGTATGAAACTGGTGGTGTACATTTCATCTCTAAATAGAGAAATGAATCATTTCTTTTAAGTAGGCCCAGGAAATATGACATTGTGCATAAGTGAATATTCCAGGCAATTTCCAGACAATTTTTTTTCTTGTAGTTTTTTTTTTTATTTTTTTAATTTATTTAACATATTTAGTTTTCAGCATTGATTTTCACAATAGTTTTAATTACAAATTATCTCCCCATTTCTACCCTCCCACCCACTCCAAGATGGCATATATTCTGGTTGCCCTGTTCCCCAGTCAGCGCTCCCCTCTGTCACCCCATTCCCCTCCCATCCCCTTTTCCCTTCCTTTCTTGTAGGGCAAGATAAATTTCTACACCCCATTGTCTGTGTATCTTATTTTCTAGTTGCATGCAAAAATATTTTTGTTTGTTTTCGAACATCTGTTTTTAAAACTTTGAGTTCCAAATTCTCTCCCCTCTTCCCTTCCCACCCACCCTCCCTAAGAAGTCAAGCAATTCAACATAGGCCACATGCGTATCATTATGTATAACCCTTCCACAATACTCATGTTGTGAAAGACTATATTTTGCTCCTTCCCAACCCATCACCCTTTATTGAATTTTCTCCCTTGACCCTGTCCCCTTTTGAAAGTTTTTGTTTTTGACTACCTCCACCCCCATCAGCCCTCCCCTCCATCATCCCCCCCATTTATTTTTATTTTCTTCCCTCTTCTTTCCTGTGGGGTAAGATTCCCAGTTGGGCATGTATGGTATTCCCTCCTTAGGCCAAATCTGATGAGAGCAATATTCACTCATTCCCCCCTCATCCGCCCTCTCCCCTCCTCCCACAGAACTGCTTGCTCTTGCCTCCTTTATGCGAGATAATCCACCCCATTCTATCTCGCCTTATCTCCCTCTCTCAGTATGTTCCTCTCTCATCCCTTAATTTGATTTTATGATTTTATTTTTTTTAGATATCTTCCCTTCATCTTCAACTCACTCTGTGTCCTTTCTCTCTCTCTCTCTCTCTCTCTCTCTCTCTCTCTCTCTCTCTCTCTCTCTCTCTCTCTCCATATATAT
The DNA here is from genome assembly GCF_011100635.1 of Trichosurus vulpecula. NCBI lineage: Eukaryota > Metazoa > Chordata > Mammalia > Diprotodontia > Phalangeridae > Trichosurus > Trichosurus vulpecula. Next base: position 16,915,682 of record NC_050580.1, on the reverse strand, counting down.
ATGTATATATATATGTATATATATATGTACACATAGATATATACATACATACACATTCACCCATATATCTACGTGAACATATATGTATGCATATTCCCTTCAGCTACCCTAATACTGAGGTCTCATGAATCATACTCGTCATCTTTCCATGTAGGAATGTCAACAAAACAGTTCACCTTTAGTAAGTTCCTTGCAATTTCTTTTTCTTGTTCTTTTTCTTGATTACCTTTTCATGCTTCTCTTGATTCTTGTGTTTGAAAGTCAAATTTTCTATTCAGTTCTGGTCTTTTCACTGAGAAAGCTTGAAAGTCCTCTATTTTACTGAAAATCCATATTTTGCCTTGGAGCATGATACTCAGTTTTGCTGGGTAGGTGATTCTAGGTTTTAATCCTAGCTCCATTGACCTCCGGAATATCGCATTCCAAGCCCTTCGATCTCTTAATGTAGAAGCTGCCAAAACTTGGGTTATTCTGATTGGGTTTCCACAATACTCAAATTGTTCCTTTCTGGCTGCTTGCAGTATTTTCTCCTTGATCTGGGAGCTCTGGAATTTGGTGACAATATTCCTGGGAGATTTCTTTTTGGGATCTATTTGAGGAGGCGATCGATGGATTCTTTCAATTTCTATTTTGCCCTGTGGCTCTAGAATATCAGGGCAGTTTTCCTTGATAATTTCTTGAAAGATGATATCTAGGCTCTTTTTTTGATCATGGCTTTCAGGTAGTCCAATAATTTTTAAATTATCTCTCCTGGATCTATTTTCCAGGTCAGTGGTTTTTCCAATCAGATATTTCACATTGTCTTCCATTTTTTCATTCCTTTGGTTCTGTTTTATAATATCTCGATTTCTCATAAAGTCACTAGCTTCCACTTGCTCCAATCTAATTTTTAAAGTAGTATTTTCTTCAGTGGTCTTTTGGACCTCCTTTTCCATTTGGCTAATTCTGCCTTTCAAGGCATTCTTCTCCTCGTTGGCTTTTTGGAGCTCTTTTGCCATTTGTTGTTTTCTTCAGTGTATTTTTCAGTATTTTTTTGGGTCTCCTTCAGCAAGTCATTGACTTGTTTTTCATGGTTTTCTTGCATCCTTCTCATTTCTCTTCACAATTTTTCCTCTACTTCTCTAACTTGCTTTTCCAAATCCTTTTTGAGCTCTTCCATGTCCTGGGACCAGTTCATGTTTTTCTTGGAGGTTTCTGTTGTAGGCTCTTTGACTTTATTAATTTCTTCTGTCTGTATGTTTAGGTCTTCTTTGTCAGCAAAGAAAGAATGCAAAGTCTGAGACTGAATCTCGGTGCGTTTTTGCTGCCTGGCCATATTCACAGCCAACTAACTTGACCTTTGAGTTTTTCAGTGGGGTAGGACTGCTTATAGACTACAGAGTTCTATGTTCCACGTTTGCGGGGGAGGTGCCAGCTCTGCCACAGCAGCACTGCTCCTTCCCCAAGAACCCCCAACCTGAACTGGGCTTAGATCTTTAGCAGGCTGTGCACCCCTGCTCTGATCTGCCACTTAATTCCTCCCACCAGGTGGGCCTGGAGCCGGAAGCAGCAACAGCCATAGCTGCCCCACCTCCGCTGCCCCCGGGGCTGGAAACCTAACCACGAACTCCTTCCACTCCCGCAGCTTTTCCCACTAACCTTCTCAGCAGTCTTTGGTGTTTGTGGGTTGAGAAGTCTCGTAACTGCCGCAGCTCACTGATTCAGGGAGCTAGGGCATGCTCTGCCCGGTTGCTGGTCTTGTTGGTCCGCCGCTCAGGCTGGGCTCTGCTCCACTCCATTCCCAGCTCCCAGCTCCCAGCTCCCAGCTCCGTGTGGGATAGACCTCACCCAGAGACCATCCAGGCTGTCCTGGGCTGGTGCCCTGCTTCCCTCTGCTGTTTTGTGGGTTCTGCCATTCTAGAATTGGTTCAGAGCCATTTTTTATAGGTTTTTGGAGGGACTCGGTACCGAGCTAACGCTATTCCCTGCTTACCAGCCGCCATCTTGGCTCCGCCCCCCAGACAATCTTATGCCTTTAGGTGGCCAAACATGCATTTTATTTTAGTCATTGATGGAAAGATTTCTATGAAATTTTTAATTCTTTCCTACAACCTCAAACCATGAGTATTATAAAAATTGAAGTAACTAAAGTAACTAAAACCTCCTTGATATTCCAAGGACTTGATATTCCAAACTCCTCCCAGTTTGGTAGACCCCAGGCATGGGTTCATTAAATGTTCTGTTTCATGGACCACTTTGACAATCTGGTGAAGCCTGTGGTCAATTTCTCAAAATAACGTTTTAAATGTATCAAAAATAAATAGTATTATGAAGAAATCAAATTTATTGAAAAACAGTGAACAAATTACTTTTCGAAATATACCATGGAATCCAGTTTAAGAACCCCTGACCTAGAGCTTGCATTTCTTGTTCCCAGTCTTAGAAATCACAGGATGAGTGAATGAATGGATGAGGAAAATATTCAACACCTAATATGTGTTAATTACTATATTAAGCTCTAGAAATACAAAAAATGAAAAAAATGCAGGCTCAGCCCTCAAGGAGCCTATAATTTAATAAGGGGAAACAACAGATATAGAAGAGATGGGTGAAGGGAAGAGAACTTTGATCTGGTGTATCCCAAGAATGGTGAATGGGACAATAGGGCAGTGGGTTGACATTAACTTTCCATAAATTATGGTAAGATTAGTTTGATTTCTGTGCCCAGAACAAGGAATGGGAAGAAGACCCTGTACCCTGTGAAGAAACATGGTCTGGGGCTGATTAGAGGTAGTAATTGTGTGACCATTCATACATCAAGATAACATGGCTCTGAGTCAGATTTCTTCTTCAGGGCAGTTTCTCTAGAGGGATTTTAGTGAGGTACAATAGAACTTTAAAATATGCAATGGACTGATCTTAGCAGAGCCTATGAAGCCTTATTTACAATGTGTAGGACAATTTGCATCCACTCCATATGGGCAGGCTGAGATAGGGTACGATCTGCAGCATCAGAAGGAATTTTCAAGTCAAGTGGCTCCCAGATACATTTGGGTGATCAATTGGCGATGAAAGTCTGAGGAGTTCTCTTGTAAGAAATATGCATGGAAGTTAATGCGTAGATTTGGTGCCCTCTGCTGAATGGCTCTGGCACCTTGTCCCTCTCCTTCCTTGGATTCCTTCCTTCTCTTGGATTCTGAGCTGGAGAGCTGAGTTGGTTGGCTAAGAGAGTGACTTTGGATTAGGAAAGCATTGTATTGAAAGGAAAGCAAGAGGGCAAACTAAATAATGCAGAGTTATTTTGACTAAGCAAATTAAGGTTTAAAAAAAGATTTTATGGAGGAAAAGTAAGGAAGGGAATTAAGAGTTTTGGGCTGTGGTGTGTGTGTGCATGTGTGTGTGTGCATGTGTATGTGCAAAAGGAGTAGAGCAATGTGCAAGAAGGAAAATTCAGAGAATATCTATGAGGGCATGGTAGTATAGTGGGAAGAGACCTGGCCTTGGAGTCCCGATGACTTGAATGCCAGTCCTCACTCAGACACATACTGGCTGTGTGACCCTGACATAGCTGCTCAATCTCTTGTGTCCCCCAGTTAACTTTCTAAGATTAGAAGCTTCTGATCTGCATTGGAACAGTGACTTCCTTGATTTTGAGGTTCTCTACATTACTGAAACCACAGGCCAATTAAAAAAAAGGCAGTTGTTATGTTTTGTAGAAGTGTATGTTTATATCCATAGCGATTGAATGATTAATTTTATTTTTTTACTCATAACTGTTTCACTTAGAAAAATCACAAAATGAAAAGATCAAAGAACCTGAATAGACTTTTGAGATCATCTAAATTACACTTTCACATTTTATAGATAAGTATACTCCCAAAAGATTAAACAACTAATCCAGTATTTTGCTCTTAATCCAGTACACAGATACTCAGTGGAGGGTGAGGTGCCCAAATCTAAGGCCCCTTAACAGGAGACCAGTCCACTTTCCACTTCATCATGCTTCCTTTTACCAAGAAAATATATTCAAAGATCTTTAAATAAATTTACTGATCTTTTGAGTACAAAAATCAATGTCCAGGAGCAGCATGAGTTATAATTGAGCGTAATATGTGGTACGCAGATGCCATTGTGCATGGAATGCATAGAAGGAATTGTTCAACATCATTTAATCCATCAACAAACATTTCTTGTTCTATAATAAGTTTTATTATTACTATTAATTTTTTTTACTTTGGTATAATTTCAACCAGCATCATTCCCCCTTTAAGAGACTTTATAAGTAATCTATTAAAATCTCTTACTTTGCAGGTGGGGAAACTGTAGTATGCAATGGGTCAGGGCTTGGTGAAAGTCGTACAGGGATTAAGTCAAGAAAGCCAGTATTTTAACAGAAGTCAATTGACTCCAAAGTCAGCATCCTTTCCATGATAGCATGCTGCTGACTTGCTTTTAGAGTAAGGGGAGAGCCATTAACGTGTGGTCAATAGAAGCACATTTAATGGAAGGGATAATATTAACAATAACATTATTTATATGGTCACTACTATGTGCCACACACTGTGCTAAGTGCACTAAAATTATTTTCTCATTTGATGCTCACAACAACTCTTGGAAATAGGTATTATTAATATTATTATTATCCCCATATTACAAAGGAGTAAGCTGAAACAGTTTAAGTGAATTGCCCAGGATTACACAATTAGTAAGTGTCTGAGGCCAAATTTGAACTCATGCCTTCTTAACTCCATGTGCAGCTCTCTCTTCACTGTACCATGTAGTTGGCCCCAGGTTTGATTTGTTAAAAACACGCGCATTCAATATCAGTGAAAACACAACCAGCTTGCTGATTATTGTAATAATCTAGAAATAAGGTATTACGGACTTGAATAAGAGTGGCAGTGGGATGAGAAAGACATTGATGGATACAAAAAGCATTTTGAAACATGAATTGATGTGTTTGCATGTGATTTTAGTTAAACATACAGAATAGTCAAGGAAGACACCAGTGTCCAATTCAGTGAATTGAAGGAATGATGTTTAGGTAATCTTTGTCTGTAAAGAGCCTTAAAGTTGAGATATCTATCATAAATTTCCTTTGACAGATATACTGAATGATTTCGGAATTTCTCTCCCAGATTTCTTGAGCTGAGATTCTATGAAATTTTAAGTTTCATGATTTATTTACATTTTAAATGTCATTCTAGATTTATATCCCTTAAGAACCTTAGAGTTCATGTAAGCATAGTTTCATCATTTCATAGATCAAGAGCTGAAAGGGAATTCAGAGGCCATTTTGCACAACTCTTCACCTAAGACATAAATAATCTTAAGCCTTTGGTCACAGAGATTAGTGGCAGAGGAAGATGGGGATGTAGCCAGATTTTTCAATTACAAATCTTGTACTCTCTTCAATACAACACATCTTTATGTCTCTCTCTGTCTCTCTGTGTCTCTGTCTCTGTGTCTGTCTCTGTCTTTCTCTCTCTCTCTCTCTTTCTCTCTCTCTCTCTCTCTCTTTCTCTCTCTCTCTTTCTCTAGCTCTGCTCAAGTCCCTTATTTTTAACTCTGTGTGTCTTTCTATTTCAAGTGTTTCTTGTTAACAATGTATTGTTGGAGTCTGGTTTCTAATTTGTTCTGCTATCTGCTATCATTTTATGGGTGAGTTCGTCCCATTTATATTCATTTATGGTCATTAACTTTGAATATCCCTCTATCCTGTTCCCTGATACATATCTTTTTTTTTTTTTTTGTATTCTATCCCCTCCTCAAAAGTCTGTTTTGCTTCTCATCAGGGCCTCTTTTAGACTGTACTCTATTTTATGACATCCTCTTTCTCTTAGACCCTTCCGCTACTACTTCCTTTCTGTATAAAATGAATTTATATACCCAACTGTGTGTGTTTGTGTGTGTATGTGTGTACACACACTCCTACATACCTCCACATGTATATAATATGTGCATATACCTATATATGCATATGTATATATTTTTGTATATTCTTTCCTTTTTGAATCAGTTAAGATGATTGAGGTTCAAACATTGTCCACTCCCCTGTCCATTTTCCCCTCCTTCATAAATACTCTTCCTTTTGTTTAAGTGAAACAACTTCCCCCATTTTCCCTTTCCCTTCCCCATTCTCCAAGCACATCCTTTTTTCTCATTCTTCCACTTTTCTCTTGAGATCATCCCAACGTAGTAGATACACTCTTGTGCACTTTAAGGTCTAATGATAATAATGTTCTTCGGTTACATGTATCATCCTCCATTTGGGAATGGAAACATTTTAACCTCAAGTTCCTTATGATTTTTCATGTACTCTTTCATTCTTATTTATTAATTCATACATTCCTTCATTTTTGTATTTAAATTCCAAAATTTCTATTCAGCTCTGGTCTTCTCATCATGGAATACTTAACAGTCCTCTATCCATTTGTTCCCCTATAGAATTTTATTCTTTTTCTTTCTGAGTAGGTTATATCCCAGACCCTTTGCTTCTGGAATATCATATTCCAAACTATTTTCTCCTCTGTATGCTATATATTTCTTTCTGGCTACTTTCAGCATTTTCTTCTTGACCTGGGTGCTCTGAAATTTGATGATTAAATTCATGAAAGTTTTCATTTTGGCATCTCTTTTAGTAGTTGATTTACCAAGTCTCTCATTTTTTTTGCTCTTATTTAATTTTTAAAATTATTTTTGAGATTTTTTTTAAAAAGTCTTTTTCTTTTGCTCTTCTAGGATTTTGCATTAGGCTTGCCTCTCATCTGAATTTTTTCTTTGAATATTTTCTTATTTTCATGTCATTGTGTCCTTCTGAGTTTTGCCTTCAGATTCTCTGTCACCATGTTAGATTTTTATCATCAAGTTGTTTTGTTTTATTTTTGGTATTTTTGCTCAGTTTCCCCGGTTTATTTGTTGGCTTCAGACTCTTTTATCTTGAGGGAGGATGTAACTGTTCCAAGCTTCAGGCTTTTATTTCCTTCTGTTTTCAATGATACTTCTGAAGACCTTTAAGTTATTGGTTCAGAGGTTTTGTCACTGATCTCTTGTTTTCCATTCTCTTCCTTACCCAGGTAGGGCCCCTGTTCCCCAATTTCTCTTAAGTGTAAAACTGTAACCTTATAGAGGTAGGAATCATGCTTTCTTGCAACTACAAGTACTCTTCCTCACCCTAGAACTGCAACCCAAAACTGGAGTTACTAAAAGTTACCTGTTACTGTGCCCAGTGCTAGGATAAAGATCTACTGTATTTTTTTTCCAATCCCTTTACTACCTCCTGGTGCTGTGTTCCCACCACTGCTTCAACTCTTTGCTCCACCACTGCCTCAAAGGCTTACAGCTAGTGTCACTTCCAACATGCTGCCTTCCTAACCAGCCCCTATCTCAGTGCCATAGATTTTTCTTTTGGTCCAAGCTGTCCTGGGCTGTAAAAAATAACTCACTCCTTTTGTTTTATGCAACTTATAATTCAATTTGACATACTTTTTTTGGTATTCAGAATAAAGTAATTTGCCTAGGTTCCCACAGCTTGCAATTGTCTGAGGCCAGATTTGAACTCAAGTTCCCCAACTCTAGGACTGGTACTCTATCCACTGCATCAACTAGCTGCCCCTGAAATACCTTTTTAAAAATTATTTAGAGAGGAATATTGGAAGAGGTTAGCAAAACATGTTCCCTTTATTCTGGCATCTTACCTCTACTTCCCTGGGTCAAAGAGAATTGAGGTAAAGATGGAGATAATGAAATATGAGGGTGAGATCCTTTCTAATATAAATGAAGTATATCTTTCCTTGTAGGGGATCTGAGGCTTTATAATAAATTTCACATGAAAAGTCAGGAGAGACCTGACCTTTACTGAAAGTATAGACTATCTTAATATAGCTATATCTTCTTCTTTTTTAATATTTCAGCTTTTCCAATTACATAGGGGAAAAAACATTTAGCTCTTCTTTGTTTTTACAATTTTGAGTTACAAATTATATCCTACCCTCTCTCTCCTTGCCCCTCACTGAGAAGGCAAGCAATATGATAAAGGCTACACATGTGCAATCATGCAAGACACATTTCCATATTACTCATGTTGTGAAAAAAAAAACAGACAAAAAATCCCCAGGAAAAAAAATAAAGTATATTTTTTAAATAGACATAGTATGCATTGATTTGCATTCAGATTTTATCAGTTCTTTCTCTGGCGATGGATAGCATTTTTTCATCATAGGTCCTTCAGAATTGTTTTCAATCATTGCATTGGTCAGAATAGCTAAGTCATTCACAGGTAATTATCATTAATTTATTGCTTTTAGGGTGCTCTAGTTCAGCCCATTTCACTTTGTATCAGTCTGTGCAAGACTTCCCAGATTTTTCTGAAAGCATTCTAGTCGTTATTTATTGTGGCACAATAGTATTCTATCACAATCATATACGACAATTTGTTTAGGTGTTCCCTAATTTATGGGCATCTTATCAATTTCCAATTCTTTGCTACCACAAAAACTTGCTGCTATAAATATTTTTGTACACACACAAATACATACATACATACATAAATACATGCATACTTACATATACATCTTTTTTATCTCTTTGGAATACACACATAATATTGGTTTTGCTGGGACAAAGGGTACAAACGGTTTTATAGCCCTTAGGGAATAGTTCTGAATTGCTCTCCAGAATGGTTGGCCCAGTCCACAGCTCCACTAACAGTGTGTCAGTGTTCCAATTTTCCTACATCCCTTCCAATGTTTGTCATTTTCCTTTTCTGCCATATTAGCCAATCTGATAAGTGTGAGGTGGTTCCTCACAGTTGTTTTTTTTTTTAAATTTATATTTCTCTAATCAATAGTGATTTTGAGCTTTTTTTTCATATAACTATAGATAGTCTTGATTTCTTCATCTGAAAACTGCCTTTTTATATCCTTTGACTACTTATCATTTGGGGAATGACTCATATTCTTAAAAATTTGACTTAACTCTCTATTTGAAAGATAAGGCTTTTATCAGAGAATCTTGCTGTAATTTTTTTCAGGTTCCTGCTTCCTTCCTAATCTCCATTGCATTTGTTTTGATTGTGTAAAAACTTATTTTTCATTTAATATAATTAAAAATATCTGTTTTGCATCTTACAATGATCTCGATCTTCTCTTTGGTAATGTATTCTTCCCTTATCCATAAGTCTGACACAAAAACTGTTCCTTACCCAGCTAATTTGCTTATGGCATCATCCTTTATGTCTAAATCATGTACCCATTTTGACCTTATTTTGGTATATAGTGAGAGGTGTTGGTCTACATCTAGCTTTGTCAAACTACTTTCCAGTTTTTCAATATATCTATGTCTAGCCATTCATTTTCACCATAAGTTAGAATAAGTTTTCTCATCAAAAGAATCTAACTCTGTACTAGGAAGAATTGTGTAGTAATAAAAGTAATACTTCTAAACCCATTTTTTTTAGCCACTACTATCTCTTGAAGTCATTATTATCATGCATTTTTTTCTCTAGGATATCATTTTACTAGAAATTAACTGCAGTGCTTTTTTATAAAAAAAACTCAGTAATTATAATTAAGAACTGTAACTAACAATAATATAAAGCTTAAAAGTTTTCAGCCTCTTTGCATATGTTGTCTCATTTGATCTTCATGAACTCCTGAGGCAGAGACAGGCTAAACAAATTGTATGGGCACATGGAGACGAGAAGAGAAGTGGACATTTGAATTGAGTGGGATGGGCAAAAGGAAGTATGTAAGATTTGAAAGTTAGGTTATGACAAAAAAAAAAAGACAATAGTGATTATTAGACCCTCAGAATTCATCTTTTTATTTGTTTTAAACACACACATATATACATACATATGATGAAATGTAACATTCTTTCATAAAATGATAGATAGAAACAGACATACAGAGACAGATGAGTAGATAGATATAGATTTCTGAAGCTTGGATAGCATATTAAATAATATGTATACCCACTAGTAGTCCTGCATGGTTTATCTGCAGAGATAAACTCTTTTACGTATTTGTTCCTGATGAGTTTAGGGAGACAATCTTTTATTATTGATTTTTTTTTCCTTAATTTTCAGGGTAATCTTGTCTTTTTATTGGGATATGGAACTCTGAAACTTGTCTTCCTTTCTCTGGCATATGCTCCTTTGTGCTGGCACATGTTCTTTTCTGCTCTCCACAACATATGTCACTGCCCCAAACACTCCTTTTCTTCTAATATGCTTTGTTTTGTGCGAGGAGTAGATATATTTTTTTTACTTGGACTAGAGATGTTTTTATTTTGTTTTTTTTTATTTTTTGAGGTGGGAAGGCAAGGCAATTGGGGTTAAGTGACTTTCCAAAGGTCACACAGCTAGTAAGTGTGTCAAGTGTCTTAGGTCACATTTGAACTCAGGTCTTCCTTACTCCAGGGCTGGTGCTGTACTCACTGTGCCACCTAGCTGCCCCAAGAGGTTTGTATTTTGATGAATTTTAAACCTTGTACTCAATTGAGATTTCTGAACATCTTGGAAGGTTAAAATCAGTGATTATTATGATTTAGGGTGATGTTTGAAAAAGGATAACTATTGGAAACTTGAATGATGAATTGTTACTGGTCCCAAGAAAAAGTGTCCTCTGGTTCATGGGTCCCTTCTGATTTTTTAAAGCATACAGAACTGAGAGAAGAAAATGTAGGTGATTGTAAAGTGATGTACCTCCCTGTAGCATGCACCCAGAGAATGACAGTATGGTATTCTAGAAATAGCACTGGATTCTGAGGGAGGAAATAGGTTCAGATCTTTGCTCCAACATTTATAAACTATCTGGCAAGGTTATGCAAATCACTTAACCATTATGGTTCTGTTTCCTTTTCTATAAAACGGCAATTTTGGATTACACAACTCCTACAGTCTAGGCAGTACAGAATCTGCTAAGTCATGTGGAAACTACCAAACACTACTTACTTTCACTGAATCATCAGGCTAATACACAAATTACACATACTATATCTCAATCCAACATTACCACTGCAACATAAAAAACCAGGAAGAATATACACAAATGAGAAGACATACAAAATGATGCAAGGTAAAGTACGCAGAACCAAGAAAACGATATACATGATTACCTCAGTGTAAATGAAAATAAAAATTACATAAAAACAATGGAAAATAAACGCTATCCAATTATAATGAACAACTTGGTTTAGAACAAGAAAGTAGACAGTGTCTCTCCCTCACATGCTTGTAGGAGTGAGGGATTATAGATGAATAATATTGTACATACTGGTAGACATGATCGATGTAATGGTTAGATTGTTTTGAAACTTGTATGTTGTTACAAGTGTTGCCTCTAGTATTGGGAGGAATCACAATACATTTTAAAATACACGAAAGATATTGCTAAAAAGAGGGAAGGAAAGAAGGAAGGAAGTCAAGAGGAATGGAAAGAGAGAAAAAGGAAGGAAGCAAAAATAAGCAAAAGAAAGGGAGGGAAGAAATGAGGGAAGGAAAGAGGGAGGGAATGAAAAAAGGAGGGAAAAAGAGAGGGAAGAGGAGAAGAGGGGATAAGAAATTAAAAAAGAAAATATGCCTTCAGAAGAAAATACAAATGTGACTCTAGTAAGGTTGAGACCTAGGTAGGAAAGGGAAAACTGGGAAGGCATAAGTGAGAGTTTGTCGAACTGAGTGCTGAAATATTAGAAGTGAAAGGAATAGATAAAAAAGAAGGGAGTAGTTGCATTAATAGTATTAATGAAAAAATGTTTTACTATTTAGATAGTATAAATATCAATATATATTACCACCTTTGATGATATCACATGATAGTTGAGTTTATACAATAAAGTTGATAATGTGATGGCTTTCTCTACAAAGAAAAATCAGTGTTGATTCAAAGTTGTTCAATATTATATACACACATATACATATATACATATATGTGTGTGTACATATATGTATATACATGTGCATATATATAATTTTAAAAATCAATCATCAAAGACTATCTTCTTTAACCTACCCTTGCAAAAATTTGAGGACTAATGAAAACCAAAATCCACGTTACAAATATGAATAGTCAAATAAAAGAACCTTCCCCCCACAGTCTTGTTGGTCATCTCACTTATCAGAGTCCATGTCTTTTAGTTATTTGCCTTTACAACATGATTATCACCGTAAAAACATTCTCTTGGTTCTGTTCATTTCACTCTACATGAGTTCCAAAAAGCCTTACTAAGTTTCTCTGAAAGCAGCACCTTCATTTTTTTATAACATATTAGCATCACAGTTATATATCATAACTTATCCAGCCATTCATCAATTAATAGATACCCTCTCAGTTTTCTGTATTTAGCCATATGAAAAAGGGCTATATATATTTCTGTACATCCTTTTGTAGTGTTCATTTTGCTTGGGAATTAATTCCTTCTTTAATTCCACCATCCATGAAATTCAACCTTCTCCTCCCCACCCTTGCCTTCCTTCCTATTTTCCTTTTGAATTAAATTCATTTATCTATATACTTTGAGTGTATACTTCCCTCCTTTTACTATTTCAGTAAACAAGTTTCAAATGTCAACCATTCTTCCCTTTTTCTTGTTTGTATAGATTTGTAATTCTTCACCCATATTATGCCATAATTTTTTTCCTAGCCTTTCTTTTTCAGTCCCCTCTTCTACATTCTTCTTTCCCTCCCTTTCCATTTTTCATAAAGATCACCAAGTCATAACAGAACTATCCATAGGCTTTGTCTAATTAGACTCTCTTCATGATATCTAATCATAATAGGGTTTGGATGAGAGACAAATTATTTCTCAATACAGTATTTGAATTTGGTAGTTTATACTTCTTTATTGCCTTAGTATTGTTCATTAGTGTTTACCGTTATGTTTCTCTTAACTTCACTGCGTGAACTTCAAAGTTTCTTCACAACTCTCATCTGTTAAACTGAAATACTTGGAAGTCTTCTTTTTCATTTAAGATTCATTTTTTTCCCCTGAAAAACTATCATCAGTGTTTTTCTGGACAAGTTATTCCTTGCTGTAAACCTTTATCCTTTGCCTTCTGAAATGCCATATTCCAAGGTCTCTGCTCCTTTAAGGTGATGGCTTGTAAATTGTATATAATTCTGACTGTGGCTCCTTGGTGCTTGAATTCTTTGTTTCTGGCTGATTGTAGTAGTTTTTTTTTTTTTGTTTGTTTGTTTGCCGTTCGCTTGAAAGCTCTGGATTTTGACTACAATGTTCTGGGAAATTTTCTTTTTTTTGGGGGGGTGTGACCAGTAGATTCTTTCTATTTTTATTTTCCTTTCTGGTTCTAAGATATCTACATGGTTTTCTTTTCAATATTTTGTGAAATACAACATCCAGAGTTGTTTTTGTCTTTGTTTTATTATGACTTTCAGATAATGCAAGGATTCTGAATTTTTCCTCCTTTGTCTTCAAAATCAGGTTTTGTTTTTGCTATGAGACTTCTTACATTTCCTATTTCTTTCAGTCTTTTGATTATGTTAATTCTGACGCTGGAGAAATTTACAAAACCATGCATGCTAAGTCCACTACAAATCTATGTTTCATAACATCAAATAGTTTCTCACTTCTACAAGACAATTTTTCCCCCTCACCAAAGTAGCTCTTCCAAACATTTTCATAAAGGCTTTGCATAAAAGTTGTTACTTGAGTTAAGTCTGGAAGGAAGTCCTTAATGTTGGAGAGACAAGGAAAAAAAACCGGAATGAAACAGTTGTGACCATTAAAGGCATCTTTCCTGGATGATGATACTTTATCTTCTTTATGTGTATATTACTAATTTCACCAACTTGATTGTAAACTTTACTTTTATTCATCTTTGAATAATCCATAGTTCCTAAAGCAGTGTCTTGAAAAAATAAGATGATTAATAAATACCTGGGATTTATTACTGGGTTTTTTAAAGGCTAGAAACCTATGGGAACTCTTGGATGAAGGATCAGGGTGGGATTTTGCTGCAGATGTATATTCACAGTCAAAATGTTGGCTTTGCTGGAGAGGATGCAAGGCCTCTCCTCTTACAGAAATAACTCTGTGTACCATCAGTGAAGGAGTCAAAGAGGTCTACCAAGAGCATCACCAAATAATGGAAATCAAGACGAAGAGAAAAAGGCCAAGGCTGACAAATGTCCTTTAAAGGTTCTCCCAGTTCCAGCTATGCAGCCAATCCAAAAAATGCTTCTCCTAAATGTGTAGTTAGTAGAACAGAATGAATTACAGAAAATCAAGTCATTTTCTATTGTCTCTCCAAGGCACTTTCATTAGAAGTCATCACACTTTTCCCAGAATCAGACTCCCTAACCTCTTCCTGTAGTGAAATTCTTTCAGAGGCAATATGGGTATGTATCAGATCTTTTTTACAATAAAATATAGTAAATGAAAAGAAAAAAAATGACACTGGATGTCTTAGTTAAATCTTGGTCCCAGAGAATAGTTAAGGAAATGTACCACTCACAATGATTTGGAGAGGTGGGACATCATGGATGTAGAGTGTTGCATATATTATCAAATTAAATCAAAATCCAATAAACATTTATTAAGTTCCTACTATGTACCATGCACTGTGCTAATCACTGGGAATAAAATGTATAAATAAGAAAGACAGGATCTGCCTTCAAGGAGCTTAAAAACTAAAGGGGGAGGCAACACACAAAAGGAGACAGGAAGCAGAAGGGATTGAGAGGAATTTGATGATTCTCCCTAGATCCATCCGGTGTTAAGAGAGGGGAAGCTGAGGGAGGTGGCGTCTAACAAGGCTTGAATTGGGGAGACTTTAAAGAGATGACCTTATCTTGGGACAAGCTTCTTGTTCCAGGGAGGTGAAAGCAGACAAGAGAGCAGACTCAAAGTAGATGTGGAAAATAGATCCCTAAATGTGAAGTGGACAAAGGTGAGAGTACTGGAATTCAACAAAACCCAAAAGGAATCAAGAAAATTTAAAAATAAATTATTATTCATAGTGTTGTTAAAAGGAAAGGAATTGACTGTGTCTTCCTCCACTTGTTTGAAGGCCAATTCCTCTTGTTTTCCTTCCTTATTCCAGGAAAGTATATTGCCATGTTGTTTGAATGTGATTCTGGGATGACACATAATCTGAGTTTACATCCAGGGTAAAGCTAATATTTCTGTTTTGCCTCCACTCTTTACTTTGATTCCAAGCAACACAACATGCTATGATTTAATTTTATAACAGGCCATGCATGCTGGCTTTCTCAGTCACTGTATAAAAGGTTCTGTCACCATGCATTATGAGGGAGACTCACGTAGGGAACAGGAGAGAGAGGTGCAGAGAAAATATAGGGAAGCTTCTGACTGTTGCTACAAAAGCAAAGTTGACTCTCAGGACCTGGCAGACCTAAAAATCTAGAAAATATGTATTTGATTTGGGCATGGAAAATTATGGATTTAGAGCCATAAGAAATGTCCAATAATTTAACATGGTAGTCATAGATTTAACAATAGAAAGGAAGTGGGAGGTCATATATAGTTCAACCATTTTCATTTTATAGAGGAGGAAACAAAGAAATTGAAATGTTAAAGGCATGGCTTAGATACAGCTTTCTTCATGAGGCCTTTCTTCATTCCACCCATTGCTTATTTTTTTTAATTCTCTGTCTTTTAGAATTACTTTCTATATGAATTTCCCCTACTATAGGCTCACTACCTTAACCTGTGATGGCCTTGGGAGGTTAGAGTCACAGAAGGTCAAATAAAGCTTTAGTATCTAGGGGGAAATCTGTTAATGATAAGTCCTCATACTTTAGCTCACCAACACCCATTGATATGTTTCCCATTGTCAATTAACCTGTCAGTTGAGGGTAATAACATACTTGCCTTCCAGGACCAAATGAGGTAATATTTATATGTTTCACAAATCTTCAAGAGTTATATAAATGCTAGTTGTTATAATTATCACAATAATCATGATTATTTATTACAGATCAGGAAACTGAGAAACGGAACATTTTTATGGTCAAAGAGAAGTTGCTATATAAAGTTATATAGCCTGTTGTAGTAAGAGTAGGAGTAGGAGTAGGAGTAGGAGTAGGAGTAGGAGTAGGAGTAGGAGTAAGAGTAGGAGCAATATATCACATTCACTTTTGTGATTATACCCAAGCTTAAGGGTTGAAGAAGAAAATGAAAACCACTCCAATATCTTTGCCAAGAAAATCCCAAATATGGTCATGAAGAATGGGATATAACTGACACAACTGAACAGTAAGAACAAAAGCTTAAGGGGTTCAACCTCTCATGAAATTATTAATTCTGTTCTCTTTCAAGGTTACATACTGAGCTATCAGGAGACTGAAATGGTTAGTGAGGAAATCTGGAATATTCCAACTATTTAAAATTCACATAAGAGCAGAAAATGACATTCCCAGAAGTCCTTTGAGATGTTGGTGAATAACTAGATTGTAAACTCTTCAAGGATAGGAATGGTCTTAGGGTCCATTACTTTTTATATTCCCCTCAGATCCAGGATGAAACATCACACAATTGTGTGCTCACATGCTTCAAATAGAAAAGAATAGAATAAAATTCAGTAGAGCAGAAAGAGAATTAGAGTGGAATAGAGTAAAGTAAAAAATGAGAAAGTGTAGACTGACAATAGCTAAGCATAGCTCATAACAATAATAGCAATTTCTATAAGGAGTTAGGGTGTACAAAGCTTTCAAAATAACTATGTGCAATTCAATATCCACACCAACCTATGGGATGGCTCCTATCCTTATCCCTATTTTACAAATAAAGAAAATGATTCTGAGAAAGGTTGAGTGACTTTTCCAGGCTACCACAGCTAGTAATTTTCTTAGGCAACACCTGAACTCAGGTCTTCCTGACTCCAAGTCCAATAGACTAGGGATAGTTAGGTAGAATCCAAAAGGGAAAAAAAAATAAAACAGATGAGTCGAACAGGTATAGAAGTAGAAATCAAAAGAATAGGATAAAATAGTTATGGAGTAGAAGTGAAATAGAAGATGACTGGAATAGAATAGGAATAGGAATATAGGAGAAATTGAGAGGTAGAAAAGAAGAGAAGAGAGTATAAATGGTTTTAGAGTTGGGTAGAATTGGAATAAAAGATCAGAGAAGAGAGGAATAAAGGAGAATAGAATGGAATAGAATAGGATGGGATGGTACATGACGAGATGGGATGGAATAGGGTAGGATGAGATAGGAAAGAATGGTATAAAATAGAATATAACAAAATACAATCATTCCTAGAGGACAAGGACTGTTTCAAGTTGTCTATTTGTATCCTTGCAGCCCAGCATAGAATCAAGTAAGTAGTGGCATTATAATAAATTGTGTTGGATTGAATTGAAATGAAATCTAGATCTAGCTTAGAATAGAAATCTCTTTTCCTTTATACTCTTAAGGCAGAGGGCTATCTTTATTACAAAGGAAATTTTTAAAAATGGTGGATGAATCAGTGAAAATCTAGTACTAATGTATCTATATATGTATATATATATATATATATATATATATATATATAGTTATAATCTATCTATCTATATATCTGTCTGTCTATCTATATTTCTATCTGTATCTACATATAGTTATGTTTTAAACTAGCATAGTTTTTGCCCTGTCAACAGTATGTAGATCACATTCTTGGGGCATGACAGCAACAAGTATAAATGATCACATGAGGCCTTGTCAGTAGGTGCCTGCTAGTGTTGGCAAATGGCAATTATTGTATATCATCAAGTCATTATCTCCCTTAGCAGAGAGGAGAGTAGTGGTATATGTATACGTACATTTTTATGTATGCATATATATGTGAGCTATATATGTATACCCAAAAATGCATTTTGTATGTATATGTGTGTATTTCTCTTGGAGAGTATTTGGCAGTTAGTTGTAATTTTTTAAAAAAGGATTGAATTATTTTTTTGTCTTTTGTTTGAAGATCTTTTATCATGATTTTACATACTTAGGAAACAGCCACAATTATATCCAATTGGCATCCTTATTACTACAGTGAATTAATTGTACCTGTGATTTAATGTGGGGGAAGAATTTTGGCTCTGGAGTCCAAGGACCTGGGTTCAAATCCTACCTCTGACACTACTGTATGACCTTGGGCAGCTTAAAAGAGAATATCTTTTTATATGCAGCAGTTCCCTCACATGTACTTGGGGAGCAACAAGTCATCTCTCACTTAGGAAGGCTTTAGTGGTGGTTGGTAACTATTTCCACAATAAACATCATGTGAGAGCTGTAAAGAGCAGCTCTCCCCCCGCCCCACATACTCTGAATAATCTTCATGGATAAATAAAGGTAGCATTATTCTATTCTAATTCCTTCCACTTATGGTGAACCCAAAATGCATTGGCAGAAAAATTTCCAACGTAAGAGTTTAAGTGGTACAAAGGCTTAATTAAACTAACATTTTCTTGCTAACTGGTAAATGATTCTGATGACTTGATATAATTAGTTTGATTAGAACAGTTTCACAATTATGTTTTTAAGGGACTTCCTAACAAGGAAGAGGTGAATTCTCTGGACAAACTACAAGAGTTTGAGACTTTTCATTTACTTTAGATTTGATGAAGTTCAAATCATTTTGATTCAATTCAGTACAATACAACCAGCATGACTGAATGTCCAGTATGTGCTCGGCACTAGACAAGGTACTGGAGACACAAAATCAGAAATAAATATTTTTAGAGAGTTTACTCTCTACTGGAGGAAAAAAAATATATATATATATACATATATATGTAAATACACACTTATGTAAGTTTTTAAAAATACATTGGCATCTGAAACTTCTGATGAGGAACCCACCTCCTCACTCCCTACAGATTAGCTCAACCATTAATAAGTTAATGAATTTTCCTGGGGGACAAAGCACCTTGTCCAAAATCACAACATAGCAAGTTGTAGAGCCAGGATAAGAATTGATGTCCTCAAACTCTATTTCTAACACTCTTTCCCCTAAATCATGTGGTCTTGCTTGAATATGTGGAGTGAGAGACAGTGAAGAGCTGAGGGCAATTGAGATTTCAAACCTGGTCATCCAAGAATCCAATGGATTTGTGATCTCACCAACATGGTAATATGTGGCAACAAAGCAGATCATGACCCATACTTTCAACTGGTCTTTTGTCACTCATCCTAAAGTCTCCTCTTATTTTACACACAATGTGTTCACCCAAAATTCTGCTGGAGTGTCGGTAGTTCTCTTGAGTTTGTGAAGCTATAAATCGATTTAATGGACCAGAAGGAAAAACATTTTATTATGAAATAGAATAGGAACTTAAAAAAAATATTTGTCAGAGTTCTTGAATAATTACCTACAAAATAAATAAATTCTCCAAATTTATGTAAAATACCTTCAGAATTTACTATAAATGTGCCTCAAATTATTTTAATCACTAAGTAAATTTGGTACTGATTAATATTCTTTTGAAAACGAAATGCCAGTCATGTCATGCTCCCCATCTCCTCATATCCCCAGATTGCATCTTTATGAGAGAGAGAGAGAGAGAGAGAGAGAGAGAGAGAGAGAGATTGAAAGAAAGGGAGACAGACCGACAGAGACAGAGAGACAGATAGAGACAGAGACAGAGACAGAGAGAGAATATAAGTGTACTGGTTGTTTCCTTTATATGACACAAGCTAATAACACAGACTGTTTGGATAGACTCTCTTATAAGGACTAATTGCATCCTTCTATCATGGATTTATAACTAGAAGAATCCTTATATGCCATCTAATTCCACCCCTAATTCTTCTTCTCCTTCTCCTTTTCCTCCTCCTTCTCCTTCTCCTTCTCCTCCTCCTCCTTCTCCTTCTCCTCCTCCTTCTCCTTCTCCTTCTCCTCTTCCTCCTCCTCCTCCTTCTCTGCCTCCTCCTCTTCTTCTTCTTCTTCTTCTTCTTCTTCTTCTTCTTCTTCTTCTTCTTCTTCTTCTTCTTCTTCTTCTTCTTCTTCTTCTTCTTCTTCTTCTTCTTCTTCTTCTTCTTCCACTTCTTTTCTTCTTCTTCCTCCTCCTCCTTTCCCTTCCCATCCTCATTTCATTCCCATCCTCTTCCTCTTCACCTTCTTCCTCCTCTTTTACATTATTATGTCTATTTTCCCAATGCCCTCATCCACTTTCACAAAAAAGACCTTTCCCAATATGTATTTCAAGGTGACCAGCTAAAGGTTAGTTATGACTCCATGATCACAGCTTCATTAGCTTACACTATCATTTTCAAATAGATTGAACTCTATGTGGCCTAGCAAAATTAATTCCATTGCTATTGTCAATACTTATCTAGCACCTATGCTATATTACTTATATGAATTGTCTGTCAATTATAGAGGCAACACTGTCTCTGAAGTCACAGGACTTGTGTTCAAACCCTGCCTCTGATCTTTATTTCCAGTGTGACTTTGGGTGAGTCACTTAGCCTTCTTGGTCCACAGTTTCCTCACTTGCAAAATGAGAAAGTTGCAGTAGATAGCCTCTAAGGTTTGTTCAACTGTAATTCTATGATAAATCTAGCATACCATTTGCAAATTGCCTAAGGATCCAATGAATGCTACTCAAATATGGTACATTTTTGTTTGTTTATATAAATGTTGGAGACTGGACTTTTGCCAAATATAAATAAACCTTAATTTTCCCAACAAAAAAGATTATTATTAGAGTCAGAAGGAACTGTAGAGCTCACATAGTCCAAACCCTCCCCTCAACCTTATCTATAGGTAAGGAAACAGAAGACCAATGAATCTGAAACTTATTAAAGTTCCAAGGTAGGAAGCAAAAGAGGCAGGTTTTGAAACCAGGTCCTCTGACTCCAAAGCTAAGCTGTTAGAAAGGAAAGCATGTTTATTATTTCAAGACCATGGAGATTCCTACCACAGAACATTAATGAAAGTCTGGCCATAGAAATATTCCATGTTGGTAAACAGTGATTCATACATACCCCCTTATTATCTATTTCCCAGAAGGATAGAATTGCCATTCCCACTCTGTTATATCTCATTCCTATCCTACCAATTTCCTTACTCCTCTCCTGCATACTTCCAAAGAGGATATTGACCAGCCTGGTTTCTCTTGGGTTATTGGAGGTGAAAAGTGTCTGTGCTATCATCAGTCAGATTTTCCTATAAATAACATGGCATGCTTCCTATGTCATGGTTGAATATCATTCTGAAAGTATTAACATTAATTACTTTTTGAAATAAGGGGCTAACTTTTAACATGATTATTTTTTTGCCAAACATTTTCATGCTTTTTGTATTTATGTCATGGTTATTTCTGGATATCTTCTATTTTGTTAAGGAAAATTTTAAAAATAGTTAATCAAAATCAGCAAACAGAGACCCTCCCCAGTAGTGTATATAAGAGGCCCTACCCACTGTCTTCCATATTTACAATGAAAAGATGCAGGTGCATCTCCTTAATTCCCCTTGAAAGGTGAGACTGGCCATTATGTGTTTACCAGATTCATTTTTTTGTTATTAATTTTTTTTATTCACATTATTGAAGTCATTAACGATATTGCTTTGTTTTGTTGTCATTGGTTTTTCTTAGGATAATAATGTAGTCCATGTAAGCTCTGATGACTCTTATTTAAACTTCCAGTCCTAATGAGAAGTTGAATCCTTAGAGCTCAATCACATCTCCTCCTTAAGTCTCTAGACATCTCCTTGATATCTCAGGAGTGATTCTCTAATGTCAATGGCTTAAGCCAAGACTGGTGTTCCTTCTCATCCAAGATTAGCAATTGAGAATCAATTAAATACCTTTGAAAGAAAAATAATTTTTAAGATGGTAGAATAAGATTAATTGGTTAAAAATATCCCCTCAAAAGTTCATGATACTCATTCCTACAAGTGCATATCACAGAGTATAAGGGTAAGAGGACTCAAACTTTGAAAGTAAATGTTGCAAAGCTGTAACTCATAGCTCCTGCTGGCTAGATGTCCCATTCCTCCATTTGTGCAGCTCAGGAAGTTTTTCTTTAAACATGCTAGAATTTATTGATCTCTTCTGAAGATCGGGATCAATAACCATTCAGACCTTGTCTCCTATCAGCTGATTTGGGAATGTGACTAGCAAATGTACAAGAAGAAAAGAGGGCCAATATCCTTTGGACCTTTAAAATCTCCCAAGGTCCTCTTCCAAACAAAGGACAGGAGGTGAAGGTCTTGGATGAAGCTGGAGTGAAAGCCTTTGATCCCTCCCCACCCTAAACAGTTTCTTCTCAGGGGGCTCAACTATACCTCATACTTTACTCCAACCTTTGGACTGAATTCAGGTCTATCTATCTTTATCTTAGTATCTTATAGAAATTCTCAGCATGGCCAAGATTCTTCAACCTATATGTATATGATTCTTGTACAACACAATTTCATTTCTAATAACTTTTCTACATAGTTAAATGCCTATGGTTGCCTGAACCATGTTCTTACTTACAAAATATCAAAGCTAAAATTTGGTAGATTGTTTTGTTTTCCACCACTACCATGATATCATAGCATCAAAGTGCTCTATATCAGTTCAAACAAGCTTTCCTATGCTTTTGGGGATATTGTCTTTAGGTTTGCAAGGTCATACAGCTAGACCTGGAAGAATCCTTAAATGTCATCTAGCCGAAGATTTATAATTTCCTTTAAAATTTTTAAATTTATTATTATGTATATAAAATAATTTTATATACATTTATTTATGTGTAATTTATATATAATAATATATACATATAGCATATATCATTATGTATAAATTTAGTTTATATAAAATAATATATTATTATTTATTATATTTCTTTGCCATTCCCTCCTTTCCTTTGAACAATATAAAATAAATAAAATCTTCATAATAAATATGAATCATATAGCAAAACAAATGTCCACATTTTCCAAGTTTACAAATATGTCTCATTGATTTTAAGAACATTACCTTTGCAGCAGTAAATGAGTAGGAGGCTCTTCTTAATTTCTCTGGCATCATGAGTAACCATTACAATGATTACAGTTCTAGAGTCTTCCCAATGTCACATATGTTTGGGTTTATACTTATATACATACACCCATTTGTTGTTCTTATTGTTCTGTCATGTCCAACTTTTATGATCTCATTGGGGTTTTCTTGTCAAAGATATTGAAGCAGTTTGCCATTTCCTTCTCCAGCTCATTTTACACATGAGGAAACTGACGGAAATAGGGTTAAGTAATTGTCCAGGGTCACACAGTAAGAGCTGAGGGTGGATTTGAACTCTGGTCTTCCTGAATTCAAGCATGGTGCTCTATCCACTGTGCCATCCAACTGCCCATGTACACACACCTAAACACATATAAATGGATGTATGCATGTATATACAAACGTACACATATATATGCGTATAGTCTTGACACTATCTATATTTCTCTGAACATTCTTAGCTTTCTTCCACATAGAGAACTATCTCATATTAAAAAGGACACTTTTAATGAAAAAGAGAAAGAAGAGGAAAAAAAACAGATTAACCAACCGACAAATGCATGAAAAAAGTCTGAAAATTTATGAAATTTCAACCACCATGTGTATTACAAATCCGCAAAGAGTAGAAGGTGAAAGTCATGTATCATCCTATCTCTTCATCAGGACGTGCTTGTTCTTTGTTACTGCAGCATTAACTTTCACTTGTCATTTTTGTTTATACCAATTGTATTTTTGTATTCACGGTGGATAGAACTCTGGGCCTGGAGCTGGACCTAAATTCAGACACTTAATAACTGTGTCCTTTTGTGCAAGTCATTTAACCTTGTTTGCCTCAGTTTCCTTATCTGTAAAATAATTTGGAAAAGCAAATGATAAACCACTCCAAAGAAAAGCCCAAATGGGGTCATGAACAATTGGACGAAATTGAAAAATTACTAAACAGCAACACTCCCCCCTACCCCATTGTTTGGTACCACAGAAAGGGTTGCTATAAATGTTTGCGTTGTATAGGGAGTCTTTTCTTTTCAATGAACAAGTTGGGGCATAAATCTCTGGGATAAAGGCTTTGAACATTTGAGTAAATTTATTTACATAATTCCAAATTTTACTACAATGATTAGACTCATAAGTCTATGAACAATGCTTTAATGTGACATCCTATCTCCCAACAACACTGCCAATGTTCTTTAGTCCATTTCTTTTTCATCCTTGGAAATTTGCTTGGTGTGAGATGACACATCAGAGTTATTTTGGTTTTCAGCATTGCTGATTGTTAATGACTGTCATGATATCATATGTATGTGGTATTTTTATTCTTCTTAGGAAAATTTAATGTCTTTTTAGCACTTATCAAGGAATTGCTTCTTGGTCATTATATAGACTGTTGTAGTTTTTGTATCACTCAGCTGTGACCTACTCTTTGTGACCCAATGACCCTGGCGTGCCATACCTTTCTATCCTATGCTATCTCCCTAAGTCTGCCCAAGCTCATGTTTATTGTTACTATGACATTGTCAATCCATCTCATCCTCAGTCATCCACTTCTCCTTTTGCCTTTAATCTTTTGTAATATCAAGATCTTTATCTAATGAATCCTGTCATCTCATTATGTGACCAAAGTATTTAAGCTTCAGCTTTTGACTTTCCAATGAATAGTCTGATTTAATTATTGACTGATTTCATCTCCTTGCCATCCAAGAGACTCTCTAAAGTCTTCTCCAGCACATAATTTGAAAGTGTCCATTCGGTAGTGCCCGGCTTCCCTTATAGTCCAGATATTGTAGCCATGCGTTTCTCCTGGAAAACAAACCAAAGCAAACCAACAAACAAAAAAACAAGGTTTTACTATATAGACCTTTGTTAGCAAGCTGATGTCTCTGCTTTTTAGCCTGCTGCCCAGATTCGCCATAGTTTTCCTTCCAAGGTGCAGATGTCTTTTAATTTCCTGGCTGCAGTTGCCACCTACAGTGATCTTTGAGCCCAAGAATAGAAACAACGGCAACCCTGCAATGTCTTTTCACTCTATTTGTCAGGAAGTGAACAAAGTAGTTCTTATGATCTTATTTTTTTATGTTAAGCTTCAAGCCAGCTTTTACATTGTCCTCTCCCGTCCTCATCAAGAGGCTTCTTAATTTTTCACTTTCTGCTGTAAGAATGGTATCGTCTGCATATCTGAGATTCTTGAAATTGTCCTAGCTTTTGATTACTCTAGTCTGGCGTTTTGCTTGATGCATTCTGCATATGATTTAAATAAATAAATAAGGTGGCAATATGTTGTTCATCCTTCATTTTTGAAGAGGACCAATGATATCACAGGGTGATAGCTTGACTTCCTGCATGTGAATTAGATTTAAGTGAGGGAGAGTTGCACTCTCTTTCCCAGTCATCAAAGTCCAGTAGCAAGACAGAAGTCATGAAGACTGGTTATGGCCTATGTAGAGGATATCTTTGGCATCCTCAGTGTCTGACCAAACTCGAACCATTCCATAGCACCTGCTTTAGTCACCTTTATGACCATTGGAACAAATTGTTCTCATCTGTTCATTCTTCCTGGAAAGAAGTTTCCATATGCTTGAGACAGACAAGCCCTTAACTCACCAATGGGTTTGCAGCCTGTTGGTTAGCCTCAACTTGATTTAGCTCATTTGCCAGGACAGTTTAACAGAGGTGTGGTCACAGTTTCTTGGAGTCACAGGTAAGATTAAGGTGAAAGGTGGACACCAAAAGTGGATGAGCAGCCCTGAAAATAGCTTGGCAAGCCCTCACACCAGTCCTCCCTGTATATCCCATATGCCCCAAAGTGACAAGACACAGCTTGGTTGTACTCTTTTTCCAATCTTCAACCAACCAGTTGTTCCATGTTTTGTTCCAACTGTTGTTCATGACCCACATACAGATTCCTCAGGAGACAAGTGACATGATCTGATATTTTCATCTCTGAGGACTTGCCACATTTGTTGTGATTCACAGTCAAAGGCTTAAATGTAGCCAGTGAAGCCGAAGTAGATTTGTTTGTTTTCTTGTCTGCTTGTTTTCCCTAGTTCCTCTACCTCTTCAAAAACTAATGTGCTCTTTTGGTCATGCTTGGTTCACATATTGCTGAAACCTAGCTTGCAGAATCTCAGGTATAACCTCGTTAGTGTATTAAATGAATGCCAATTTCATCATTTTGTTGATTAAGAGGGCTACTCCATTTTTTCTAAGATACAATGAGTTTGGTGATTTGAACATTCTTTGGCATTGTCTTTCTTTAGGACTGGGACATTAACTGATTGTTTTTCACCAGTGGTCACTGTTGAGTTTTCCAGATTTGGTGACATAATGAGTCTAACGTTTTAATGGCATCACCTTTTAGGATTTTAAATAGCTCAGCTGCAATTCCATTACCTTCATTATCCTCATTGTTAACAATGCTTCCTAAGGCCCACTTGAGTCTTTTTGTTTCTTTTTTTTAGAGGGGGGTAGGCAAGGCATTTGGGGTTAAGTGACTTGCCCAAGGTCACACAGCTAATAAGTGTCAGGTTTCTGAGGTTGAATTTGAACTCAGGTCCTCCTGACTTGAGGGCTGGTATTCTATTCACTGCACCACCTAGCTGCCCCAGACTTCATTCTCTAGGATTTGAAGCTTTCGATCAGTAACCATACCATGATTATTGGTGATGTTAGGATCTTTCTTGTATTCTTGTATTTGTATTCTTGCCCTCTCTTCTTAACCTAAGTCTATTAAGTCCTTATCATTTTTGTCTTTTGTCATGCCTGTTTTTGCATAAAGCAGAGACTTCATATTTCTAATTTTCTTGAAGGACTTTCTTGTCTTTCTCATGTTTTTTTTTTTTTCCATTTCTTTCATTGTTCATGTAAGAAAACCTTCATATCTCTTCTTGCTGTTCTCTGGAAGTCTGCCTTCATCTGGGGATATTTTTCCTATTCTACTTTTCCTTTTCCATTCCTTCTTTCCTCGCCTATTTGCAAAGCCTCATCAGATAGCATTTTCCCTTTTTGTTCTTCTTTTCCTTGGAATATTTTGTTGTTGTGGCTGTTGCTATGGCTACTGTCCAAGTGCTACTGTCTCCTGTACAATATTGCAAATCTTTCTCCATAGTTATTTGGGCATTCTATATACTAGATTTAATTGTTTAAATTTCTCCATCACTTCTTCTTTGTATTCATAAGGGGTATTATTTATGTCATACCTATAAAATCTGGTGTTTTTTTTACTACTTTATTCAATCTAAGCCTGAATGTTGAAATAAGAAGCTAGATCTGAGCCACAGTCAACTCCTGGTCTTGTTTTAATTGACAATGTAGAGCTTCTTTTCCTCTGGCTTTAAAGTAGGTAATCAATTTGATTTCAATATTGAATATCTGGTGAAGTGCCTGTTTAGAGTTTCCTTTTGAGTTGTTCATAGAGTGTTTGCTATGACCAGCAAGTTATCTTCACAAAGATCTATTAATCTTTGCCCTGCCTCCTTTTGAACTCCAAGACCAAACTTGCCTTTGATTACAATTATCTTTTGATTTCTTGTTTTAGCATTCCAGTCCCCCATAATGAATGTGAAATCACTTTGGGGGCTGTTGTTTCTAGATGTTGTAAGTCTTCGTAGAATTGATCAACTTTGGCCTATTCAGCATCAGTGGCTGGAACACAGCCTTGTATTACTCTGATTTTGAATTTCTCCCTTGGATTTGAACAGATGTCATTATGTCATTTTGGAGATTACACCCCATTATTGCTTTTCTCACCCTTTCGTTGACAAAGAAGGCTACTCCATTTTTTTCTAAGTTACTCTTGCCCGCAATAGTAGAAGTAATGATCACCTGAATTAAATTCATCCATTTTCATCCATTTAAGTTGTCAAGATGTCAGTGTTTAACCTTTCCATCTCCTGTTGGTCCTTGCCTGTCTTACCTTGGTTCATATATCATGCATTCTAGATTCCTATGTAACATTGATTCTAAATCTATTCTCTGCTACTGTTACATCATCAAGAGAGATGGCATAATGTAGTAGATAAAGTGCCACAATAGTTAGAGACCTGGGTATAAATTCTTCCTCTCATACTGACTCTGGGATTTTGGGGACCCTAAAGCAGTGGTCTCAAAGTGGAGGCCTTGGAAAAATCTTTGAGTATTGTGACTTGACCCTAGCTCCCCACCATAGGGACTATGCTAAACTAACGGTAGTGGGTAGAAAGATTGTGGTTTTCCATCTTCCCCCAGACTTCTTATGGGCTTGTTTCCATTACAACCATATGATGCCCTTCAAAATTCTCCCACTATACCATCGCTCACCCTCCACAGATTCCCCCAACCAGCTAGAAAGGTACAATGTCCTGGGGTTCTACTTCAACCCCATTACAGCCTCACAACTTGAATCAGAGAGGATACATAGGTGGGAGGGTGGAATCTGCCCTATGGCCAGTAGCTGCTGTATAAACTTTCTAGGTTTTCCCTTGGCAAAGGCAGAAGTTATGGGAGTCTCTCATTCAACCCTACCACTACCTATCATAGTTGTGAGGAGCAAGCTTAGGGATTCAGGTAATCAGACACAGCTGCCTTTGAAGAAGCTGGAAGCAGAAAGGAAGTGGAGAGAACAGAAGTGCCCTTTTCATCCCCAACACTCATTTGGGAGGTGCTGATTTTACTGGGAATTGGAAGTTGGAAAAGGAGAAGAAAATAAATAGCTGCAGATGCATGAAATAACTGTCACAGAGTCAGCTAAGGATTTGGCTCATGGCTTCATAGACCAGCTGCTCAAGGTCTAAACACTGTAGGTAACTAGCATCAGTTATAGTGAAGAGAAGAAAAGACAATAACAGTGACAAGAAGGCTGCATGAGGCTGTCCCAAAGCAGAGAGCAGCAATAAAGGAAGAGCTGCCAATGAAAGCTAATCATGGCAAAGGGTATTGGAGAAGAACTTCTGGCCAATGAACAATGAATGGGTCCTGGAGACCTGCTGGGGCAAAGTACTAGACAAGAGCTTAAAGGCAGTATATTCCCATCAGTGGGAAAATATACTGCCGTATTCCTGTCTTGCTAAAGACTCATCTAGGTTAGTGATTCAAGTCACAGGAAAAATCAGGAAATGTTAGAACTTGGGAGAGTGGTTCTAGACTTATTATGGGTTTTTATTTCAACCCTTCTTCCTTGGTGGGCCCCCTGCCATAGGTAGCACTCTAGGTCATAAGAGGTCTCTGTGGTAGAAGGTGATAAAGTATGAACTCTTTATAAGTAGAGTTATTTGTTTTGAAGCCCTGTCAGTCTCAATGTTTATAAAGGGAGCTATTGGTGAAATTTGAGAAATGTACCAGCTACTGGAATTACCAGGTTCCACTTGGGTATAGAAAATAAGTCAAGTCGGTGAGACGTCCTCAAAGTGTGCCTGTGCCTTTCATAGAAGATTCTGAAGATCACACAGTAAGAGAATGTCCTTTCTTGAGCTAAACTGCCAAGCTTTCAAAATCTGCTTCAGAGAGCCCATCTCTGATGAACGGCCGTGTTGTACGAATACCAAATATACATTTGCCTCAAAAACTATTTTTTTGGAGAACTTGCACAAGCAAGTGCTCACATGGAGGTCATAAGAAGTGATGCAAGTACACTCTCAAGGTCTCTTTGAAGAACTTTGGAATTTATCGTGTGACATGAGAGACATTGTCAAAGGACTGTCCAGCATTGTGTGCCCACATCAAAGAAAGTGATGTGCTCTATGAGCCAAGCAGAATTGCAGTAGCTCAAAAGGAATATGAGATGCACAAATTTGAAGACACTTTCCCTCCAAATGTTCATATAGACTATTTGTGCCTGACTGTGGTTGAGCCCTCCAAGCTCATACCAGTCTGATCAAAAACAGTATGACTCCCTGTACCTTGACCCCAATGTATGATGCCATCTTGGTCCTCTTTGAGAAGAAAGGGCAACAACAAACCAACCAGCCAGAGACAACCTCTAACAAGTAGGATGAATAAGTAGTGTAGGCCATGGTGTTTAAAAGACACTTTGTAATTGTGAACATTATATTAAATTAAATTGAATATAGACTCTTCTTCAGCACTCAGGTTCTGTTGTAAACAGCACACTTTAGTTCATGAATCAAGTACATGTTTGTAGTTGAATGTTTGTAGTGACTGCAGCATTTAGAGGGAGTTTTAGGGCTAAGCACTGAAAGATTTGTTTGTCATATTTGTAACATTCTAGCTGCAGGAAAGTTGATGTTTGAAAATAGCATTATATATTTCTAACCCTTAAATTTGAAATATCTCAAAAGAAGAATTGGTCCTTTAACAATCCAATTCTCTACAAGAGGACATGGATGTGTGCTTGTGTGTGTGTGTGTGTGTGTGTGTGTGTGTGTGTGACAGGGATGGATGGGTGGGAAGAGAGGATAAGAATAATGAAAGGGTCATGGATGGCCTGGGAAAGTGAGGATAAAGATAGGAGACACTTAGAAGCATCTAAGTAAAGAACACACTCCCATTTCTGAGACACAGAAAACTTAAGCCAAGTCATCTATTTCACAACATATGTAAATCAGGTGAGGAATTAAGAGCATTTAGCACAATTCACCTTAAAAATTCAAATGTCCGGAGAAGGGGGGGAGCCAAGATGGTGGCTGGAAAGCAGGGACTTGCTTAAGCTCCCCCCAGGTGCCTCCAAACACCTATAAAAATGACTCTGAACAAGTTCTAGAACTGCAGAACCCACAAAATAGCAAAGGGAAGGAGGGCTTCAGCCCAGAACAGCCTGGATGGTTGCTGAGAAGGATCTATCACATGCAACTGGGAGTGGAGCAGAACAGCCCAGCCCAGCGTGGGCTGCACCAGGACCAACCAGACAGGGAGCTGGAAGGAATAGGCATAGCACCCTGAATCAGTGAGCTGTGACAGCTACCAGACTTCTCAACCCACAAACACAAATGACAACAGAGTAGGTTAGTGGGAAAAGCTGCTGGGACAGAGTGAAAAAAGTTTACAGTCAGCCACCACCCTGCAGGCAGCGGAGGTAGTGCAGCTCTGAGGACAGAACTACAGCTGCAGTTGCTGCCGGCCCCAGGCCCACCTGGTGCGAGGAATTAAGTGGCGGATCAGAGCAATAGTACAGAGCCTGGTAAAGATCTGTGTCACAGTCTGGGTTGGTGGTTCTTTGGGAAGGTGGAATGCTGGTATGGCAGAGCTTGCTGTGTAGAAATAGCTCTGAAAACACCAGTGCTGCAGTTACCTCTGGCCCCAGGCCCACCTAGTGGGAGGAATTAACCGTCAGATTGGAGTGGGAGTGCAAAGTCTTCTTTGCCCTGCCAGATCTGGGTCACAATCCTGGTTGGCGGTTCTTGGGGGTGAAAGAGCAGTGGTGTGGCAGAGCTTGATATGTAGAAGTAGCTCTGAAAATAACAGCGCAGCCTCTCAAGCTTGGGACAATGTACTCTCTACTATACAAGCAGCCGTATCCCGACAAAAAACTCGAGTCAAGTAGTTGGCTGGGGACATGAACAGGCAGCAAAAATGAACTCAGATTCAGACTCAGACATTGGAATCTTTTTTGGTGACAAAGAAGACCAAAACATACAGCCAGAAGAAGTCAACAAAGTCAAAGAGCCTACATCAAAAGTCTCTAAGAAAAATATGAATTGGTTGCAGCCTATGGAAGAGCTCAAAAAGGATTTCAAAAAGCAAGTAAGAGAAGTAGAGGAAAAATTGGGAAGAGAATTGAGAAGGATGCAAGAAAACCATGAAAAACAAGTCAATGACTTGCTGAAGGAGACCCAAAAAATGCTGAAGGAAATAACACCTTAAAAAATAGACTACCGGGGCAGCTAGGTGACACAATGAGTAGAGCACTGGCCCTAGGGTAAGGAGGACCTGGGTCCAAATCCGGCCTCAGACACATGACACATTTACTAGCTGTGTGACCTTGGGCAAGTCACTTAATCCCAATTGCCCTCCTTCCCCCCAGAAAAAAAAAGAAAAAATAGACTACCTCAAATGGCAACAGAGCTCCAAAAAGCCAATGAGGAGAAGAATGCCTTGAAGGGCAGAATTAGCCAAATGGAAAAGGAGGTCCAAAAGACCACTGAAGAAAATACTACCTTAAAAATTAGACTGGAGCAAGTGGAAGCTAGTGACTTTATGAGAAATCAAGACATTACAAAACAGAACCAAAGGAATGAAAAAATGAAAGACAATGTGAAATATCTCATTGGAAAAGCCACTGACCTGGAAAATAGATCCAGGAGAGATCATTTAAAAATTATTGGACTACCTGAAAGCCATGATCAAAAAAAGAGCCTAGACCTAGATATCATCTTTCCAGAAATTATCAAGGAGAACTGCCCTGATATTCCAGAGCCACAGGGTAAAATAGAAATTGAAATAATCCACCAATCGCCTCCTGAAAAAGATCCCCAAAAGAACACTCCTAGGAATATTGTCCTGAAATTCCAGAGATCCCAGATCAAGGAGAAAATACTACAAGCAGCCAGAAAGAAACAATTTGAGTATTGTGGAAACACAATCAGGATAGCACAAGATCTAGCAACCTCTACATTAAGGGATGGAAGGGCTTGGAATATGATATTCTGGAGGTCAATGGAGCTGGGATTAAAACCAAGAATCACCTATCCAGCAAAACTGAATCTAATGCTCCAAGGCAAAATATGGATTTTTAATAAAATAGAGGACTTTCAAGCTTTCTCAGTGAAAAGTCCAGCGTTGAATAGAAAATTTGACTTTCAAACACAAAAGTCAAGAGAAGCATAAAAAGGTAAACAAGAAAGAGAAATAATAAGGGACTTACTAAAGTTGAATTGTTTTGTTTCCATTCCTAAATGGAAAGATGATTTATGTAATTCCTGAGACCCCAGTATTAGGGTAGCTGAAGGGAAAATACATATATGTGTGTATATATATATATATATATATATATATATATATATATATATATATATATATATATATATATACATATATACATATACATATATGTATATATACATATATATGTATATGTATATGTATATACATATATATATATATATATATAGAGAGAGAGAGAGAGAGAGAGAGAGAGAGAGAGAGAGAGAGAGAGTGCATAGGGTGAGTTGAATATGAAGGGATGGTATCTAAAAAACATCAAATTAAGGGATGAGAGAGGAATATACTGAGAGAGGGAGAATGGGAGAGATAGAATGGGGTAAATTATCTCCATAAAAGTGGCAAGAAAAAGCAGTTCTGTAGGAAGGGAAGAGGGGGCAGGTGAGGGGGAATGAGTGAATCTTGCTGTCATCATATTTGAATTCAGGAGGTTATAACATACACACTCAATTGGGTATCTTACCTCACAGGAAAGAAGGTGGAAGGTGATAAAAAGGGGGGGATGATAGAAGGGAGGGCAGATGGGAGAGAAGGTAATCAAAATCAAACACTTTCAAAAAGAGACAGGGTAAAGGGAGAAAATTGAATAAAGGGGGCAGGATAGGAGGGAGCAAAATATAGTTAGTTTTTCACAACATGAATATTGTGGACATGTTTTACATAATGATACATCTGTGGCCTATATTGAATTGCTTGCCTTCTTGGGGGAGGAGGGAAGAGGGGAGAGATTTTGGAACTCAAAGTTTTAAAAGCAGATGTTCAAAAAAAAGTTGTTTTTGCATGCAGCTGGGAAATAAGATACACAGGCAATGGAGCCTAGAAATCCATTTTGCCCTACAACAAAGTAAGGGAAAAGGGGATGGGGTGGGGAGTGGGGTGACAGAAGGGAGGGTTGACTAGGGCATGGGGCAATCAGAATATATGCCATCTTGGAGTGGGGGGGAGGGTAGAAATAGGGAGAAAATTTGCAATTCAAAATCTTGTGGAAATCAATGCTGAAAACTAAAAATATTAAATAAATAATAAAACTGCACTAAAAAAAAAAATTCATATGTCCCAGTAAGAAAACGGAGGCTTAGAGAAGGGGAGTGACTGGAATTCGTGCTGGAACTCGACCCTAGGTCCTTGGACTCCAAGATGGATGCTCTCTCTGCTTCATCACAACTAGCTCTCTGTTTCGAACTAATGAGTCTCTTTCTTAGTGAATAGCCAACCAGTGTCTTTACATGAATCAGGCATATGGGTCTTGCTTATGAGAAGGCTTTAGCAATTGATTTGAAGGCTTTAGTGCATGCAAGCTACGCACCTTTCTCTGCCATTCTGCTGGGTCTTCAGTGACTACGGCAGATCCAAAGGGAGTTCATTGTCTACACAACTTGCATCTTAACCCTGAGAGAATATCACAAACATATTTAATGAGTAAGTTGAGAGAGTAAACAAGCTCCTTTTCTTTCCTTTTGGCTTTGGATTGGTATCTCATTTTCAAATATAATAGTACAATAAAGTACAAAATACAACATACAACAAAGATCAGTCATCAACAAGAAATAAGTACCTTCCATGTGTCAAGCAATGTGTTAGGGAAATAGTAACATATTATGATAAGGGGAGGGGTAGGAATTGTGACTGAAAACCTTTCTTTTTACACATTCTTTTGAAGACTCTTAGAACACTAGGTTAACATTATTTAATGAGCAACATTGCTACCTAAATATCAATCATTGTCACCTCAAAATATTGTACCTAATTACTTCAACCCTTCATGGAGTGACCCCTATGCAGCTAATCCACTGCAACAATAACAAATCTGTGTCTTTTCTCACCTATCCATAGAATCTGTAGAACTGAATGGAAATGATAGTGATTTGCCTGTTGAGAGCACTTTGGCTATTGAGCACAAATTCCAATCTTTGTTTATTTTGTACCTTGTGTTAACTAAGTACCAATGTGTCTTCATTCTTCACAAAATAATAATTGAACATGGCTGCTGCTGGGTAATTTATTTTATTTTTCAAAGTTTATGAGAACAATAAATAATGGAAAAAAATATTGTTTCTGAAATGTATGTGTAGATTATAATGGCACACTCATAGCAGGATAAAGTTGAAGGCCATCAGCTACTAAATGGATTAATACCAGTTGAAGGAGCATCATTTAAAAATCTGACATCTAGTGAGGCCATAAAATGTTTTCCATTTCATATATGCCATCATTACATAGTGATACATTTTCAATAAATTTATCAGTAAAATTATTTTGATGATGCATTTCAGTTGTCTAATCCAATTTGCTTTTAATTGCCTAGTCAGTGTCAGGCATTAGGATTACAAATAAGAAGAAGAAATAATCCCTTTTCTCAGGGTGCATACAGTCTACCAGAGAACTGCAATGTTTACATAAAAATGTGTGTATACATACATGCATGGATGCATATATATATATGTATATATATACATATATATGTACACACATACACTTAAATGTATTGGTGTGTGTGTGTGTGTACATGTATGGACTTGTTAGGAAAGGCACTGAAATATTTGTTTCTCATCTTGATTATGTATGTGGTGTACACGTATATATATATACAAATATACACAAAAAGCATTTATTAAGGGTTTACTATATTCTAAGTACTGCATTGAATATGCAAAGAAAGGTAGGTCAAAACAATTCCATGTGGTTAAGAACTTCCATTCTTACTAGAGAGACAACATGTAAATGACAAGGTATATACAAGATATACGTAGACTAAATGAGCGCAATGTTGGAGCGGAAGGTCCTAGTTGCTGAGAGACAGGAAAGTCTTACCACAGAAGGAAGGAAGAAGGTAAACTAAGTCTTAGAGTAAACCAGGAAAGGTGGGATGTAGAAGTAAAGAGGAAAACATTCCACACATAGGAGATGATATGGAAAAGGGAGCCAAGTATATTATGTGTGAGGAGCAACAAGTAGACCAGGGGAACCTAGGGTCATTAAAAGCATATATAGTTTCCACAAAGGCAATCTAGCCCATTTCCTTCCTCCTCCAATTCCAAGTTTAGCTCATTGTCTCTGTACATTATGTACCCAAAATTTAGGGATTGATTGATTGAGCATATGGATTCTTCATCCAACTCGATGTAGATTGCGCCACAGGGATTATTCAGTCACTTGAATTTTTAATTTGTTTTCTGTGTCAAATGAGTCAAGTATTAGAGCTAAAATAATGACAACTCCTAGGGACTTTCACATAGAAATACTAGGAATTGCAAAGCATAACTCAGAAATACAACTTTCCAAGTTAGCAGAATAAAGTGAAATTACTTAGGGAATTTTGGAAAGGGAGAATTTTAGAGAAAGAAATTATCTCAGAGATCATGTAATCTGAAATTGACTTTTTGTTATTGATATATTTTGGTTTAAATCACCTATTTTCACCATTATCCCCTTCCTCCCCATCACAGAAAACCATCCTTTATAACAGATGATATTTTTATGAAAGGGAAAGACAAATTGAGGAGCCAAGATGGTGGAGTACAGGCCAGGATCCAGCTAAACTCTCTCTACTTTCCCCTCCAAACAACTTTTAAAAAATTCCTCAAAACAAATTTTGAAGTGGCACAGAAAACAAACAGGGAGAAGGATACATGTTTCCAGCCTAAGATAGTGGAGGCAGTCTACAGGAGAGATCTCTAATGCTGGGATATACTCAGGCACAGAGTGTGGCAGGAGCACCAGCAGTGGGACTTGGAAATAACTTTAACAGCAGCCATATCAGGAGCAGAAGCTTCAGGAGCTCTCAGAGATGAAAAAGGGG
Source organism: Trichosurus vulpecula (assembly GCF_011100635.1). Lineage (NCBI taxonomy): Eukaryota > Metazoa > Chordata > Mammalia > Diprotodontia > Phalangeridae > Trichosurus > Trichosurus vulpecula. The sequence goes on along the minus strand of NC_050580.1, from coordinate 16,879,094 downwards.
TTGGACACTGATTAGAAAGAAATTTCAGGGAAGTCTTTGCTGGCACTGGAAGCAGCTGCTGCTGATTGGCAACTCTATTGCCTATATGTAGTTCTGGGTTGAAGTTCCAGGGCAGAGAGCAGTACTTGTGGTTAGTCACAAGAGGTCAGGGGCCATACTCACAGTTTCTGGGCTAAGAAGAGCACTAGTACTTGTGACTTCAGGGCAGCAGGTCCTCTTCCTGGGTAAAGACCAAAGCATAGACCATGAGAGCAGTGAACAAGCGTCTTCCAGAATAACACCACCTTGAAAACATTGAAAACATGCAAACTCCCAGAACTAGCTCTGAAAACGGCAGCATGAAAAAATCTGAAGCTTGGCACAGTGCCTCCCCACCCCAGGTGAGCAAAGCCTGACTTTAACATAAAGTTCAAAGGAAACAAATAAGCTAGGAAAACGAGAAAACAACAACAAATTCTCCATAAAAAGTTACCACAGTGGCAGGGAAGACCAAGACATAAAATTAAAAGAAGAAAACAATGTGAAAACAGCTACAAGCAAAATCTCAAAGATAATTGCTAATTGCTCCTAAGGCCAGCAAGAACTTCTGGAAACTTTTAAGAAACACATATGAGTGGTAGAGAACAACATGAAAAAGAAATGAGATTGATGGGAAAAAAATAATAAAAAAGAGTTTAACAGCTTGGTAAAAGAGGCACTATGTGTTGCAGTAGATAAGAGAGGCTGGCCTGAAAAAAAAAAAGAGTCATCTTCCTGAGTTCAAACGTGGTCTCCGCTGTGTGACACTGGGCAAGTCACTTAACTCTGTTTTCCTTAATTCCTCATCTGTAAAATGATCTGGAGAAGGAAATTGCAAACCACTGGCATGTATTTGTCAGGAAAACCCCAATTTGGTTCATGAAGAGTGAGACATGAACAAAATGACTGAGTAATAATGACAAAAAGGCACAGAAAATACTGAAGAAAATAACACCTAAAGAAACAGAATTGTGTTAGTATTAAAAGAGGCACAACAATTTACTGAAGAAACAATTTCCTTTAAAAACAGAATTGGCCAGATTGGAAAAAAAAAAAAAAAAAACTAAAAAAGGACAAAAGCTCATTGAAGAAAATACTTCGTTTAAAAAAATAGAGTTGGACAAGTGGAAGCTAATGACTTCAGGAGATTTTTTAAAATGACAAAACAAAGTCAAAAGAATAAGAAAAATAGAAGAAAATGTGAAATATCTCATTGGGAAAAAACTTATCTAGAGAATAAATTGAGGAGAAATAGTTTAGGAATTATTAGACTGTCTGAAAGTCATGATCAAAAAAGAGCCTCGATATCATACTGCAAGAAATTACAAAGGAAAAATGACTTGATATCTTAGATTCAGAGGGCAAAATAGAAAGTGAAAGAATCCACTGATCACTTCCTGAACTATATCACAAAATTAAAACTTCCAGGAATTTTACAGCCAAATTCTAGAACTCCCAGTTCAAGAAGAAAATATTGCAAGGAGCCGGAAAGAATCATTCAGATATCATGCAGCCAGTCATACAAAACTTTGAAAATTTGTGTGTATTCATATTTACATATCTATATAAATATATCAATCATTCACAATGTTTGATATTATATGCAATGTTTGACAACAACAACACCAATACTACCACCATGTCTGTAGTAATCAGGGAGATGATCTTTACTTTTTAAAGACCCAGGAGAAGTCAGTGACTTCCTCAGGGTCAGACAGCTAGTTGTATTAGATTTGGGACAAGAGCTAGTTTTTTTTTTCCCAGATCTCGAATTCAAAGTGGAAATTTAATCCTAGGTTCTAGGACCTTACATTTATTGCAGGAAGGGACCTTTGAAATCAATTAGTCAGACAGAATCATTATCCAGATACCAGATAAAGACATTGAAGCCTCGAAAAGTTACCTGTCTTGACCAATGGCATGTAGGTTGTAAGAGGCAAAACTGGGATTGGAACTCAGTCTTTTAGTTCTAAATCCTGAGTTCTTTCCAATGTACCATGACATCCTTCCTTTATACCCTACATGTGCATTTCTCCTTTCAGTGAATTTTAGGTGCATATCATCAGGGAATTCACAACAGGTTAGGCAATTTTAATGGGGTCATGCTTTGTGAACTCATGAGGCACAGAAAAGTTCTGAATTGCCCATCCTGTCCTTTTGTGCTTTTTCCCCTGACCCTGAACCCTTCAACATTAAGCAGCTGATTGCATTACCACAGAGACCAGCACACAACACTAACCCAAGCAGGATTGTATTTTCTTTTTTCTCATCTCTAGGATTTCCTGGAGACAAGGGGTATAATTGAGTGCACTCCTTTCAACGGGCTCCCATGCTGGGCTAGAGAGGGCACAACAGATGATAGTGAGAATAGTACAGAGATATCAACAAAAGAACAGAATAGCTAGTGTGAATAAAAATGTGAAACCAAGATGTCAAATGAATGTAATACATTGCAGACAACCAAAGGATTTCCAAGAGCAGAGTGGTATTAGGAAGTAAAATATGTGTCCTTCTCTGAGGTCTAGCCCTAACTAACAAGGAGGCACTGGCCGAGTGACTTAACCTTTAGTGTCTTGTTTCTCCCTAATCTGTAAAATAGTGAGATAGTCCAAGTGAATGTAAAGGTAGTGTCCAGCTCTAAATCTCCATTATTCTATAGATGGATCATTGTTTGATGGGGAATAGACATTTGATATAGGCAGAGATTATGACCAGACAAGGGATAAAAAGGATCACAGAAGATGAAATATATAATTTGCATAACATCCTACAGAAAAGGTTTTTTGCATAAATAAAACAATTTTAGCTACTATTAAAAGAGAAAAAAATCATCTGGGCAAAACTTATTAGCAAATTTATATGATAATGGTCTCATTTCATTTTTTAAAGTTTTTTTTTCTTTTTCTTTTTTTTTTAGCAGGGCGATTGGGGTTAAGTGAATTTCCCAAGGTCACACAGCTAGTACATGTGTCAAGTGTCTGAGACTAAATTTGAATTCAGGTCCTCCTGTCTCCAGGGCTGATGCTCTACTCACTGTGCCACCTAGCTGCCCCTAAGTTTTGTTTTAAAATCATAAACATTTACAGATTACTCCCACTTCATAAGAAATCTCTTGCAAGAAATTAAAATAGTTGGGGCAGCTAGGTGGTGCAGTGAGTACAGCACTGGTCCTGGAGTCAGGAGGACCTGAGTTCAAATGCTGCCTCAGATACTTGACACAAAGCTGTGTGACTTTGGGCAAGTCACTTAACCCCAATTAACTTGCCTCCCTCCCCTCCAAAAAAAGAAAAAGATGTAATTTAAAGAAAAGAATTAAAATAGTTAAGTAAAACTAATACTGAGTTCACCTGATAGCACATGTAATATTTCATACCTGGAATATATGGTCCCACCTCTCAATTAAAAGAAAATTACCTTTTATCTTTTATATCAATACACATTTATGGAATAAAACAGGCATTTCTATAAAATAGAATAATTCAAAAAAGTGATTGTACATGAAAGTGTAATCTACTATACAAAACTTGCTACTCCTTTCAAATATACAACAAAATCGTCATATAAATTTATTTTCCTCTTCTTTTTTTCTACCCTTTCCCCAACCCCATCCTAGAGATGGCTGCTATTACATACAAATAGGTAACTGTGTATGTATATAAAATTATCCTGTTTTGAGGTTTTATTCTATTTAATACTTTAGTTTTCAACATTATTTTCCACAAGATTTTGAATTACAAATTTTCTCCCCATTTTTACCCTCCCCTCCATTCCAAGATGGCATATATTCTGATTGCCTCGTTCCCCGGTCAGCCCTCCCCTCCTTCACCCCACTCCCTACCATCCCCTTTCCCCTTACTTTCTTGTAGGGCAGGATAGATTTCTATGTCCCATTCCCTATATATCTTGTTTCCCAGCTGCATGCAAAAACAATTTTTTTAAAAAAATTTTTAAGCATCTGCTTTTAAAACTTTGAGTTCCAAATTCTCTACCCTCTTCCCTTCCTACCCACCCTCCCTAGGAAAGCAAGTAATTCAACATAGATCACACATGTATCATTATGTAAAACCCTTCCACAATTCTCATGTTGTAAAAGGCTAACTATATTTCCTTCCATCCTATCCTGTCCCCCCTTTATTCAGTTTTCTCCCTTGACCCTGTTGCTTTTCAAAAGTGTTTGCTTTTGATTACCTCCTCCCCCTATCGGCACTTCTTTTAACATCCCCTCTTTATATCCCCTTCCCCTTACTTTCCTGTGGAGTAAGATACACAGTTGAGTGTGTACATTATTCCCTCCTCAAGTTGAATCCTATGAGAGAAAGATTCACTTATTCCCCCTAACCTGTCCCCTCTTTCCTTCCAACAGAACTGCTTTTCCTTGCCACTTTTATGTGAGATAATTTACCCCATTCTATCTCTCTCTTTCTCCCTCTCTCAATATATTCCTCTCTCATCCCTTAATTTTATTTTATTTTTTTTAGATATCATTGCTTCATATTCAATTCATCCTATGCCCTCTGTCTATATTCCCTTCAACACCCCTAATACTGAGAAAGGTCTCATGAATTACACACATCATCTTTCCATGTAGGAGTGTAAACATAACAGTTCAACTTTAGTAAGTCCCTTATGAATTCTCTTTCTTTTTTTACCTTTTCATGCTTGTCTTGACTCTTGTATTTGAAAGTCAAATTTTCTATTCAGCTCTGGTCTTTTCATTGAGAAAGCTTGAAAGTCCTCTATATTATTGAAAATCCATATTTTGCCTTGGAGGATTATACTCAGTTTTGCTGGGTAGGTGATTCTTGGTTTTAATCCTAGCTCCTTTGACCTCTAGAATATAATATTCCAAGCCCTGTGATCCCTTAATGTAGAAGCTGCTAGATCTTGTATTATTCTGATTGTGTTTCCACAATATTCAAATTGTTTTTTCTGGTAGCTTGCAGTATTTTCTCCTTGACCTGGAAACTCTGGAATTTGGTGACTATATTCCTAAGAGTGTTCTTTTTGGGATCTTTTTCAAGAGACAATTGGCGGATTCTTTCAATTTCTATTTTATCTTCTGATTCTAGAATATCAGGGCAGCTCTCCTTGATAATTTCTTGAAAGATGATGTCTAGGCTCTTTTTTTGATCACGGCATCTGTTCTCCAGGTCAGTGGTTTTTGCAATGAGATATTTTACATTGTCTTCCATTTTTTTCATTCCTTTGGTTCTGTTTTATAATATCTTAGTTTCTCATAAAGTCACTAGCTTCTACTTGCTCCAATCTAATTTTTAAGGTAGTATTTTCTTCAGTGGTCTTTTGGACCTCCTTTTCCATTTGGCTAATTCTGCCTTTCAAGACATTCTTCTCCTCATTGGATTTTTGGAGCTCTTTTGACATTTGGGTTAGTCTATTCTTTAAGGTATTATTTTCTTCAGTATTTTTTGTGGTCTCCTTTAGCAAGTCATTGACATATTTTTCATGACTTTGTTTTATCTCCCTCATTTCTCATCCCAATTTTTCCTCTACTTAACTTACTTGGTTTTCCAAATCCTTTCTGAGCTCTTCCATGGCCTGAGACCAATTCATATTTTTCTTGGAAGCTTTTGATTTAGGCTCTTTGACTTTGTTGACTTCTTCTGGCTGCATCTTTTGGTCGTCTTTGTCACCAAAAAAGGAATCTAGAGTCTGAGTTTGAGTCTGAGTTCATTTTTTCTGCCTGTTCATGTTCCAAGCCAACAAACCCTTGAGCTTTTTTTGTCAGGATATGACTGCTTGTAGAGTAGAGAGTATTTGTCCCAAGCTTTATGGTCCTAGCACTGCTGTTTTCAGAGCTACTTCAACTCCGCCATCACCCCAGGCTCTGTCACAGCAGCACTCCTCCTCCCCCAAGAACCGCCAACCAGGATCACAATCCAGATCCAAGCAGGGCACAGCAAGAGAATGTGCCTTTGTGCCCACTAAGGGCTCCTTGCACTCCCGCTCTGATCTGCTGCTAGATTTCCCCCAAAGTGTAAGCCAGGGACTCTGGAAGCAGCCTCAGGTGCTTCCTGCTTCCTATGGCCAGAGCTGCACCATTTCCTTCACCCCCAGAGTTGGCGGCCGGACCACTCTTAACTCGATCCCGCAGTTTCCCTCTAACCTGCTCTTTGGCATTTGTGGGTTGAGAAGTCTGATAACTGCCCCAGCTCACTGTTCCATGGCCCCAAGGCCAGTTCAGGCTGCCCAATTCAGGGCTTGATCTGTTGTGGTGTGGCCCACACTGGGCAGCCCTCTGCTCTCACCACTGTGTGATACACCCTTCCCGGAGACCATCCAGGCTCTCCTGGGCTGGAGACCTGTTTCCCTCTGCTATTTTGCGGGTTCTGCAGCTCTAGAATTTGTTCAGAGCCATTTTTTACAGGTGTTTGGAGGGATTTGGGGCATAGCTTAAGCAAGTCCTTCCTTTCTAGTTGTCATCTTGTCTCCACCCCTCTATGTAAAATTATTCTATACATCTTTTAATCAGTTCTCTCTCTGGATGAAGGTGGCATCCTTCTTCGTATTTCCTTTATGGTTAATTTAGCAATTTACAATAGTCAAAATAATTTATTCTCTAAAAGTCATTCTTAAAACAATATTGCTCTTACTGCATGCAATGTTCTCTTGGTTCTGCTCATTTTGTCCTTTATTATTTCATGCAAGTCTTCCCGGGTTTTTCTAAGATCACTGATTTCATAATTTTTTTTTAATTTATTTAACATATTTAGTTTTCAGCATTTATTTTCACAAGAATTTGGATTACAAATTTTCTCCCCATTTCAGTATACCATCACTATCATATACCACAACTTGTTTGGCCATTCCCCAATTGATGGGCATCCCCCCAATTTCAAGTTCTTCACCACCAGAAAGAGAACCACTACAAACATTTTAAAACATATAGATTCTTTTCCTTTTCCCCTAATAATCTTTGGAAATAGATTGAGTAGACCTATTGCTGGGTCAAAGAATACAGGTAGTTTAATAATTCTTTGGATGTATTTCCAGATTGCTCTCCAAAATAGTTGGATCATTTCACAATTCCACCAACAATGAATTAGTGTCCCAATTTTCCTAAATCCCCTCCAATATTTGTCACTTTTCTCCTCCATCTCTCTATTTTTTAAATTAATATAAGTCTATTTTTTTCCTCCCTTCCACTTATCACCCCCCTGTAATAGAAGAGAAAAATGACTTTCTTATGACAAATAGGCAAAATCAAACTATATATGATGTCTATCTATGGATAAACATATATAGTAATTTACATATGTATATATAGTATATAGACATACAGAAATACATACATTTATAGATACATTACCCCATTCTGTACCCTCTGACCATCATCCCTTCAAGATACATAAGGAATTAATTGACTTTTATATGGATAACAACAATTTCCTGATTGATAGCTAATCACAAGTATGAAGAAACAATTCTCAAACAAATCCAAGCTATCCACTAGATGGAAAAAAAAGTTCCAAATCATGATTAGTGCAATGAAAATTAAAACCACTTTGAGCTTCCACCTTATAACTATCAAATTAGAAAACATGAAAAGAAGGCAATTTATTTACTTATGTGCAGTACAAAATCACTGTGGTGCACAGGATCAAGTTCTGGCTTTGGATTATGGAAGATGAGTTCAAATCCTGCCAATGCTGATGACTAGTTGTGAGTCTACAAGCAAGGAAGACATTTAACTTCCTATGCCCCAGGTAATTCCCTAGATCTTCTCTGGTCCCTTTCACTCCAGTGGTAGTATTCCCTATACTGGCAAAACATGGAATATGTTTTAATGCATCTCAGATATGGATGGATATGAACATTCAAGGAGATAAGGGAATTTGAGAAACAACATAGTAAGTGACTTATGTTTAGACCTGGTTGATCCTTCCACCTTTCTCTTACTATCTTCCATTCCAGTTGATACTTGGTGAATGCTTACCAAAAGTTTGTTGATTTGTAGACTCATTGATAAAGAGCTTAAGAGAAGGTGTTAGGAGGTATCTGAGTAACATCGGTATTAAAGTTTGGATAATTTGTTTCTATAAAGCTTTTATCATATGTACGTAGCCATTCATATATACGTAGATTCACAGAGTATGCAGTCTAAAGATTTGATTTCATCACTCTAGAGACCTATTTGTCAAGAAAACTTCCTCCACTAATGATGCAGACAAGCAATTTCTCTGTAACTTATCCTTAAACAGTTGACTGGGCACTGAGGGGTTAAAGTGACTTTGTCAGCCACACAACTATCGAGTTTTAGGGAGATTTGACTTCTATATGTGTCCCCCACCATGCCTCACTCTGTTCCTCTGTTCTTGTTCTCTCTCTCTCCCTCTCCCTCTCTTTCTCTCTCGATATATAGATGTATATAGATGTGTATATATATATATATGTGTGTGTGTGTGTGTGTGTGTGTGTGTGTGTGTGTATACATGCACACACATATGTGTGTACCTGTATGTTTATATACAAATATATGTGTGTATGTGTTTCTCCATTTTTAATGTATGTATAACTAGATATAATGATAGATATGGCTGGATACAATGATTTTGTCAAAATGAAATCCCACCTCCATCCTTACAGTTTAGAACAATGAAAAAAAGTATGGTGTGCACATCTCCATTTCACAAGTTCACCAATTTCTATACTCCAAGGTCTGTATATTCTGTGATGGGTATCTTTCTTCCACTGGCACAAATTATAACCTTTTCATGACTTTTTGAATGGGCCTCAAGAGTTTCTATGAAAATTAAATACAATTTTGGTATACATGGAGATGTAGCTCACTGAGCTCAGCTATTCCAGTCCTCATACCACAAAGTTACAGTCCTTCCAACTAAGCTTGTCCTTGTGCTTTCATTTTTATTTTGTTTGATCCTGCCAGAGCTAACAGATTACTGGCAGAAATTTTGAGAAGCTAAGGATATTGACATATCATGACATGGCATTAATATTATAGAGCTGGTGTTCAAAATTATTGCTTACGTTTCAATGTAACCAAGAAAATAAGTGAATGTATATTACATGACAGCTCTGGGAAGACAATGGATGATGTGTAGGTATGCTAGATATGGGCCTGGCTCTCAAGAAGACTGCAGCCTAATTGAGACAAGAGATACACACCTACTGATAATAGGAAATAACGTATTGTGAATGTGTCGAAGATGCAAAAAAGATACTGAAAGCATTTCATAATGATTGAGCTAAAGAAGGAGATAATATTTCTCCCTAGGGAGATCAAGGAACATTCTTGAGGTGCTTGAAAGTTGGCTGAGATTTCAAATGTCCGATATTGGTAAAAATTTGGAAGAGTACAGAGAATGCATTCAGTAAATGACATGAAAAAATGCCTTTGGAATTGGAATTTGGAATTTATGAGTGAAAACCTGACTAGAGATAGGATGAAAATGTCTATGGAAAGTTAAAAAAGAAGCAGAAATCTGATTCTCTTATAGAGGTGTGGCTGAATTGGAAATAAATAAATCAATAGGGGAGAGAATAAGGCTCATCAGTGTCCCAGGAGCCTTCTCATTCAACCCTTTCATTTCACATTCCACTGGATGCTAGTTCATTCTCAGGCTGGATTACTTTGAGTCTGCCTTATATATGCATTTTCTATATCCTTACATACTCACAGGCTGTGTCCATCGATCACGTGTAGGCGCCTTGAAAATAAAGGAAACTATTTCATTGTGGTCTACATATCAACAGTGTCTGCCACTAGTCTTTTAGACATGTTGATTGATTGATTATATCGAGACCCCTAACCTTTTTCTGAACTATTTTTTGGGGGAGATGGGGAAGGGAAGTAGGGAAGGCATCAGATCCTACATGGCTATTTGCTAGCTTTCCTCTTTCTCAAAGGCCTCTTGACTTTGGCAATGTAGCTGAACATGAGAAAGGGTTGTGTGTGTCCTTGACTTTCCCATAATACTGCACATACTTTTTCAGGACTGCTCACTTAGTTGTTATTGCCTTTGCCTATGAAATAGGGCATGTGTTGGTATGAGAGGCTGACTTTGATGGTGTCTTTGCTTGTCATTTTGACAGCTGGAGCTAAAATAAGTTATCCATACTACATCTTCTTGCACTCTACGCAGTGCTGTCGACTAGATCAGCTGCCACATCCATGATTTATGTGACTTTTTGAACCTCTGATTTATATTTCATTATTCTTGGCTTGACTGGAATTGCAACTTGAGGAAATAAAAACTGAAAAGAGATGAGTCGGGGGGAACTGCCAAATGTATTGGAGATAACCTGGAAAGTCTTAATGAAACTGTAACTAGAGGTAGAGATGCTTGCAAGGTATAACTTGAAAGGGCCTGAAGCCAAAGGAAAGTTGAAGATATTTTAATAATTCTCCACACATTTAAGTATTTCCCTTTTGGTTTCCATTTTTAACAACCTGATGTCTTGTTTCTGATATCATTTAAGTTGACTTTTTCCTGTAAAAATTATGAGTTAAGAATAATGCACTTGACTGTCACATTCCCAATATATTGCCTCACATTTATACTTGTTCCTTAAGGAGAAAGAGTGAAAATTCATTTTCTCCTTAATCTATAAATCATAGACTCAGTTTGAGACAGGCCCCAAGGCCTGGACCATGGAAGAACAGGGGTCAAACACTTCACTGCACAGGCCTAGCCAAGACATTTGGCCCCTGTGCATCTCAAGTAGCTCTGACATTATGTTTTTACAAAGTTCTAGATTGGGTGCCATCTTCCTCAGCTGGTAGAAGTTCCTATACCCTCATAATCAGTGTGTATGCATATTTATAATGTATACGTGTGTGCACACATATATGTGTATACATATGCACATACACACGTGGAGAGAGAGAGAGAGAGAGAGAAAGAGAGAGAGAGAGAGAGAGAGAGAGAGACAGTCAGTCAGTCAGTGGATAGCTAGGTAATGCAATGGATATAGCACTGGGTCTGGAGTCAAGAAGACCTGAGTTTGAATCTGGACTCAGAACTTACTACCTGTGTAATTTTTAGCATACTAGCTAACTTATATTCACTTCAGTTTCCTGAAGTGCAAAGTTGGAAAAAAATAGCTTCTACCTTCCCTCATTGTTGTGAAAGTCGAATGAGATATTTGCAAAGTTCATAGCACAATGCCTGGCACATAGTAGATACTTAATACATTTGTTCCCTCCCCCTCCCATTCTTTCTTTGACTATCTGATGAAGCCTAGGGACCCTTTCTGAGAAAAAAAATGTTTTTAAATGCATAAAATAAAATTCATAGTATGACAAAGGAAAGTAATTCTATAGTTATATATACACAAACATATGTATGTATATATATATATATATATATATATATATACACATGTGTACATATACATACACTTACACATATACATATACTTATAAATTTATACAATTGCCCCTTTTGGAAAACATACTGTTTTCAAATTTGCAAAGGGTTTTCCATGAATTGTCTGCCTCCTTTGATCCTCACACTCACCCTTTTGGATTATTCCAATAATCCTCACTGCTGTGTGTACCTAGGAGAAAAGAGAGCCTCAGAGAGGTCAAGTGACATCCACAGTTATCCACCCATTAGATGTGACCCCAGATTTCCATTTTTAACAACCTGATGTCTTGTTAGACTTCTTAGAACTTGGAATTCAAAGGAAGTAGAATGCAAACATGATCATGTGTAGGCCAGATACAGCTGACATACAAGTTACAGTTCTGACATTTTCAAATGAGAACCCCCTTTTCACCTTCCCCCCACTGATACCTTCAAGTTCTCAAGTCATGAATGAAGAGAAAGACATCTTTTCCTTCCAGTTTCATCTGTTTTGTGGATTATCTTCCGCCATGAGAGTGCAAGCTGTTTGAGGGCAGGTACTATCTATCCTACATACTCATTGCTATTTGTATTTCCAGTGCTTAGCACAGTATCTCCCACTTGGTAAGCATTTAATCAATTCTCTTTGATTACAAACATAAGAAATCTAGCTAAGTACAAAGTGAACACAGAAAATAATAAAATGGAAGGCTTTACAGAATGACCAGCACATAAGAATTTCAACATTTGAACAGATGTTTTCTTTTAAAATAATGCCTTTGCAAATCTATTCACTGACTCCAGTGATGCTTCTTTTGCTAGAAATGATCTCGGAATGCTTCTGTGGGGATGATATTTAGAGACTCCTGGCTCCCAGTCTACACAATTGCAATTTCATAGCACTAAGAACATACTCAGTAATGTTGAGTAACTTATAGGAGTCACAGAGTGGCATAACAAGAAAGCGCACTGGACTTGGAGTCATAGAGAGTTATGTACACCCTCCGTTGCTGAATTTTGGTGATATGTGCAATCATAAGAAAGAGACTGAATCTCTTGGAATCTTAATTTTCTCATTGGGGTACTTATACTACCCACTTCCCAAGGTTGTTATTAGGCTCATATGAGATACTGTTAATAATCCAATGGATATATGGATCCTCCCACTATTCAGATCTCAACTCATACAGCCCTTTTCACAGACTGGCTACTTCTACTTTCCAGTCTTCATACACTTCATTCCTGTCCACATACTCTATGACCCAGTGACGTTGGCTTATTTTCTATTGTTTGATTTTGTTCAGTCATTCACTTCTGTCTAACTCTTCATGACCCCGTGGATCATAGCACACCTGATGGTTAAATCTTTTTTTTTTATTTCAATGTTTCCTTTGATTTTTTTCTTTTATTTTTTAACTACTTGATACATGTTTCTTAAATAACATCTGTCATCTATGTCCTGCTACAAAACACCCCGTGTGATTTCCCCAATATTTGGGGGGCTCCCTTCATATTCTTTTTTCACATATCCTAATGGTACGTATGGACTAGCTATTAATCATCCCTTGATTTCATTGTATGTTCAGCCTCTCTTCTTTTATACTTTCTTTTTTTTTCCTTTTTTCCCTAGCCATTTGTTTAGAGCCTGAGTCTCCCTATTCTCCCAGCTTGGAATTTACAGAGGTCAATCATGGGCTCAATCCCACTGTCAATCAGCAGAAAATCTTTGAACTTCTCCATTTCTGACCTGCGTTGGTTTCCTATGCCTTTGGCAGCCTGGTGCCCTCCCCTCTATCTCATCATTGACTTTAGACTGAGTATAACTCAGAACTCCTGAGCTCAAGTATTTCACTTGCTTCAGCATCCCCCATTTCTAGGAATCCAGAAAAGGGCCACCACACCTGGCTTCTTAATTCTAAATCATTGCCAAAGAAAAAACATAGCAGAAAAATCACAATTCAGTGTTGGGTGGAATTCTGAAACCTAAATGTGTGCTGTAATCCAACTTTTACCTGATCACAAACATACATTATGTCATCCTTTACTACAGAAAGTGGTCATAAAGCTTTCATGTTTTAAACAACAGAGATGCGGAAGTCATTATCTCTTGGGGCAGAATAATTCTACTTTAAGATAACTTGAATTGTTGGGAAATGATTCCTTATATTGAGCAGAAACCTACCTGTCTTTAATTTCCAACTCTTCCTCCTTGGACTTTGATCTAGAACCAAGCTGAACAAGCCTAATTCCTCTTCTACAGGATGCCATTTTATGGATGACAACATAACCACAGAGAATTCAGCAACTAACCCAAAGTTACACATAGTCCATGGCACATCCAAGAAGTGACTCCAAGTCCTCTGTCTTGAAATCAAGTGCATGTTATTGAACCAGCCTGGTTCTTGCCAATAATCTTTGTAGATAATGGCTTCTAAGCCTCTCATGGTCTTCACATCCTTCTTCTTGTGCCCAAGCTGGTAATTTCCTCGGGAAAAAACAGCACCTAGAATCAAACAGTCATTTGCTAAGTGCCTACTATATATCAGGAAAAAGGACAGTAGTCCTACTACCAGTTCCCACTTCCTTGAAACTGGGCTTCTAATAATACACCCTATGATTTCTTTCCTTTCTTTTGACTGCCATGTTATACCATTGACTAATATTGAGCTTTAATTGTACCCAAAAAACTGTCTGCTGAGGTGAAGGCTGTTAAGGACATAATCAACAAAAAGCATCTTTCAAGCAGGGGAATAAGAACTGTCATCTGGGATAGGAGGATAGGGAATTCTCATACAACCTCTGGAGATGAAGGCAAACTTGGCTTCCTCCATGGCAAAAAGGACATTCTCCCTTAGGAGATGTCGCCCTGATTCTGCCAAATGATGTCTTCACATTTCTGTCATACTGAGCTCAGAAACAACCAACTGTAATAAACCATTCCACATCTCCTCAGCTCTCCCTCCCAAAAGAGGAATGGCTTCCCCTTTCCCCTATTAGGCCATCTTTTCATGGAAAATAAGTGGCATGCAATATACGTAATTAGGCATTAGTATGTTAAATACAGTGTCTCCAGCCTTCCATCCATTTAAAAAATTATAAAGAAGTTTTCCTGATGGAACTGGTCTACCTGATATTGACTAGTCTATGCATGCCTAATGGCTTTAAAAAAAAACAAACTAATTTTGCATCGCCATATTAAGTTAAGTGACTTATGACAGAAAAGAGCTTCATAGGGTGTGACCTTTGTACATCTAGCAAAGAATAGATGGAGAAAAGATTTGACTTTCTTCTCCCTGCCCTCTACCACTCTGAGCCATACAGGAGACACTGCATCCCACAAGGAGCAAAAGGTAATAATTACACACAGGTAATATGTATTATGTGAATGGGAGTGAAGAGCAGCTTCAAGACACATGAGTTCTGGCAGACAAGAAGGGAGCCAGTATATATATATATATTTTCAGGACAGAATTATCCCTGGGATTTTAGTTAAATCAATGATAGAAATAGACTTTGAAAGTCCAGAAGAAATCCTTCAAATACGGAAAGCAGCATGAGGGCACCATGGGATGTTACTCCACACTTTCCATATAGTTGAGTTGCCTTGATGTTTGCTATTTCATATATGTTTCACTATAATTTTATTCTAAGTTTGTTTCCCACTGATATTGTGTATATTTGTGGGAGAGTGCACTATGTTTATGGGGGGGGCAGAGGAAATATTGTCACTACCCTTCTCACTATATCTTAGTAGGTGCCTTTATTTTGAAATAATTCTGTCTACTAGTTAACTATTAAAAAAATAAGTATACTTTAAAAATAAGTACCCCAAGGGGGACTTATATGCTCAAGTTTTAGGATTCTGTGCAAACTTCCCTTTTAACCCTAAGACTGTAGCCATTCCCCAGGAGAGCCAGCCTGTGTACTCACATTGGAGTGGCGAGTGCCTCCCACAAAAAGCACTCCTTATACTTATTTGGTTCTCGTCCTTCCTCCTCCAAGAGGACCGAAATAACATCACTGTGCTAGAGTCAAGTTTCAGTGTGTCTGACTGTGGCTGATCAGTTCCATATGAGCTCGGAATACTGTACCACAGGTTGGGCACAAACAGTCCACGTGAACATTTGGGATGGATTCTCTAAATTTGCATATCCTGTGTTTCCTTTGAACTATTTCAATTCTGCTTTGATCATAGAGCACAGCACCTTTTCTGATGTGGGCACACCATGCAGAGCAGTCGTGTTCCAGTGTCTCCCATTTCACATAATCAATTCTAAGGTTCTTGAGAAAGTTGTTGAGAGTGTCCTTGTATCACTTCTTCTGACCACCACGTGAACACTTGCCCCATGTGAGTTCTCTATAAAATAGTCTTTTTGGCAAGCATTCATTTTTCATTGAAACAATGTGGCCAGCCCATCAGAACTGAGCTCTCTGAAGCAGAGTTTGAATGCTGGACAATTTAGTTAGAGTAAGGACCTCAGTGTCTGGTACCTTATCTTGCCAGATGATCTTCAGAATCTTTCTAAGACAATGGAAGCGATTCATTTGCCTAGCATGGCACTTTTAGACTGTCCAGGTTTCACAGGCATACAACAATGAGGTCAGCACAACAGTTCTGTAGACCTTCAGTTTGGTAATCAGTCTAATACCTCTTCTCTCCCATACTTTCCTTTGGAGCCTCCCAAACACTGAGTTAGCTCTGGCTCAACTTTGTTATCAATGTGTAAATCCTTGGAAAGTACACCACCAAGGTAAGTGAACTTATCCACAGAATTCAAAACTTCTCCATTTGCTGAAACTGATGTATCTATTTATGAACATGTTGTCTTCCCATATACCATATGACTTCCTTAAGGGCAGGGAAGATTTAATCTTTTTCTTTGTATCTGACCACAGTGGTCAGCATCTGGTAGATAATAAATACATATCAATTGATTTCATTTCCAGAGAAAGTTTTGAATTTCCATCTCAGATGGTTGGTGTACTGCCATCCAGATGTGTGTAAGGTTATTTTTGGGTACATGATTTCTTGATACCAGGACTATTTCTCAGTTGGGATGACAAAATAAGTCAGTGTTTAACCTTTCAGAAGACAGATGTTAATTCTGTAAATAAGAGTCATTTTACACAGTTCCACTAGAATCCATTAAATTCAAGCATCTGTTGTTCACAATGCTCCATACCTTGCTCTGTATGCATTCCAGGGTCCTTTAGTAGATGCTGGGAGGGTGTTCACTGGTATAGAATATCATGAATTATTTATGAAACCATCAGTAAGAATTCAAAACCATTTGCATGACAACTGATGTGAGCAGAAAGAGGAGATGGGAAATAGCTAACGTACCAATACCTGCCAATACTCGAGGTATAATAGTTGAGGGTGATTTTATCAGAACTAATGCAATCTAATTGCTTTTTGTTGTGTGTGTGTTTTTATTAAGCAACTCAGGGCATATGTATAGGTATATGTGTGGGGAAATAGAAATTTAGAAGTCAAGGAATCTCAGAGGCCATTTAGTTCATCCCATGATTTGAAAAAGGAGCCCCCCTACAAATGATAATGAAAAGGGATCCCATACCTATGAGTCACTTGAGAGTTTCAAGTGAAGGGGCACTCACTACCTTCCCATGCAATCCTGATTGATAGCACTGTGTTGGGGAATGACTACCACTGGTCCAACCCATACGAATCAAGAATCAATTTCCCTTTCATTTAACTCTCATTCCTGTGCTCTGATGCAGGAATGCCTCCTGGGGTCAAGTAGGATAACAACAAACAACAGCAAAAAGCCAACCAACCAACCAAGCAATCAAACAAACAAGACCCTCTTTCCTGTGAGGGCCCTCCCAAAACTGATAAGTTCCTTTTATGTTTACCTTAAGACTTTTTTTTCAGTTTTAGCTTTCCCAGTTGCTTCATGCAGTATAAGTATCCTTCATCTTAGTAATTTGTTGTCATTGCTCAGTCATTTCATATGTGTTTGGCTCTTCACAACCCCATCTGTTGTGTGTGTGTTTCTTTTTTTGGCAGAGATACAGGAGTGGTTTGCCATTTCCTTCTCCAGCTCATTTTACAGATAAGGAAAATGAGGGAAACAGGGTTAAATGACTTGCCCAAGGTCACATAGTAAATATCAAAGGCCAGACTTGAATTCAGATCTTCCTGACTCTAGACTCAGCACTCTATCCACTTTACCACCTAGCTGCCCATTATATCTATCAATGAATAATTTGAAAGTTTGGTTGCTTGCGAAGAGGAAACTTTTTGATTGGCCAGTTCTTATGATGTTTTCATGAAAACCAAACCTTGAAGCCTACTTTTGTTTTAGAGGGGCAAGTTCTAAAATCTAAGCATTTACCTCAGGATAAAAATTTTGAATAGTATATTTAGATGTCGTCAAGTGTAATATTATTGAATAAACCCAGAACCTACATATGTAAGCATATATCATGCAGAATTAATGAAATGTAATGTCTACTGGTTATTAGACTCGTATGATGATATTTATTCTACTAGGATCTCTCTTAAGTAATACAGAGACAGAGTCAGAGAGCTGTAGTAGAGTGGATAAATTGTGGGACCTGTAGTCAGGAAGGCCTGCCTAGAGAAGAACTCATCTCCCCCTTTTCCGTTCCCTGCTTTCCTTCATGTGTCAACCAAAGTCCATCCTTTCCCAATCCTTCTGAATTCTAATGCCTTCCTATGGAAACTGTATATAATTTGTGCCTATTTGTTTGCTGGTTCTTTCCTGAATTAAATTGTTTGCTCCTCTAGGGTTGGGTATTACCTTTTGCCTTTCTTTGTACCTTCTACACTTGGAACTGTGCCTGGCATACATACTTAATACATGCCAGTTAACCTATTGATTCCATTCCAATCTGGCCTCAGACATTTGCTAGCTATTTGACAAGTTAATTAACCTTTGTCTGCCTCAGTTTCCTCATCCATAAAAAGGAGAACATAACGGTACCTACCTCCTAGGGTGGTTGTGAGGATCAAATGAGATATTTGCCAAGCTTCTTCAAAACTTTAAAGCAATATATAAATACTAACTTGGATAGGTAGGCATGTATATTCATATGTATGTTTATATGTGTGTATACACGCTGTATGTGTGGATACATATATGCACACACATACTCATAAATAAACGTATAATGTTTGACCTTCACAAATCTCACATTCATCCCTTTCTCACACAGACACTCTTCCAGTTGCTCATATTTATTCCAAACAACTATAATAGCCTCATGTCTCCAGTCTCTACCCTCTTCAAGTAGCCCTCTGTGTAACTGCTAAGTTCATATTTTAATATATAGCTTAGCTTTGAGACCATATTTACCCATACTCAACAATCTTCAACGGCTCCCAATTTCCATTAAAATACAGTGTTAACTCTTCATCCTAATATTTATAGCCCTGTGGAATAGAGATCACACCTACTTTTTTCTTATTTCATATTACCTTCATAAACTTTCTTTTCTAGTCTGCCTGGTCTTCTGTTTGTTCTTTGTCAATGATATTTTTTTCCCATTTTATTACTACTTCACAGGTAGCTATCTGTGCTGAGTTGCC
Organism: Trichosurus vulpecula; assembly: GCF_011100635.1. Lineage (NCBI taxonomy): Eukaryota > Metazoa > Chordata > Mammalia > Diprotodontia > Phalangeridae > Trichosurus > Trichosurus vulpecula. Next base: position 16,860,173 of record NC_050580.1, on the reverse strand, counting down.
CTCCATACCTCCTTCTTGAAGAGTTCCTAACTTTCTTCAAGTCACAGTTTAGGTGTGATTGCTATATCGCATCCTTTCCTGAATCTCTCACTTAATATTGACTAAATATTGACATTGTTTTTAATATACTTTGGGATGGTTGTGTATAGTAGAGAGACAGGCAGATAGCTAGAAAGATAGATAGAGTATCTGACTAGTAGGGAGGCAGGTCCTGTCAGCAAGGACTGGTTTTGGTTGTTGTTGTCATCGTTGGTGTTCTACCCCCCAGGAGAGTATAACGGTCATTCTCAGTGAAGAAAAGTAAAAAGTGCACTGGGCCCAGACCATGCCATTTCCTGACCCATTTGAGTCTTATTTATAAAACTCACATGACATAGCTGAGCTGCATTTCTGTCACAGCCATCTTGAAGAATATGAATGCATAATGCAAGTTGTTATAATCCTGAAGACCTCTCATGTGGAATAGAAAGGTCATACTTGGCCTACTTGGTCCCAGAAGACAGCACTAGCATAACTGTTGGGTCAAACAAAACGAAAATTTAAGTGTGATGTGGACAAGAGGTGTGGGGGGCACAGAGTGTCAATTTCCTAAACCTTAGCACTGTCTAAGAGTAGAACAGGGAGGTAGGGGGCACTTCATCATTGCAAACTCGCATTTAAAGTCAGTGCACTTCAGGGGAATGGGGGGTCTTCCCCAAATATCTCTTCTCAAGAAGGCCAGGGCTCTATTTCCAGTAAGGCCCATGGGGTGACCCATGACGGGAAGCCATTCCTTTCCTGTAACTATTAAAGAATGTGAACTCTCTCATTCTTGTCACGGTTTCCCCAGCAGCTATCATCGCACCTTACACACTGCAAATGGCTAAAGATTCTATAGAATTAAACAAAAGTAACCCAATACTCCACAAAATCTGTGATCTCATCAATGTAGGTGTGTCCTTCCTCACTGCAGATCAAAATCCATCCATGACAACCTTTCTTGTGAAACATTTTTGTCCACGTTCAAGAATTTGATATAAGGGTTGCATACAGTATACTGGGGATGTTCTTTCCTTGCCCTTGACATCATAAGGATGTCAATAAAGCATGCGGGATTTCTTTGAGTATCCCTTGCTCTTGCTATATGAGCAGTCCATCATTTTCGTCATCTGTTTTTTAGATCAAATTCTTTATGTGACTTCCCCTATGTAACTCCATATTGGAATTGAAGTACAATGCCCAGGTTGTTTATGGAAAGATGGATGAAGTGTTAGTGGCACTGTACTGGTCAGACTACATGATCCGAAGCCTGGAATTGTCTCATTGTGGTGTCATAGAAATAAGTCCTAATTTTCCTATGAACTTTATATTATCAGAATCTGAAGAGACTTCTCCAGGTTGGTCCAACGTGGAAAAATAGAGTATTCTTGCCCCATATGCTCCTTTTCAACAATGAGAAAATTGAGGTCAAGGAATAAGTCACCCCCCTGGAAAAAGCTGGTTACTGACAAATCTGAGGCTAGAACGTAAATCTTGGATTCCCCATCAAATTACGATCCCCAACTTGTACTTGCTCCTATGATCTCATCATTCCAGTTTGCCTCTGGATAGCACAACAGCATCAAAAGTGATGCTTATTTCCTTTTCTCCAAACGAAGGAATTTAACGAAGGAACCCACAATGGGGGTTATGATATCACCAGAGTTTGTTTAAGAGCTAAGCGATGCGAAGGTTATATAGACCAAAATCAAGGGAATTATGATTGCCTGGAAAAGTGAGAAGAGAATTTTAAGGTGGCTCAAATAGAAGATGTGACTTAGAAGGAAAAAGTAAGATCAGGTAGAAAGGGAGAATAAATGAAAAAAATCCCAAGAATTTAATATTCTGTGGTTAAAAAAAATTAAAGAAAGACCTGAAATTAAAGCTCATATCAACTTATAGAAATTTAATATAATTTCTTACTATTTCATCCCCATGTATTCAATATCCCATAAGGAAAATAATTTACAGAGAATAATATTTCATATTCGATAAGGGGAGCAATGCTTTTAAATGATCTTTTCTGGAAGTTTGCATATGAAAAGGAAAACAGAATACAGAACAGTGCCATGAGCAAAGGACATGACAAAGTGACCATTTTTAATTTTTTTTGTTTTATTTTTATCTATTTTTTTTTGAGGTTTGGAAAATGTTGACATGTTTGTGGACAGTGAGAAAGGAGCCAGTGGATAAAGTGTGCTTGCATCTGAGAGAAAGAGAGAATATCATTATGGGATATGGAAGGGTTGAGATAAAGAATGTAAGCAATGCTTTTAGCCTTGGCAAGGAGATATCTCTTCATAAGACACTAGAACAAAAGAGGAGAAAGTCAGGGAAAACCAAGAAGCTTTGGGAAGTCTGGAGAGGGGAGGGAAAAGAGGAAACACTTCTGGCTTCTATTTTCTCAATAAAATGTGATGCAAGGTCCCCTACCAAGAGTGACAGTAGTGAGGTAGAATATAAAGTTTCAGAACAGAGAAAAGAGTGTAGAAAAGCAGATGTGGTCTGTATAATAGAACACTCTTCACTAATAAGTAATAGGATTCCCATGTAGGATGGCCCAAATGAGATTAGCTTGTAAAAATTTGTACTGAACAATCTTCATAATTGTATAATATTCTCAAACAGAATGCAAGTGGGACCAAATGGTGAGTGTTATGCAAAGTTTGGGTTTGGTAAGATATGACTTGTGACAGACAAGGGGTTAAGGGATTTGGAGGTAACTAAATGCTAAGTAACAGAGTTTGAACTTTATTGGCAAGTCAGAGAAAGCTGCTAAAGATTTCTGAGCAGTGAGTGCCACTGGGGAGTGGCATGGAAATGTGAATACCTAAGAATATTCTAGGTCCCACCCCTCCCCATGCACACATCATAAGGAGGTCCTTGGGAAACTTCACTTTCTCCAACGTGCCTTGCAACTCTTCTACACTTTGACCATCTCTCGTACATTTTGGGGGGAATATTTGTCATTGCTGTCATTCATGATCATGTCTTATCTTCTCTCAACCATGAGCTCTGGTGGGACAGGAACCATCTTTTCTCCACCTTGTATCCACTCTGTCTAACCCCTCCCTACAAGCACCACTTCTTTTTAAAGAAGCCACTTATCAAAGGTTTGTTGAGTGAATGAAATAAGATGAAAAAAATGAATGAAAGACATTGGATTAATTAAATGAACAAGCTGGCTGAAGTGTATGAGAGGAAGCATGAAGAAGAGAAGTGATAAAGGAATATCAATTCAATTTTGTTTCAACAGAATCTGTGTTCCAATTCTGACTTTGCCACTTACTGCTGTGCTCTTATAGATATGCTTGTACTTCTGGGTCTTTCTGTTCTATCTTTGATCGGCTTGGTGATATAGGCCCTATCATGTTATTGCTGGGCCAAAGGAATGCACAGTTTATTGACTTTGGGGGCAAGGTTGCAAATATTTTTCCAGAATAGTTGGATCTTTTCACAGCCCAACAAGTTCTTAAGGGTGCTATTCTTCCATAGTCCCTCCAGCACTTAATTCCCTTTTTTGTCTTCTTCTTAAACCTGGTGGAACCTCATAGTGGTTTTAATTGAATTTTTGCTATTATTAGTAATTTGGAGTCATATAAAAATCCAGGAGATTTTAGTTCAGATATAATGCTGTTTACATTGTTTTGCACTGCCTCTTAGAAGCTCAGAGACACTTTAGTATGATCAAGCCTGAGAATTTGTTCTTGCTCAAAAAAAAGGACTCGTCAATATTGGCTACGTAAACTTTCACAGAGATAGAGCATGATGAAAAAGTGACCACAAAGAGGCACCGTGATTTCAACAAGGAAATGAGAGCAACCACATCTTGATTAATTTATTTGGAGGCAGGAAGGTTGGGAGCCTTCTTAAGCTGATAGTACATGGAAATTCTGTAGATATACTTTAGATGTTAATGAAGCATTTAATAAGATTTCTTTATTAAAGCAAAATCATGAGACACCTTGTGTAAAGGATGGAGAAATATTTGTAGAAAAGATGGAGAAAGTTGAGCTAGACTCCAGTATGACCAGGTCAATTTTTGGCGAATTAAATGACTAGAAACATGGTATATCATGAATATTTCAAAATCAATTGGATAAAGGTCTCTAATGTTGTACTCAATGTATCTGTGCTTGACTTTTTGCTGTTAAACATATTTATCAGTGATATTGACAAAGACAGAGATGACACTCATATCAACTGTGCATATCGCACAATGCTATGATGGATAGCTTATATCCTAAATAAGCAGCACTTAGAAATTATCTTTATAGGCAAACAGAGAGAAAGGAAGGAAGGAGGAAAGAAGGAAGGAAGGAAAGAAGGAAGGAAGGAAAGAAGGAAGGAAGGAACACTGGAATGCTGAAAGGATCTCTTCAGTGTTTACTATGTTCCAGGCATTGTGCTAAGCAGTGAGAATATAAATACATGCAAAATGACAGACACTGGTTTCAAGGAGCTTACATTCTATGAAAGAAACAATACACAAAAATGAGCTTAAAAGTGTGAGGGGAAGGGACCACATACAAGACCATAATTGTGAAGTCCAGAATCCAAGGCAAATGCCTAGAGGAACCTAGGACCCTACACAAAATGAAGACTTCAAGAGGAATCCGCTAACTGAAGAAGAGGGTGTATTCCAGATTGAGAAGGTTGCAGGGATGGTTGGATGTTCCAAGGTGGGGAGTTCACTGGCACTAACAGAATTTCCATGATAGGAGAACATGTTGTAGAAATCCAAGAGCCAGGAATTGGGGTGAGAGGAGAATGGAGGCTAGCCTGAGTTCCTCTACAAAATCAGGGCTGTAGGAGCAACCCCCCAGTGGAATAACAGGCCAGGCCTTATAGAGGGAGGTTCCAAGTTAAAAAGCCCAGAGAGCTGGCTTGCTGGTGTAGGACAAGGAGGCTAAGTCCAATAAGATGAAACGTACTATGGCAAAATAGAAAATATTTTAATGGAGTTCAGAAAACCAACTTCATGAATACAAAATTGGTAAAGGGTTATGGGATAATAATTCCATTGAGCAAAAGAAAATCTAGCTGGAGACTTGCAGACTACAAGATTAATGTAAATCAACAATATCACAAAGCAGAAAAGTCCATTCCTGTTTAGGCTTTGTGTGTGTCCAGAACGAAAAAAGTGGACAAAAGAGCATTCTGTGACCCAATCAGCCCACTGCTGGAGGATTGCACTCAATCTGGGCACCACAATAGTAACCTGGAGAACGCTCATAGTAGTTCAACCAGGATAATGAAAAACCTTAAGGAAATGATATATTAAGACGATTTGAAGGAACTATTGATGTCTGCTTACAGTAAAGAGGACTAGGAGTGGAGGAGCACATAGTCACTATATTCAAACATTTTCCTTGGAGAGCCCAACTGGGAGTAAAGAGATATCAAATGTAAGTGTGGTGTCAAGAAACACTCCCAGAGGTTACGGCTTTCCTGACATGGAATGTCCTTCCTGATAAACTGTGCCTCTCTACAAACTAGAAGTCTTCAAGCAAAAGGCTGAATGACCACTTGCTGAATGATTCATAGAGGTTTGGCTTTGTTTGTTTTTACTATATGTGTTGAACTCATTGACCTCCAAATTCTCATTTAATTTCATGATTTTATGATTCTATTTTTCCCCCTAGGAATGCAACCCCACAATGATATCTCAGTATGGAATCAGAATGCCATCTCTTTAATATTTGCCTCATCAGCACCTGTTTACTCTACCACCTGCAAGTGTTGTTGGCTTCGGGACACCACATAAGGGCCATTTCTTCCTTTCACTCCAGGAAGGAATAAGAAACCTCTGTTAGTGAAGGACAGAATCACTTTTGTCTTAAGTAAAGAGTCAGCCTCATCCCTGTCACATCTGGCCCCTGGTATTTCAGCTTTGAATAGACAGTGGCCAGGCACTTGCCAGAATCTATGCCGATGGGGCTCCCTTTTCAAAAAGTGTGTGTGTGTGTGTTTCATCTTCCAAAAGAACCAAGTCTTGAACAGAGAGTATGCTTCATGATGTCAGGTGGAAAAATCTCAGAGGGCAATTCATGGACAAATCAATTAGTGACTCGTTTTCCAAACCCATTCATAACATCCAATTACGCCTTCCAAGCTTGATCGATTACTACAGGAAAAAATATTTCCAGAGTGGTCCAAACAAGTTGAACAATAGCTTAGTGTGTTTCTTCTTCATTGCAGAGAAACTCGTAGCAAAGTCACTGGCACCAGAATCGACTGGGGTGATTATGTCTTAATGGCTCTGCACTTGGCAACGTGGTCAGAAGGGAGGCTAAAAACAGCAGTTAAAAGTTCAGAGATTCCTTTTTTTAAAAATTGGATTGAAAAAGCAAGAACAAGCAAGCCATTTAAGTGTTTATGCCGACCAAAGATAGACATTACCATTTTTCCTTGTTGTTTCAAAGTGGGCTCTACCCACAGTGCCTCAGAGTTTAAATTTGATACATGCAACCTTTCAAGCACGGATTGTAAATGAGATTGCTGCTCATGGATATTGTATGTGTCCCTCAGTCTAGCTGGGGGATCATTCAGTCAAGTTTAAATCGGGGATCGTGCATAGGGAAAATTTAGCACAGCGTCGATATCCTCTCTCTCTTATTCCAGAGTACCATTGTTGTATAGAGCAGTCAGAGGACTGGAGTTCAAATCAGAACCTAGCACTGATATCACCATAATATTTGGCAAGTCACAGAGCGCCAGGTAATAGTGGTATAGAGAGGGAGAGGAAGAGACGGAGAGGGAGAAAGACAGAGAGAGAAAGAGAGAGACAGACAGAGTCAGAGAGACAGAGATATAGAGACAAAGAGAGAGCCACAGAGAAAGAGTGAGAGAGAGAAACAGAGAGACAGAGAGACAGAGAGAGACAGACAGACAGAGATAGAGAGACAAAGAGAGAGCCACAGAGAGTGAGAGACAGAGAGACAGAGAAACAGAGAGTGAGACAAAGAGAAGCAGACACATAGAGAGTAGAGAGATACAGAGAGAGACAGAGACAGACAGAGAGACAGAGACACACACAGAGAGACAGAGAGACACAGAGTGACGGAGAGACAGAGACAGAGAGAGACAGAGGGAGACACAGAGAGCCTTCCTCAAGGATTTAATGATTGACTTTTTCTACTAAGAAACACTTCTTGCCTTTTTTTAATTGTTTAGGAATTTCTATACAAGAGTGGCTTTACCTCTGAGACTATGTTACTCCTATGGGATGTATCATTGCCATAATCTTGTTGAAGGATGTGGATGCAGAAGGTCAGATACGACAGAGTTTAAAAAAATGGAGGAACACTCACAGCTAAGCAGGAGGAAGACTCTTCTCCAGTGACCTGCCAAAGAGGCCTTATAAAGACCTTCTACTGAGGCACAGAGGAACCTACAATATATAATCATGAAAGAGGGAAGGGAAGGCAGGTGTATGAAACGATGGATTTTTGCAGTATGAGAACATAGTGACATTTATTTTTTTTTGTCATTAAATTCATCTCAGTGCCATTGTAGATGGAACATTGAATTTAGAAGAGAACAGCATAAGGTCCAATTTGACTTTATGCTCTTACTAGCTGTGTGATGCAAGTCAATTAATCTTTTTTAGGCTGGGTTTCCTTGTCTGTACAATGGGGATAATAGCCTTCCAGTACAGCATGAATATCAAATGATATAAAAAATTTAATGTGCTCAAATCTGGCCTCAGACCTAGGGCAAGTCACTTAACCATGTTGGCCTCAGTTTCCTTATCTGTAAAATGAGCTGGAGAAGGAAAAGTCAAACCACTCTAGGAAATCCCCAGATAGGGCCACAAAAAGTTGGACACAGCTGAACAACAACAATGGTTTCTTCACACTTTAAATTCTGTGAGAATCTGGGATCTAATTACAACTCAGACACCATCTGTGTGCTTTCTATGAAATCATTTAAAGTTTCTGGCCCTCAGTTTTGCCATCTGTAAAATGAGAGGTTTGAACTATAATAACTAACATCTAAAATTTGTCAAAAGCTCTCAGTCTGTGCTCCTAATATTATTTCTTTGGAAATAATGAATATTTTAAAGACCAAACATCTGGATCCTAGGCCTAGGAGAAGCATTCTATAATAAAACATAACTTCACAAGATTATAAGCTCCTAGATGGCAGGCTATGTCTTCTCTTTATCACTTTTTCCCAGCAACTGGCAGAGTGCCTGGTACATGGCAGGTAATTAATAATTGCTTAGGTACTGACTGACTAATTGTGACACATCCATCAGGTACTGTTGGATCATTTGTGCTGGGATACAATTGGGAACTGGCGCAGAGGAGTTCTTCAGCTGTCATTATTACACAGTAGGTGTGTAGGTTAAGGAAAGTCAGAACTAGAATAAAAGTGGAAGACCATAAATACAAATCAATTAAGTGAACCCTTTTGTGTGCTTGAAATTTTAATGAATCCTTGAAGAATTCTCTGAGCTCTTAATGGCCCTGAGAGGAACATCTCAAATCATTGGTACATGTGTCTTAACTTATTAATATTTCAAGAGACCCTGCTGTAAAGCTTTTAGATTTTCTATGCACTCCTTTTATTAGGGTTTTATATATTTTTTCTTTATTAACAAAATATTTTATCTGAGTAGTGAACTAAAGCCCATTAGCAGGAAAGGTCACTCACTGCCTGATCCTTTTTTTTGCCTCATCCTGTGCAATGCCAAGGTCAGTCTGTTTTTTTTTCCCTCCTCTGGTAAGCCTGGTTCCTCCTATATATAAAGAGGGAACTCTTTCAAGCCTTTATAATCAAAGGGGATCATACAGAGTCATAAAATCATTGAATTTTGGAGTTGGAAAGAACTTTAATGGTCATATAATGGAAGCCATACCCAAAAGGAATTCTCTCCGCAGGATACCTGTCTAGTTTTCATTCAGCTTTTGCTTGGTTTTCCTCACCTCCTAAGGCACCTCATTCCACTCACAGACGATTTTAATTTTTAGGATGGTTGTTTGTTTTTTTGCTGTCATCAAACTTTACTGGTCTCTTCATATCTTCCCTTCTCACCCCACCCCATCCCATACTTCCCTGGTTACGCCCTCAGGAACAAAATGTAAAAAAAAAAAAAAAAAAAAAAGGCCCTCTTCTGCATGATTGTCTTTCAAACATTTGATGCCTACAATCATGCTCCCCTCAATCCCCAGAGTCTTTTCTTCAATAGACTTAAATTTTAGAAGGAACGGATTTTAAGAATACCTCAAAGGACCCAGCTGAGTCCATTGATGCGGTGCAATTTTTTTAATCCACAAGGCAAAGAAAAAAGAGATAAGATGAAAATGTTTATTTCAAAGTAAAATTTTAATAACATTTTGTATCAACTAATTCATTTGGTCCTTTCAGTATTAAATATTCCCTTACTTCATTCTATATCTCATATGAAATAGATTTTAGTTTTCCACAATGCTAGTTACTCACTTCTAGATACTTTCCTTTTTATCAATGTTTTTTAAACCATGGCATCCAGACCTGAACACACTTTTTCAGCAGTGATACTGACTCTAGACTCACATTCTGTAACATGTACTATCTAGCTCCCTCTCAGCCTAAACCAGGTTTGGGGAACCTGTGGCCTCCAGGCCACACATGGCCCTCTACTCACTTGCAGCCCTTTGAATCCAAACTTCACAGAACAAATCTGTTTGTTCTACGAAGTCTGGATTCAGTCAAATGGCTGCATTTGAGGACCTAGAGGGCCATGTATGGCCTTAAGGCTGCAGCTTCCCCACCCGTGGCCTAAACTCTGCCCTAATCCAATCCCATCTAGCAGATTGGTCTATGTGGAAAATATCTAGAGCATGGTGACCAGAATAGTGAAGTATCTCAAGATCTCACAATATTGACTAGAGGTTGTGGAGAGGTTGACCTAAAGTAGAGAAGACATGAATCACATGACAGATACATCACAAAGGAACATGACAAGTATTTAAAGGGATGACAAAAGATAAAAAGATTAGCCTGGCTATGCTGAGCCTTGGAAGACAGAACTAGGAGCAAAGAGAGGAGAGGGGAGGGAAGAGAAACACACAGTTTTAGGCTTAACGCAAGGAAAACTTGCTACCAGTTATAATCAACCTCAATAGAAAGGCATTGCCACCTGGGCTGTGGCTTCTCTTTCCCTATTACTTCCCCATTTCAGACAAAGAGTGAATGACCACCTGTCTGGTATGTACTAGGGAAGATTCTTCTTCAGGTGCGAGTTAGATTCACTGGATTCTGAGGGCTCTTGGAACTGTGATATGTTGTGATATGTAAACCCTTTCTACAAGAGTTTAGGTGACTGGAATGTAGAAAGTCATGATTTTGTGTTGACATCTTATAGCAGAGAAAACACTGTATTATTTTAGAATAAAGCTTCACAGGAGAAATAGAGATGATTTTTCTTTCAACAAGCCAATATTTATGAGGTTGAAAAATGTCATTCAAAGAAGAATTTAAAAACTATGATAGAACTTCATGTCCTCCTGTTCTGCTTTCCTCATCTGTAAACTGAAGGGTCTATAGAGATGGTCCAGTTTTAAAGTTCTCCAATTCCAAACTATAGCTATTTATTCCATATCATTTTAACTTCCCCCATATAAGTAGTATTAGGTGGAATATCTGTAAGTTTAAAAAACAATCTTGTAAAATGTGTTATTGACTTTTCTTCCTTCTTTTTTTAGAAGGTAGTGAGTATAATTTAACATTTTCTTGATCACTCATAGAGATAACCTGACTCTTTGTAAAATGACAGGGAAAAGCTTCTTAAGTGCTTTCCGCCTCTGGTCCTTGGCTGAGCTGGATGACAATACAATGTACTTACGTTCTTGATCTTTGCTGTCTCCTTGTTTTGATCCAGGCTGTGAAGAAGCCCTCTCCTTGCTGTCATCCTTGCTCCTATCCCCTCTCCCCCATCCTCCTTCTAGCTGTCTGCTGCATCTCTTCCTTTTTGGCTAGGAATGAACATAATCAAGCTTGATAAGTAACTAAGAGCTAAAAAAAATCTAGAAAATAAATCAGATATAATCATTCTAGGGTAGGGAGGTGTGTGTAGTTTCTTGATCAAACAGGTCCAGTTTATCTTTTATATAACAGCACATTAAACAATGGAAAATGATTTTCATAACTCCCAACCTTCCTGTAGCTAAACATCTCCAGCTTCTCCAATTAACATTTACGTGACACAAATGGTTGGCCCTCATTGTCTTGGTTGTTCTCTAGAACATTAATATTGTTTCAAAGTGTGGTGCCCAAGGTTGAACACAACACTGCACATAGTGTCTGACCAGGACATGGTAGAGTTGAGATAATTAACCTTCTTGGGCCTTGCTTGGGGAGACTGAAAGGTCAGTCGGAAGAAGGGAGCTAAGAAAGCTCTCTTGGTTGTCTCCCCCTCTGTTTGGAGGCCTGGATAGCAGAGCAGTAAACTCCTTCCAAAACCCTCTTTTACAGAGGCCTCAGAACTTTCCACATAACTCTTTTCCATCAGTGATTCAGCTTGCTTTCTACTCCACAGAACACCATGTGCCCACACCAAGTACCCTGGTCCCCTCACCTCCTCTCTGGCCAGTTTCCCTTTGTGTATTGTCTTCCTCCATTAGATTTTCAGATTGTTGAAAGCAGAAACTGTTTTTCTTCCTTCCTTCCTTCTTTCCTTCCTTCCTTCCTTGCTTCCTTCCTTCTTCCTTCCTTCCTTCCTTCTTTCTTCCTTCCTTCCTTTTTTTTGTATTATCAGTGCTTATAACAGTGCTTAGTACATAGTAGAAGCTTCTCAATGAATGTTTATTGAAGTGAATTGTGATCTTAGGCTCCAGTAAGACAGGTCACATCAATTTTTGGCTTCCTTATCCCTGTTGGTCTTGTAGTCCACCAAAGCCCTAAGACTTTTTTTTTCAGATAAAATGCTCCATAGTCATGCCTTACTAATCGTGGAATAAAGGCAGAGATTTTTTTAAGCTAAGTGTGTCAATTTACTTGTATTCCCACTAAATTTTATTTCATTACGTTGGATCTAATTTTCCAGCCTTTCAAAATCTTTTGAAATCTCTGAATCTATCTGTGAACCAATCTGTCCCTCATCTGCTAATTCGATGAAAATATCTTCTTCTTTATCCCCCAAATCACTTACCAAAATATTAAGCAACATCAGATATGACACAGATTCTTGGACTTCTATAGTAGAAACTACCTGCCAATTCTGTTTCTTTTGTTTTGTGTTTTGTTTTGCTTTGTGTTTGTTTTGTTTTCGTGCCCAAGGTCACACAGCTAGTAAATGTGTCAAGTGTCTGAGGCCAGATTTGAACTCATGCCCTCCTGACTCCAGGGTCGGTGTTTTACTCACGGGGCTCAACTATCTGCCCCTACCTGCCAATGGTGACAACAATCCATCAATCAGCAAGCATTTATTAAGTTCCCACCAGGAGCTAGGCACTGTGATAGGCTCAGGGAAATAAAACTTACAGAGAGTGAAACCATTCCTATTTTCAAAAATCATGTCTTCTGATAAGGTAAATAAGAAAAGCATATATAATGTCCTCATATGTATATGTGTATGAGCATATTAGAGAATAAATATGAAGATAATCAATACAAAGTAGTTAAAGGAAGTTAGGGAAGAAGGCCCCTACCAGGTGGGAAGATGAGTAAAGAATTTATACAGAAGGTGGATTCGAGGTTCAAGAAGGAAGAGAGGGAATCTATAAGGTGGAAGTCAGGAAGAATTTCCTTCTGGGTATGGAGGGTACCACCTCTCCTGAAAACACAGAGATAGGAGATGGATTGCTGTGTGTGAGGGAATAGAAAGACAGAATATGAGAGAAGAAGTGACCATTGAGGTCAGAAATATAGGTTAGTTCAATTTGTGAAGGAGTTAACAGTGAAAGTGAAAAGTTTATACTTGACTCTAGAAGCAATAGGGGGGACTAATTAGCAATATTGAAAGTATGACAATGTGTCGCAAGAGAAATTCTGAGAGACAGTTCTGAACACAAACCATTTATTGTCAAGGCTAGTAACTGCCAATAAGTGGAATCAATGACCTTTCAATGACCAAAAACCCAGAATGAAGGCTGACTGGGTCTTTTATGGTGAGTTACAAGATGACAGAGCAAAATCTTGAGCAGCGTAGGGGTGTATTCTGATTGGCTAGAAAGTAAAAACATAAGCTTCATATTATGACATTTGGACTTCCCCTTCTGAAACCCCCTCAGCCACAAACAGGAAACATGATTTAGGGAACTTGTGAGTTGCCAAATCAGCTTAGATTAAATCTGCTTGACCTTTAGGTTAAACAAGCTTCTCTGGGATGAGGGTGAAGGGGTGAAATAGGGTAAAGGTTCAAATCACAAAAAGAGAATAATGACTCAAGTGACCTGAGGTTACCTGAATCACAAGAAGAGAATAATTGCCTGAATCACCTGATGTCACCTTAATAAACTTGCAAGGGTAAGGAACAATGAGAGGGAATAGTAAATCGAGCTTAATTCTTAACCAAAATGTAATTAAAAATCAATTTTAATTTCACAGAGGGCCTGAATTGAGGTGGCTTCTGTGATAATTGAGAGAAGGATTTTGGTGTAAAGAGTGGTATGGAAGTTGAAACAGCAAGATTTGGCATATGTTGGATGAGGAAGAGTGTGGTGTCTATGATGATGCCAAGTTTGCACACCTGAGATACTGGAAGGATAATGGTCCTTTCAAGAGAAATGGGAAAGTTTAGAAGAGGGATTAGTTGGAGAAGGGGAAGATAATGAGTTGAGTTTTGAACATGTTGAGTTGGTGATGCCTCCAATAGGACATGTGGTTTAAGATGTCCAGAAGAAAATTGGTGATGCAAGCCTGAACTCAGGGGAGAGATAAAAACTAGGAATATAGATCTGTGCCATTCTCTCTCTCTCTGTCTCTCTGTCTCTCTCTCTGTCCATATATATATATATATATATATATATATATATATATATATATATATATATATATATATATATATATATATACATATATATATATATACACACATATATATATACATATATATATACACACATACATATATATACATATATATACATATATAGACATATATACACATATATACATATATACACATATATATACATATATATGTTTATGTGTATATATAGTATATTAAACATAGTATATATAGAAATACACATGCATATATAAACATAGACATATATATGTAGGTAGATAGATATAGTTGAAGATATAGACTGAAACCATTTAAACGATCTCTTTGAGTTTGGTCATTCAAAACGGTGAAAATATATCATATTATAACATAATATATTCCTCATCTCTCTCCTCCCCCCGACATGAATACTATAAGAGGCTTGGTTGAATAATTTGCTGAACTCTAAGTACCTTTCTACAGCACATTTCCTAGACTGAATAGCTACTTAAACTTGGCAAACAAGGAAATGGCTTTCATGATCATGGACTATTCTTAATATACTGCACTGGTTCTTTGTTTTTACAGCTCAGCTCTCTAGATATTCACTCACCAGCGATCTACACTGAAAGGCAATGTGTTATAGTTGTTAGAGTGCTACACAGAATCAAGAAGATCTACGTCTGAATTCTGACTCAAACTCTTACTCTTCTAGGCAGGTCAATTAGCAACTCAAAGACAATTTTCTTATGTATAAAATGCGGCCCCAAAGAGCTAGCAATTGTACTCAGTGACTTCTGAGGACTCTTCTAAGCATAAATCTCTTAGGCTCTGTTTCTGAGTTTTATGCCCAATCTCTGTTTTTGTTTTTGTTTTTTTTTTTTATTTGGTATATATTGATTTGTTTTCCTTTTGTTTTGGTCTGCACTGTGATTTAATTCATGTGTCAAATTCCAGGTAGGAAAATACCCTCTACCAATGAATATCTGTAACTCTTCTAATCTTAGAAATTTGCCAACACTTAGCACAATGCCTGGCATATAGGACATGATTAGTAAGTATTTGTTGTTTCGAATTGACTAAGGCATTGAGAAGTTAATTGTCTTGAACAGGATATATGGTCAGTGTATTTCAGAGGTAAGATGAGTCAGGCTGTCCTGACTCTAAGGCTAATTTTCTATCCATCATGCCACACTACTTCTTGGTTTGGTGCATTAGAAATAGAGGCCAAAATGCACCCTTTCTCAATCTAGGACTACAACATAGATAAAATATATTTAAAGCCAACAGGCTATCCTGTTGGTCCAGAAGCGGATCCATCATGAGAAAGAGGAATTAGCTCCAAGTGTTGACTTTCCTTTATTCCGCCTCTGTGACTTTGAGTAGTCAGCCATTTATTCAATCAGCATTTATTTAGCCTACTTATATGTCAGAGATTGTTCCAGGCACAGAAGCTACAAAGACTAAAATGAAACAACATGCTGTCACGGAGCTTATACTCTCAAGTGACTTCACCCTATAAATCTCTCTGCTCATCTCTAAACTCAGGGGAGTTGCCTGGATGACCTCTAATTAGGGTCACTTCCAATTCTCCATTACCATTCTATGTTTTTTTATATTCCAAAATATATAAGTGGAATATAAATATATATGCCCCAATATTTACTAGATGGGCACTTCCTGTAGTTTCCTTCTAGAAGTGAATGTCTGTGATTCCATGTATTGCTGCTACTTCCACTATTAGAGTCCTAAATTATTTCTGTACACTTTGAAGTCACACTGCATCGCCCCTGTTGGCATTTTTCCCTTAAACTCATTTGTGTTTACTCCCCCAAGAGGACCATGGAGGCAAGCCAGGACTGAGAAAATCAGCATATAAAACACAGTTTTTTGCCATATTTACAAATTTTTCTTCATAATATGAAATAATCAGTATGAGAAAAGTGTATATAAAATACATTATATAAATACAGTTAATATATTTATCTAAGTTTATAGATGATAAAATTTTGTCTAGAGCAGACGTTTATAATCTAAGTGGGATGACTAAGTGTTTATAAACTTGGATGGGAAAAAAGTCTTCATTTTCATTAATCATGAACTGAAATGTATCAGTTTTATTTTTTTACTTTTTATTAAAAAAATTTTGAGCAGGCATCCATGGGCTTCACCAAACTTCTAAAGGGGTTCATCACACATACGTGCATGCATGTGCACACACACATGCATGGACATGCACACACACATACAAATTACAAGAAAGTAACATTTAGAAACCCCAGTCTCAAACCACATATGAAAGGAAAATATTATTCTTCCTTCTCCTCCCAAAGAGATTTCATGTGACACTGTCAGAATGACAAAATTTTTTATATGATGAAACCCTTTGAATGACCCCATCATACATGAGAAGCTCAGGAATCCACAGGTTATCATGTAAACCAATATTATACAAGCACCATTTATATTAAGGCATTTGAAAAATCTTTTTGTTTCTCACTTAAAAGAAATTTTTTTTTCTTTTAAGACTTGCTAAAAAGCATTATGGATACAAGTTCACTGAGCATTGTTAAAAATCTCTCCCTTTTATTTGGGAAAATTTAGTGATGTCAATGCTTTCCCAGGTTCACAGTGATTCTCTTGGTTATTAACAGGCTCCCATTCTCTGTGCATCAGTAAGCCTGTGCAGTGGCCAAAATGATCAGTGTCAAGGCTTTGGGATACATTGAAAGCATTGAGTTCAAATGTGAAAGAAGGGGTCAAAGAATAACCACATTACAATGCTGGGAAGCATCTCAGATGCAATCAGTTACAACTGTCATCCTCATCGTCATTATAACTAACCTTTATAAGTCACCTACTATGTGCTCAGAACTTTATAATCATTATCTCATTTGATCCTTACAACAATTCTGAGGCAGTTGCATCATCACCAGTGGTGGGATTCCAATAAACTGACATCTGGTTCTCCGTGGTACCCAGTCAAGGCATAGCCACTGCTGACGTGGTGGGCGCAGGCAGGCCTCGCCCCCGTTAACAACTGGTTCCCGAACTCAGCCTAAAATTAGGTACCAGTTCTGCCGAACTGGTCTGAACCAGTTGAATCCAACCACTGATCATACACATTTTACAGATGAGGAAACTGAGGCAAACAGGTTTAGTGATTGCCCAGACTCACACAGCTAATAAGTATCTGAGGCTGAATTAGTACTCAGGTCTTGCTGACTCCAAGGCTGGTGTTCTATACATTGTACCACCTAACTGCCCCTAGATGAAAGGAACAGTCTCCATGCATCCCTCTACCCCAAAATTAGGTCTTGACTAAAATCCTTTCATTGCCATCCAGGCCCTTTAAATTCTGGACCTCAATTTTCTCATCTGAAAATGACAAGCTTAAATTAGATGACCTCTCAGGTACATTGCAGGTTTGAGTTTTATGAACCTATTAATTAATTGAATACTTCTCGTCATTATTAAGCTTTGTGGGCAAAGCTGGGGCCACTGGGCCTTAAAAGGAACTCCATGATTATACTGTCATCAGTGCTTTATTTAATGCTACCATGAATTCCCATCTTCCTGGGGAAACATGGAAGAGATACGACTTATGCTTGAGAACTACAGATTCCAAGAGATACGCCAGGTGAGTTATCATTATTTTTAAAGGAATAAAAGAAGCCAGTTGAACTTAAACAAGAATGATATAATTTTAGAGAAAAGTACAATTAATGCAGTTTGTCTTTATCTTTAAGGAGGTAATATTGTAGAAGTTTTCTGCTGCCACTGATGTCCAATCGTGATATTTATACATTCTAAAAGAGGTAGTGCCGCACAATGGTCAGAGACCTGGGCTAGAGTCAGGAAGATCCTATTTCTAGTACTGCATCTCACATTTGTTTATTGCTCTGGGCAGGTAACTTACGCTCTGATTGTCGCCAGGTAACTATTGAAACAGCAAGATACAGGCTCATTGCTGCTCTGCATTAGTGGGAGCTGTTTACACATTGGGAGGAATAAATTCACAGATATAGACCCCTCCCTCAAAAAATTCCAGATTTCCTTTTTCTATTCCATTTTTATTCCATTTATTCAATATTACATATTATTTTTATTCCATTTCATTACGTATTTACTCTACACTAAATGACAAAATACATGAAGTAATATTAAATATTTTATATGGGCACACACATACACACACCCACACAAAGTCCCACTGAAGAAACTTTACCAATACAGAACAAAAATTGTTCCCTAACGTAGAGACTTAGAACATTTCTGGGCCAATTAGAGAATATATATTTTAATTCAATTTAGTTTTTTTTTTTCATGTTTTCTAGTTCTGGTGATCATAGTGAGCATCCCTCTCCTTCTCTTCTACCTATTGAATCATAAAATCCCACATTTTCAGTTGGAAGTGACCTCAGGCCATCTATGCCAATAGTGGTAAGAGAATCCCATATCACACATGGCAAACAATCATCTCTCCTTTACCTAATGACCTCTGTGGAGGGAGAATCCACTCCCCACTGAGGGACAATTCCATTCTGGCATAGTGCTAATTGGGAGCTAAATTTGCCTTACGTTAAACTTCTTGGCAATTTCTGATCATTGAATTTCAACCCAGTGTTTAAAGCTTAATTCAACTAACATTTCCCGCTAAGAAACTGTCCCTTATTCTCCCAATAAGTGATGCATTTTTTATGCCCCAGGACATTATGTGTGCTTTTGACTTGAATCTTTTATCTATTTATCTATTTTATTGTTTTGAAATTGCTTGTATCCCTGTCATGCATCTTCCTACCCAAAGCAGTAATAGTTATCATCCATGTAGCACTTTTTAATGTTTGCAAAGCACTGTACAAATATTATATCATTTTAGCCTCAGCACAGCCCTGGAAAGTAGGTGGTATTACTATGCTCATGTTACCGATGAGACTACTGATAGATAGTTAAGCCACTTGTCCTGGGTCATATAATTAATAAGCATCTGAGGCTAGATTTGAACTCTTGTCTTCCCGACTCTAGGTCCAGCCTTCTACCTACTGTGCCACCAAGTGTTATTAGTATCGTGTGTTTGTTCAAGTTAAAAGTTAGACAGGTAAAAGTGTTGCGATATCACTTTAACATATAAGAGGGAGTTAAGGATTGTGGGGATTTAAAAGCATTGGTTTTAGCTAAAGCACTTTCTGCCACAAGCTTAACATTTTTCTTAGACCCTTAATGATTGGGCGTTTTGGTGATTAATCGTACATGTTCCAGATGTCTTCAATCTTCTTTGCATATCTTGGATCATTTGTGTAGTATCTTGTCAGTTTGGTCTTATGGCCACCACATTGTAGTCTGTGTGAACAAAATACTGGTTAAGCCCTTTAAGGGGCTGGGCGGGGGCTAGACTAAAAGGTAGACCTGGAATTGAGTCCCAGCTGTGCCTCTTGTTCCAGATCTATGACCTTGACCGAGTCACATCCACTATCTATATATCCGTTTCCTCATCTTGAAAAAAAATGAAATGAGTACACTAGGCTGTGTGTGTGTGTGTGTGTATTTGTGTGAGTGTGTGTGTGTTGTGTATGTGTGTGTTTAAAGCCATGTGGGTGTGGACCCAGCCTTTGGATTTCTTCCTTATGTGAAATCTGAGTTCCTGGGAGTCTACTGTTAGTCTTTCTCTTTTCCATCTGGTAAATGTGACAGATGAATAAATGAGAAATTTGGAAACCAACCTAGTGAATCAAGCGATCCATGCCAGAGGGATAGCTCTATTTCCTCTTTCTCTTAATTTAATCAGATTTCAGCTAATTCAGGACTCTGGATTCTGCTGGGCTCTCTTTAGCATTGGAATACAGAAGTGCTGGTGACTCAGAATGCCATATCACCCACAAAGAGCCCCAGACACATACGAACTCTAACATAGGGACAAGTTGTTTATTCCTGCTCCCAGTCCCTGGCAGTCATCTCCTTCAACAGGAAAGGACAAAGAAAAAAGTACTCAACCAATAGGTCTGAATAGGAGATTTACTGCAACTTCCCCAATAAGAAAAAGCATTTGCCCACATCCAGATTCATTAGTTTCTCACTTCTATTCTCAGGGAGTTTGTCCTTCCTACAAATGACAGCTGCCTTTGCATTTATAATCAAACCTCTGGCCTCTGTTTACACTGAAGGCAGTGGGCTTTCGGTGGTCCAGACTTAGTATTAGCCAGCAGGAAAGAAAGACCTTGGGAGGCCTCCTGCTGGCCAGTCATTAGACAATCTATGTTTCATCCAAAAACCAAGCAATGCTTTTACAGACTTTTTTTTTTAAGTAAAAGGTTGGGAGGAATTGGGATTGTATAATTTATTCTGAAAGAGTTGTGCTTCTCTGCAGTTATTTATATAAATGTTAGCATTTCAAAAGGTTTTCTAATATTGATGGAGAATTATTAAGCCCTTCGGTTTGGGGTAGATATTCTCAGCTAAGTGTTGTCCTTTGAATAGATGATTGCTTTTGAACTCCAACATCTAGCACTGAGTAGTTAAGCACTAGGACTGAGAGGAGGGGATGAAAGTGATGGCTGAATTCACAGCTGGACTGTCACCGTACTCTCCGTGGCCCTGCCAGAGAGGAAGGTCAGAGATCTGACATTTATTTTCTATCCATATGACAATAATGCTGGGCCTCATTTTTTTTTCTTATTGATAATGGGAAGATAAGTACACATCTTTTCAGGGGAGGGCCAAAGAAAAGCCTCTCTTTGCCTCCCACTGTCTTCTTTTCCTTATATTTAGAGGCAGTCAGGCTGAGGACCAAGGATAGGAAAGTATCCTGAGTACTGGTCACTGACTGAAGATAAACTATACTAGCTATAGATTTGAAACATGGGACTGTAAAGCCCATGTTCATGGTAGTAGATTGCTCTCTAAGCAGTTGCAGGAGAAGGGAATCTCCTGAAGGCTAGGGCTTACTGTTTCTATTTTTCTCTTTTCTCTGACTTGTTCTCCAGAACCTGTATCTCATAGGTGCTAAATAAATGCATTTTAAATTGAATGGTTAAATCCACTTCTTAAGGTATTGAATAGTAAGGGCTTGCAGAAATCAGGGTTTGAGAAGACCTAAGATATCATCCAGTCCAATCCTCGTGTTATAAATGAACAAATCAATAAAAATTAATTTATTTTGTACTTTCTGTATGCTATTTGCTGGGATGCAGGTATAAAATCAAGTCAATTCTTTCCTTTAAGAAGCTTTCATTCAAATAGAGATAATACATGTTGGAGATTCCAACTGTAACTCAGATGGAAAGAACCAATAGTCTTTTCATGGTTATTCCTTCCACCAAACAAGAAAACTGATGCCCAGAAATGTGAAAAAGCTTACACATAGTTCCACAGCTAGACAGTAGAGCCAGGATTCCCAATCAAGGTCCTAACACTCCAAATCCAATGATTTCCTCACCCTACAAGTCAAGACTCCTCCAAGGCTCAGAACTCCTGAGAAAGTATTGGGAAATTTCCCCAGCAGAGAATGAAGTAACCTTCATTTGTTGCTCTTTAAGGAAGGAATTAAGATTGGTAGTGGGGGCATGGAGCTAAGCTGGAAAGTATCCCAAGGAGGGAAATTGAGATTTTAAAGGCCTCAAGGTCATGCCACATGTGAGTTGATTGAAATAATAGGGAATGTTTAGTCAGAAGAGTTTGTTGGGGGAGGGAGTTGATAGATGTCATCAAGTAATTGAAAGGCTCTCATCTGGAAGAGCAATTAGATTGATTCTGCTTGGCCTCAGAGAATAGAACTAGCAACAATGGGTGGAAGTCATAAAGAGACAATTTTAGGCTTCATTTAAAGGGGTAATGTTCCAAAAATTAGAGCCATCCACCAGGGTCCTTGGTTGCCTCAGGATACAGTGAGTCTCCTTTGATGGCTCTTCAAAGACTGATATGCACAACTACTAAAGAAGAGATTGTTGTCCATGTTTAGATGGGTCTAGATGGCCACTGAGGTCACTTCCATCTCTGACATTCTGTGATTCGGTAGCCTTTGAAATATAGACAAG
The DNA here is from genome assembly GCF_011100635.1 of Trichosurus vulpecula. Taxonomy (NCBI): domain Eukaryota; kingdom Metazoa; phylum Chordata; class Mammalia; order Diprotodontia; family Phalangeridae; genus Trichosurus; species Trichosurus vulpecula. Next base: position 16,838,207 of record NC_050580.1, on the reverse strand, counting down.
CAGGCGCACCAGGGAATGACTTTGAAAGCCAAAGAAACAAGCTATCATTTTTGACAGAGATGAGCCTAATTCATGTGCCATAGAATTTTTTTTTTCCTAAAGGAAATTAGTATCTCTAGAGTGATAAGTCTCACTCAATTTTTCAAAATAATTTCCTTATTTGTCTTCCCAATTAACCACGTAGGCTTTGTTTCAATTTTTAAATGTTTTATCAGTATTTCCCCCCAGTTTTTAGAGCACTATTCCTTCCTAGTCATACTATCATCTTAAAATCCTCTTAAAGAAAAAAAGTCAACATAATAACAACATAGCAGTGTATACAATATTCCACACTCTTGTCTGCCACCTCTTTACTGACAAGAGGAAATTATGGCAATCATTAGTTCCTTGGAATCAAGAATGGTTTTGAGTGGACATTTCTAGTAGGTTTTAGCAACAGGTCTTATATATAATCTAAGTAAAACGACTATTCTTCTGCTGTCCATTTCATTACTCATTTTCATCCCATGTGCTAAGATAATAAAATCTCTGTTCTGCTATTTCCATGTTAATTACTAAATTTACCATATCTCTCTCCTTAATGCTACCTCCCCCCTTCTCTCCTCTTCTCTTTGTGTTTTCCTGTTTCTATGTCTTTCTCCCCCACCATCACTCTCTTTCTCTCTCCCCTCCCCAATCTTCTAGTTTGACAGAAGGCTATACTATTCATTGGCAATGTAAATATAAGTAAAATAAAGTCATAAATAAATATTTGTATTATAGCAGTTATGAAAAAGGCAAGTCATTCACCTTTAACCATTACTATAATAGCTGACTTCTCAATTTTGAAAAAAAAAGCCCCAGACATTTAAATTAGTCTCATCTAGATCATTATTTTCATCTCTCTTCACATAAGGTTTAAACTCAGTTCTCTCAAGAAGCAAATTCTCTTAGTCCTTTTTCTCTGTAGTGTCTTAAGCCATCAGAGTTAGCAGACTTTATAATGACAGTTAAGATTCTCTTTGTCCTCACAGATTCTTCATAGAATGACAGTTAAACACTCATTTTCCAAGTGTTATCTCTTACAGATACCCTAGCAGTAATTACTGTCAATTGGAGGTTCTTTAAGCAAATGTAACAGAATAATCTGAATTCTGATGGCTTTTAGTGTGAAAAAGCCAATCTTTTTTTTTTCTACATGTTACCTTTTGAAGTGCTACAAGACCAATAGGAAAAAAACAGCTCTGTACCCTGCATTATTGTCAAATACAACCCCACAAAACCTGTGATAGAAGTTATCGGCTTGAAGGTTTTAGATAAAATAGCCTTTTAAAAAAGAGCATGTAAGTGACAGGAACCCATAACCACCCATTCATGAAATTTCTCATATAGATTCATTAGGAAAGAAAACTCTTAAATTGTTTTTTTGGAGTTCTTCCGCTGTTCAATTTATCTGACATTAGATCCCTCCCTTCTAAACTATGCCAATGTACCCGACCTTTGTTCTCTGAGACTAGGCTTGTTTTGCCCTCACTTCTAATGGAGATGTATTTCATCTCCCAATTTGCAGTCACCTGAGACATTTTTCCCACATGGAAAATCAGTGTTTTCAAAGAAAATATTTCCCTTAATGACAATTCATGGTGTGAAGCCATGTTCCCAAATCATTGCAACCTGAATAAACCATGTAGATTCAGGGGGATGGAGAGAGAAAGGAGGGAATCTGCTCCCCACTCTTCCATAGTGCATAATGCCCATGAGAGATGTGATTCAAATACAAGGTGACTCATTACTGAAAATAAGCCAGGAATGTCAGTATTATTGTTTGGTGCTTTTAGAAATATCATAGATTAGTTCTGACCCCAAACTTAAGCTCCCATCCTGGGACCTCAAGCTTCTGCTTGACAGGCTATCATCTTAGCTTGCCTGGTGTGACAAATTTCACACCATGACATAGACCTATGTTTTCTCCTCTCCTCCCATCAGTGCTCAGTATCTGCACCTTTGCATTGACTATGCTCCATTCTAGGTATGCACTCCCTCATTTCCTCTACCTCCTGCAATCTTTTGCTTCTTTCAAGGCTATGTCCAGATACAACCTTACTTCAGGAAGCTATTCCAGATCTCCCCCACCCTTGTGTTTAGTACTTTCTTCCTTTTAAAATTTCTTAGCATTTACTTATCTGTGTATACGTGGTTTGCACATATCCCCAAGAGAATGTAAGCTCTATGAGACTAGGGGCTACAGTTCCTTTTGCCCTTTTATCTGCAATGCTTATCACAGCCCCTTAGGCATAAGCACTGCTTGATAAACGTTTGTTGGAGAGGAATAATGTATGGCTGGACAAGCAAACATGGTGGCCAAACATATGATTTGGTGGCCAAGAAAAATTATAAACATGCCTTTCATGACCTCTCAAAAAAAGTCATCCAATCCGGACATAGAAGAACTAGGATTCATGTTAATACTGTAGATCAAGAAAGTGAGGCACAGAGACTCAGTGATTTGCCATTGTCACACAGGACAATGCATTCGGAAGAATCAACATTTGAACCTAGGGCCTTTGACCCCAGATCTTTTGGAGCTTCGGAAATGTGGCACTGTCAGAGCAAGCAAAGTGGGACTTTTTACTGTTTTTTTTTTTCTTTTGGAGTGCTTCTCAGCACCAAGGCAATCAAGAGCCTTTGACTGAGTCTTGCCTTTGTTTGTAGGATTGCCCACACCCTTTGGCAACTAGGGTGAGGCCTCAGGCCCACACCCTTTTGCTAGTTAGGTCACAAGAGGTATGAAACCCTCAAGGCCCTAAGGAGAGGTGTGTAGACCTTGAGAGATGTGAAGCTCTCTGGGGCTTACTCATTAGAAGAACATTGGTGTGGAGACTCTGGGTAGACATTAAGGAGTCCCCTGGCTTTGAAAACCCAGATGTTGGTGCTTCTGTCTCTGGTAACCATGTATGTATAGCTTTGGTCAGACAGCTAGAAGCCTGTCTGTTGATTTGTGTTATTTGTTCTATTTATATTTTCTCTGTTTATAATTTCTGTTTGTATTTGCTCTGAAGTTCAGGGTGCTGGCTTCTCCCCCTGAACTAAGTGAATGATAAATGTATGTTAAAGTAAAGTGAGATTGTAAATCCCTTAAAATTGCCTTCCTTAGAAAAGCAGATCAAAGAACCTGTGCTAGCAGCCCTCCTGTATGCCAGTATTATTGATCTTCGACAGCCACAGTAGCGAAAAGTAGCATTGTTGTTACAAGCACATGTAAATAGAACCAAACATATACTCTCAACAGAAGCACAGCCATGTATCAATGATGTATTTATGCTGGACCTATAGACACTAGCATTCTGGGAAAAATGGTAGAAGGAACCCTATGTTCCACCTAATTCTAAAAGCAGGCAGGGAAAAAAAAAAAACTTTTAAAAGATCTGATTTTAGAATGAGGCAAAAACCTACTTTCCTTTTTTTTTTTCTTTTTTTTCTGCCTATGAATTATGGTGATAGGCTTGGAGTCAGGAAAATGAAGATTCAAATTCTTTCCGAAATAGTTACTAGATATGTGACACTCGTTGCACTGAATCTGTGAACCTCAGTTTCCCCATTAATTCATCAACAATTATTTCTTAACTGTATATTCTGTCCTAGGCACTGTGTGAAATATGGCCTTATAGGGCCCTCGTAGGGATGTGGTGAGACTCCAGTGAGATAATGGACTTAAAACACATTGTAAACTGAAGAATGACATATAAATGTCACCTATTTTCATTTTTAATTGCTCCGATAATACTTTACATTGAAGAATAAATATTTCATTCACTACCCCCTCAAAAAAAAACCAAGCTGAATTCTCATCATCCTTGGAGAATAAAATGAGATGTCTGTACACTATGTCCAGTATAAATCAATGACCAGGAAGTTAAAAAAAAAGAATATCCATAAAATAATGAGCCCATGCTTTTAAGTTATTTTTTTTTAGGTCCCAAATTCTGTAATCTAAAGATGAGAAAACTGAGACACACAAGTAGTGAAAAAGGTGGGATTTGAACCAAGGTCCCCTGATTCTAGAGGTAGCATGGCAGAAAACTTGAGGGCCTGGGAGGTAGGAAGAACTGGATTCAAATCACAGTTCTATTTAATAATAATAATAATAATAGCTAATATTTATGTAGTACTTCCTATGTGCTAGGCACTGGGTTAATTTGTTGCTGTTGTTGTTCCGATATTTCAGTATTCTCTGTCTCTTCATTACCCCATTTAGGGTTTCCTTGACAAAGAAACTGGAGTCGTTTACCATTTCATTCTCCAGGTCATTTTGCATATGAGGAAACTGAGGCAAACAGGGTTAAATAACTCGCCCTGGGTCACACAGCTAGTCAGTGTCTGAGGCCAGATTTAAACTCAGGCCTTCCTGACTCCAGGCTCAGTATTCTATCCCTGCCACCCAGCTGTCCCTTTGTGCAGACTACTTCTACAAATATTATTTCATCCACACAACAACCCTGGGAAGTAGGTGCTATTATTATCCCCATTTTACAATTGAGAAAACTGAGGAAAACAGAGATGAAGTGACTGACACAGCTAGAGAGTGTATGACTGGATTTGAGCTCAGGTTTCCTTGACTCCACACCTAATGCTTTATTAAATTAGTGAATAGGCCTCTTTAAGAAGTGAGTCAAGGGATGGCTCCTTAATTAGAAAAAAAGGAAAAAAAAAATACGAAGCTGGGAGGGGAAGACCCTCAGCATTGCTGTTCCAAAGAGAAACAGTTACCATTGACCAGGTAGATGGCTCAGTGGATAGAGAATTAGACTTGGAATCAGTATGAGTGACTGAGCTAGTAAGTTTCCAAGGAAGGAATTCAACCATATATTCTGTCTCCAAAACAATGGTTCTTTCTGTCATCCTAGGCTGCCTATCACACAATGACAACTATCAGAAGTTAAACTTATGCCTATAGGGAAGAAGACAGCCTTAAATGAAAAACAAAACAAGAGAAAAGAAGGAAGGAAGGAAGGAAGGAAGGAAGGAAGGAAGGAAGGAAGGAAAGAAGGAAGAAAGGATGAAAGGAAGGAAGGAAGAAGGAAAGGAAAAGGAAGAGAAAAGAAAGAAAGAGAAAGAAAGGGAGGGAGAGAAGGGGAGAGAGAAAGTAAGAAAGAAAGATGTTATGAGCATCAATGTGATTTATGAGCATAGCCAAAATGGGAAGGAAAAGATTATAATAGAAATGTAATTATGAATAAGTTGTCATATTATTAGAGGCCTGACAACATATTTTATAGTTAAGGACCTAGAAGGTGATTATGACTGAATAAATATTTTAGATTTTAGGACACATTAGGTCTAAAGAACTCTTTCAGTTATTTTAAATCTGAGGATAAAATGCTTGGAACAAAGAATGATCCTAAGTCAATAACTGCTGTCTTGAATCTGTCAGACTCAGTCCATTAAAAATAATGATGTTGTCCTATATCATTTTTCTCTAAGATCTCAATGGTTGGAATGATGATTTAGTGTCTAGCAGAAGTGATCATACAAATTTCAAAGTTGTTTATCTTTCCAATGTTGTTATTACTGATTTTTTTTCTTGATAATCTGCTCATTTTACATTAGTTCTCATAAGTTGTCCCCCACCCCGGGGTGGGGGCGATTCTTTGAAACCATCCCCTATGGCACAGTAGTATTTACTTGTGATGCCTTGCTATAGTGGTTAGTGTACTGAACTTGACATCAGGTAGACCTAAGTCCAAATGTCACCTCTCACCCTTACAAGCTGTGTGAGCTTGGTTGGGCAAGACCCTTAACACGTCTGAAAATTAAAGGACTTAAGACCAGGCTTTATAGAGATCTTGTGTTTTCAGGTCCAAAACTTGATATGTCATGAGATATAAAACAGCAAAAACTAAGACAAAAACACTGATTCCCTTTGAGTTTGTTAGATTATTCTGGTAGCATTAAAGCCAAAAAGAAATCATCCATTCACGTTCTTGATAATTGCTTTAAGTATAAGAAATGAAGAACCTGAAGAAATACTGAGCCAAAGGATCTTGTCAAAGAAATGTCAGAATGAAAAAGAAGATGGGCTGGTCTGAAAAGCAAGGGAGGGATGAATGATGGACAACTCATTTGTTCTACTGGCAACCTCATGATTGAAAAGAAAGCCAGAAAAGCCTCTGGCATATCAGGTGGCCCCTATTTAATACACTAATGGGAAGACATGTATAAGATCTTCATAGGATGGGTGAGTAGAGATGGCCTGGAATCTATATCATTAGTGGGCAAATCAATATCCATGAGATGCCAGATCCATTTGAATAAATAGGAGACAGAAATTCATGGGTGATCTGTAACTTAGGGCCAATAATGAGGCTCTTGCTTTGCAAAATAAAATGCTTTATTTTAAGTAAAAAGTAAATAATTAAATTGAATCTCAAGTTTTTTCCCAAAGGACTCCTCATTAATTGTTAGCATTCTTTTTCTGCATAAAACAAAGCATTTTTAGACCTGATATTGTTAAACTTTACATATCACCCGCAAATGTCCAAAAATCATGTCATGCCATCCTTTATGGAAATGCTTAGTTGTTATTGTATATTTCAAACTATTTTCCTTCAGCCCCAGGATTAGTCAGGCATAATTTTTATTACATTGACTACTTCATGGCAGGTTGAGTTTTTAGAGAATTTATGTGTGTGTATATATATATGTATATATATATATATATAATGTGTGTATATTTACATACATACATACATACATACATACATACATGTAGGCATTATCTGCTCCAAATGGTGATGAATTTATATTTTCTTCTGAATAGAACAAAGGCAAATTATCAGAAGCAACTCTTTTAAGCAGAACCCACAAATAACCCCTCATTTCCTATAAAGATCTGAGCCAGAATAAATCTAAATCATACTCAATAGAGGCAAAGAGAAGTGGCTTACTTGTTGTTCTCTGCCCATGACATTCCATCTCCTAGGTCTACGTATTTGCACTGAAAGTCTCCCATGTATCAGAAAGCACTTATTCCTCCCCTTTTATTGTTAAAATCTATAACTTCCTGTAAAGTTCAATTTAAGTACCACCTCTTACATAATATTTTTCATGAGCCCCTTCCACAGCTGTTAAAGTCTTCCCCCCAAAAAAAAATTTACATTCAATTTACCCATGCATTTCTCCTCAAATAAAATATAAGTTTATTGAAGTCAAAGCTAGCACAGTATTTGTCACACGGTGATTATCAGATGATTATTCACTGATTAATTGAATGAACAAATTTTCACTCATAACTTTACAGCTGTCCCTCCCATTGGCATAGAATGACTTACTACATCATCCTTGAGAGCTCTTATGGACAAAACATTAACCTTTTGTGGCCAACGTAGTGGTAAACATATCTAAAATTAGATAGATTGGTATGTCAGCAGGCAGAGACACACTGGGACACAGGGCTGTGATTCAAAACCTTTCCAACTTTGTAAATCCTAGTAGAGCTTGGAAGTCATGGAGTATATCTCTGAATAAGTGGAGTACCACTATCTGAGAGCCCAGAAGAGTTCATAGATCAGCAAAAGTTGAAAACTTTTTCCTTATTTATTCAGCAGAGTACTAACAATCTAAAAATGAGTCAAGTAGCAGCTGCTGAAGACCCAAAAAAGAAAAATCTTGCCACCATAGTCTTGGCATTGTCAAATGGTTCAGTATTAGGAAATGATAATTTATCAGTGAAAATGACATGAAATAGGAGGCATTAACATCTGCTTCGCTATTGCCCCCTAAGGACCGTGAAAGCGTTCCATCTGACTTGCAGCTGTCATACCTTACTTACGAGTTATCTTCCCTATGGGGTCCTTGAGAACGGGGACTGGCTTCCTTTTCTATTTGTACCCCTAGTCCTTTCTACATAGTAAATACTTAATAACTCCTTTATCTATTTTTTCATTCATTGAAGAATAGACACTGGGAGTCCGGAGATGACATGGGTCATAAACAATCTATTTCGGGAACTAAAATGAGGGATATCCTTCCTGACTTTACACCAGCATCTTTAAAGTAGACTTTTAATTAATAATAATTTTGCTATATAAGTGTAAAAGGGCAATACTTCCTCTCACACCCATGTGTGTGTGTGTGTGTGTGTGCGTGTGTGTGTGTGTAGGCGCCTGTAAGAAACTGCTGCCTGGTACATGTGCATGTAACCATCTTCATGAAACTGACGCCTGGAAGGGACACTTTATAGGAGAGACATTTCATAAACTTATTTTATCCTTAAATCCTACTTTGTTCCCTAGATTATTTCCAAATTCTGCATAGGACTATAAATTAATTTGGGCATTTCTCAATGCGTAAACCTGAAACAAAATTTCCATTGCTCTTATAGACAATAAGAATTGGAAAAGACCTTTGAGAGTATCTCTCCTAACCTTTTCATTTACTTAGCTAAAGAAATCAGATGCATTTATATATGATGGGAGAGGGAGAGTGGAACTGTGGTTACAGAGCAAGCAGTGGAGTCAGAAAGACCGTATTTCACATGCTCCTTTGGATACGTTCTGGCTCTGGGATGCTGGGCATGTTACTGAGACTTTCAATGAATCAGGCAGCTCCAAAATTCTGAACTGCCTAACACCGATGTGGGTTATTTCTGGATCAGAAGTTCCCCATAGCAGTGAAATCACTGGAGCACACCCTTCAAAAAGATAACTGTTTTCTCTGACAATTGAACCAATGAATGAATAAAATATTTATTGTTCTAACTATGGGCAAAACACTCTGCTAAGCCCTGAAGATACAGATTGGCAAGTTAGCCAGCTACTGTTCTCAAAGAACTTATATTCTAATGAAGAACACAACACACATGGAAGATTTCAGTTACAGGTCAGATGGAAAAATCCCATGGTCCTCAGGTTGCAACAGGAAAACAAAAGTTAATGTCTCTTTTATTAAGAGACACTCAGGTAGTTAGATGGCATGCTGGCTACAACAACAGATTAGAAGTCAGGAAGACCTGACTTTGAATGTGGCCTCACACATTTATTTTCTTCTTTAAATTCAATTTTATCCCCTAGATTACTTCTACATAGAGATGTAAATTAAGCTGTAAAATGGAAATTTCCAAGCCTATTGGGTTTAGGATCCTGGGCTGTCCCCACAAGTATCTGAGGAGAGATAGTGGTTAGTATGGTGGTGGTCCTAATTTGACTCACATTTCACAAATTTCTTTTAGTACCAAATTCTTGACATAAAAATACATGGGAAAAATAATCCCCAATCTAACCTCAGAGCTCATGTCTTCATGTAAACATTAAAAATTCAAATCATTGTTTTGTTCATTCATAATTAATGTCCCATATATAATACTAATATCACATATTTACAGCTGGAAGCAACTTTAGAGGTCTTCTAATCGAACTCTCTTGCTTTATAGTTCAGGAAATAGGCTTCAAGATGGCAAGTGACTTGACCAAGATGACATTTTAGAGTAGTTGGCCAAGTCAGGTTTTCAAATCCATCTTTTCTGACCCCAGTTCCCTAACTGTCATTACTGTAGTTCAAAATACATAAAAAGAGTAATTAAAGATGAAAACCAGAGCACAATCAGTTAACACAATCAAAGAAACAGAAGAATTAGGCACCTGAAAAGATGTGATTTTTGTAGTTGTGGGAAAAAATTGTTTAAGGTTTCCAAGGAGCTAAAGCAAAAAGGGGTGTGATGAATAATATAAGCTAATTCTCGTTTTCTGATAAAAATAAGCAAACATATGAGTTTGTCTCCGATGTCAGAGTAGGCTGAAGGAGAGTTTTCTAAGGGTTTTTTCTTTAAACCTAATTTCTTAAATGATCTCATTCGGCATCATAACAGCCAACATCTGCACCTAAAGTTTTCCCAAAGTCTCCAAAATAGTCTTCATTAGGATATGTCTCATGTTGACCCTCTCTAAAAACTGAATGTGTTACGCTGACTTGATCATATGTAAGCATGTCCGTGGTCGACTAAGACAATAACTGCCCATGTGCTGATTTTTGGTGATCAAACAGTCCAAGAAGAAAACTTAGAAAACATTACATTAACTTGAAGGAACACAGGCTCTTGATCTTAAGGTACTCTTTTCAAATCCCATTCCTGATGCTTTTTATCTTTATGACCTTATGTGACTCTATTTCCAGGAACTCTTCAGTTTCCTCAATTATCAAAAGAGGAGTTAGGATATGAAGTCACTCACAGCTCCCAAACTATGAGTCATTGTCCATCAAACATTCTCATTCAAATACGTGGTATCTGAAGTGAGTTTGGGATGAATTCTAGATAATTAAGGATGGTTCAGAGTGGTCTGTAAAGTCTCTTCTAGCTCTGAGATTTGGTATTGTGATATTAAAAATTGAGTCAGCGTATGCCTGTTCAGTATTGTCCATGAATTTTACATCTTAAAATCCTAACACACAGCCTTCTAGAATTGTCTAAGTGAAGCATAAATGGAAATGAGCTAAATGTACTGAATTATTAACTGAGTTTGCTTCAGGATTCCAGGGTTACACAAAGAGATGCCACGCGCCTCTTTATGCTGTGATGGTATCGATGTTTTTCTTCATTTTGCATGGCTGTGTTTTTCAAAATTTTACATGGGCATCTCTCTGTGTGTCTTTGTCTATATCTTTGTCTATGTCTCTCTGTCTCTCTCTGTCACGCATTCTGGCACAGGCTCCCCTCAGTCTAAGCTTAGACTAGATGATCACTGAAGTCACGTCAACTCTGAAATTCTATGGTTCTAGCGTAAGACCTTCCAAAATATACATTGCATTGACACAATTCTCAAGAATGCTGGATCAGTTCCATCTCATATTGAGGTAATGTCAAATGAATATCTAATTCTCATAATGTTTTAAAGTTAATATAGATTTTCACATTAACTTAGTAGAATGTTGAATCTGAACTCAGTGTCTCAGTTCAAATCCCTTCTCTGCCAATAATCATCTGTGTGGCCTTCAGCAAGTCACAATTATGCTCATTTTTAAAGAGATTAGCTTAAAAGCATCCTGCTGTCTTGTACTCTAAATTAATGAGCTCATAATATTGTATGTTAAAAGATGATTGATCTGGAGATATGTTAAAACAATGCTGCTTGCTGCTACTGTGGCTGTGTAAGACCAACAACAGCAGCACACAAGAAGGCTGCTAGCACAGATTCTCTGATCTGCTTTTCTAAGGAAAGGAATTTTAAGGGGTTAACTTTAAGTAAACATACATATATCATTCATTTAGTTCAGAGGGAAAAGCCAGCACCCTGAACTTCAGAGCAAATACAAACAGTAATTACAAACAGAGACAGTATAAACAGAGCAAACATATGCAGTTATCAACAGACAGGTCTCTAGCTGTCTGACCAGGGAATTACAGAGTCACCAGAGAGAGAGGCACCAACATCTGGGTTTTCAAAACCAGGGGGTTCCAGTGACTACCCAGCATCTATTCTGGTCAAATCACATGACACTCTTCCAATGAGTGAGAGCCTCAAAGAAAAATGCTAACCTTCGAGTATATATACCCTTCTTGGAGCCCAAAGGCTTCACACCTAATCAGCAAAAGGATGTGGGCCTGGGGCTTCATCCCTAGTTAGTAAAAGGATGTTGTTGGCCTGGGGCTTCACACCTAGTAAGACTTAATCGAAGGCACTTGATTACTTTAGCATTCTAAAAGAGAAAACAGTAAAAAAAAAAAGTCCCACCCTAATTATGATAACAATGTGGAAGTGAACTAAGAGGCTTTCTAATCTAACTCCTCCATTTAGCAGATGAGGAAGCTGAGGTCCAGGAAACAGGTCACTTGTCCAAGTTCAGGCAGGTAGTTTACTTTGCATTGCCTTTGCATCCTGCCAGTAAGCTCCACATTCGGCCTTTGGCCACTCAAAGGACATGTTTGTGTGTATGTATATACACATGCATATGCACATATGTGTATGTGTATGAATATGTGTGTATATATTTATGTGTATATATGAATACATATTATATGTGCATATGTATGCATATATATTATATGTGTATGTGTATTATATATACATGTGCATATATGTACATATGTGTGTGTGTATCTCCTTACTTTTTTGAAGATTAATCCCTTTTTTGGAGGACCAAATATATACAATTGTGTGAGTTTCTTCAGTCTGTGGAGAAAGGAGCTGTGGCAAAAAGTGTATTGCATATAAAGCCTCCTTTTCAAAAGTTATCTACTAAAGGAGGCCTTTCAGGATTCCCCCATTGCTACTGATCTCACCCCAATTACTTTAATCTTAACTCTGTACCACTTTTGTATTTCCACATCTGTGTTCATGTAGCTTTCCCTCATAGGACATTGCTCCTTGAAGCCAGAGGATGTTTTCTTTCTGTCTTCACATTGCCACTGCCCACAACATGGCCTGGCCCATACTGGGTGATTCATAAATGCTACTTATTTGATCTCTGGGCAGAGTAAGGTAGTCTATAGCAAGCATTTGGTAAATGACTATGGAATGAATGAATTCACATATTGGCTTCCATTGCAGCTTGTTCTATCAGACTCAGTGGTTACTACAGTGTCTAAAAAAGCCTTTACTCACTTGTCTCAAAGTCATGTTGAAGAAATAACATGAAAATGCTGGAAGAGAGGAAAGACTGTCAAGCTCTGGACTGACATGAGTCTGGGCCCCCTCAGAGCCTGCCAGCTCAGGAACGGGCTTGCCTTAGGTTGATTGCACAAGGCATGCTTGGTACAAGGGAAACATAATAGAAATAGAATTGGGGAGCATCTTTTTTTGTTTAAAAAGGCCACCTCAATTTCTCAATTGGGATAAAGAGGTGATTTGGGGTTCTGGTGGATCTTTCTTCTATTCCTCTCATTGTTTTATTCTTTTCTTTTTTACTTTCTTTTATTTTACCCTTTCAGGCCATGCAAAGCCTTACCCAAATGTGCCCTTGGATGAGAATGATCTTGAGCTGAGCAGGCTATGAACACATTTAAGTCAAGCCATTCAAGCCTCAATCCCTACTTGACAAATGAATATATCTTTAAAATGAGGATTTCAAGATATTGCTTAAATTTCAGGGAGACTCATAAGAAAGAGAAAGATGATCATGTCCATAAAAACATATGCCTATTCTTAAATTAGTCATGCTTTTATTTGTGTGTGAGCACAAGCATGCAACCATGTATGTATAGGTATGTGCATGTATGTAAAATCTGCTACTCTGTCATAGGGGAGGAGGTAAAGAAAGTATGTTGCTTCTTGTGTTAATCCAGCTCCAAGCTAAATGATGGAAGCTTTTTCATGGGTAGTCCCTGAAATGTGATCAGACATGGTTTAGCAAAAAATAGATTTGGGGCCCAGTTGGATTAGGATTACTCTGATATGCAACTGAAGATCATTAAAAGAATCCCTTACCACTGTGTCTTCCATGTTCCATTTTTTTCCTGCTTTCCTGTTGCAAGGCTAAACCTGAGACATTTCCTTTAATGATGACGGATACTCCTTGTTATATTTCTGTGATCTGTGAAGACCTTGACTGCTTAATTCAAAGCAAGGCAGTCTGGTGCAGTGGATAAAGAATTAGATTCATATTTGAGAAGTCCTGGGCTCAAGATGTATCTAGGACATTTTAGGAGGATGACCCTGGGAAAATTCCTTCTCTTAACCTCAATATCCTTCTCTGTCCATGGAAACAATGGCCCTTGTGCAGCCTAACCTATGGGATTATTGTAAAGATATGATTATTATTGAGTCATTTCGGTTGTGTCTGACTCCTCACGACCCCATTCGGAATTTTCTTGGCAGAGATACTGGAGTGCTTTGTTATTTCTTTTTCTGGCTCACTTTACAGATGAGGACCTAAGGCAACAGGGTTAAATGACTTGCCAAGGGTCACACAGCTAATAAGTGTTTGATGTGGGATTTGAGCTCATGAAGATGAGTCTTCCCAATTCCAAGCTCAGGACTCTATCCACTATGCTACCTAGATTTCTAAAACCTAGAGCTTTCTAGACTTAGAAGGTCTGAAGGAAGTCAAACATTATTACTATTGCCAGAAAAGAATCTGAGAGGCACTTTGGATAGACATAGAACCTTGGACTTGAACTTAGGAACTTAGGAAGACCTGAGTTCAAATCCTCACTGGGTCATTTATTAGCTAAGTGACCCTGTACAAGTTAATCCTTTTCAGTTTCAGTTCCTTCATCTTTAAAATGGGGCTAAACATAGAACCTATTTCTCAGGGTTATTGTGAAGATCATATGAAAGAACATGTGATATACGTATACATATTATACACACACACACAAACACATACATACATATCTTTATGTGTGCATATGTACGTGTGTATATATAAATGTATGTATATATACACAGACACACACATATATACTCACAAACACATTTGCTTAATGGAGCTGTTATTGATATCATGTAAAATAATGTGTGTAAAAGGCATAGTAAACCTTAAAGCTCTTTCTAAGCCAGTCCTTTTTTTGTTTTGTTTGGTTTTTTAAGTAACATAATTTCCCAAAGTCACAGAATCTCAGGGCCCTCAAAGATTGTAATGGCAAGCAAATGGGACTTTTTGCTGTTTTTTTTTTCTTTTGGAGTGCTTCTCAGCACTAACACAATCAAGTACCTTTGATTGAGTCTTGCCTTTGTTTGAATCAAGAGTCTTTGATTGAATCAAGAGTGCTTGATTGGAAACAGTATATATACTCTCAGGTTAGCATTTTGCTTGGGGGCTCATTTGTTGGAAGAGTGTTCATGTGATTTGGCCAGAGAGGATAAACCCAGATGTTGGTGCGTCTCTCTCTCTGGTAACTATGTATGTACTTCTGTGGTCAGAGAGTTAGAAACCTGTCTGTTCATTTGTGTTATTTTACCTGTTTGTAATTTCTGTTTGTATTTGCTCTGAAGTTCATGGTACTTACCTTTTCCTCTGAACTAAGTGAATGATATAAGTGTGCTTAATTAAAGTAAGATTGTTAACCTTTTAAAGTTGCTTTCCTTTAGAAAAGCATATCAAAGAACCTGTGGTAGCAGCCCTCCTGTGTGCTGGTATTACTGGCCTTAAACCTCCACAGTAGCAGCAAGAAACATTGCTGTTACAAAGGTGAACTGTTCTAACCCATATCTTCAAGTCCAGTCAATTCAACAAGTGTTTATAGTACACCTGTTATGCGCCAGACCTTGTGCTAAGTTCTGAGGTCACAGAGAAAGGAAAAATAAACATTTTCTGACCTCAAGGAGCTCATAGTCTAAGGTGAGGGGAGGGACAGCATGTAAATAGTTACATACAGACAATATTCAGGATAGATTAGAGATAGTTGAGAGAAGGAACAGACTAACATTAAGTTGGACTGCTATTTATACGGCCCATCTGCAAGCATAGAAATTTACATGAATGCTTTAGCAAATGAAGCTGAGCTACCACAGAGCTCTCGCTAAAATGGCAAATCAAAATATATTGTCTATTGTTTCAATAAAAACCTAAGGTTAGACAGCCCTGGTGTAAAAGGTTGGATTTTAGGTGACACTTGTAGGAAGCCAGGACAGCCAGGAGGCCCTCCGTGAATTACCTGACAATTGTCCACTCTGGCTTGGCTCAGAAGCTTCAAGCAAAGGTCCAGCTCCTGGCTTCCCAAAAAGGTGCAGCCCATTCCATTTTTGGCCATAGCTCATTTCTCGAGGCGTTCCAGATCTAGCTCTCCTAGAAATTAGCAAAATATTTGATTACATCTCTTATGCTATCCTGGTAGAAAATATAGAGAATGGGAAAAAAATGATCTTGCCCCACATTACTTGGGTAAAGTTTCCATAGAACTGTGCAGTTATCTGATGTAATTCTTAACATGATGTTATGGATTGCATGTGATATGTGATATAAATTTCCTCTGCCATTGCAAATGGTCACTTTCTATGTCATATATTATCTGAAACAGTTACCTAGAGCACTGAGACATGACGTGACTTCCCTAGGGTCACATAGTAAGTGTCAGAGGCATGACTTGAAATCACATCTTCCAGTCTTCAAGATGATTTCTTTATCCACTATGCCATGCTGCCAATAAAGGAATTTGGTATTTAATTAAGCACACAGTACTGAAAACTTCTCTCAGACAAAATAAGTTTGATGCATACATCAGAGTCATACAAGACTCCATGAATGAAGTTAACTTTGATCCTGCTGAGGATCGACAATTAAAGTGTTTTAAAGGAAATTGTATGTATAACAGAGTTGTTTTCTAGGGTCATAGAAAATTATTTCCATGATGGCCTAAAAATAATTTCCTACTAATAAAAATATTAACTCAAATGCTATTCTTTATAGATAACTTTGTGTACTCATTGCATTGAACCTTGGAATGCCAAATCATAGTATGACTGAGTTAGAAGGGACCTCTTAAAGGAGGTTTCAACCTGGGATCCACAGACTCCCATAGGTTTCAGCATGTCTTTTGGATGGGAAAATTACAATGTAAAATTTTAATGTAATTCATTTCTCTTTTTTAATTTTTTTTTATTTTTTTTTAATTTTTGAGTTCTAAATTCTATCCTTTGATCTCTCCCTCTTTTCTCCCCTCCCTGAAACAGTTAGCAATCAAGTATAGGTTATACATGTGCAGTTATGTAAAAGATTTCCATACTATAAATTTTGTACAAGAAGATTAGAATAATAGAAAAAAAGAAAGTGAAAAATAGCATGCTTCAGTCTATATTCAATCAAAATCAATTCTTCCTCTGGAGGTGGATAGTATGCTTCATGTTAAGTCCTTTAGGATTGTGGTGGATCATCAAATTGCTGAGAATGGCTAAGTCATTCGCAATTCTTCATCGAACAACATTTCTTTTACTACTTCCAATGTTCTGGTTCTGCTCACTTCACTATGCATCAGTTCATGTAAGTCTTTCCAGTTTGTCTGTTTTTTTTTTAATCGTCCTGCTTGCCATTTCTTATACCACAGTAATCTTCCATTAGAATCATATACCATAATTTGTTTACCATTTCCCAATTGATCAGCATCCCTTTGATTTACAGTTTCCTTTTTAATCATCTGTGTTTTCTTTCATCCATTTAAAATCGTGATTCTCAGAAGATATCCAGGAATTTCTCCACATCTCCAAGGGAATCTAAGACACAAAAGTAAATTCAGAACCCCTTCTCTGGTCTCACATCTATCTGAACAAGAATCCTCTCTAGACCAAGGAATTAAAAAGTCGGAGATAGAAGGGACAGAGGAGGTATGCATTGATCAGGTAACTGAGGCCCAGACATTCCAAATGACTTGCCTACCTAACAAATAGTCACTAAGCCTTTGTGTCACAAGATCTAATCATAGAGAATTCATTGCTCCCTGGAAGAGCCCCTTCCCATTCGGATTTTCTGACAAAGATTCCCCAGTGAAATCAAATGAAAGAATACATTTAAAGTTCTTATCGAATGCTACCTAGCACTGTGAAAAGTCATTTTCACCATCCAACCTAGATAAACCTTGCTATCACTCCACCAGCTTTTTGTTTGTTTTGGATTTTTCACTTCTTTATCATTCTGTTTATTTGTTTGTGGGTTGTGAAAAACACATATGTATTACAGAGATTATGGTACAATGCCATGGACATAATAGTGCTTGATAAATAGTCACTGACTGATGATTTTACTGTATAAAAATGAATAAGAAAACTTTGAAATAAATTTATAACTATGACTATCCAACCTAAGCCAAAAAACCTTTTGAAAGTACTTTTAGAGACTGGACCAGGTGCTGGGGGAACAAATCTGGGCGGGGGAGTGTATCAACAAGTCCTCCCTCCCTTCACTTATCTTCCACTCTCTAACTTAGACAAGCACAGCAAATATATCTTGAACCTACTTTAGTACAGACAAGGCAAAAGGATATCAAACTGGATACTCAGTTTGGGAAACTCTGTAGTGGCTTCAACGATCCAAGCTTCTTTGCCACTACAATATTCTTTAATTATAACATGAATTTTCTATAATTAATTCTGTATGTCTCAGAATCAGGGAACACTGAGATTTCTGAAGAATGTCAATGAGAAATAGCCCCAAAGACAAGGAAAAGAAGTAGCAGGGAAAAAGCATGTTGACGTATGTTATACAAGTTAGGTATGTTAAGCCATATATTATATATGAGAAATACTGTCCAATATTTTACCACAGTAAAATATGTTCTGTCAAGGGAAGATTACAAAACATGGAGTTAGGAGATAGGAAGGCTAATCCTTCCACTGACATTCAATCACTGTATGACCCTGAGCAAGGCTCACTCAGGCTTCACTTTCCTCATCTGTATCATACCACCATACTTGGCACTAATGACCTTACAGGGTGTTACAAGCAAGGCACTTTAGAAGGACATGTTAGAGCACTGTGCACGTGTGACCTACTTTGACTGTGGGAAAGGATTATGTTGATTTTACTTGCCAGGGCCTCCTAAGTGTGTTTATCTTGGGCAATTATTAAAATTAATTTGAATTCCCTGGTTGTGGAAGAGGAAAGGGAAAAGGGAACCCATCTAGAATTAAGAAGTAGCTGTGGGTAAACCACATAAAGTAAATCACATTAGAAAAAATGAACCAGTGAATCACTGTACTGAAAGAGGTCCTGTGAATCAGGTCTCTTCCTAGCTTCCAGGCAAAGTCATACCTAAGTTAAGATAGATGGCAAAATGAACCAAAGCCTATTGGAAATCCAATTGAGTATTTTCCAGTGGTCAGAAGGAAAGTAAAATGACCAAAGTCATTCTTTGTGGAGCCAAGGGATCTGGGCTCAAATACCCTCCTGGTACTTACTATCTGTATGACTTAGGACTAGTTACTTGTCCACTCTAAGTCTCAGTTTTTTGATGGGTAAAATGAATGGGTTGAACTAGATGTTCCCTGCAGTACATTTTCACCCTAAATGGATGACCTTCTTTAAATAAGTGGTGTCCGGGCCTCTGGTTTCCCAAGTTCACCACTGAAGTTTGCCTTTTACAATTTCCATCTTTTCTGGCACTCCATCCTGAACAGGTGGTTCTCTTATTCTCTAAAGAAAAGTAATGACAATAATAATAACAAATAACATTTATACAGCCTTATATTATTTGATTCTCATAATAACTCTGTGAGATAAGCATTATTATTATAAATAAATCAACAAAGCTTGAATCATTTTGGTTCCCCTAATCCTGTAGAAGTTACTCATACTGGTCCCAACCACACAATTCTATAGAAGGTTTCAAATGATCCCTCTGAGGTTGAGTTAGAACTAGCACAAGGTGGATAGGCCTTTGTAACTGAACACCACCACCTTGGGGCAAATGTTCATTTTACAAACAAGGAAACTGAGGCAGACAAAGATTAATGACTTGCCATGGATCAATAAATATATGAGGCAGGATCAAACTCAGGTCTTCCTGACTCCAAGTCCAGTGCTCTCTCTAATGTGCCAGCCAGGCATCTCATAGAAAAATCTCAACATGATCTCACACCTTTCCAACTTGGTCACATGCTCTTCCCTTCACATTATCTAGGTCCAACAACATTTGACTTCTAGAAATCCCCTGAATATGCAATATACTTTCTTATCTCTTCAACTTTTTTCATGGGGTCCCTTATCAAACAGGAAGGAAGCCAAATATTTATGAAACAAAACCCTGTATTAAGCACGGAGAAGGCCACAATGCTGATGACACAATCTCTGTCTTCATGGAGTGGCCAATCGCACCAAATGATGACACAAACACAAAGAACATAATTATAAAGCTGCATGGTACTGTAGGAAAGCAGTGGGTTTGGAAACTGATGGCTTGGGTTGGAATTATGACTCTAATTTTGACTGATAGAATATAACCACTTTGAGGGCAGGAGCTGTTGCATTTCATTAGCACTTAGTAGGATGGTTCCAGGCATATAATAGGCAATTTAAATGCTTATTGATTCATTAATTGATCATATAACCTCTGATGAGTCAAATCCCCTATGAACCTCAGTTTCACTTTTTGCCAACATAAAAGGTGGAAACTCATAGAAGGGTTTAGACTTCCAGATGTAAGTCAATGTTCCTGATACACAGTAACATGATAAGTACATTTGAGCAGGGCGAAATCGAGTGTTATGTGTAGACTGAAAAGCAAAGTAATTACCTGCTGGTAACATCAAAGCAGGATTTATGGAAGAAGTTGGAATTAAGCTGGAGCTTACAGAATGGAGAGCAATTCAGAAAGTAAAGAGGGAATATTCCAACAGTAGATAATATTTGCCTTTACAAAGGCCCCTGGGGAGGAAAGCACAGCAAGCATCTGTGAGAAAGGAAGTCAGTTTCACATGGAGGGGAATGTTAGGAGGAAGGGCTGGAAAAAGAGTTGGAGAGGGCCATTGGAGAGGCCCTTGAATGATTTCAAACTTTGCTTGGTAGGTAATTAGGAGCGCTTAAAAAAATCAACAAATTTGCATAACTCTTCTGATTCCATACCATTTTGGGATACACTCATTATATTTAAATCTTTTGATTTCAATCTTTATATGTGTCTTATTGTGGTGTTGTAATGTGATGTGGAAAGTCCTGGGCTTGGAGACAGAAGAGACCTGACTTGGAGACGGGTCCACTGGCAAGTTATTCAAGCCTTCAGTGCCTCCATTTCATTCCCTGTAAAATGGGATAAGAACTCCCCTCTTTGTAAAGTTTTAGAGAGACTCAAATGAGAAAAAGTTCCTGAAGACCTTCACACACTTTAAAGCTCCCATCAATATCAGTTATAATGATAATCAAATATCCCAACTAGAGACTAAGCTTAAGAAGGCAATAGGACACAAGGGACAAAGAACGGAGTTTGAATCAAAGACCAATCTGGCCTGTCTCACGTGGTACCTTCATACCCATCTTATTTGTTTCCCAGAACCATAGTTTCTAAACTGTATAATGAGGGAACTACACTGGTTGGATTCTGAGATCCCTCTGAGAACAGGGCCTATCTCATTTCTCCTGATATGCTCAGTGTTGTTCACAGAGCATGGCATGGAGTGCTGTTGTACAGTCATTTTCAGTTATTTCCAACTTTTCATGACCTCATTTGAGCTTGTATTGTCAAAGACACTGGAGTAGTTTGGCATTTCTTTCTCCAGCTGATTTTACAGATGAGAAAACTGAGGCAAATAAGGTTAACTAACTTGCCAAGGATTCTAGGTGAAGGCAAAAAGATGGACTCATGAAGTTCTGTAACCACATACCTTTTAGTCACTGCTTGGCAGTGCCTATGAGATCAGTGGCATACCACCTAACAGAAATAGATGGTTGGGGGGTCTAGGCCCAAGGAGCAGTATGGTGATTTTAGAGTGAGTTACCCTTCCACACATGTGCTTGGGCCATGTGTGTGCACTTTGTATGTATCCCTTCATGTCTGTACCTTGGTCACATGTAATCCATATATTTGAACTCTTCTATGCTTGTGCCACATGTTTTCCCCATGAACATGTCCTCCATGCATGTTCCCTAAATGTATATACTTTTCACAGTGATATTATAATTATCTGTGGAATAGTCTTTCCCAGGTTTATGGCAGGGGAGGTGAGGTTGATTTATTGCTACTTTTCTCACAATGTGCTGCCCCCCCCAAAAGCTTTTATTTTGAACTATTTTTTCTTTTGCCAACATAGAGTAAAAGATGATTTTGGGGGGCAACTAGGTGGCACAGTGAATAGAGCACTGGCCCTGGAGTCAGGAGGACCTGAGTTCACATGTACTAGCTGTGTGACCTTGGGCAAGTCACTTAACCCCAATTGCCCTGACCCCCATATGATTTTTGCTGATTAGTAAATTTAATATACTGCTAGGGGTTTATGAGCTGTATCTCCTGAAGGAATATTGACACTTGTAGGAAGGAAGAACCCTATCTGCAGCTTTTGACACTGCTGATCATTCTCTCTTCCTTGATACTCTCTTAGCTTTAAGTATTCAGGACACTATGGTCTCCTTGTTCTCCTATCTATCAGACTACTTCTCTGTCTCCTTTCTAGGATATTCTTCCATATCACCCTCTCTAACCATTGCCATCCCTCAGGGTGAGCTCTCTCCGCTTCTCCCTCTATACTCCTTCTCTTGGTGAGGTATTAGCTCCCATGAATTTAATTACCATCTCTATGATGATGATTCTCACAATTACCTATTCTTCCCCTTACTCTGTACTGACCTCTAATATTGCATCTCCACCTGACTTTCAGACATGTTGATTTTGATATCAAGTAGACATCTTAAACTCAATATATCTAAAAGAGAACACATTCTCTTTCCTCCTAAATCTTCTCTTCACTCCTACTTTCCTTATGACTGGAGAGGGCAACACCATTCTCCCAGTCCCTCAGTCTCACAATGTAGGAGTCAGCCTGGACTCCTTACTGTCTCTCATCCCCCCCCATATCGAATCTGTTGCAAAGCCTATCAATTTCACCTTTTCAACATCTCTCAAATATGCCCCTTTCTCTTGGCTGACCATGCCAGCACTCTAGAGGAGACCATTGTCACTCCTGCCTGGATTATTGCAACAGATTGCTGGTGAGTTAGCCTGCCTAAATTTTCTTTCCACCCTATTCCATCCTGTATTCAGCCACTAAAGCAATTTTCCTAAAGTTCAGGTCCAATCATGTCATCCCCCCTCCACAAATACAGACACACAGACATAGACACACATACAGACACACACATATACTTGCTTAAAAAACCCAAGTGACTCTCTATCAACAAAATAAAATTCTCTGTTTAATATTCAAAGCCCTTTATAACCTAGCTCTCTCCTACCTTTCCTGTCTTCTTATATTTTACTCCACGAAAAAAAAAAATATTTTACTCCATGAAATGTACCCTTCAATCAAACAAAACTGACCTCTTGACTACTGCACAAGAAAAAGACATCCCATGTCTAATCCCATGCCTGGAGTGTTCTTCCTCATCTTTTCCAACTACTGAACTCCCTAGCTTCTTTAATTCCCAGCTACAATCCCACAGATTCTACAGGAAACCTTCCCCCAAATATCTTAATTCTAGTGCCTTCCCTCCTATAATTATTTCCTATTAATCTTAGGTATGTCTTGCTTTGCATATATTTGTTTGCGTATTGTATACTCCATTAGATTGTAAACTCCCTGAGAGCAGGAAAAGTCTTTTGCCTCTTTTTATATCATCAGTATTTAATATAGTGCTGGCATGTGATAGGTACCTAAAATGTTAATAATTAATATTGATTTATTAAGATTACCTTATTTTTGTGTCATACTCAATTCAATGAAGGCATGATTTTAGCTGGGATTCTAAAGAAGCCAGGTAGAGATGGGAAATGAGAAAGATACAGATCATGAGTAAAATAAGAAGACAATATAGGACATATGAGTTGTCCATATATATATACAGATATATGCATATGTTGTAATATGGATAATAGCTATTGTTTCATCCACTTGGTGTTTTCACTGTGAATAGTTAGTCGAAATTCTCATAAATAATCCTGGATTTCCTTGAGTAGGCAACACCAACTTTTAGGATTTCAGACAATGAGTCAAATTACCTCTGCAAATAGGAGTGTCTAAAATAGGCGTGAGGAACCTGTGGCCTTGAGGTCACTAGGTCTTCAAGTGCAGCCCTTTGACAGAATCCAAACTTCGCAGTTCTGTGAACGATGTGGAGGGCCACATGTGGCCTCGGGCTGCAGGTTCCCCACCCCTGTTCTAGAGAATTTCGCCATGTTTAGGGAATACCCATTTAGTCACTTTTAATGTGTAGTATGTTCCCCCCCATTCCCTTCCTAACACAAAAACTTTATCCTTCTTCAGTGTGTTTTATTGTTATGTTGAATTATCTACACCATTGCTGACTTGCAATAATACTTGAAAAGTATTCCCCAGTCATCTAGCATTTCCTCCAAGTTACCAGTTTAGCTGTATTTATTTTTTGTGTTAAAATTATTTTAAATATATCATTAACTCTTATATCTATCTGATATAAGCTTAGCTCTTTGAAGGCAGGGGTACTACCATGTAGAACCTAGCACCTGGAAGATCCTTTGCACAAATAGGCAATTACTGAAAGCCTAATTGAACTGAGTAAGTTAGGCCTTGGTTTGGTATAAAGATTCACTTTAAATTTTGGGGAACTATGTTGATGCAGAAGGTGAGAAGATGCTTAAAGATAAATAATCTTTATTCCAACATTCCTAGAATGATTTCAGGGGTCATGTAAAAACAATATTTATTTAGGAAAGCTCAGTGTGATGAATATCTGCTTCTATCTCCTAGGAAGACATATTTTTATGTTAGAGTTTTATTTTGTTTTGTTTTAATTTTTACTTCTTATTGAAGAAATGGAGGGTATAAAAAAGAGAGATAGAAAGAACTAATATGACTTCAGATGAATTTGAATCCTCAAGACATGGTAGGGATATTTTACTCATTGCATGTTTATACAAGGTGGAAATGGGTAGAAATATTCTCTGATGTGCCTAATTCAAGACAGCTTCTGCTCAGCATGACTTTGTGTCTGACTTGAACACATGAAAATACAAAGCAGGTTTTAAATCATAGGCAGGAAAAACACAAATATTATATTCAGGCAGTGGAACTGACTTGACCTTTTGCCATGGGGATTCAGGCCTCAGAAAGGTTGCAGTAATTTAAAATTAGTCAATCATCCACTGCATTGATTTGTTTATACTGCCCAGACTCATCTAAGCCTATCAAGGACTAAAAGAAGAAAATATTATCATCCTATGCTAAGGGAGATATGGTGATGGCTTAGATTTTAACGCTACTCTTCTTCAGAAAGCACTGGTAAACCAGTGGAGCTGTAAACTTATCATTGTAAGGATTTTCACTAATGGAACCAATCAAGATCCCAGTCATGCTCTCTCACATGCTTGTGGTTTTGTCTATGCTTTCCCTGCAATCTGGCAACAGGGAGTGGGAGGGTCCATCCAGCATGCTGAGAGCTTTGAACTGGATCTCTTGCCATTAGCCAGATAACAACAGAAAAACGATATTGGCACAAGACCAAATCCAAGGATTTGGAATATTTTGGCTAGTTTTTTCGAGTCATTCTGAACATAATTAGATGATAGTTAGGATAGGATTGAAAAACATATAGGGGAGAGAAAGAGAAAGAGAGAGATTTATGGTGATCTATGGATATATTTATGTCTGTCTATATATATTTTTTCGGATAAAGAGAGAAAAAGAAATGGAGATAGACATATTAGGTCTCACCTGGGCTTGAAGTGCAATGACCCCCTTGGGTCTGACCCAGGTCCCTGAATCATGTCATTTTTAACTTGGGCTTGCTTGGCCCCTCTTTAGGCAATATAATAGCTTCCCACTCCTAGAGATTTATTGTATTTGTGCTAGTCTTACTGGGAACAGCAGATTGATTTTTAACCAACTCCTGCTCAGATCTCCTGAGCTCAGGTAAATCCACTAATGAACCAACCACAGACTCCCCAGGAGCATAGATTAGAAACATGTTCTACCACACTTGGATTTATAAATATTTTATTATGTAATTTTATTGTTGACATTAGGTATATGAGATGATTATTTAAACACCAAAGACAGAAGAAGGAAGGCAGGTAGGAAGGAAGGGTGGGAGGAAGGGAGAGAGGAAGGAAGCTTTATATGACTTCGTTGTTGTTTGTCTGCAGCACTTCCAAAACAACTTGAAAATATGAAAGAAATGTTTGAGAATTAAACTATCACTGAGGATTTATAGTGTTCACTACACTATACATTAGTAAAACTTTTTTATGAGCAGAATAGAGATAGAGAGCTCACATTCGAGCCAGGAAGCCCTCACCTCACAGATCACCTCTGACTCATAGTATCTATGTGACATTGGTCAAGTCACTTAAACTCTCTCTGCTTCAGTCAATGTTCTAACGCTACAGATTGAACTACAGGTATTGACCTGCATTGGGAGAAGGAATTCCCCCATGGGCGGCTCTAATAGAAACACATCCTCCCTGCGTAAGACTCTAAGGATTTAATGAAAAAAGTGAAAATAGCCCTTGCTTTCAAAAAACACATTCTAGGCAGTCAAGAAACATTCATTTATGGAGCGCCTGCCCTGTTGCAGACACTATGTTAAGCATATTGCAGACATAAAGCCAAGAAATTCTTATGGCTTTCAAGGAACATGAGAAGGTGGGCTATTGGAGTCCTAGAACCACCCTCACTTATAATCACATGTATCATTCTTCAGTTCATTTTTCCCTTTGGTGTCACTTGTATGACATATTTTTTCATTAAATCTTTGGGGAAAAATGAAACTACCATTTAATCATAGTACATATAATTAGAAAGAGCCCTCAAGATCATCTGGCCCCAGGGGCACATAGTCTCATCCCTATAAGGACCCTCAGTATTCATATAGAAAAACTCATACCCAAAAAATTCCCTCTCCTCAATTCTCCCAAAGTGGGTGGTTCACCTTTCATCAAAGATGTCCATGAAAAGGGATCACACTCCTTCCTGAGACAGCTTATTGCACTTGGAGATAACTTTAACTGTTTTTTTTTTTTCATCCTAAGAATTAAATCACAACCATTGCAACCTCCACCCACTCTCCAGGGTCTGTTCTGTAGCTAAGCAGACCAATCCTAATCCTCCCTCTGGCTTAAAGGATGCTATATCAGAGCCAGAAGGTTTTTCTTGGGGGGGAGGGGGAAGGGTTAGCATCTTCAGAGTTTAACCCAGTGCTTGGCATATAATAGACACTTAATAAGTACTTGCTGGATTTAATTAAATTAAATCCATATTCTAGAGATGTTAGATATTAATAATTCTAGATATTCATATTCATATATAGATATTTGTAAGATTTGGAACTTGAAACGATTTTAAGAGTTCAACTAGTTCAGCCAAGTCATTTTATAAATCGTGAAACTGAGACCTAGAGAGAGGCTGACTCATTCAAACTCCTGCAGGTAGTAAAAATCTGAGATGAGATCTTAATCCAAGGCTTCCAATTCCAGAGACATTATTCTTTTCCTTATAAGATACAAGTATCTTTTTTTTAGCTAAAGACTGTTTTTTAATATTTAATTTATTTATTTTTAGTTTTCAACATTCATATCCATAAGTTTAAAATTTTCTCCCCCTCCCTGCTCAATTCCTCCCTAAAGTAGCATGCAATATGATATGTGCTGTACACGTACAGTCCTATTAAATATATTTTCACATTAATTATGTTGCATAGAAGAGTTATAATGAATAGGAGAAACCATGAGAAATATAGCAAAACAAAACAAAAAAAGAAAAGAGACTGCTTCACTCTGCATTCTGACTCCATAGTTCTTTCTCTGGATGTGGATGGCATTTTCCACCATGTGTCCTTTGGAAAAGTTTTAGGTCTTTAAATTGCTGAGAAGAGCTAAGTCTACCAAAATCAGTCCTTGCACAGTGTGACTCTTACTGTGTACAATGTTCTCCTGGATGTGCTCACCTCACTTGGAAGCAGTTCATATAAGTCTTTCCAGGAATTCCTGAAGTCAGCCTGCTCATCATTTCTTGTACCACAATAGTATTCCATTATATTCATATTCCATGACTTATTCAGCCACTCCACAAGGCATGCCCTTGATTTCTAGTTCTTGGCAACCACAAAAAAGGCTGCTATAAATAATTTTATGCATGTGGAAACTTTTTTTACTATTTTTTTTAAATTTAAATTTATTTATTTAACATATTTAGTTTTCAGCATTGATTTTCACAACAGTTTGAATTATAAATTTTCTCCCCATTTCTACCCTCCCCCCCACTCCAAGATGGCATATATTCTGGTTACCCTGTTCCCCAGGCAGCCCTCCCCTCTATCACCCCCCTCCCCTCTCATCCCCTTTTCCCTTCCTTTCTTGTAGGGCAAGATAAGTTTCTACGCCCCATTGCCTGTGTATCTTATTTTTTAGTTGCATACAAAAAACTTTTTTTTGTTTTTGAACATCTGTTTTTAAAGCTTTGAGTTCCAAATTCTCTCCCCTCTTCCCATCCCACCCACCCTCCCCAAGAAGTCGAGCAATTCAACCTAGGCCACACATGTATCATTATGTATAACCCTTCCACAATACTCATGTTGTGATAGACTAATGACATTTTGCTCCTTCCCAACCCATCCTGCCTTATTGAACTTTCTCCCTTGACCCTGTCCCCTTTCCAAAGTGTTTGTCCTGATTACCTCCACCCCCATCTGCCCTCCCCTCCATCATCCCCCCCTTTTATATTTTTTTATCTTCCTCCCTCTGCTTTCCTGTGGGGTAAGATACCCAACTGAGTATGTATGGTATTCCCTCCTCAGGCCAAATCTGATGAGAGCAAGATTCACTCATTCCCCCCTCACCTGCCCTCTCCCCTCCTCCCACAAAACTGCTTCCTCTTCCCACCTTTATGTGAGATAATCCACCCCATTCTATCTCTCCCTAACTCCCTCTCTCAGTATGTTCCTCTCTCATCCCTTAATTTCATTTTACTTCTTTTAGATATCTTCCCTTCATCTTCAACTCACCCTGTGTCTGCTCTCTCTCTTTTACATATATATATATATATATATATATATATATACACTTATATATATATATGTATATACATACATACACACATAGATATATACATGCATACACATTCACTTATATATATATACATAAAAATATATATATATATATATATGCATATTCCCTTCAGCTACCCTAATACTGAGGTCTCATGAATCATACATGTCATCTTTCCATGTAGGAATGTAAACAAAACAGTTCACCTTTAGTAAGTCCCTTGCAATTTCTGTTTCTTGATTACCTTTTCATACTTCTCTTGATTCTTGTGTTTGAAAATCAAATTTTCTATTCAGTTCTGGTCTTTTCACTGAGAAAGCTTGAAAGTCCTCTATTTTATTGAAAATCCATATTTTGCCTTGGAGCATGATACTCAGTTTTGCTGGGTAGGTGATTCTAGATTTTAATCCTAGCTCCATTGACCTCCGGAATATCGCATTCCAAGCCCTTCAATCTCTTAATGTAGAAGCTGCCAGATCTTGGGTTATTCTGATTGGGTTTCCACAATACTCAAATTGTTTCTTTCTGGCTGCTTGCAGTATTTTCTCCTTGATCTGGAAGCTCTGGAATTTGGCGACAATATTCCTAGGAGATTTCTTTTTGGGATCTATTTGAAGAGGCAATCGATGGATTCTTTCAATTTCTATTTTACCCTGTGACTCTAGAATATCAGGGCAGTTCTCCTTGATAATTTCTTGAAAGATGATATCTAGGCTCTTTTTTTGATCATGGCTTTCAGGTAGTCCAATAATTTTTAAATTCTCTCTCCTGGATCTATTTTCCAGGTCAGTGGTTTTTCCAATGAGATATTTCACATTGTCTTCCATTTTTTCATTCCTTTGGTTCTGTTTTATAATATCCTGATTTCTCATAAAGTCACTAGCTTCCACTTGCTCCAATCTAATTTTTAAAGTAGTATTTTCTTCAGTGGTCTTTTGGACCTCCTTTCCCATTTGGCTAATTCTGCCTTTCAAGGTATTCTTCTCCTCATTGGCTTTGTGGAGCTCTTTTGCCATTTGAGTTAATCTATTTTTTCAGGTGTTATTTTCTTCAGTGTATTTTTCAGTATTTTTTTGGGTCTCCTTTAGCAAGTCATTGACTTGTTTTTCATGGTTTTCTCACATCCTTCTCATTTCTCTTCCCAATTGTGCCTCTACTTCTCTAACTTGCTTTTCCAAATGCTTTTTGAGCTCTTCCATGGCCTGGGACCAGTTCATGTTTTTCTTGGAGGCTTTTGTTGTAGGCTCTATGACTTTGTTGTCTTCTTTAGGCTGTATGTTTTGGTCTTCTTTGCCACCAAAGAAAGAATCCAAAGTCTGAGACTGAATCTGGGTGTGCTTTCGCTGCCTGGCCATATTCCCAACCAACTAACTTGACCCTTGAGTTTTTCAGTGGGGTATGACTGCTTGTAGACGTTCTATGTTCCACGTTTGGGAGGGAGGTGCCAGCTCTGTCAAACCAGCACTCCTCCTTCCCCAAGAACCCCCAGCCCAGGCTGGGCTTAGATCTTCAGCAGGCTGTGCACTCCTGCTCCGATCCTCCACTTAATTCCTCCCACCAGGTGGGCCTGGGGCCAGAAGCAGCAGCAACTGTAGCTGCCCCACCTCCGCTGCCCCCGGGGCTGGAAGCCGAACCATGAACTCCTTCCACTCCTGCAGCTTTTCCCACTAACCTTCTCTGCAGTCTTTGGTGTTTGTGGGTTGAGGAGTCTGGTAACTGCCACAGCTCACATATTCAGGGCGCTAGGGGCCCCATCCACCCGGCTCCAAGTTTGGTTGTTCCATGCCGCTCAGGCTGGGCTCTGCTCTACTCCATTCCCAGCTCCCAGCTCCCAGCTCCGTGTGGGACAGACCTCACCCAGAGACCATCAAGGCTGTCCTGGGCTGGAGCCCTGCTTCCCTCTGCTGTTTTGTGGGTTCTGCCATTCTAGAATTGGTTCAGAGCCATTTTTTATAGGTTTTTGGAGGGACTCAGTACGGAGCTCACGCTATTCCCTGCTTACCAGCCGCCATCTTGGCTCCACCCTTTTTTCCCATTTTTGTGATCTCTTTGGGATACAGCCCTAGAAGAGCTATTGCTGGATCAAAGGGTATGCACATTTTTGTAGCCCTTTGATCATAGTTGCAAATTGCTCTCCTGAGTAGTTGTATCATCTCACAGCTCTATCAACAATGAATTAGTGCAGGGCTGTCCAAAGTGCTGCCCGTAGGCCCCATGCTGCCTGCCTGTGTTTACTATGGGGTGGGGAGGGGAATGGGGGGGGGTGGAAATTGACATAAATGCTTTAACTAAAGCATTTATTTCGATTTCTGTGCTTGTGGTGTACACAGGAGGGCTGCATGGGCGCACATGGCCCGTGTTTTGGACAGCTCTGAATTAGAGTTCTAACTTTCCCGCATCTTCTCTAGAATTTACCACTTTCCTGTTTTGTAATGTTAGCCAATCTGATAGGTATGATGTGGTAATTCAGAGTTGTTTAGATTCACATCTCTCTCATCAATAATGCTTTAGAGCATTTTTTCATATGACTATAGCTTCAATTTCTTCCTCTGAAAACTGCCTGTTCATATCTTTGACCATTTATCAATTAGGGAATGACTTGTGTTCCTGTAAATTTGACTCAATTCTCTATATATTTTAGAAATGAGGCCTTCATCAGAGATGCTAGTTGTAAAAAAATTCTTTCCCAGCTTTCTGCTTCCCTCCTAATCATGGTTGCATTGCCTTGTTTGAGGAAAACCTTTTCATTTTAATGTAATCTAAATGATCCATTTTGCTTTTCATAATGTTCTCTGTCTTTTGTTTGGTCTTAAATTCCTCCATTCCCCATAAATCTGAAAGGTACACTATTCTTTGCTCCCCTAATGTGTTTATAGTATCAGTCTTTATACCTAGATTTTGTACCTATTTAGACTTTATTCTGGTATACAGTGTCAGACTTTGGTCTATGCCCAATTTTAGCCAAACTATTCTCCAGGTTTCCCAGTAGTTTTTGTCAAACAATGAGTTCTTATTCCAGAAGCTGGGGTCTTTGGGTTTATCAAACAGTAGATTACTATGGTCATTGACTACTGTGCCTTGTATACCTAACCTATTCCACTAATCTACTCCTCCTATTTCTTAGCCAGTACAAAGTGGTTTTGATGATAGCTGCTTTATAACACAATTTAAGATATGGTATGGCTACAACACCTTCCCTTGCATTTCTTTTCATTAATTGCTTTGGTATTCTGGACTTTTTTTTTCTCCCGCATAACTTTGATACTATTTTTTCTAGCTCTATAAAATAATTTCTTGGTAGTTTGATTGGTATGGCACTGAATAGGCAAATTAATTTAGGTAAAATTGTCATTTTTATTATATTACCTCAGCCTACCCACAAGCAACTGATATTTTTTTCAATTATTTAGATCTGACTTTATTCGTGTGAAAAGAGTTTCATAATTATGTTCATATAGGCCCTGGGTTTGTCTTGGCAGGTAGACTTCCAAATGTTTTATAACATCTACAGTAACTTTAAATGAAATTTCTCTTTCTATCTCTTGCTGTTGGGCTTTGTTAGTAATATATAGAAAGGCAGATGATTTATATAGTTTGCAAGTATCTTTTGAAACACCTGAAGACCTTTCTCATGTCCAAAGTCCTCATTTTACTTAGGATGAAATTGAGGCAAAGAGAAGTGATTTGCCTATGGGTATATATATGATGAGGGACCTAAATGTCATTTGCAAGATTTAAAATATTATGTGTTTGTATAATTGATAATAAAAAGTATGATCCCCAAAAGCTTTAATCATTAGATGAACAGAATTCATGGAAAAGACCATGGAATAAAGTGTAAAGACCTCTAGATCTAGAATCAGAAATCCTAAATAAAATTTTGATTTGGCTTGGAAACTTTCTATATAAGTAATTCTTTTTAAAAAGTATAAGTAGAAAAAAAAGACAGGCTCTGCCCTCAAGGAACTTACAATATAATGATTGAATGTCATTCACTCTACAAAACGAAAACAAGGTCATTTTGTGGGTACGTATGTGGAGGAAAAGGGAAGTAGGCAAGACATCATGTAGAAAGTGGCATTTGAACTGAGCCTGTGTAAAATGTGAATTAGAAACCTCAAAGTATTATTGTCCCACTGTCTCTAGTCCAATTCTTTAGATAGCTAGTCTGATATTTATTATTTTATTAAGCACTTACTAAGTGTCAGGCACTATGCTAAACTAAGGAGATACAAAGAAAGACTAAAGCAAACAAAAGAAAACAAAACATCACATTCCACTGTATTGTAAGATTTTTAAAAGTAAATTTGTTATTCATTTATTTTAAAGATATTTTTTGTTTTTATTTGGACTTCCAAATTCTCTCCCTCCCTGCTACTTCTCTCTCACCCAGAGAAGGGAAACAAATTTTACCAATTACACATGTGAAATTATGCAAAATATATTTCTATGTTAACCATATCACAAAAAAGAAAGAAGGCAAAAAGAATCATACTTCAATTTGCACTCAATTTATCAGTTCTCTCTCTGGCAGTGCCTAGCATTTTTTAAATCAAAAGTCTTTTGGAATTGTCTTAGATCATTAAACTGATTAGAGTAACCAAGTCTTTCATAGTTGATCATCATTATATACTCTCAAATTAAAACTTGGAGGACTATTACAGCCAAATTCTGGAGGTCCCAAGTCAAGAAGAAAAGATTTCAAACAGCTAGAATAAAACAATTCAGATATCATGGAGCCACAGTCAGGATCATACAAGATTTGGCAACTTCAATGTTAAAGAAATAAAGGGCTTGGAATATGATATTCTGTAGGTTAAAGGAGATCTACCCATCCAAAAAGAATATATTTTTATGAGAAAAATGGATATTTAATGAAATAGAGAACTTTGAAGCATTCCTAATGAAAAGAGTAGAGCTGAATAGATCTAACAATACTCAAGCGAAGAATAAAAAAAGGTTAACATGAAAGCATAACCATAAGGATATAGTGGAGTTAAACTACATTTTTCTCTGGAGGATGATACTTTTTTTTTCTTTTTCTTTTTTTTCCTCAATTCATTCATTTATTTTTAGATTTCAACATTCACTTTTTTTACTCATATTTCTTTTTTTAATTATATATGTGTGTGTGTGTGTGTATGTGTGTGTGTGTGTGTGGATGTATTTATTTAGTTTACAATGCTCAGTTCTACATGTTCTTGAGTTTCAAATTTTCTTCCCTTCCCTTCCCCCTCCAAGATGGCATGTAGTCTGATATAGATTCTATATATACCTTTAAATTAAAATTATTTACACAATAGTCAAGTTGTACAGAAGAGTTATGATCAATGGGATGAATCATGATAGAGAAGAAACAAAACCGAAAAAGAAGAGAAAAGAAAAAAAAAAGAGCAAATAGCTTGCCTCAATCTGCATTCAGACTCCGCAGTTCTTTCTCTGCATGTAGCTAGCTTTTTTCATCATGAGTCCTTTGGAGATGTCTTTGAGCTTTGCATTGCTGAGAAGGCCAAGTCTATCAAAGTTAGTCATCACAGAATCAATATGTCTGTGGTTGTGTACAATGTTCTCCTGGTTCTGCTCCTCTCACTCAGCATCATATTATCTAGGTTTTGCCAGGTTATTATGAAGTCTGTATCTTTCCCATTTCTTATAGCACAATAGAATTCATTTACATTCATATACCACAACTTGTTCAGCCATTCCCCAATTGATGATATTCCCTTGATTTCCAATTCGTGGCTACAACAAAAAGAGCTGCTATAAATATTTTTGTACGTACAGGTCACTCTCCCACTCATGTGATCTCTTTGCGATATAGCCCTAGAAGTGGTATTGCTGGATCAAAGGGTATGCACATTTTTATAGTCCTTTAGGCATAGTTCCAAATTGCTCTCCAGAATGGCTGGATCTGTTCAAAACTCCTCCAACAATGTATTAATGTTCCAATTTTCCCACATCCTCCCCAGCATTTATCATTTTCCTGTTTTGTCATGTTAACCAGTCTGACAGGAGATATGTGGTACCTAAGAGCTGTTTTGATTTGCATTTCTCTAATCAATACTGATTTAGAGCATTTTTTCATATGCCTATAGATATGTTTAATTTTTTCCTCTGAAAACTGCCTGTTCATATTCTTTGACTATTTCTCAATTGGGGAATGGCATTTATTTCTATGAATTTGGCTCAGTTCCCTGTATACTTTAGAGATGAGGCCTTTATCAGAAACACTGGTTGTAAAGATTTCCTCCCAATTTTCTACTTCCCTCCTAACCTTTGTTGCATTGGCTTTGTTTATACAAAAACTTTTCAATTTAACATAATCAAAATTATCCATTTTTCATTTTGTAATGCCCTTTATCTCTTGTTGGGTCATGAATTCTTTGCTTTCCCATAAATCTCATGGGTAAACTATTCCTTGCACTCCCAAACTGCTTATAGTATCAACCTTTATTTCTAAATAATGACTGCATTTTGACTTTATTTTGATATATCGTGTAAGATATTGGTCTATGTCCAGTTTCTGCAATACCATTTTCTACTTTTCCCAGCAGTTTTTGTGGAATAGTGAATTCTTAGCCCAGAAGCTGGATTCTTTGGGACTATCAAAGAGTAGATTGCTGTAGTCATTGACTACCTAACCTATTCCACTGATCCATGACCTTGTTTTTTAGCCAGTACCAGGTAGTTTTAATGACTGCTGCTTTATAGTACAGTTACATATCTGGTATAGCTAGGCCACCTTTCCTAGAATTTCTTTTCATTAATTCCTTTGATCTTTTCTTCTTCTAGATGAATTTTGTAATTATTTTATCCAGCTCTGTAAAATAATTTTTTGGTTGTTCGACTGGTATGGCACTGAATAAGTAAATTAATTTGGGTAAAATTGTCATTTTTATTACATTGGCTTGGCCTAACCACGAGCAACTGATGTTATTCCATTTATTTAGATCTGACTTTTTTGTGTGAGAAGTGTTTTGTAATTGTGCTCATATAGGACCTGAGTTTATCTTGGCAGATAGACTCCCAAATATTTTGTAATGTCTACAGTAACGTTAAATGGAATTTCTCTTTCTATCTCTTCCTGTTGGGCTTTGTTAGTAATGTATAGGAATGCTGAAGATTTGTGTGGGTTTATTTTATATCCTGCAGCCCATAAATTTGACAACCTTAGGGAAATGGATGAATATTTAGAAAAATACAAATTGCCTAGGTTGACAGAAGAGGAAGTAAATTACCTAAACAACATTCACTTTTAAAAGCTTTTGAGTTCTCAATTCCTCCTTCTCTCCCCTCCCTTCTCACCAAGACAGCAAACAATCTAATATAGACTATACATGTATGATCATATTAAACATATGTCCACATTAGTCATGTTGTGAGAGAAGAATCATAATAAAAGGGATAAACCATGAGAAAGAAAGAAAAAAAAAAACAAAAACAAAAGGAGAGAGAAAAATAGTATGCTTCAATCTGCATTCAGACTCCTCAGTTCTTTCCCTAGGTGTGGGTAGCATTTTCCATTGTGTGTCTTAGAATTGTCTTAGACCACTGCATTTCTGAGAAGAGCTAGGTCTATCAAAGTTGGTTATTTCATAATGTTCCTATTTTATGTAAAAGGTTCTCTTGGGTTCTATTTGCTTCACTCAGCATCAATTCATGTAAGTCTTTCCAGGTTTTTCTGAAACCTGTCTGCTCATCATTTCTTATGGAACAATAGTATCACATTACAATCATATACCACAACTTGTTCAGCCATTCCCCAATTGATGTGCATCTCCTTAATTTCCAATTCTTTGCCACCAGAACAAAACTGCTATAAATATGTTTTTTGCATGTGAGTCCTCTTTACCTTTTTTATGATCTCTTTTGGATATAGTCTTAGTAGTGATATTCCTAGATCAAAGAGTATGCAAAGTTTTATAGCCCTTTGGGCATAGTTCCAAATTGCTCTCCAGAATGGCTGCATTAGTTCATAACTCCACCAACAATGTGTTAGTGTTCCAATTTTTCCAAATCTTCTCCAAAATTTATCATTTTCCTGTTTTTCCATGTTAGCCAATCTGATAGATATGACATGATACCTCAGAGTTGTTTTAATTTACATTTCTCTAATCAATAGTAATTTAGAGCATTTTATTTGATTATAGCTAATTTCTTGCTCTGGAAATTGCTTGTTCATATCCTTTAACTATTTATTAGTTGGGGAATGACTTGTATTCTGATAATATTGATGCAGTTCTCTGTATATTTTAGAAATGAGACCTTTATGAGAAACACTGGCTATAAAAATTGTTTCCCAGCTTTCTGCTGAGCTTCTAATCTTGGTTGCATTGGCTTTGTTTGTACCAAAAAATAATTTAATGTAGATACTTGTGTTGTCAGCATATCCCCAAGCTCAGTTATTCTTACTACCTTCATTTTGCCTTTTCCACCACTATGGAAGCAAAATGGACATAAGAGCAAAGACTCTTTTTTAAAATTTTAGCCTGGTTTTTAGATCAACCAATATTTTATCCCCTAGTGGTCCACCTCTATTGATTAACTCTCCTTACTATAGACTGCAGTCTAGACAGTATACCCAGAAGGGGCTAGTCTGATACATATCTAACATTATGCCGAACTTGATTCATAACATAGTGTCACAGAACCTCAGCATTTTTGGACCATCAAGGACTTCAAAGACTACCCTAATCCAAATGTAGCCTAAAGTTAGTGATTAATAAAGCTTAAATGAGATAACAAATGCAGAGTACTTTATAAAACTTAAAGCATAATACAAATCCTTATCATTATTACTATTATTATTATTAGACTGGTGTCAGGTGGTCTTCTATTTCATAATAACCTCCTTCACTGTGCCTTCTCCTGTACTCCCAATGACCTCAAACTATGTCTACAGAGGTATAGTAGGGATATGTGGGTAAATGTTCAACAACCAGGATGGGGGTGGGGTGAAGGATTTACACAAACTTTGGAACTTAATCTGCAGATTAATACTTTCTTGAGTCTAAACAATCAATGAAGGCCAGCCCCATTATATAAAGTACTGATTTTGAGGAATAAAGAGCAATGATGCAAATTTTATAATCAGTTCCTCCAAACCAGTTAAAGGGAGGCTCCAGCAAATGTCTACCTAGTGTCTCCTCTACAACATTCCCAAGAGGTGACAAACCAATCTTTGATGAGGGGTGCCTCAAGATGCCCTAGTCCATTTTACAAGAGTTTGAATTGTTAGAAAGTTATGGTATTTAAATGTAATTTTAAAAGGAGTAGAAGTATTACCCAGTATATAGAGAGCCAACTTGGAGCCAAAAAAAATTTGGCTACAAGGTCTTCCTCAGAAACAAGTTGGCTATGTGACCATGAACAATCCAGAGCCTTCTTATGCCATTCTTCAAATTCTATTTGCTACAGGAAAATCTGTTAGACTATACCTTTCAGCTCAAGTAGTTACCTGTTTTGGTAAGAGGAGTTTTTGTGACCGGGTGCTCCCTATAACAATGAAACCACAGGTGTAATCCCTATCCCTATACCTAGCTTAAAGCTTAGTTTGCTTTTGGGAAACTTCCACAAATTTGTCCCACCTAGTTCT
Organism: Trichosurus vulpecula; assembly: GCF_011100635.1. NCBI lineage: Eukaryota > Metazoa > Chordata > Mammalia > Diprotodontia > Phalangeridae > Trichosurus > Trichosurus vulpecula. Next base: position 16,800,051 of record NC_050580.1, on the reverse strand, counting down.
GCCATGTGCAGCCAATCAGAACAATTTAAATCTCTGTCCCATCTGTCAGCCTTCACATACTTGAAAACAACTATCACAAAGCAGCTAGGTGGCTCAGTGAGTAGAGTACCAGCCCTGGAGTCAGGAGGACCTGAGTTCAAATCTGGCCTGAGACACATGACACACTTACTAGCTGTGTGACCTTGGGCAAATCACTTAACCCCAATTGCCCTGCCTTCCCCCCGCCCCTGCAAAAAGGAAAAAAAAAACTAGAAGAAAACAACTATCAGGACTTACCTGAGACTTCCCTTCTCACCACCTACAGCTTATTTGCATACGGCATAAAGTATCAGATTGCTCATTCCAAAGTAATCAAAGAGCCCTAAGGTAAACTGAGAGCAAAGGATGCTTGTTAGATACTCCACTGATGAGTAAAATGATAGAAAGACAGATAGATGGATAGATAGATGGATGGATAGATGGATGATTGTAAATAGATATCTCTATATAGACAAATATAATTTCAGCTTGAGTATTTTCAAATTTTAATTTTGGTATTTAAAATAATTGTTGCATTATCTTTACTTTTCATTCAAATATATTTTCACATAAGAATCAAATATATACATACACACATGTAAATACGACTTTTCCATATTGTGTGTTAAATAAACTTTGAGGTAGGCATTGGGAGGGTAATTCTCACCCACAAGCTTTTGTGCACAATGGGTTCACAGATGTAAATTTTCACAGCCAGCATGCTATGTGTCCTCAATGCTGCTTCTGTTTTCTTTTCCTGGAACAGAGAAGAGAGTTGAGTGTAATTCACTAATTACACAGGTCCTGAAAGACAGACAGAGCAACATGACAATGGAATTATGTGCATAATTCACTGACAGGTGCATTCTGGGGCCTTGAACACATTCCTGGAAGGAGTAAAAATGTCATCAGTCTCTTATCTGAACATTCAGGTGTTTTGTCAGAAAGTTATCGACTTGCCATTTCAGAGGAGGGACAAAGCCAGCTATGAGCAACTGATCTCCCCTCTCTTAACCCATACTTTACATGATGTTTAAAGGGGGGAAAGGGAAGTGATCTGGTTATTTAGCATATGTGACTTAAGAGAAAACCACCTTATTTAGTAATTATATAATTATTTTAAAAAACCTTTTGCTTATAGATTTTAGTGCATTCAATTTAAATCATGGTGTTTTCTTTTAAAGGAAGGTGGTTGGTATAAAAATAAACAGCATCAATAACACACATTACCAAAACATTATGGGATAAACAATGGACGATCCAGGTACTCAATTGGTAGAAACAGAAAGGAGAGAAACTGAGAAAGGTGGCTACTAGTATATTGGATGGATTTCCTGTGTAGACCTTATAGAAGGACCATGAATGAGTCCCACAGGCACAGGCAAAGACAGGCTATTATCTTCATCCTTGTTGGGAATGCCTGCATTGATGAGATCACATATCCACTGAAGTATTAAGAGTTTTAAAGAGTACCCAAAGAGTATTAAGAGTGCCCAATCTGTGGGGTTACATGAGAAAAAACCCTAGCATAGATGTGGTAAATGTTAATATTAGCACACTTTCTGATCATAGGGTTTTGTGCTTGGAGGGACCTTAGCGATCAGGCCATGTGATAGTTTCATTTTAAAGATTCAGAAACCGATTCCTCCAAAAAAGTGAAATAGCCAAGCCAAGATTCAAAACTGAGCCCACAGGCTCCATACCTTCCCAACCTATAAACTGATGAGTGACAAATGCCTACCTCTGCTAGCTCAAGGTGCAGAGGGACTTTTATCCCCCAACTCCAGATTTGGTTTGTGGCTTTAAGATTGATTTTTCACTCAGGCATTTTTCAAGAGCAAATTCTTATTTATATACTGCAAATATATCCTTGCCTGATATCCTCAGGCTGTGAATTCCCTGGATATTCACAATTTACTTTAGTGTCTTGAAGAGGTTATATTTTCATTTTTAGTGCCACATCCCTTTTATATGGAATATGAGTAATAAAAAGACCCAATGGAGAACACTTGCTCTAGGTTAGTTTTCTCTTTTGACAAAACATCCCAACATCTGAGAGCTGGAAGGGACCTAAGTGGGCATCAGCTCTAACCCAACCCTTTATGAAATTCCTTCTAGTCCTTTCAAGTCAACAAACATTGCCTAGGCACCTGCTGTGTGCCAGGCATTCAGCCTTTGTTCAAAGACATGCTGTGAGGAGAAACCCTCTGTCTCTTGACATAGTCCATTTTTACTTAAGGACACGTACAATCGTTCAGGTTTCTTTTTCCTCATTCATTCATTATTTCATTTAAGCTTCAAGAGAATTCATTAAATGCCTGCTATGGTCCGTGCACAGTTCCAGAACCTGCGGATATGAATTTCAATTCAAAACTCAGTTCAATGCCACTAGACACAGAAGGCCTTTTCTACACTCCTCCCCCAACCATCACCATGACGGCTAATGCCTTTTACATTAGATTTAAACTGATCTACTCCAAACCCTATTCGTGGTGGCCTCATAGATTTATCTTTTGTCTTTTTTCTATGTGTCATATAAATATAGATAGATAGATAGATAGATATAGATACAGATACAGATCCATCTATCTATCTATCTATCTACCTAGCTAGCTAGCTAGCTAGCTAACTATCTATTAGAAAGTAAGATTCTCTAGGCCAGGTTCCATTTCACATTTGTCCTTCTGTCTCCAAAGTTTAACCTCATGCCTAGCTTATGAATGCTTATTGATCAATTGATTCAGTGCCCCCCCAAAAAATTAAAAAGCCTCTGACTTCATGAAGCTTACATTCATTTGGCAGGAAAACAACACGTACATTTAAGTCAATGAAAAATGGGTCCAAAATCAACGTAAAATAATTTTCTGGGTACTCATGAAGATTGGAGAGCAGGAGGGATAAGGATAAATTTTTGTATAAAGCAATGTACTTTGTCTGTAACACCCCCATGTTGTTCCTCTTTTCTTTCCTTCTAGGGTCAAGAATAGCAGGTCTAATCTCACTTCTTTATGAAAGTCATAAAAATACTTGAGGCCAGTGTTCAGTATCTCTCCCCTCAGTCTGATCTTCTTTGGGCTAAACTCCAGTCCATTAAAGACATCTTCATGTAACATAAACTTAAGGGAGCATCATAGCTATGCGGTGAAAAGAGAAGGATTACCATTTTTCTCAGTGGGATCAGACAGTGACCCAGCTATTGCCTGGGTGTTTGCCGTAGCAATGACCTTGAAAGAGTACCATATGCAATGATTAACTTTGAGGAGCCACAATCCAGCAGGTGGGCATAAAGAACATTCAGATTTATCTTTTAGGGATTTGTTTCAGGGAAAGAGGAAAAAAATAAGCAACTCTTAGCAACTCTCACTATGGGAAGAATCTATTTTTTTTAATCTTTTATTTTCTTTTCTCCTCTGAATTTCTATATCGGAAGCTTTCCTGAGTGAACTGAAATATCAGCTTTTGTTATTACTGGTGTTACTTTTGTTCATGATAACTCCCATGGAGGTGGGAGGGTGGGAGTGAGAAGTGAGGAGGGATAAAGTCACAATGTGAACAGTACAGAAGAGCAGCCTATGGTGGATCTAATTTTCTGGCTAAATAACTACTTCTATATTCTTTCATTTGCCCAACTCTTCCCCCTCAAATAATCTCTTCTGTGTATTTTCTTGTGATCATGTCTGCTTTCCCACGGTGAACACTATCAAAGCTATATCTTAAAGTAAATGTTCAGAATTTCTACTTAAAAGGAGATCAGCATCTCATCATTTGGTGAAATGTTTTGGTGCTTACTAAAGAGCACCGGCAGCATAGATGGTTTTAAGCCAATTCCTTCTCTTTTATTGCTTGCAGGTACAATCATCGTGGACAACATGCTCATCAAAGGGACAGCTGGGGGCCCCAATCCTACCATTGAGCTCTCATTAAAGGACAACACGGATTACTGGGTGATGCTGGATCCAGTCAAACAGATGCTCTTCCTAAATAGCACTGGCAGAGTCCTGGACAGAGATGTTAGTTTATTTCTTTCTTACTCTTTTCTCTTAATCTTTTTTTTTCCATAACGACCCAGAAAGTTTACAGTGAGACCACAATAGAATATAGGAAAATCATGCCAAGGCCTTAACATGAATAATACTGTGTGACTAATGAGTGGGACACCAGAGGTACAATAATATTTTGATCTGTATAAATTAGACTGATGGCACTCCTGAAAATGTATAGGGATGTGTTAGCATCTTTGGAAAAGTGCGAAATCTGTCACTTTCTTTGGAAACAAGTTATAACTTTTACATTTTAGAATGATAGTAAGTCATTTTTTGGTATATTATTCATGTGTTTCCACAATCCAGGTAGCAGCTTCTGTGGGGGTGTAAGATCCACACACAGGCAGCACCCAGAAAGCTGCCGGCATGCCAGGAAAGCACAGGTTCTTTTGATCTGCCTTAATAAGGAAAGCAAAGTGAAGGGGTTGACAAGCTTACTTTAATTCAGCATACAGACAGCATTCACTTAGTTCAGGGGAAAACGCCAACACCCTGAACTTCATAAAAAAATACAAACAAATTACAAATATCAACAGACAGACCCAATACAATTCATAGTTACCAACATGTAGGTTCAGCCCGGGAGCTCAGAACAAGGGCTGGCCCAGAGTCACACTCGCCACCAGTGCTGCAGGTAGAGCTCCAACAGAAAAAGGATCTTCAAGCTATCTTCTCTCCTCTCATAGAGTTTTTGAAATCATCAAGCATCATCTGAATGACCAGAGCCCAGGCTCTGGTGATTGGTTCTTGAGTTGGCCCCTCCCCTTAGGACCCTGGGAGGTTCACATCCACATAGATTAGGTTAACACCCAATAGGGCATGGCTCTGGAGTTAACACCTCCCCTTAGCCAGCCCCATCTTGGGCCCCACCCCAGTCACCAATCCGCACCCACATAGGTTCCACACCCAATAGGGCTCTGGGCCTTGGGCCCAGCACCCAGCAAGGCTCAATGAAATACACTGAGCTACTCAAAGAAAACAAAGGCCATTTTGCTTACCAACACATCATGTTGTGCAGGGCACCTGGATTCTTGAAGGCTATACACCAAGATTGAAATCTTAGATTCCAACCATTTAGTAAGAATATGAGCCCAGCCCCAAGGACAGATGTGTGTCCATCCTCTGTGGACTAGCCTGTACAAACTCCAAGTGACCCAATGTGGTGTTGACCACAGAAAAGTCATTGATTGAGTGATAGGTATTTTTACAAAAGCCCCTAAAGCCTCCTTTATTCATAGGGGTGGTTGTACCTCCATTGGTGAAGTCAAAATAACAACAAAAAGTCTAGTCCCTGGAGTTCTGACATAATCATCCTCTTTGTCAATGTCATCATCATCATCATCATCATCATCATCATTATCATCATCATCCCTGGGCTCAAAATCAGGAGACAGAGCTTTCTGATCTGAGCTCTGATGATAATAATGTTATAGTTATGTAAGTCATCAAATAAACTCCCAAGGGCCATCAGTTATCTCATCTGTTTAAAATATTACAGGAGTTTATATTCCATGTAATTTCTTTGATTATTTAAACTTCTCCTTCTAGCTCTATAAATTTAAAGAAATCATTCTCTGCATGTTAAAATGTCAATTAGTTATGAATGCTCTAAGAAAATGTTAGGATTAGCTCTGTAAGAGATCTTCAGCTTCATCCAATCTAATGCCCTCACTTATAAATAAGGAAATAGAGTAAATAAGGGACCTAGTCAAAGTCAGAATACAGTATTCAGGGGAGCTAAGATGTAAACTAAGATTCTTTGACTCCTAATCTAGTGTTCCTACCACTGCATCAGGCTACCTCCCACACTAATATACACAGAATTAACAGCCCCAGCCTGCAAAGCCCCAATAGGAAAAGAGCTGATGCAAGTGAAAATGCCTCTTGAGGGGTGATGATAAAGATAACGTTTTTATATACCCAGGTGAGGAAAGGGGCATAGCATGGCATAGTGAATACATAGGGCATTTTCAATACTAGCGAGCTTCCCAAACCCAGTTTGATGATGGTGACAATGAACGTGGTGGTGGTGATGATGATGACAATGAGATGATGATGATAATAGTGGTGGCAACAAGATAATGATGATGAGTATAATGACAACTGATATTGCTATAACATTTTTATCATTCCCATCTAACATCACAACCCAGTGAAATCTTATTTTTATGATGAAGAAAGGGAGATTCATTCATTTATTATTAAGCATCAGTGTGAGTCTGGCACTGTGCTAGGCACCGAGGGCATGAGTACAAAAAGTGAAATAATCCCTTCCTTTGAGAAGAATACGTGTTGTTGAGCAGAAAGGGAAAAAAAATGTGTATAAGTATTTATAAAGCTTACGTGAAGTAAATATGGAGAGATTAAATGGCTTTCCCCAACATAACATAGCTAGTATGGATCAGAGGTGAGAAAAGGACAGGGGGAATGAAAAGATAACCTCCTGACAAGGAGAAGGCAGAATTAGGCTAATTATTTAAAATCAGGTAGAAACAGAGAACTTTTGTCCCAAACATAGAACCCATGTGACCCTGCTCAGGTTGCTCATCCTTTCGGTATCCTCTCAGTTCTCTTAGCAGTTGAGATTTCCTAGTGAAGAGAGATTAGAATTATCTAGCTGAGTGAGTTAAGGATATTTGCAGTGTGGAACTAGAAGATCCTAACACCTTGTTTGGGGTTGGTGAGCAGAAGGCCACCATTTTCAATCTTAGAGAATACAGCTTGCCCCTCTGTGGTGAGCCCAGACCATTTTCACAACCAGGTGGCCACACACATCAAAGATAGAAAACATGATCTGGGGGAAAAATTAACCTTGTAAATGTTCATATTAGTGAAATATAAATCACTATGACATGGAGATAAATTTGGATATTTAGAATTCTACCTTTTGAGCTTCACCCAAAATAATGCAGGTGATGGCTGTAGAAAGAGTGCCCTGAGTTAGTATAGCCCAACTCTCTTTAGTCCTTGCATGACTACGGATAAGTTGCTTATCTTCTCGGTAATTTTGAGTATTCATTCATTCCTTTTGATAAGAAAGCAAATGGGATGGGGCAATCTCAGTTCTGGCCCTTAGCTTTTCTTTTTGGTTCCTGGATTTGGTCAGGATTCTTGGCTTACTTAAAACATCTTAGGTAGCAGCAATGATCTTTGAACAGTGTTTATTACTTTGCAAAACCTATACACATAAACTTTATTTAGGACCTATCTACTTTCTGTGAATTGCAGCCCAATGCAGAATTTTGTCTGCCTGCCTTCTGGAATGGAGTAAGGAGGGAAATAAGACATCAAGATGCTGTCAAAATTTTTTCATGAGAACTGTGGCCTTTGATCATGATCATGAACCACATTCTAGTAGGATAGCTAGTGAATGCCTCCAGGTGAGAGTTTTTGTCATGTAGTCCAAATAAAAACTCATTGGGTCATCCATTTAGAAGTGAAAAGAACCTTAGAGTCCATCTTCTCTATTTCCTCTTATCTTGGTCAGCCTTTGCAGGAATGGTCTAGCAAATTTACATCCTAAACTGAGAAGAAATATCAGCTATTCTCCATGAGGTTAAGCTAAAAAAAAAAAGAATTAAGCAAATCCTATTTTAACATTGCTATTGTTTTGTGTTTTAAATTTCAGGAATTCACCCGTTAGAGAAATTTATTCATCTCTCAAAATTGGTGGCTATGGGCCCTAACTACAAGGTGTAAATTGTCATCAATTTTGCATTGGGCTATCAGTTAAAGTCCTCAAATATCCAAAAGCATAAATTTGTCTCATTGCAGAGGCCCGGATCAAAATAGTCAATGATCCTGAAGTCATTTATGTAGATTTGGAAAAGACATTTGATTCTATCTATCCCAAGCCCTTACTTTACATATCAAGAAACTGAGGGCAGAAAATACAAGTAACTTCCTTAGGTCACATGGGTAGTAATTGTCAGAGCTGGGATTTGAACCTAGATGCTCTGTCTCCATAGCCAGGATTCTTTCTACTCCATTGCACTGAATCTGATGATATGTGAATAACTATTAAAGGAATAGAAATTTTATGCCCAGTTCAGAACCATTGTCACCACCTCTCAAATCTTTTTCTATTCACGCTATATTATAAGTTTGGCATTAACTTTTCAGTCATTTATCTTTTATCTTCAACAAGTTCCCTCAATGGTCTTAAGCGATCTCTAACTTGTACAACTGCCTCAGTAAGAAAGTTCTATATTTCTTCAAAAGAAATAAATGTATGATTCCTCCATAAAACATTTTGAGCAAATTTCCTGAATAAGTTTCAGCTGCTTTCATGACAGCTTTAAACATTCCTAAGCCCCCTTAATCACCCCTTATACAGAGAACATCTGTCCATTTCTATGATCCTTCTACAAGCCTATTTATAATTTGTGATCTTTATCATCTCTTTAGGTAATAAAACACCGAAAATGTATTACCCACTGGGTAACATAGCTTTTCTTCTTTTCAGTATTTTGAGGACACTGCTTTCCTTTTTTTCTTCAGTTCTCAACATAAGCCAGTTGTCTCATCTCCAGTTTCTTCCCTCCACCTTGTATTCCTTGCTATTTTCTCTTCTCCTCCTGGTGGTGTTTCTCCCCCTCCCCTGCCTTTTCATTGCTGATAGATTATTTTTATCCATTTGCTATAGGTATTAGGAAAGAACAAAAAAATCTTGAAAACAGAAAAGAGGGAAACTATTGAAAAGAATATTCCTACCTGTGGTGACTGGATACACTCGAACTGAAATTGATGACAAGAATACAGTTTTATCTTCACTTCCAAAGAATTGTGTTTACAAAGGACAGGAAATCAATGTCCTCTGTAGATCATTAGAAATTTCTTTATTTTTGTTCTAGTAGTTTGTAGAGAGCTACTAAACTCTACATTTATCACCTGAATAAATTTCCAACGTGAGGACCCTTTTAAATGTTTGATTCTTAAAAGATAAAAATGCAAAAATTTAGACACTTCTCCTACATTGCTAAACATTATTCATATGAAATATGTAAACTAACTTATCTGCTTGGCTAACTATAAAAGATAGTTGTTGCAATTAGTTACTCCAAAAAATATGCACATTTTCTTTGTTAGCTGAACAAAACAATTAAAGAGAATTAGTGAAAATTAAATTACAGTGAGTTATTTCTTTGCCTTTAGCTATGACAGACAAACCACAGTTTCGTCAGCCCATTCCTAAGCATTTTGATGTCCCTAACCTCTCACTAATCTACTTAGTAGAACTACAATTGACATATTTACAGCCATCCCATACAGCAGAGTGGAATCTATTCTAACATCAGATTACAATGTGTCTGTTATATATTAGCCGTGGGGAATTCTTGCCTTCAGCTCTGAACCATTAAGGTGAGAATTTATTGCCTTCCGTGTTCGATCTAGGCTAACAGGGAGGGAGGAAAGAGAGGAACTGGACTATGGAGTGAAAACCTTTGCAGGGGTCCTGGATGTTCCTAATGTATGGATATTTAGGTGCTCCATTTGGTGACTCAGTCTACCAGAATGGTTGATCTTCTATTTGCAAAGGCTATGGTATTTCTGTTCCAATAATTCCAATGCAAATGGGGTAAGGATCAACACAAAAAAAGTTTTAGATATTTCTCATGCAATATTTATAGGCTAAATATGACAGGAACACAAAAATCGAGCCAAAAGGGACCTCAGAAGCCATCTCATTCAAAATCCTACTTAAGCACAGAGCCAGAATTTAAGCCACATATTGGGATCATACACCTAGCATTAAAAAGGACTTCTACAATAATGTAGTCCAACTTCTTAATTTTGCAGTTATGGATACTAAGGCCCAAAGAAAGACAAAAACCATTCACGTGGTTGCTACTAAAGATACGTGCCAAGGGTGGCTGCAGCCCACACATCTTGTCTTAGATTTCTATTCAAATATACGCTATCTCTCTATTAAACCACTGAAATATACATACTCATGGAATTAGAAGGGCCCCGAGGAATCACAAAACCCAATTTCCTAATGAAAGCAGGGAATCGTCTGTATAAAATTATAGCATGAGGTCTCTGCTTGAACACCTCTAAAGACAGGGAAGTCAGCACTTTCATAATGATGATGATAGCAACTGCTCTCTATATAGAGCACATTGAAGAGCCCACTGCATGGTATTCCAAGGAACCTGAAATGCTCTTGTGATGTTTTATTACCCCCATTTTAGAGATAATAATAGTAACAGCTTATATTTGCATATTACTCTAAATTTTGCAACTTGCTTTGCATACATTATCTCATCTAACCCTCACAAGAATCATTGAAGATAGGTGCTATTATTACCCTCATTCTATAGATCAGGAAATTGAGGCAAAGGGGATTTAAGGGAATTGCCCAAGGTCACACAGTTAGCAAGTGTCTGAATCTGGATTCAAATCAAGCTTTTCCTGATTCCAGGTCCAGTGTCTATCCAATGTGCCGTCGAGGTGCTTAAAGTAAGGAAAACCATCTCAGACGTTAAGTGACTTGCCCACGGTCATAGAATTATTCAGTGTCTGAAGAGGGATTTGTCCCCAGGTTTTCTGAACTCCAAGCCGAGGGCTCCACACTATACCACAGACCCTCTCATGGGTGGTATGTTCAATTTCTGGATGGTTGTAATTGATCCAATGTTCCTACTGCTTGCCATATTGAGCTGATATCTTCTTCCCTCTTTGCCAGCCATTGGTGTGATTTTACCCTCTGAAACTACATATATTAGATACAAACTCCAAATACTCTTCTGTAGGGAAAACTTTCATCATTTACTGAGTTTTACATTCTGTAACAAGATTTTCCTATCCTTCATCATATGGGTTGTTCTCCTCTACAAATACTCCACCTTATCAATGCCCCAGATAAAATGATCATTCTTTCCTAAGAATCCATTCCCTTCCACATCCTGAACCAGTTTGTCTTTATTGGTCATATTTAAATCTAAAAGTAAGAGTACCCATTTTTCTGCCTTGGGAAAGTTGATATTCTGAGCAAGTAATATAAAAAACAAAATTGTCAGATTCTCAGCTTTTTTGTAGAATGAGATTTTCATCAGATGGGTGGATGTCAAAGGCATCCTAGTGTTAGACTTGGAGTGGAAGGTTGGGGTTTGGGTTCGGGTTCTTCTACCTCAGAGGTTTATTACCTGTGCAATCCTGGGAAAACTGCTTAATCTATTTGGGACTCAGTTTCCTTTTCTGTAAAATGAGGTCAATGACCTGTGAGGTTGCTTTCAGATCAAAGTCTACAAATCTGTGATCAAACTGACCTTCCCAATACTCTTGAATTCTGCTTTTTATTTCAATTTTCTGTTATCTTTCTAATTAAAATGTTGAGATCATGTACCCACTGTGATATGACTTTGCTTTGTGTTTTTGTTTTTCTCCTTCTGACCTTGGACCCACCCCTGCTTCCCCATACACATACATGGCTTTGTACACAGTTCTATATTGTACATCACTGTTCTTTATTCCCATTGGATTTGTTTCTTTTTAGCAACATGAGGTTTAAAGTTGGAAACCATTTTACATGGCACTCAGTCTGAACTCCTCATTGTCAAGATGAGGAAATAGAAGCATTGAACAAATAACCAAGGTCATACAGGTTAGGAGTAGAGCTGGGATTTAAACTCGGGTACTCTGATCCCTATCTAGTGTCCTTTCCACTATGCCATGTCATTGCGATGCTGTTATTGTCATTAAATAGAACTAGCATTTATATAGCATTTTAAGGTTTGCAATTTGCTTTATACTTGTTGACTCACTTGTTCCTCAAAAGACCCCCATGATGTACATGTGTCAGTAAGGTGAATTTTAGTGTAAGTAAAGTGGATTTTTGTTATTATTTCTTATGGTTCAATTTCCCAGGATCTGTGGCCATAACAATCTCTGTTTCCCAGGTTTTAGATATGAATTCCCAGGCTCATGGTACAAAACATCTCCACCAAGCTTATGCAGCATTATATAAGCATAAATAATATAAACATGTGTGCTGAAACTGTAAATATCCACTGCGACTGTGCAGTGAGATACAGGGATGACGTGATATAAACTTCTGAGACTATTGCTGGCAATATGTCTTCTTCGTCTGTTGCCCTAAAAAAGCAGGTGGGCATTGGTTAGTGATTTGGGGAAACTTTATGGTTGAATGCACAATGTGGGATGTTGTGTGCTTTGATTGGCCCCCATCAAGGCTTGGGTTGGGGTGGGGAATATGTTTTTGCCTCAACTGGCCCCTGTTGAGGCTTGAGGGGATTTAGGGGACGCACAAGCTGTGCTTGTAGTTTCCCACCCTTCTCACCAGCCCCTGCGAGAAGGGTGGTTAGGCAATGCTTGTAAGAATTTGTGGTGCTTCCGTTATCAGCAATACTGTGTTAGAGAAGACTAGACTAGAATAAAGCTAATTATTAACTCCTTTGAAGCTCTTTCCTTTCCGATCAGATCAAGAGTGAACCTGTTAGAGGCTGGAGTCCAAAACCTCCAGAGCCTCCTACGTGTTATCTGTCTAACAACGCGCTATTATTATCCCCACTTTATAGATGAAAAATTGAAGTTGAAAAAAGCAAAATTATTTCCCCAGGGAGACACAGCTACAAATTGAGCTAGGATCTGAACCCAGGTCCTCCTGATTCCAAGTCCCATGCAAGTTCTATCCACTGCTCTGTTATTCCATTGTTTCCAACTCTTTGTGACCACCCAACCCCACTCCCCAAGACTGCAGCACACCAATATTGGGTTTTCTTGGCATAGATACTGGAGAGTGTAATGGGGAATAAGATTTTCCCTGCCCATCCATAGGCTTCATGTGGAGCCCGTTAAGGGAAGCTTGCTTGCTTGTAGGAAGGTTTACACACCTTTTTTTAACTTTCTAATTAGGCACTGAGCTTAAAGATCATGTATTCTGAGAGATGAGTTTTTGCTTTGGGGGTTCACTTATGAGAAAGATATTATAATTCCCTGGTTGAGACTCTGAGTGGCTGTATGTTTAGAGCTGTCCAACTCTTCAGAGGTAAAGGCTCTCTCGATACAGTGATGGATGTAAAGCTTTGATTCAGGCAGTAGAGTCCTGTCTGTTGGTCTTTATTTCTCTTTTCTGTATTTCCTGTGTTTGTATTTTATGGAATTATAAAAAGAAAGATTGTTGTCCCATGAAACAGCTATCTTTCCTTAGTAAAGCAAATAAAAGAACCTGCATTGGCAGCCATGCTGGATATGCCAGTGTGGTCGCCCTTACAAAGGGCTTTGCCATTTCTTTCTCGAGTGGATTAAGGTAAAAATAAGTTAAGGGAGATGCCCAGATGTGTAGCTAGTGTCTAAGGCCTGCTTTGAACTCAGGTCTTTGTGACTCCTGACTTCAGGTCCACTGAGCCACCTAGTAGTAGCCTATATATGTGCTGTTCTCTCTCTCTCTCTTTCTCTCTCTCTCTCTCTCTCTCTCTTTCTCTCTCTCTCTCTCTCTCTCTCTCTCTCTCTCTCTCTCTCTCTCTCACTCTCTCTCTCTCTCTCTCTCTCTTTCTCTCTCTCTCTCTGTCCCTCTCCCTCCCTCCCTCCCCCACTCTTTCTCTCTCCATATATGTCTCTGTGTGTACACATACATGAATATACTCCTATGTATATGCATGTGCGTATATATGTGCAATAATAAAATGTTAGAATATACCATCATCATCATCGTTGTGGTCGTTGTTAGCATTGATATAGTATTTAACATTTTCTAGGCACTGTGCTTAGTGCGTTACAAATATTGTCTCATTTGGCTTAATATAATGGGACAAGATGATATGTTGTAACACAATATTATTTTGTGATGTGATCTGATATGACATAAACATAAAATTATATAATATGTCATAAGATATCATATAACATATTAAACTATATTATATTATTATTATTGTGGTGTTCATAAGACAATAGTCATAATATGTTTACTTTTCTCACTGCTGATAAATTATATATAAAGTATGAATATATGTAATATATATGTGCATATATGTACACACATACATTATGGGAATTTTTTAAGATACATGCTCTATACACATATATATAGCATTTATCTTATTGAATTCCAGATTTAGTCTATGAAAGAAACAGATTATGATTATCCCCCATATTACTCCAGGTAATCTGAAAACTATGTGAGTTGCTAAGGGGAGGTCATATTTGTGTTCGGCTTTCTAATATAGAAAAACATTTGGAAATAATATCTATACTGCTTAGACATCAATTAGGACTAAATATAGTTTCATTTATCTTTTTATAAATGTCCTTTCTTCCTTGCAGCCACCGATGAATATCCATTCCATTGTGGTGAAAGTCCAGTGTGTGAACAAAAAAGTGGGTACCGTTATTTACCATGAAGTTCGAATTGTGGTGAGAGACAGAAATGACAACTCTCCTACTTTCAAGCATGAGAGCTACTACGCCACTGTGAATGAGGTCAGCTGCTCCCTTATCCTTTTTTTCCTATCCCTTTGTTAGATCACTACAGAGACAAAAGATGATGGTGCTGGAAGTGTTTCTGGTGCTTTCCACAGTTTACCACTAGCTCTAATGTTTAAGATTACTAAATATACCTTGGCATTTTGATTTCAAGAGAAAATTAAGGAAAATATATAAAATGTAAAAAACACCTGGAAAAGATTAATGAAGAATTCCCTTCTTGTCTATGTAGCTATATGATATTTAAGCTAATCAGGAGGCAATGTTTGACCCCTCTTTTCTTTGACTGTCCAAGAACTTCATTGTATTAGCAGGAATTAAGAAAATATTGAATAGTCAGCCTTTCTTCTAAGAAAACAGAATGCTAATAGGTACTAGTTTACAATTCTCTCTAGTTTACCAAGCACTGCTCTTACAGAAACCATTTGAGGAAAATGGGACATATTGTTATCCCTATTTCACAAATAAAGATATTAAGGTACAAAGGTGTCATTATTAAATCATAGCCACAGGATAAGTACAAGCCTCTCTCTATAATTGTCACAGAATATCATAATCACAGAATTAGAAGATTCTAGTACAATCAGAAACTCTGCAAGAATCCTACGATAACTCTACAATAACCCAAGTGATTATCTAGCATCTTTTTTAAAAGGCTCTGTGGTGGGAAGGAGTTCAGTGCATCTGAAAGAAACTCGTTCCACTTTTGGTAACTAATAACTAGGAAATTTTCTTGTGGTTAAAGAATTGACTCAGTTCTCTGCATTTTTTTACTTTATTCAAACCACTGTAATTAATGGTAGGTATGAGAAAAAAGATAATCAAAGACATATAAGCTCTCACTTGCACAGAGAGCCTCTCTACCAAACTGTACAAGGCTAAGACATCTTATGCTCATTGGAGAAATGGAAATGAAGCAAGAGTAGTATGAGGTAGACATGGTAAATGAAGGCACAGAGTTGGGAGCTTACCAGAGGCTTACAAGATAGGGAATGTTCATAGACATTCTAGTTCCCCAGTGATTAGTGGTCCTCTTTGAAACATTTCAAGAAACAGATGAGATATTAACTACTGACTTCTGATTTCACGATGTTTACTTAAGCAAGCTAGTCAAACATTGCCATTTTGCTGCCTGAAGGCAGTGAGGTTGTTCATGACAATGTACTTTTCCATAGTTTGTCAGCTGGGCATCATCCAATTATCCCATCAGCCAATTATCCCTTTTCGGTGATGTTAGAGGCTCTGCAAGCTCAAAATACCAGAGGTCTTGAGCTCTGGTTACATGCTTTCAAGAAAAAATTTGCTTTGTTGAAGCTCCCAAAGTTCTCTCCTAGTTGTATACTTTGGGGACAAGAAGAAGAAGTCATTCATCTTTATGGCAGTCTTTCAAGTATGTGAAGACAGTCTTCATATCTGTCCTAAAACTTAACTCCTCCAGGTTAATGATTCTAATTCTTCCAACCAATCATCATAGAAAATTGTTTTCCTGCTCATTCATCTGCTCATGCTTCCATAGATGAACTCAATCCTCATTAAAATGGAGTACCCAAAATGGAACACAAGGCTTCAAATGGGAGAGTGGATGGGGTGGGTCTATCTAATACAGAATTCATCAAGGTATTCATTTCTTTCTTTCTTAATGCTCTGATTCTGTTAAGGAAATTTTTTAAAGTTTATTTAATTATTTATTTGATTATTTGGGGGGGTTAGCCAGGGCATCATATTCACTCATATCAACTTTGAAGTCCTTACAAAATCCACCTAGGTAGCACAGTGGATACAGCACTGCTCCTGGAGTCAGGGAGACCTGAGTTCAAATCTTGACTTAACCACTTATTAGCTTTGTGACCTCAGAGAACTCATTTAACCTCTATTCCCCTCAATTTGCTCATCTGTAAAATGGTCACAATAATATCTCCTGCTTCTCAAGGTTATTGTGAGGATCAAATGAGATAACATTTAGCACAGTGCCTAGCTCATAATTGGCACTATATAAATATTAGCTATTATTTAATTTTTATCCTAAATGATATCTAGCCATGTTTCTGTTGATTTTTTGAGTCTAATATTGGAATATATTAGGTTTGGCCCAATTTTCTATCCCACAAAAGTCTTTCTATATTTCTGTATACTGGGTCTGTGATCAAGTGGGTGATCTCTTCCTCCTGCCATTCATACAGTCCAGGTTTCTTGCTACACGTTTCCACTTCTACAAGATGGAGGGCAAGAATGAACTCCTTTCTATCAGTTTCAGGTTTGGCTCCGTGTTGAGTAGTACTCTTCTGTGATTAGCCCATATCTGGTGTACTGTATTCAGCCCAGTTCTAGAAGCCACATTTTTTAGGAAGGACTATGAGAAGCTATAGTGTATCCAGAGGAAGGTGAATTAGAAAGAGCCTTGAAATCATGCTCTATAAGGTTTGGTTGAAGCAACTCATGACATTATTCCTGTCTCTGAGGCTGGGTCTCTATTCATCACATCACAATAATAGCTAATAGTAGCTAGTGTTTATGTATCTTTTTCTTTGTCATAGACACTGTGCAAAACAATTTACAATTATTATCTCATTTGATCTTTTGTCTTGCTGTCATACTTTGGATGAAGAAAATTTTCATATTTGTAAGATATTCTAATTTTCAACCAAAAAGAAGCAACACAATTTTTTTTTTAGATTGGCCAATGAAATTTACCTAGTTCAAGTCTTTCAAATCTACAAATTCATTTATTCAGTCATCATTTACTACGCCCCGGAAACTAGAGTCATACAGTATAACAATAATACAGGCACCGTCAAGAAACATATTTTAAAGGAACAACAACATGCTAAACAACATCATCATTATATATACATATAACTATTTTCACTTTTCAGATACTGCTTTATGAAAAGAAAATTGTGCAATTTAGACCAAATATGCATTTCCTATGAAACTCAACCTGACTAGCAGAGACACTTTGCCCACAGAAGCCAAGCATGTAACATCAACCCCATTGGCTGCTCTTCAGAAGTCATAATCATCAGCAGATGTCACCAAGTCATAAAGTCATCAGAAGTCATAAAGACTCCATGATCCCCTCTCATCCCCTTCAATTCCACTTGCTTCACCCTCCAATCTCAGCAAAAAATGCTGCAACATTTCAAATCCAGGTTATTTTGAGGTAGATGCTCCATCTTTGTCTCTCTGTGACAATCACGCTGCTCCCATTTTTTTCTCCTTCTCAGTAAACACTGATAAAGAGGAGAACCTTTTAGCTCTGAAGGACCTCTGTGAGAAATGAGTAGCCACGGTGGCTCAGAGTACCAGCCCTGCTCACTTCCCTCAGCCCCTTTAGCCTGAAGAGCCACCCCAAAAGCCACTTGGAAACCAAAGAGTCATGGGAACATCTGGTGTGAGTGCCTCTCCTCTGACATGCTTCTGAGCACCCAACTGGGAAAGTCACCATAGGCCACTGTAGCCATGGCAAAGAGGAAAAGGACTGGGCTTTGTTCTCTCTGGGGTGCAGAGACAGTAGTTTTTTTTTTTTTTTTCTATCAGAGATGGCCTCCAGACAGCGTAAGAAAAAGTCAATGAACAAGAAAAAGTCAAGTGTGTGTGCATGAATGTGTGTGTATTCACATTATTAGAAAGTAATTTGAAATTGAGGAGAATGGTGACAACTTGACTTAGGAAATCAAAAATTGTTATTTCTGTATAACAGAGGATTTTTTTAAGTTAACCTTAACCTCAAATATTAAGGAGCCCACCTATGATTTAAAATCATATTATATTTGGTCTATTTTCAGAAGATGTGATTAATTTTATTTTCCAGGTGTCACATATGTCCCTCTCCATCTTTTTTAAAGGACATTGTGGTATAGATTTCTGTAATTGTTGCAAGCACAAATTGACATTCAGATAAAGAGTGCTTTGGGCATCATTAGAAAAGATTCATCTCAGCAAGTGATGCTTCTTCCTTGGCACAGTGCTCAGTAAGAAGAATGGGAATTAGTCCAAATAAGAGCCTGTTGTTCTTCCCCTATTAGCCAAACTCCAGTACTCCAAGAGGTAAACTTCATCTTTTTTATTCACCCATCATTGATTTCTAAACATAGATTCCCCCTATCTGTCCACTGTACATCATCACAGTGGATATGAAAACTCAAACATGTCCAATATACACAAACATTTATCTATCTACATGTTCTTAGACATATATGTATATGAATAAAACATGTAAAATTTATAGAATGTAACCTTGCAGGGAAAGACATTAGTAGCACAGAGTTATGGGGAGAGAAGATCGGTAATGGTCTCATAAAGATGATGACAATTTAGTTGAGTCTTGAAGGAAACCAGGTAAGTGAGGTAAGGAAGACGGCATCCTAGGCATTGAGACAGTCATTATAAAGGCATAGAAGGGGATGCATATTATGGGTAAGGAACACTGAAAAAGCATCAAAAAGCTTAATTTATAATATATCTGAAAATACGTAAAGGACCAAGGGAATAAAGAGCTTTAAATACCAAAAAAGACGATCTGTATTTGATCCTTTGAGTCCTTAATAAGGAATCACTGGTATTTATTGAGTGAAAGGGGAAGGGTCACATGGTTAAACCTATCCTTTAGGAAAATTACTGTGGTGGCGGTATGGATGCCAGATTCAAGCAGGCAGAGATTTAAAGCACGAAGAGTAATTAAAGCCTATTGTGACAACCCAATGAAGAGATGTGGAGGGCCTGTGTGAGGGTGACAGATGTGTAAGTAGAGAGATGGGGACTGTGTGAGGAGGGCTGGGAGAAATCACATGAGAGGACAAGATTCAGGACCTGCTTGCATATGAGGAACAAGTAAGAATGAAGAGTTGGGAGATAACACTGAAGTTTTGAACCTCAGTGACTGAAGGGTAGTAACACCTTCAAGAGAATAGTGAGAAAAGTAGGAAACTATACTTTATACCTTTCTTGGACCTTTGCTCACCACACACACACACACACACACGTGTGTGTGTGTGTGTGTGTGTGTGTGTATACATACATATATATATATGTGCACATATACATATACCTCTGTGTGTGTATGATCAGCAAAGGTCCAAGTGTGTGTGTGTGTGTACACATATGTGCACACTCACAAGCATGCATGCATGTACATGTATTTTGTTTGCTTCAGTTCCAAACAGATGCTCTCATGATCACAGCTATCAATAATCTCTTCTCAGAAGGTCCTTCTGTTTCACTGTCAATATAAATTCAGTTTTTTTGGTCACCTTATCTGTGGCCTTATAAACAATTGTCTGTGTAATATCATGATTCATATGGTGTTTTCACATGCTTTTCTTTTAGTAAATGGAAGATTATTTATCTTTTCCTTTCAACTGTTGGGTGTTAGATATCTTAAAGTCTTTCAATTATCAGACTATGTTTGAGATGTAGATTTTAAGAAGAGGGATGTTTTCTGCATTCCTTTATGTGACCTTTAACCCAATTTGCTACTATATTAGACTGCCATAGTTATATTTCTCAGCTCTTTGAGTGTCCTTATATAGTATTTCGATAACATAATTTATGCACCAGTGAAGGAGATTGCTCAGTCATTTGTCAGTCTGATTTCAAAATCCATGTAGCAAATTCTAGAAAAAGTTACCCTAAACTTTCCATTTTCATGATAGACCTGATCCAGAAGATTTTTTGGACTATAGCTGGATATATATGTGTATATAAAGATATAGATAGATATATACATGTGTATGTATATGTATGTACATATGTATATATTGTGTGCATGTGCATATATGTATACATACACACTCACATTTATATACACATATGCGAGGGAGGGGGAGAGAGAGAGAGAGAGAGAGAGAGAGAGAGAGAGAGAGAGAGAGAGAGATTGAGAGTTACAGAATCAAGGAACTTCTGAGCTGAAAGGAACCACAGAGAGAGTTCATTCCTAATTAATCCCAAGCAAACTGTCTACCGGACAAATGACCATCTAGACATTACTTGACAGACTGCAGTGCATGTGAAAACACTGCCTGACACAACCCATTCAATTTTGGGGTTCTACTAATTGTTAGAACTCCCCCCCACCCCTGTCATCAAGCTTCAATTAGCCTCTTCCCCACCTCCTCCCACTGGACCTATGTCTCTCTCTGTGGCCTAGTACAATGAGCCTAATCTCTAATCTCTCCCTCATGTGAAGGTTCTTTCATATTTGAATACTGTCCTCCTCTACTCTGGACTCTGAAGTCTTCACTACATGGTTTTCTGTTGACATGACCCCCACCAGGAGAATGTAAACTCCTTGTAGACAGGGAACTTTCTTTATCTTTCCCCCACCCCTACTTTATATCCTCAGTACCTAACAGACAAGGAGTCACCAATATTTCCTTAATGTTTTTTAATCAAATTGAGCATCAAATCTTTTGTCTCTATGACCCACACTCTATAGCCCTTTATAGTTTCTTTCCAGTTAGACTATAAATGCATTGTGCTACACAGTACCTCAGCAATACAAAACAATGGATATTTTAATTGTATTCTTATGATCTGGTTACTACTAATGCAATTCCTCTCACTACGATATTATGAATAAATATCGGTCAGCATAATCTTCAGTGACTTCTGTGCACAAACATCAGGAGATCTCCCAGTTCTAGAATTGAGGGCGCCTGGGGTTGCCATACAGCTGTATTTCCCTCATTCTTCCATTCTTTCATTTGGGTGTGAGTGTGTTTGTATGTGTGAGTGTTTGAGGTGAAAGAGGAGTGGGTCTATCATTTCACCTGAAGAAAAGTGTCCAGGTGAAATGAAGGCAATAGCCTTCCTACACTTTGTAAGGCAGACCACAGCTTGAGCAGGTGTTTGGTGGTGGGAACTCCCCATATTGAGGGAACTCCATCCCTGACTAACTTCACCAATGCACATCAACAATTAACTGAAAAATTCACATCCTGAAGAGTTGTCTAGATCACTGGTATCAAACTCAGATGGAAACTGGGACCACTAAACTGAACAAAAGTATCCCAACAGGGCATATATTAACTTAGCTGTAAAATGTAAAGTTATCTGTTTTACTGAATTTTGACTTATCTTGCTAGATCTTTCCCAATTATATTTTAGTCTGCTTCAGGCTACACTAGTGAGTGTTGTTGGACTATATTTAACACCTCTTGTGTAGAATGATGAAAGGTTGTGACTTGCCCAGGGTCACACAGTACATATGTGTGAGAGATAGGATTTGAACACCATGTGTTCCTAACAGGATAGCCAGTTGTTGTCCACCCCGATGGTTTGTTGACTTTCTCTGAAGTTTAATATCGGCTTTCACACTTTGAAGCTTTGTTACTAATTCGCAAGATGAAAGTTTCTTTGAACCAATTATTTTCTACCACCCAAAATTGGTGTTTCTTTTTCTCTATGATATGAGATAATTTTAGACTCTAAGGCAAAGGTTCTCAAACTTTTTTGTGTGTCATGGAGGTCATTGTGAAGCCTTTGGACCCTTTCTCATAATAATGTTTTTAAATTCAGAAAATAAAACTAAGAATTACCATAATATTGTAATTATTGCAAACTGATTATATTGAATTGTATTTATAAAAATCTTAATAAAAATCAAATTAAATGATATCATGTTATAAGACCCTGCGTTAAGAGACATCAATGTGTAGTGGACAGGATACTGGAGTTGGAGGCAGGAGATACAGTTTAGATACCCGACTGGTGCTACTAGTGTGTGACTCAGAGCAACTCATTTAACTTTCCTGGCCCATTTCCTTGTCTCTAAAATTTGGGCATAGTTCTATGTAATCTACAAAGTGCATTACATCTCTAACTTTTATTTTTAAATATAGAAAAGTAACTTTTTAGGAAAAGACAAAGGAAAAACAGGAAGGAAAATCATTAGGGGCTGCTAGGTGGTACAGTAGATGGAGTCCTTAGCCTAATATGAGGAAGACCAGAGCTCAAATTTGACTTCAGAAACTTTGACCCTGGACAAGTTACATATGTGAGTGTGTTTGTATGTGTGAGTGCCTCAATTTCCTTATGTAAAATGGGGTTGATAATAGCATCTACCTCTCAGGGTTCTTTTGAGGATAAAAGGAGAAAATAGTCATAAAGAGCTTTGTAGGGCATACAGTACTAGCTATGATTATTTTTACTCAAGGACCATTTCACAGTTTCTGATATAGTTTCTCATACAACCTTAAGACCTAATATTCATTTGCAATGGAGGATCTCATAAGAATATGGACTTTGCTTCTTGTGGCATTTTCTTTCCTCAAAGTATTACCAAAAAAATGTGAAAAATGAAATGTGATTTTAGTTCGCTTAAATCCTGTTTTCCTGAATATGATCTGATAAGTCATCCAGCTTTAATAAGTTTAAGGAGTCAATGAAATAGCCTTACCTTGAGAACATTACTCTTATGCTAATGTATTTGATTTTAACTCCCTCTGGGAGATACACACGTGTTTGTGGTTTGCCAATGTATTTTCTACTAAGTATCTTCAGAATGAATTTTTCTGCACCTCAAATTGGAGAATTACTGCCATTATATACTTTCTAGTTTTAATAAATATTCCATTGCGAATCCCAAGTGTTTGAAAATAAAATGTCCCATTTTTATTAACTTGGTTGAGGTAAGCTGAAAACAGCCCTTATTAATTGTTTCATACTTTTAAGCTTCTCTGGTTTCTTTAGCATTAAAACAAAAAAAATGAAACAAACAAACAAAAATGTGATGAGTACATGGTAATGGATAGTATATTCTCTGTCTCTATTTTATGGGAGACTGCAGAGAATTCTTCCCTATACTTTGTACTTCCCATATCAGGTTGCTGCCATCAGGTTAAAACAAAAAACACCATATTTCAGGTGGCATTGGTTGAATTCAAGTAAATAAACATTCATTAAACACCTACTATATGTAAGACTGTGGAGATAGATTTGATGGGGAGCCTTGAAAGTGGTCCGGATATGTTACGCATGGATTGGGGTGACTCTAAAATTATAAACTTGTGAGACTGTTAACCTATATGACTCTCTCTCAAATATAGTATATGTACATATGCATATGTATGTATGTATGTATGTATGTATGTATGTATGTGTATGTGTACACATACACACACAAACACACTCTCAATAGAGATGGAGGGGTTTGAAGTAAGAATTTGTTAGAGGAGGAAATAGAATGGGTTTTGTTTTGGACAGGTTGAGTATCATGTACCCATAGGCTATCCAGGTTGAGATGTCCAATAAGCAGTTGAAGATGGAGGAGAGAGACTTTTGCAGGCTATATGGATTTGAGAATGACATGTATGAAATAGAAATAATAATCAAATAAAGTTCAAACCAATGAGATCCCCAAGAGAAAAAGTATAGACTGTAAAGCAAAGAGGACCTGAAATAGAACCCGGAAAAGAGTTGAGTCTAGAGACATCAAGACGATCTAAATGAGACACACACAGACACACAGACACACAGACACAGACACACACACACACATAAAGTAGTCTCTATTTACTTCTAGTTTGTAAACAAGAGTAAAACTATATATTTTTAAATAAATTTTATTGCTACCAGGTTTTTTAATAAATTTATGTATTTTTAGTTTTCAACATTCATTTCCATAAGTTTAAAATTTTCTCCACCTCCCTCCCCTCCCCACTTTCTCCTTCTGCCTCCTCAAGACAGCATGAATTACAATATAGACCCTATATATACATTCTTATTCAACATATTTTCACATTAGTCATGTTGTATAGAAGACTTAGAACAAATGGGAGGTACCATGAGAAAGAAAAAACAAAACAAAAAGAGAGCAAACAGTATGCTTCGATCTGCATTCAGCCTCCATATTTCCTTGTCCGGATGTGGATAGCATTTTCCATCATGAGTCTTTTGGAGTTGTTTTAGGTCCTTGCTTTGGTGAGAAGAGCTAAGTCTATCAAAGCCAGTTATTGTACAATGTTGCTGTTACTGTGTACATTGTTCTGGTTCTGATCACTTCACTCAGCATCAGTTCATATAAGTCTTTCCAGGTTTTTTCTGAAATCTGCCTGCTCATCATTTCTTATACCATAATAGTATTCCATTACATTCACATACCACAACTTGTTCAGCCATTCCCCAATTGATGGACATCCCCTCAATTTCCAGTCCTTGGCCACCACAAAAAGAACTGCTATAAATATTTTTACATGTGTGTCCTTTCTCCATTTTTGTGTTCTTTTTGAGATACAGCCCTACAAGTGGTATTGCTGTGTCAAAGGGCAAGCATATTTTTATAGCCCTTTGGGCTTAGTTCCAAATTGCTCTACAGAGTGGTTAGATGAGTTCACAACTC
Organism: Trichosurus vulpecula; assembly: GCF_011100635.1. Taxonomy (NCBI): domain Eukaryota; kingdom Metazoa; phylum Chordata; class Mammalia; order Diprotodontia; family Phalangeridae; genus Trichosurus; species Trichosurus vulpecula. The sequence continues at coordinate 16,775,208 of NC_050580.1, read as the reverse complement.
CACCAACAATGCATTAGTGTTCCAATTTTCCTACATCTTCTCCAGCACTTAGAATTTTTCTGTCTTGTCATGTTAGCCAATCTGATAGGTGTGATGTGGTACCTAAGAGTTGTTTTATTTGCATTTCTCTAATCAATAGTGATTTAGAAAATTTTTCCATATGACTATAGATAGCTATAATTTCTTTCTCTGAAAACTACCTGTTCATATCCTTTGACCATTTATCAATTGGGGACTGACTTGAATTCTTATAGTGTTTGAATCAGTTCTCTATATATTTTGGAAATGAGGCTTTTATTAAATATACTGGTTATAAAAATTCTTTCCCAGTTTTCTGCTTTCCTCCTAATCTTGATTGAATTGGGAGGGGGGAGGAAAACTTTTCAATTTAATATAATCAAAATTATCTGCTTTTCATTTCATAGTGTTCTCTAAGTCTTGTTTGGTCATAAATTATTCTGTTCTCCACACATCTGCAAAAACATTCCTTGCTCTCCTAATTTGCTTATAGTATCAGACTTTTTATCTAAATCATGAAACCATTTTGACTTTATTTTTGTATATGGTGTAAGATTTTGGTCTATGCCCAGTTTCTGCCATACTATTTTTCAGTTTTCCCAGTTTTTGTCAAATAATGAGCTCCTATCCCAGAAGCTGGGGTCTTCGGGTTTATGGAACAGTATATTACTTTAGTAATTGACTAATGTGTCTTGTGTAACTAACCTATTCCACTGATCTATGCCTCTATTTCTTAGTGAGTACAAAGTGGTTTTGATGATTGTTGCTTTGTAATACAATTTAAGATCTGGCATGACTGGACCGTCTTCCCTAGTTAAGGTCTAGTTAATTTAATTGGTAGTGACCTCCCTTCCCAGGAAGGAGGGGCTATGTAAATTCCAAAAAAAAAAAAAAGATGCTAGTTCAGTTTAGCCCAAACTGGAATGATTCACCTATTTGCTGGAATAGATGATTCCAAGGTCTTTGTCCTTCTCCCACAATATAACAAATTGCACTTTGCCAAGCATGGCTTTCAGCTTAAAACAAGAAAAAAGAAATGCTAACCCCCAATTTCTTTTATTTTGAAGCTTTTGGAGTAAGAATAGTAGTTTTGAGATCGTGGACAATGTATTTAACTTCTCAGAGCCTCAATTTCCTCATCCGTAAAAAGGGGGAAAATTTTCCATTACAAAAGATTGTTAAAAAAAAAAGTTCTTTGTAAACCTTATAAGTAAACTCGTATTTAAATGTATTATAGCTGGTATTCCTATCTCACTTTAGGGTTTACAAATATTGTCTCATTTTATCTTTACAGCATTTATCTTCATTTTATCACCTATTTGTGGTGGGTGGGCGTTATCATTATCCTCGTTTTATAGGTGGGGAAAGAAGCACATAGAAGTTCATTTACCTTTCTAGGGTCACATCTAGTATTTGTCTGAAGCTAAATTTGAATTCAAATCTTCTCCACTCCATCTCCAGTTTGCTATCCATTGCACTATTTAGTTGCCTTATGAAAGCAGTGCTGTTACATGATGTTTTGATAGTAGGACTAGGGTCAGAAAAAATTGACTTCTAATACTGTCTCTTATATACTCTACCTGTATGACCCTTTGCTTTAGAAGAGTGAGTTGTTCAAGATGGTCTCTCTGTCTGGTTGTCTCTGTCTCTGTCTGTCTATGTCTCTCTCTCTCTCTCCCACTGTTTGTTTCTCTGTCTCTGTCTCTTTCTCACATACATACAAACACACAAATATGAACATAATCACAAATTTCAGGTCTGGTGAAAAGGGGGGAAATGATTCTTACTTGAGTGATTCAAAGTTCATTGACTTTGACTGCAGACAGTTATTGATAGAGGTTGAAAGTCTTTCAAGCTTCCTTCTCACCCCTCTCCTGGGAAGGGGCGGGGTACTGGGAGGGCATCTGCAGTGACTTTGATGCTCACCCTAACCACACCCTAGTCTAGAGTCACTGGTAAATAAAAGCTTGTACTGTAGCCCCTGAACGATGCTGCCTCATGGGAAGGGCTTTGTTGTAGGGTCTCTGGTTACCAGTATGCCACACTTCCCTCCTCATACTGTCTGCTATCTCCAGAGTTTCAAGAAGGAAAGAAACCATGCTGTTTTGGCACAGTCAGCCAGAGCACTACTCCCAGCACAACCTTGGCAGCTACCTGCATGATGTCCTTGCACTGCTGACCTGTAAGCAGGAGGAACCTCAGCTGAAAATAAAGCCAAACTGCCTCCAATTTCAGTATGTGCTGTGTGCAGCCACATCACCAGTTTTGAAATTTGATGAAGAAACTCTAACCTACATCAACCAACGGCAGTCTTAAGAAAGCCGATTTCTGAAGAATGGGAAACTGGGAGACTTTCAGGATCTCAACCCAAAACATGTGAAGAGGACCATCCATGTGGTTTTCCATGACCCACAATTCTAGCACATGGAGCATCAGCAGCTAGAGGGCGTATTTGGAAATGGAGCCATCCTGGGGATCAAATCTGAAATATCGGCCTCCCTGTCTTTCTTAGCATCTTGGAACCCAGGGCCCACCCAACACATTTAAAAGCAGTTGAATTTCTGTGGGATCCTTCAGAAAAGAGCTTCAGCATTCATTCAAGTGCATTGCATCAGCATAGAATTCACACCCAGGAAGCAAGGGGGAGAAAAAGTAGTTACTTTTTGAGTGCAAATTGATACCTTTAAGCAGAATGAGAATGGGAATTCCATACACAAAACATCCACATTCAGCCGGTTGCCAGATCAAATTGTCCAAGACAAAGGGAGAAAATAGGAAAGAGAAGACAGATCAGGAGGAAATGGAGAAGAGAACCACATAGGAGAAGAAGTACTAACCATCTTATGAAACTCCAATCCTTCCAGACTGTTTAATATGGCCAGATATTCCCTACCAAGTGAAAAATGCCCCATCACTGAGTTACAACAGCTTTCCGAACAGCTTCAGCCTGGGAGACATCACCAGTTCTCCAATTCACCAGATACAGCCCCCACCTATCAACAATGATCACATCCTTCCTTCTGTTTCTATTCAAGATGTCCAGCAGTGGCTTTATCATAATAGTGACTTCTGTAGATTCTTCTAAAATATCTCTGATGCTGAATTACTAAAAAAAAGAAGATTATGTTCAAATCTGTGTCCTTGGTGATGAGATCTGGCTGTACAGAAATGTACAATCAAATATGACCAGATATGTGCCAGAATGTAGGACCAAATATGTGCCAGAAGTTGGAGTAGAACAGATCTCATCTTCAGCAGAAGATAGAAGGTGGCAACAGCAATTTGTGTGTGTACCATGTGATCTTTTGGGAATAGTTGACCACTTTAGAGCTAATTGAGAAGATGCAAACTGCAAACCTTTATAGCATTTCCCCTCAGCATATTAACAGAGTCTACAGGCAGGGACCAACAGGGTTCCATATGGTGGTTAGCAATGAGATGGTGCAGAATTTCCAAGGTGAATTTTGCTTTGTTATAAGTGCATTAAAACCTGAAAGCAGTGATGGCAACCATACCATCTTGAAATTCAGATCCTGAATGTCAGGATCCTTAGTCACTTTACACTCCAATGAACCCCTTTCTTTCTCCCTTCGCCTCTCAATATAGACATCACCCCAGCTGCAAAATACAGAGACTCATTTGGGAGAAAAAGAACTAAAAGTTCAAAGGGGACCACCACAACTAGAGAAAACAGCAATGAAGATGACAAATAGGCAGCAATTGAAGAAAGGACATTGTCCAGAAAATGTGCTCCTATCCCCTCCCTCACTTCTCTATCTTTAAGCCTACTTAGGTTCTTCAATTTTCTCATTCTTGTTCACTAGCTTTGTCATTCTAGAATAAAAATAAGTTAATTAAAAAAAACAGCAGTCATTTTTTTTCTCTCTCTCTGTTACTCTCTCCTGGAGAGGAGTCTGTGTTTGAATTTTTTCACCTTTGGTTTCCTTGGCTTCCCTGTCTCCCAGTCCTCTATTTCACATCAGTAGGTTTGGTAAGATATATACATATATATATATATATATATATATATATATATATATATATATATATATATATATATATATGTATGTATGTATGGGGGGTATACTTATATATCTCTACATGCTACCTGTCAAAGTTTGGAGTCATCTCATTTGTAAGGGAAAGTTTAAAGCAATCTTTATTGAAGACATGGAAGGGACTAAATGATATTTTAAGATCCCTTCTAGTCCTTAGAACATCAGTGAAATAGGATTGGGGCATAAGTTCACCTCATGAAAATTCTAGCTCTTACATCTGCAGTGGTTGGCAAATTGAATTTGAGTTTGGTAGAGTGGAATTGGATTACATTATTGGTTGCCAATGGTTCCTAGGACCCAGTGAACTAGATTGTCTTGAGGCTTTAAACTATCTGTGGTTGTAAAGGGAATAAGTACCCTTGGGATGCTTTATGTGAAAGCACAGTATATGCTGTGCTGGTGGCCTAAAAAAAGTCCTTTACAACTTAATGGATCATCTCTGAGAGTTGCTTTAGGGAAGGAAAATCATTCTCTTGAGTGATGGAACTGCTGAACATTCAGGTTGGCTGATTCTCAGTTGGTACACAAGGAAATAATTACCATATTCATTCTTGAAGTCTTACCAGGTACATAGGACCTGCCAAATTTTGTACTTAACAGGCAGACTTTGAGACTTCAGGCTCACTTCCCCAATATGATAAGACTTTGGGATGGGATTCGAGTAAAAAAAAAATTTCTTCCATAAATGAATGAAATTAATAATATATTTAACAGAATCATAAAGGAAAAATCCAGTACCTAAATTCCAATCATATTAAAAAACGGCTTATAAACCATGGCAGCCTTTGCCAAGGTATCTCTTACCTACCCTAAACAATGAACAAAGTATCCTGTGATAATATTTCTGCACTTCCTAAAAAGGAATTTTCACTATCAACAAATTCTAAAAATAAAATCCTTATCTTACAAACACACACACACACACACACACACACACACACACACACACACAGGGTTAATAAATGATGCTGAACAGCCTCACATTTACCCTGTCAAGCACTAAACCGGGATTCTAATTTAGATCATTATTACTCTCTATCCAAGCAATTCAATACCAAGTAACCCCAGGGAGAAAGATACTGACTCAAACATACTCTCATTGCCTTCCCAATTCCGTCTGGACCCTGTCTCATTTATCTGAAGCTACTGTTATTACTTCTGTATCCTTCCAAGCCATGCATTTTCTGTCCTGCCTCATTCTAAAGGTCAAAGTCGTACACGATTTTACACCAAATTCCACCCCCAATTTAGTCCTGTTAAATAAGCCAATTCCACTGAACAAATCAACCCCAAATGTACTGGCCTGCACACATATTCAAACACTGTACTCTCTCCCTCAAATACACATCAAATCTTAATATACTCATCACACTAAGATAAACACTAAAAAACACTGCTGCATTTTACACAAGCAAAATTCACCTTAATGTGGAATTGATCACTTATATCCCTAAAGGAGCTACCAAATATCCTAGAAAAAATAGAATTAATAAAATCTATACTACATCCTGACTAATTTCATGACTTCAGCAAAGTTTTCGAGATTTGGTAACGCAAACCTCAAATATCATTAGGAAGATGTGCTGCCTCCCCTGGGAACACTGAATTCAACATTCCATATTTTAAATTTTCATCTCTGTTGAAATTAAATGAACCTGAATAATATTTTAATTCTCAGATTTCAAATGCTGGTCATCTTTTAATCTTTTTTTAAAGGGAGAAATATTCCTCTGAAACACTACTCATGCTTTATTTTTTTTAAATTTATTAAGTTTGTGATAAGAAAAGTGATTTCGATTTCATCAGTTTAAGGCACTCCCAGGAAGAGAACTCCACCCTCTAATGTAATTCTTAATACATATATGACTCAGGAATAAATCTTGTACCTCTTATAGGCTAAAGCTTTTTATAGTTCTATAGCTACTGAGTGTCATAGGTAGCTTTGAATGCAGATCTTCGAACATTCCATCTACAGGGCAAATTTACAGAGAGCTAGTCAAATTTCTGATGCTGCCCAAAGAAATAGATGGAATTGAATAGGACAAATTTCATAGTCCTGCACTAGGGTTCAAAAATTGATTTGCACAGAGAGTGACAATGAATGTGTAACTAGAATACAGCTTAGGGGTATTCGTTGTTCATGATGTCAGTACAATACAACAATGTAATGAAGGGTGCTAGAAAAAATAATAATTGACTGTGGGTTGAACACAACGATATGAATGAAATTATGAAAGTATTTTCAATTTTGCAGTGTTTTGTACATCATCTTTTTTGAGCCTCACAGCAACCATTGGATCTAAGTGATAAAGATGATGATGATGAAGATACTGAAGATGATAATGATAATTCTATAGTAATTTAAAATCTGCAAAGTGCTTTATAATATCTCATTTTGTCCTTACAGTCACCCTAGGAGGCAGGTGAAATTATTATTCCCATTTGCATGTGAAGAAACTGAGGAAAACAGAGGCTGAATGATTTGCCCAGAGTCACACAGCTAATAAATGTGTCAGGCTAGAGTTGCATTCAGGTATCTCTGTTCCAAGTCCAGAAGTCTACCATTATGTCTGCAAGCTGCCTGAATTTCAGGTATTAGAGGGATTGTTACCACCACACTTTAAAAATGAAGAAATTGAAGATGAGAGGGGTAAAGTGATTTGTCCTGAGTCACCTAGCTTCTTGGTGTCTGAAATGGGATTTAAAGCCCATATTATGGCTCAACACACTTTCCACTGTACCAGACTCACTTTGTGACTGCATAGTTGAAGAAGGGAATCTTTCAAAGTCTTTTAGAGATCTAAGATTTCCAGGTATTAGGATTTTTTTCAGTTACAAGAATATTTCTGCATGTGTGTGTGTGTGTGTGTGTGTGTGTAGAACTCAATGGTAGAGGAGGGGTCCTCAGACATACAAGGTCTCAAAGATCTATTTACTCTGCTATTTGATGCCAAGATAGATTTCTTCTGACATCAGAGAACAGATAAGAAAATCTCCAATCCTCACCCTATCATAATTCTACCAATCAATTATCAGTTTCTCTGCAACAAGTTTATTTAAAAAAATTAAAGATTATTGGTAATGGAAAAAGTGTGAAAAGATCAGAAAAGAACAAAGTTCCAGATATTCTAAAGTTAAGGAATATTTTTTGGCAGACTATGGGACCCTTGTATGCATAGGTCACTCGGTGTTCCTGTTTACTTCTTTTGTTAAAAAAATGTGAACAGTTAGCAACACAAGTAGTAAACAACAAAGTTAGCAGGACTTCTTCAAGAACAGGTCTTGCCACTGTCATCTCATTTCCATTTGTGACAGAATAAGTAGAGGGGTCAATCAGAAGGATGCCACAGGTGCTATATATCTAGATTTCTATTTTGGACAAATTCCCGTATACTTCTTGAGGATAAGATTCAGAGATGTTGGCTAGACAATAAATAGTACAGTGAAACCAAAAGTAAACTCTGATTTGTATAGCTATGGATTGGCAAGTGGTACCATGGACAGAGAACTAGATATATAGACAGAGAACCAGGGCTTGAATTCTGTACTTGTCACTTCTTCTCTAGGACAAGTCATTTAATCTTCTTTCTCCTAAGCTGTCTTATCTGTAAAATGAAATAGTGATATTAGATGGCCCCTAAGATCCCCTCTCTCTAAATCAATGAGCCAATTGTCTTGTGAAGCGTTGTGCAATTTAGTTCTTGAGGAAGAGTACGACAGCTGAAATTGGGAGGATACATTTTTCATGGTAATTAGAGAATATTTACTTCACAATATTTACTTCAGTAATACCTGAATAAAAATTACTAATTTCAAGGACCTAATTTAAAAATCAGTTACTTTTGATGCCATATCAATTGAGAAATAAAGCGTTCAAGTTTATTTTTGTCCTAAGTTGGGACTGTGGTCATATGTAGTATTTCAATTATATGCCAAAAAAAGTTATTCTGGTATGGAAGTAATAAAGAGTTATGTTTGTCTGTTTGTTTAGTTAGGTAAAGTGTTTTCTCATGTACTGAATGTGGTCAGAAGAGAAGGTGACAATGTGACTGGAGAAACAAAAAATTGTTCATGGAATGATAAAAAATAAGAGTTATTTCTAGTATTTGGGAAATCTCTCATTTTATTTATCTGCCCAAGAAAATCAAATTTATTCAAACTCCAGTTCATTGTTTTCTACATTCTTAAAGCAAAATATTTCCTTTTTATTAAAAAAAAGTTAGCTCATTAAAACAAGAAATTATATGTAAACTCTCTGTAAAGTGGATCGAGTGACAACTAATTTGCTAATAAAGTCATACTTGTCCATATTATCTTTTCTTTACTTTTTTTATAAGAATATTTGAGTTCCCAACATATTTTCAAGGATGAATTGAAAATGCCCAGGCAAGTAATCTCCTGTGTTATCAACCACTTGGATATATAGGTAATATTGACATTCTCACTGTGTTGTACATACTACCTTACACATAGCCTACACACTATGAACTGACAAAATAGACCAGTTTCAGCATCAGTTTCTCTCAGGGTCCTTTGATTCAACAGCATGCCTTACAGTACTCAGAGTTCATTAAGAAGTCCTTTTAGACTTCACCAGTATTGAGCTGCTCATCTCACCCAGCTGAGTATAATCTTTTTAACAGTAAAAAAAAAGTTTCATTTTCTCATATCCATAAATTTTCATGCTATCTATCATAAATCAATATGACATGATAGATGGGAGCTCCCCTTGGAGTCAGAAAGACCTGGGTTAAAGTTCTGCTTTTCACATATACAATATCAGCTGTTTAAACCTAAGCAAGGTAGTTGTAGAGGGACAGTTGTATGAGGTACAGTGGATGCAGCAAGAGGCTTGGAGTCAGGAATATATTAGTTCAAATCCAGTCTCAGACACTTATTAGCTATGTGACCCTAGGCAAGTCACTTAACTCCTATTTGGCTGAATTCTTCATCTATAAAATGGGGCCACAAGAAAACACCATGGGCTTTTGTCCATGGAGTCACAAAGATTAGACATAGAATGAATAACAACTTTTGAGGGCAGCTCGATAAAACAGTAGATAGAGCACTGGTCCTGGGGTCGGAAGGACCAGAGTTCAAATCTGGCCTCAGATATTTACTTGCTTCATGACCCTGGGCAACTGACTTAACCTCTGCCTGCATAAAACTGAAGAAAGAATGTGCCAAAACACTCCTCCAGTAAAATCTGCCAAGAAAACCCCACGGACAGTTGGGTCCACAGTGTCACAAAGACTTGGACATTACTGAATAACAACAACATAGACTGAAAGTACAGTAATTATATGTTTAATTAGAGTCAACATATTTGATTAAAAAATAATTCTCATGACAAATGGATACATTCCAATAGAGACTGCTTTTGAGATACTATTTATGTTCTGAAAATGTTAATGTGATATTCAAATGAAAATAACCCCAATGATTTCTTTTTTGTTCATTAATAAGGAGAAAATGAACCATAAGGGAAGGTCAAGTAAATCTGTATTTATTAATCACTTACCTCGGGGGGTCAGACATTTTGCTAAGTGCCGAGAAAACAAGTACAAGAAGAATGTTGATGGACAGTGGCCCTCAAGAAGCTTATATTCTAGTGATGGAAGACAATGCTAAGAAAAACCCAAACAAACAACAACAAAAACAAAACAAAAAAACTGGACAGATGGAAGACACGCAATTACTGTCCCCAAGGGTTATGAGAGAGAAAGTCCTGAGATCAGTAGTATGACCTAGAGAGGAATGATTTCATGTGTGTCCTGGGAATTTAAATTGAAATACAGCAATTAACCAATCCGAAGCACAGGTGTCATAATTAGAGGTTACTTCCAATATAAGAAATAGTGGAAATGAACTTCCAAGAGGAAGAAGTCTCCATGGCTTAATGGAATAAATCTTTTTTTTTAATTTTATCATTTTTATTTAATATTTTAGTTTTCAACATTGATTTCCACAAGTATCTGAGTTACAAATTTTCTCCCCATTTCTACCCTCCCCCCATTCCAAGATGGCATGTATTCTGATTTCCTTGTTCCCCAGCCTTCTCTTCTGTCATCCCACTCCCCACCCCATCCCTTTCCCCTTACTTTCTTGTAGGACAGGATAGATTTCTATGCCCAATTCCCTATATATCTTGTTTCCCAGCTGCATGCAAAAAAAATCCTTTCATTTTGTGGATCTGCTTTAAAACCTTGAGTTCCAAATTATCATCTTCCCTTCCCACCCACCCTCCCTAAGAAGGCAAGCAATTCAACATAGATCACACATGTATCATTATGTAAAACACTTCCACAATGCTCATGTTGTAAAAGGCTAACTATAATGCGCTTCATCCTATCCTGTCCCACTTTATTCAATTTTCTCCCTTGACCTTGTCCCTTTTCAAAAGTGCTTGTTTTTGATTACCTCCTCCCCCTATCTGCCCTCCTTGCTATCAACTTCCCCTTAAGATACACAATTGAGTGTGTATATTATTCCCTTCTCAAGGTGAATCTGATGAAAGATTCACTCATTCCCCCTCAACTGCCCCCTCTTCCCTTCAAACAGAATTGCTTTTTCTTGCCACTTTTATGTGAGATAATTTACCCCATTCTATCTCTCCCTTTCTCCTTCTCTCAATATATTTCTCTCTCAGCCCTTAAATTTATTTCATTTTTTAAAATATCATCCCTTCATATACAACTCATCCTGTTCCCTCTGTCTATATTCCCTTCAACTCCCCTAATACTGAGAAAGGTCTCATGAATTACACACATCATCTTTCCATGTAGGAATGTAAACATAACAGTTCAACTTTAGTAAGTCCCTTATGAATTCTCTTTCTTGTTTACCTTTTCATGCTTCTCTTGATTCTTGTATATGAAAGTCAAATTTTCTATTCAGCTCTGGTCTTTTCATTGAGAAAGCTTGAAAGTCCTCTATTTTATTGAAAATCCATATTTTGCCTTGGAAGAGTATACTCAGTTTTGCTGGGTAGATGATTCTTGGTTTTAATCCTAGCTCCTTTGACCTCTGGAATATTGTAATCCAAGCCCTTCAATCCCTTAATGTAGAAGTTGCTAGATCTTGTATTATTCTGATTGTGTTTCCACAATATTCAAATTGTTTCTTTCTGGCTGCTTGCATTATTTTCTCCTTGACCTGGAAACTCTGGAATTTGGCAACAATATTCCTAGGAGTTTTCTTTTTGGGATCTTTTTCAAGAGGTGATTGGTGGAGTCTTTCAATTTCTATTTTACTCTCTGGTTCTAGAATATCAGGGCAGTTTTCCTTGATACTTTCCTGAAACACCATGTCTAGGCTCTTTTTTTGATCATGGTTTTCAGGTAGTCCAATAATTTTAAAATTATCTCTCCTGGATCTATTCTCCAAGTCAGTGATTTTTCCAATGAGATACTTCACATTGTCTTCCATTTTTTTATTCCTTTGGTTCTGTTTTATAATATCTTGATTTCTACTAAAGTCACTAGCTCTCACTTGCTCCAATCTAATTTTTAAGGTGGTATTTTCTTCAGTGGTCTTTTGGACCTCCTTTTCCATTTGGCTAATTCTGCCTTTCAAGGCATTCTTCTCTTCATTGGGTTTTTGGAGCTCTTTTGCCATTTGAGTTAGTCTATTTTTTAAGGTGTCATTTTCTTCAGTATTTTTTGGGTCTCCTTTAGCAAGTCATTGAGTTATTTTTCATGGTTTTCTTGCATCACTCTCATTTCTTGTCCTAATTTTTCCTCTACTTCTCTTACTTGCTTTTCCAAATCCATTCTGAGCTCTTCCATGGCCTGGGACCAATTCATATTTTTCTTGGAAGCTTTTGATGTAGGCTCTTTGACTTTGTTGACTTCTTCTGCCAGTGTGTCTAGATCTTCTTTGTCACCAAAAAAGGAATCTGGAGTTTGAGTTTGAGTCTGAGTTCATTTTCACTGCCTGTTCATGTTCCCAGCCAACTACTTGACCCTTGAGCTTTTTGTCAGGATATGACTACTTGTACAGTAGAGAGTACTTTGTCCCAAGCTTTAGGGTCCAAGCACTACTGTTTTCAGAGCTACTTCTACTCCACCATCACCCCAGGCTCTGTCACCACTGCACTCCTCCTTCCCCAAGAACCACAAACCAGGATCACAATACAGGCACAGCAAGGGAATCTGCCTTTTTGCCCACAAAGCTGTCCTTGCACTCCAGCTCTGATTCACTGCTAGATTCCTCCCACTGTGTGAGCCATGGACTCGGGAAGCAGTTGAGGTTGTAGCTCTGGAAGCAGCCTCAGGAGTTTCCTGCTGCTGCCACTGCCACCACTGCACCACCTCTGCCACCCCCAAGGCTGGTGATGGGACGGCTCTGAACTCAATTTTCAGTCTCCCTCTAACCTGCTCTTTAGAATTTGTGAGTTGAGAAGTCTGGTAACTGCCACAGCTCACTGATTCATGACCCCAAGGCCTGTTCCAGCTGGCTGACTGTGGGTCTGGTCTGGTCTGTCCTGGTGGAGCCCATGCTGGACTGCTGTCCGCTCCCAGCACCATGTGATAGACCCTTCCCAGCTACCATCTAGGCTCTCCTAGGCTGGAGACCTTCTGCTATTTTGTGGGTTCCACAGTCCTAGAATTTCTTCAGAGCCATTTTTTACAGGTGTTTTGAGGGATTTGGGAGAGAGCTTAAGCAAGTCCCTGCTTTCCAGCCACCATCTTGGCTCTACCTCCTTAATGGAGAAAACCTTGTGGAGAGTCAGGATAGCATCCTGGAAAGGAAGGAATTATAAATTTGGAATATGAATTCTTCAGCTACTATTTAGGTTACAAGATACCTATGTGACATTGGGAAAGTGATTTAACCTCTCTGGACCTTTATTTCCTATTCTTTAAAATGAGATAAATAGGCTGGAAGAGCTCTACAATCTATTCCAGGACTAAGTAAATGTATGAATCATTTTAAAATACTGGATTATTTTCTATTTTTAATATATTACATCTTATTTATTAATATTCCCAAGAGGAAGACAAACTGAACAGTGTCTGGAGTAGGGTAAGCAGGATGGTAAAAATTCTTCAGACTATGACATAGGAAGGTTGAAGGAGATAGTGATATTTATTGTGGAGAAGAGAATAATCAGGGTAGATCTGACAGCTGTCAAATATTAGAGGAGGAAGGATTGAAGTCATTCTGTTTGGTCTCAGAGGGTTAACGTAGGAGCAATTGGTAGATATTATAAAGAGGGAGATTTAAGCTTGTGGGGGTGGGGGGAAACACACCTTCCTAAGAGCTAGAGTCCCTATGCATTTGTCTTAAATAAATGATGAATTCTGTAAGATTCTTCAAACTTTTTCATAGCTTGCTATGTGTCAACTATTCTACATAAGATAAAGAGTGATTCCTAGAAGCAGGGATCATTATACTGGTTTAATTAGGTCTTATATCTTTGTGTACTATCACTCCATGTCTGTCTCCTACTATGACATGGTCATGCCCTTCAGAAATACCCTTTGAGTTAATAAATTCATTAATTTTTTAAAGTTACAAAATTTTTAATTTTCTTTGAAGTTTAAGAGTGATTAAAATAATTTAATGATTATATCCATCGACAGCAGCCTGATTCTACAGACAAACTGAGGGACAGGAGAGAATGAGACATCCTGCTTCTTTTCCTTTGTGAACAATTTAGTGGCAAATTTCCATTCAAATAACCACTGTGACTACAGATAATCAAAGGGATCAAAAATAAGTGAAAAGAATGGCATCCTAAAATGCAACATTTTATTTTTAGAGAGGAGTGCTTCTTATGTATGAACGTTTATTTCAATATTGAACTGGCATCATGGGAAGATGATACTTAGGAGAAAGCTGTATGCAATAGCCACTTCCCCTAGATCAGAAAGGAGCCAGGAGAATACAATGGTGAATCTGTTGTAAGCCAATTAAATGGCTGCTACTTGTTATTTTTGTATTTGTTATTTTTTTTTTTAATTTTAGACGTAAATACTAAAACTTAAATATCCAAGAATAAAAGAAACATCTTCTACACTTAAATACAAAATACAAAAAAATCATGTCATATGCACAGTAGAACATGAGAAGATTCAAAATATATAGCAATAAACTTCCATTTCAAGAAAACCTATATAATAAACACTGCATATTGTGTTGAGAACTGTCCATCTTTGCTTCCTTGTAGGTTTCTTTTGTTCTCTGCTGTTCACTTTTTACTTTCTACTTCCCCCTTCCTCCCTCCCATCCCCAGAAGGCTACAATTAAGCATGTATCTATTTATATATTGATATAGATACATACATACACATATACATAAATAGACATACATACTTACATACATACACAGATTTATATTTTCCCTAACAAATTCTACTCCTTATCTTTGCTTTTATGTTTGTGCATCTCTCTTAGTTCCTATCCTTCCCAACTCCTTTACTTTATTTCTACCCTCTACCTTGCCCTCCTATTACTTAACTTCCCCCCACCAAGGATCCCTCCCTTATACTTCCAGTCTCATAAATCTACTACACACCCTTTACTCCCTCACCCTCCCCTCTAAAGATCGCTCCCTTATTCTCCCAAGGATCCTATTCTTATCCTCCCATTCCCATTAATCTAAACACTCTTCTATACCTTCCTGTAACCTATTCCCTCAGCCTCATCTCTAGAGATCCTTCCTTTATCCTCTCCCTCCTCCCTATCCCCTTAGCATTTTATTTCTTTCTGAATTTAGAAGACTTGTGTACTCTTCTACATATATATATATGTGTTGTTCCCTCTTGAACCCATTCCCCAAGAAAGTAGATTTCCAGAACCAACGGCCCTTCTCCCCCATTTAATTCCTCTCTGTCAGTTCTTCCTTTCACTTTTCATTTGTATAATTACTCTTTTCAGCTGTTTCTGAACAGTTTTACTTTTTAAAGTCATATCATACTCAGGCCTGCCTCAATTCTTCTTATGAACTACCTGATTATTAATAACAATCTTATATTTTACATACATAAAAGGTAAATGGTCTGTTCTTATTGAGTCCCTTGTAATTAGTCTTTGGTTTTGGTATGTACCCTGTATTTCTCTTGGCTCTTGTATGTCAAATTTTCTATTGAGTTTGGTGGGTTTTTTGTTTGCTTTTTTTTTAACAAAGTCCTGAAAGTCTGACAAAACATTAAATATACATTATTTTCATTCAGGATTGTGCTTAATTTGCTGTGTATAATATTTTCAGCTGGAACTCCAGTTCTTTTGCTCTTTGATATATAGTGGTCCAAGTACCTGCTATCTTTTAATGTCACTGCTGCTAGGCCTTGTGTAATTTTAATTGTGGCACCACCACATTTATTTATTTTTCCTTGCTCTTCATAATATTTTTTCCTTGAGATAATTATTTCAGAATTTGACTACCATATTCCTGTGGGTTTTTTCTCATAGGATCTTTTTCAGGTGGTGATCTTTCTATTATTCTTTCCTGCCTTGTTCTAATGCTTCAGGACATTCTTCTTTAATTATTTCTTGTATTGTTGTATTAAGATTCCTAGTCCAATTTTTCTTATGTTTTCTTTTCTTGATCTTTTCTCTAGAGCAGCTGTTTTTTTTATGAGATGTTTCACATCCTCTTATTTTTTTTCTGTGTTTTTTTTTCATTCTTTCTTGATCTCTTATAGCTTCACTGGCTTCCCCATTCCCAATTCTGATTTTCACAGTCATTTTCTTCCTTAAGATCCTGGATCTCCTTTTCTAATTGGTTGACTTTCTTTTCATGATCTTCTTGTTTTTCTTGGATTGGTTTTTTTCCCCTCAAACTCTTCCATTTTTTAAACTCTTTTTTAAAGTTCTTCTTTGAATTTTTGAGGGCAGGTGAACATTTGATGTTATTATCTAGAGTACAAGAGATGTTTCTTTTCTTTTATACCCTCCTATGAAAATGAACCCCAGTCTTCTATATTCCTATAATAACTCTCTATGGTTGTACTCTTTTTACTTTGCCTGTTTATTTTTTTTCATTTGTAACAGCTTAGTTTTTGCAATCATCTCTAGTCCTGGGGTACGGGGGATGGGGCCTCTAGCCTCAGGTCCTCCTTCAGTTCTGCCCTCTGGCCTAGAACAAAAACCAGGACCCCCAGTCTCCAGTAAATTCCCACAGCCAGTGGCATGCCTGTATGACTGCTTCAGCATTCACTAGGCATTTGCTAGTTTCTTCTTTCTTCCCAGGCTCATCTCCACAGCACAGCAGGGTATGGTGTTCCTTGATAGCAGAAGTTCCCTTGATCATCCCTGGCTCAGCCACCCAACTCTCCTCACTGTCCCAGGGGTAAATGTTCTTGTGGCTGGGGCCAAGGCAGCCTCCCAATCCAGCTAACCCCAGGGCTTGATGCTTGTTGTTTAAGTGAATCTAGCCTGGAGGTGTTAACTCTTCACAGGATCCAAACCTCATCCTGAGATTGTTCTTCAGAACTTCTCGGATTGTCCCTAAAGGACCTCTGTTCTGTCCCTACTTTTATTTACCACTCTATGTTTGCCCTGAGGCATTTATTTTATTTCTTTTTTGGGGGAAAATCTTGAGAGCTTGGAATTTTCTGACCTACTTTACCATCTTCCTAGAAACCTCTTCTGTATCTGTTAATTATTGAAGAAAAAGGAGTTAACATTATAATTGTACCCCCCAAAAGATCACATCTGGGGAACTATATTCATTTCTTACCTCTATAGTTGAAGAAAGACATTGAAAACCCAAGGCTTCTGAAGGACAGAAGGTAAGATCTTACAGAGCTTTGAACTCATACCAGTTGAGGATTAGTAGGAAAAAAAAATAAACTGGAAATATACTTTGAAAAGAGAATACAGTGAGATTTCTTGAATTATTTGAAGGACATTCATGTGCAGGAGAGATTAGATTTGGATTTTTTTTTTTTTTTTGCTCTACAGGACAGAACTAGGAACAATGGAAGTTACAGACAAGCAAAGTAGGGTTTAATGTAAAACGACAACAACAACAAAACAACAACAACACAAAGAAATACAATAAAACCATTTTTAAAAATAACAGCTATCCCAGTGTGGAATAGAACTTCCTTGGGAAGTAGTGAGTACTTAAAATGCTTCATTAAGAAAAAAAATAGATAACTGCTTGTCAAATAGTATGTAGGGGGATCATTTTTTCAGGTATAGGTTGAACTGCACGTTCTTGAAGTCCCCACATAATTAGGACATTATATGATTTTCTGAAAAAAATATTTAAAAGATACAATGCTTTAAATGTGACATAATTCAACAACTTACCAGCCCTCTCTATTTTGATAAATTCACATTCATACTTTGAGTAATTGTGAAGGTATCATAATGGATTCATTGCTTTCTATTTGAAGCTTTATATGAGTATACATTTATGTGCAACTACAAGAGAGAATATTTCATAGTGGGTAGAGAGCTAGCATGGGAGTTAGGAAGAATTTAATCATGTGACCATGGAGAAGGAAGTTAACAATTCAGTGACACAACTTTAAATAAAGGGGTGTATGAATTACTTGGGGCAAACAATTATTTGCATATGGATTCATGTTATAATAGGAATGATCACGTGTGTCAGCTTCTCCTGACAATTTTTGACACAGAAAATCTAATGAAACTGGGTTAAACTTATTTCCCTTCTATTTAGCTTTCTCTCTTTCTCCCTCTCATTCTCTGCTTCTCTCTCTCCCTCCATAATATATATGTAATGGACAAAATCCAAGGAAATGTGCAAAAACTGTAGCTCTTGAAGAGCACCCTCCAATGACTTTTAGAGATGTTGTGACAAACGTTAGTGTAAAAGAGTTGAATGTTTCAAAAATAATGAAGGCCACTGTGAAGGAGTGCAAACTCACCTTACCCATTCTATTAAGGAGGCACCAGGTGTTCATTCTTTATTATATCCCCATACTTTGGACAATTTGCCATTTCCCCTAAATCCATAAACTCCACCCCACCTTGAATCTAGAAAGAGTTATCAAATCAATATTAACTCATTCTGCTTCTAGAATGGTATCACACTCAATGGCATCACTGTCTGTGACAAGGTGAATGGCCATACCATTCTCCTATTTATGTTTTTCCCCCAATTAGAATGTAAACTCCCTAAGGGTAGAGACTGTTTCACTTTGTAATTTGTATTCTCAGCACCTAGCACAGTCCTTGGCACATAGTAAGCACATAATAAATGCTTTTTCTTTTCAACTGCAATATGGATGTAGGTCATCTGGCTATAAACTCATGCTCTTTCCACTGAACCATGGTACAGTTAACTTCCAAATACTATTACCATTTAATCTGCACTTTCTTATAAATCAAATTTCCTTATATGGAGCTTTACAAGAAAGAAGACATGGATTATAAGTACATGCTTTGGTTGTAGTTATCCTCTCTGGACTTCCTAGTAGCTCAGTGACACACATTGGTTGAGTTCAGCTCAACTACTTACCTTTTTTTTTTTTGGCAATGTTTAACATATCTCATCATTTTCTATGTCCATATCTATGGAATTCACAGCATGATAGTGTCTCAGATCATTGGTTCCCCGGGTATTTCAGAGGCCATCTAACCCATCCCCTTCATTTTAGATTGCTAATTTAAACTTATCATGACAAAGTCTCTACACCCAAAGCCAAAAGGAAAAGAAAAAGCAAATGGGACTGATGGCATCGGTCTTTTATCATACTTTTCATTTAGAGGATTGGTGACATAGTATTTGAACTTAAAAGAAATGGAATTTTCATCTCTGGAATTCCTGACAGAGGCTACCTGTGTTTTCCAATTTGCTGTTATTTCTACACACAAAAATGACACTGAGAAGCCCTTTATCTGAACAGAAGGGATAGCAAGAATGAAAAATAACTGGTAGAAAGTCTGCATAGTCCTTTGAAATCCAAACTATGTTCAAGTCAAGAAATATATATTACACCCCTACTATATGTCAAGCATTGTGCTTAGCCCTGAAGATACAAAAACAAACAAATAAACCAAAATAAAGTCCTTCCCCTCAAGGTCACAATGTAATGGAAGAGAAACATCTTAACAACTATATAGAAAAAGATATATACAGAACAAACTGGAGATGATCTAAGGGGGAAGGCTGTGCTTAAAGGAGGAGCAGGAAAGGGTCCTTGCAAAAGATAGAACTTTAGCTGAGATCTAGAACCCCAAGTGGGCCCTCTGTGCATAATTTATTAGGGAAATATGGACAAGAGACATCTGGGTTAAGGGATCTTGTTAGAAGCATGTGAACTACAATACTGATGAGTATATCCTCACGTATGAGACCAAAGATTCATCTAATTAAGCTTTAGAAAGAATCTACCGCTAATTAACCATTTTGAGCACTGAAGCTGACTAGTAGGTTAGTTTTTTTGAGAATTCAGTAATTATCATAGCCATTGTAGGATGATATGAGGTAGACAGAATTCAAGTTCATACTCATGGACCCACACACCATAATTAAACAAAGTCTGAGAATGCCATCATCCATGCTTCCAACTTTCTGTCCTAGTATTGAATCTGACCCTCACATTCAAAGAAAGAGAGGCCAAATCCACTGCTTCAGAACACATATAGTGGGAGGTCAAAATGACTGTAGAAGAGTTGGGTAGCTCTTTCTTCTCCTCATCCTCTTTCTGCCATTATATTTATAACATTTCCCTCCTCAAATAATGGTTTCATAAGACCATCAGTGTTAATCTATGGTTGAGGAAATACAGTCCTTAGTATCTTGCTAGAAGAGGATGCTGCTCAGGATTCCACCCCCTTTCCTGTCACCTGTGTCAGGTTGCTTCCAGTTTCCATAATTCCTTTTGTCTGTCAGGTTCCTATTTTGAGATGTTCATATGTTTCAAATGTAAAGCTCCACCCCTTTTCTTCTGAGAGGGTGCAGAGGATAGAAGAAGAAGAAGAAGAAGAAGAAGAAGAAGAAGAAGAAGAAGAAGAAGAAGAAGAAGAAGAAGAAGAAGAAGAAGAAGAAGAAGAAGAAGAAGAAGAAGAAGAAAGAGGAGGAGGAGCAGGAAGACACAGAGGAGGAGGGAGGAGGGAAGAAAGAGGAGGGGGGAGCATCGTTAGCATTTATGTAGTGCCCCAAGTTTCACAAGTCACTTACTATTATCTCATGTGATCCTCACAACAACCCTATGCTGTAGGGACTATTATCATCCTTGTATTACATATGATGATACTGAGGAAGAGAGAGGTTAAATGTCTTGCCTAGATCCCACCTCTAGTAATGGCTGCAGGCAAAGCTTGAACTCAAGACTTCCTACTTCCAAGCTTAGCTCTGTCTCCTGTGCCATGCCACCTACCTGCCTACATCATGGCAGTCATGGGGACCAAGTAAGGCATAAAAGAAAGACCACTTTGTTACTTAGAGTAAAATTTCTAATGAGAAGAGAGAATATAGTGAAGCTTTTATCTTTTTTTCCCCTAAATGGGATAGTGGGTAGAGAAATGGCCTTGGTACCAACAAGACATGAATTTAAGTCCTGCCTCTGACATATGCTGGCTGTGGGATCCTGGGTGACTCACTTAACTCTCTGTGTTCTAGGCAACTAAGACATATGCCACAAGGATGTGCTGAGTGATATTGGCAGAGTTTCCCCATCCTGGAGTTCCTTGTAACAAGAAAATTACAGGTCCCGTCTTTATCCCTTTTCATCCTAGAGGTCCCAAATTGTTGTGAAAATTAATTATAATTGCTCTAGTCAGTTCTCCATAACCAAAGCCAACTCAACAAAGTATAACAGTCCATTACCTTCCATTTTGAAAATACAATCTAGGAGTTAATTCTAATTATAGATAATATCTCCTTCTGATGCCTGATTTGACATTTAGCTGGATTCTCAAGTTGTCTAAGCTTCAACACTGACTTTTCTCTAAACTGCAAAGAGAATATGTAAAGTATATAAAGGAAGTGGGATATATAACAAAAGATTAATTCAAATAAGTGGCAGTGACCTTTAAGAAGAGTGTCAGCAAGTCTAAAGAACTAAATCCTTGAATGAGCTGAGCCTTCATAACAAGTGCCAGTGGCACCACAGAACCATTTATAATGGGGCATGGGAGAATAAAAATAGAGGAATGATAATCCCACTACATGGGGAAGATGTTAGAACATTACACAATGAGAGAAAATAGACATCGGTTATTATTTTGAAGCTTCTTATTATAATTGACATTTACCTACAAGATAACTGCTTAGTTTCATTTGGTTCCATTTAAATTATGGGCTTATTACACAAGCAGCTGTTTTCTGATTCAATAGAGGAAAAAAAATAGTGATGGTTAATAGGACCCAACATAGATACCAAAGATCAAGTCATGACAAACTAATCCCAGCTCCATTTTGATTAAAAGATTTCATTGATGTTACTTTAACTCAAGAATCAATTTCCAGTAGTACCTCCTGTACCAAGTAATATCCTTTAAAGCTCATATCCTCTTTTTATTTGCCAGTCAATTAACATTTAATTAAGTACCTACTATGTGTCATACATTGCATTAAGCACAACAAAGAAAAGGAAGTTAGTCATTTCTCTTAAGAAGAACAACATGTAAACAACTATGTACAAAAAGTGTCTAGACAGGATGAACTGGCAATAATCAACAAAGGGTAGGCATTAGTATTAAGGGAGATTGGAAAAAGGTTGGATTTTTAGCTGGGACTTAAAAGAAGCCAGAGTATGAAGATGAAGGAGAACATTTTGGTAGGCTTCACAAACTCACGAATGTTGGAGGAATTAGAGTTAGGGACTAGCCTTATGATTTCATTTCTATAAGGAATTTCTTGATCAGGAAATTTCACCTACCGATGTTAGTCAGCACCTTCTCTGCAAATCAAAGTCTTATTTAACCTAGAGTAGTGAGAAATCAGGTGGCTTACAAAAAGTCACAAAGACAATGTATGTCAAAGGCTGGAATTGAACTCAGGTCTTCGTGGCTTTGAGCATGATTCTGTCTCAACTACACCACATGTACACTCTTGGAAAGTAATATAGACATAAGGGATCTTTACTTCGGCAACCCATTTGACAGAATTTATCATGACATTTTTGTAAACAAGGCAGAGGAATGCAAAGTAGCTATGAATACCTTCAAAAAGATTTATTGCTGATTGAAGAACAATATCCAAAGAGAGTCAAAAAATAAGGATTAGTGTCAACCAGAAGAGAGCTTGTTAGGAGGATTGTGATGCGCTCTGTCTTTGACTCTATTGTAGTCTATTTTTTTAATCTTGTGTAAAGACATAGATGACATGCTTTTCAAATTTGCAAATGACAGTATTTTTCAAGGGAAAGCTAAAGTGTTGGGAAACATAACATAGATTCAGAGAGATTCCAACAGCTTGAAAGATGGAATGAAACTCTAACCATGGATTTTAACAAGCATAAATGGAAAGTCAGGCATTTAGGTAAAAAAAAAATTAATCAAAAAAAACTTATGCAAGTCAGAATGAGGGAGGGGTTTGTCTTTCCTACAGTTGACATGAAAAAGGGATCACTGTTTTAGTTTATTGGAGGCTCAGTATTCAGGAGCAACGGCAAGGGAACAAGTGAGTGATTCTGCAGTATCCCCTAGGAGAAAAGTATCCAGGTGATGTAAATGTAAGAGCCATATTACACTTTGTAAGTCAGACCACAGCTTGAACAGGGTGCTCAGTGGTAGGTGATACAACATGAAAGGGACACTGGCAAATGATAAACTATCCAGAGAAGAAAAATCAGAAATGAATCTTGTGTTTTATGTCATAAAAGGAATAAGTCAAGAAACAAGGTCTCTTTTGCAGGGAGAGAAGACTTTTGGAAGGACTGAAAGAAGACACTTTTAAGTTCTGACAAACGCCTTTGTTGAAAAGTGATTTTCTATATTCTTTGTAGCTCCATTGGGCAGTCAGTCATTCCAAATGGATTTATTAGTGGCTGGCTGTATTTCAGTCACTTTGCTAAGCACTAAGGATATGGAGCAATGAGGATTCAAGTCCCTCCCTCAAGGAGTTCACTTCAGTGAGGAAGACAGCATGTATTTAAATAGGTGTCTCCAAGTGAGATACCTAGAAGATGGGAATTAGTGTCAAAAGAAAAAGTGCTAACAATGGATGAGGCCTGAAGAAAAAACTAGGAAAACGTTTTTGCCGGTGGTAGGATTTGTGTTCAGCCCTGAAGGAAGCCAGCAGATAGAAGATAGGTGGGAGAACATTGTAGACATTTTGGGCAGCCATTGAAAGGGGGCAGAGTAGGAATATAGAGTGTGTTTGGGAGGAAAACCAAGAGGCCAGAGTCTGAATGACAATGAAGTAATATCTGTAAAGTACTTAGCACAGTGTCTGGCATGGAGTAAACAAATTGTAATTCTTATGCCTTTTACTTCCCTTTCATAATGTGGAGGAGAATAAAGCATAAGAACAAAACACAACAAAAAACTAGAGAGCTAGGAAGGGGTCAGGTTGTGAAGGGATTTAAATGCTAAACAGATGACTTTCAATTTGTTCCTGGCAGTCACAGGATGCCACTAGAATTTATTGATTAGGCAGGTGAGATGGCCAGACATGAGCTTTGGGGAAATTACTTTGGTGAATGAGTAAAGGATGGATTGTAGTAGGGAGAGACTTGAGGCAGGGAGACCAAAAAGAGGATTATTGTAATAGACCACCTGAAAGATGATAAAGGTCTGTACCATAATAGCATCTATGTTAGTGGAGAAAAGGAGACATATATGGTGGACGATGTGGTGATAGAAATGACACAACTTAATAGTAGATTAGATATGTGAAGTAAGAGAATGTAAAGAGGAAGATATGATTTGAAGGGCATGGTGGTGTCCTTGATAGTAATAGGAAATTTGGGAAAATTAGATGGTTTAGGGAGAAAGGTAAGGACTACTGTTTGGGACATGTTGAATTTGATATGATTTTTGAACATCTAATTTAAGATATTTATTTGATGATGAGGTACTAGAGATCAGGAGATATTAGGTCTGCATATATAGTTCTGAGAATCATCTATATAGAGATAATTGTTGAATCTACAGGGGTTGATGAGATCACAAAATGATATGGCATGGAAGGAAAGAGAGAGAGGGACAGAGGGAGGAGGGGGGAGGGGAGGGGAGTGGAGTTGAGGGGAGGAGAGTCGAGGAGAGGAGAGGAGAGGAGACAAGAGGAGGAGAGAGGAGAGGAGATGAGAGGAGGAAAACTAAAAGAGGACAGAGGCTTGTAGGACAGCCACAGTTAGTAAATATGGCCTGAAGAAGATGCAGAAACAAACACTAAGAAGAAACAGACATACAGGTAGGAAAATAACCAAGAGAAAGCAATGCCATAAACAGAGGGCAGATAACATCCAGGAGAATAAAAAAAATCAACAATTTCAAAGGTTACAGAAAGGCCAAAGATGTTGAGAACTGAGAAAGGACCATTAGATTTGGCAGTTAAGAAAACACTGGTAACTTTGGAGAGAAGAGTTTCATTTGAGTGACAAGATTAGATGCGATATTGGATGAAACTAGTACACAATTGGGAGGAGAGAAAGCAGTGTTCCCATATATAGTTGGTTTGCTCAAAGAATTTAGCTGAGAAGGGAAGAAAGGATATAGGGCTATACCTAGCAGGGACTGTGGAATTAAAAGGGTTTTTTAAAGTATGGGGGAGATATAGGTATGTTTCTGGGCAGCAGGGAAGGTGAGAATACTATAGAGTGATATTAAAGATTAAAGGGAGCCCGTGGAAGTGATAAGGGAGAAGATCTGCAAAGACAGATGATAAGGAGTGGATTTACCTTGGAAAGGAGATGGGCTGCCTTTTCATAAGAGAGGGATGAATGAGGAAACATTGGGAAAAGATGTTTGAATGATGTGAGATGGTAAGGAGGAGAGGAAAAAAGGGAGCTCTGGGCAAATTGCTAACAATTTTTGTTGAAATATGAGGGGAGATCCAAGGATAAGTGGCTGGATGATAGGGTGGCAGAGGAGGCTTGAACATCAATGAAAAAGTTTTAATTGCCTTTGGAGTGAAAGGCGTAGTAAGTCAATTTGATATTGGCTTGCTTCAGTACGTACCTAGTCGAGATTACGTGAAATAAGTTTCCAGTGAACCTGATCCATACAGTTTCAGGATTTCCTCTAGTTCTGCTCAGCAAAATGGTAATCGGAAAAAAGAAGGTAGATGCAGGAAGTAATCCAAGGATATATTTTAGCAAGGCATGATACATGACAAGATAAAGGGAAGAAGGATTGTTTTGTGTTGATGACAGGTCAGGGCTAAACTAATTTTCTAAAGGGGCCAGATGAGGAATGGAGACAGATATAACTGTAACAGGGTTGATGACTTGGGGAAAAAATTGAGGGAATGAGAGTCTGGAGTTCATAGGTAAGGATTAAGAATAGTTTTAGGGGACATAATGCATTAGGAAGGACAGAATGATAAAAGATTGGAATTGTAGACAAAAATGGTGTACATAAGCACAGAAGTGGAACAGTGAATTATGGCAGATGAAAGGTAGCTGAGTGGAGGAAGACTAGCTCATGACAATCGAGCAGATTATGAAAGTGTGTTGTGGAGGTAGCTGAGAGAACATCAAGCTGTATATGAAAGTCCCTAGCATGAGAGTAGGAGTTGAGACAAGCCAGGACCAAGGGACAAAAGTTACAGTAAGACATTGCAGCTAGGTAGGTTAAAATCACAACTTTCTATCAATTACTGCTTTCCAAAAAATTGTGTGAACTGACTTGTGAAATCAGTTTCCTGTTGCTTGAGCTTTTCAGCCAAAGAATGGATGATTATCCATCAGGCATGTTATGAATGAAGGGCTTTATGAGGTAGAAGGGTAGAATAAGTGACCTCTGAGTTTTCTTCCATCTCAAAGAGTCTGAAAGTATAAGAATTTGATTGATCTCTGGAAATGGTTCCCTTTCAACAGAATAATTCATGCTTATGTTTAATAGTGTTTTAGTTGTTTGTTTCTTTGCTCTTTAATAACATTTTGCATTTCCTTTGGTGCCTTACATAGTTTCCATTTCATAATTGCAGTTTTTGACAGGGCTTTATTCTGGGGGGAAAAAGCCAAAAACCCAACAGCAACAACACCAGCAGCAGCGACAACAACAACACCATGAAGCCAGGCACTGGCACCCATTTTTTCTCAATATTTTATTTATTTTAAAAAATCGTTCTTCTATAGACAAAACATTAGAAACCATTAAAAATGGAGGCTAGTAGTCACAAACATTGGGAGAGAATATGTAAGTGCATTTTCATAATGTGGGTAACAAGCATTTAACATAAATTAATCCCTAATTCATAATGCAAATTTGTTAATTACCTAATTTATGCCAAACAGGATCATAGCTCTAAAGCTTCAGGGCACATTGAAGATCATCTGGTCTGTGCCAATTATTTTGCATATAAGGAAACTGAGACTTGGAAAGATTAATTCCTTTCCCCAAGGCCAGTAAGCATCAGAGATAAAATTTGAACCCAGACCTTCTGCTTTCATAGGCAGCAGTCTTCCTTCTACTATACTATGTCCCTGGATTCAGAACTGCTGGATTCTCTGTAGGTCACATTGGGGTTTAAGGTTGGTGAATTCCCAAATTCAATATGATTAACACTATAGTGGGTATGTGAGCTTTGATCCACCATAGTCATATATTACATATATTACTATGAAGCAAATTCCAAACTCCCCGATTCATACTATGGTCAGAGGAAGATGAAGAGAAGGAGGAAGAGGACAAGGACAAGGAGGAAAAGAGTTAACATATGAGACACAGTTGTGGCAAATTGAACAGAATCATACATTTAGGGTCACAAAGACCTAAGTTAGAATGCCAAGATGAATACTTCAGAGATGGGTGACCCTGGTCAAACCATAGAGCCTCAGTTTCCTCATCTGTAATATGAGAATAATATTAGTGCCTATTTCACAGTTGCTGTGAGGACCAAAAGAGAAAATTTATGGAAAGCATTTTGCAAGCCTTAAAGCTTTGTAAAAATATTGGCTTTTATAATTAGGGTAACCTTTGGCTGCAAAGGTCAAGAAAAGGTAGAAGATTATAGGTAAGTACCGATTTTGGGCTGACTTACCCAGAATACACTGAGGTGAAATGGAAGAGCTAATGATAATGCTTGAACCTGCATTTCTGTGCACATAGAGGTATACATAGATACACACACACATTTATACACACACATATACACATATACACACGTACATACACACATATGTACATATACATATATACTCTATATGCTGTGTATCTGCTCTTTCTACTATATATTAGATATATAATAAATCAATAATAGATAAGTTTACGTATAAATATATGAATTACATATTAAAATTGTTATATATAACCAGAAATTCAGTCATACTTTGGTTCAAACATTATCATTAGCTCCTCCCTTTCGCCTCAGTCTGTGTGTATGTACATACATGTGTGTGTGTGTGTGTATGTATGTATGACTATTAAGGGCAGATATCAGTTACAGGAATAATGTCATTTGAGTTCATTAATGACTATATCCCAACACTTTCCCCTGAGAATATCCTGTGAGGCAGTGATGACAAGCATCATTGAAGCCATTATACTTATAAGTAAAATGAGGCTTAGGCAGATGGATCATCTTGCCCAACATGACCCTTGCCAATAAGTGTCTAAGCTAGGACTGGGGACTTAGATTCCTGTGGGCCTTGGGGAACCATTTGCCCCGACAAACTATCCGATTTTTGTTGAGCAGCGAGAAGGCTAATGGCTAATTCTTCTCCAATGAGATGAGATTGTGTTCTGAGAATGAGATTTTGTGATAGGATGAATATTGGCTCAGTGGTGAGGAGAGGACAAGAGAGTTGGGGAAAGTGGAATCAGTCATATTTGGTAGTTGATTGCAAATTTGAGGTAATAGGGAAAGAAAGATCAAGACTAGGGACATATGCTCAAATTGACATAAGGAAGCCTTTGATGAAGCTTGGTCCTTTCTCTGCACCTTATCCTATGAAACATGTCTAGAGCACCCACATCACGCATGTAACAGGATGCATGTTGAGTCCCACAATACTCTCAAGTGTAGCCTCAGCCAGATTAAAATGTAATTGGGAAATATTTAACAAAATCAATCAAAATATAATAGAACATAGTTAATGTTAATATGTAGTTTACTAAATCAATTTGTCTGCAGGGATCCTCATGTTTGGCTTAATACCCCCATTTCTATTTGTGGTCTAGAACACTGAGGAGTTAAGTGACTTGCCTAGGGTTACATAGCAAGTATATGTCAGAAGGAAGACTTGAACCAAAGTCCTCTGTGATCTGAGTCCCCAACAATACGGCTCCCTCTGCAGAAGAATTAGAGAAAGCCAAGGTTTTGGACATGTGAGAATGACTGAACAGTGATTCAAGTGAAGTCCTAAGATTTTGGTGGAAAGACAATAAGCTCTGGCTTGTATATAATAAACTTAGGTTGTGACAGGAAGTTATTTATTAGCAATGTCCCAAAGTCAATTGAAGATGCAGGAAAACTCAACAGAGAGGTCAGAAATGAAGAATCAAAATGGGTACCATCTTCTTATAGAAAGTAGTTGAAGTCATGGTATAACATATTTTTTTCCAAGGAAGAGAATTTAAGAAGCTTTCTGTGTAGTGGTCTTGGAGTCAAGGAAAATCTGGATATAATCCATGCCTTGGACATGAACTGGCTGTTGGACGATGAACACATTAACTTTTTTGAGACTCAGTTTCCTTATTTTAAAAGTGACTTTTATAATAATACCAGCCATATATATTTCAGAAGATTGTTGTGAGGGTCAAATGTGATAGTAATCTCTAAAGGACATAATAACCTTAAAACTTTATTTAAATACCATTTACTATTGATCAATTTTCTTATTTGTTTTCTGGAGTGACTTTGATTACATTGCTGGAGGGAACTGCCCCAGTGCAATGTCCTTGACCAATGCAGACCTGAATATTTTTTGGCAGCTTATACTATCCTGGAATTTGCCTGGGTCACTAGAGGTGAAGTAACTTTAGGGACTTAGATGGCAGATGAGGGCAAAGTCCTGAGGAATGTCCCTATTTAAGATAAAAGACACAGAGTCAGAACCAGAGCCAGAGAAGTAATATAGAGGTAAGCGGAAAGAGAAGAGTGGAGAGAAGAGAGAATATTCAGAACAAGGGGGTTCAACATAGGCAATGAATGTTATAAGAAAGTGAAGGGTAGTGAGGAAAGAAAAGAGGCTGTTATCATCATCCATGACTTTTGAGAGAGCAGGCTTCATCTACTGGAAGAGGAGAAGAAAGATCACTAGTGACTGAGGAAAGAGGAGGTTAGCATCCAGGACATAACAGCTGAAGACTGAAAACAAGCTCAGCCCCTGGATTTAGTGATCAGAATGCTATTAATCTGTTTCAGGGGGATCGGAAGAAAGTGGCAAGAGGTTGAGGAGAGAGCGGGAGCTTGGGAATTTGTTGTTTTTCAGTCATTTTTCAGTCATGCCCATCTCTTTGTGACCCCATTTGTGGTTTTCTTGGCAAAGATATTGGAGTGGCTGGCCATTTCCTTCTCTAGCTCATTTGACAGATGAGGAAATTGAGGTAAACAGGATTAAGTGACTTGCCCTGGGTCACACAGCTAATAAGTGTCTGCTTAAGTCTTCCTAATTCCAAGCCCAACACTATCCACTATGCCACCTAGCTGACCTCAGGTTAGGAATTGGAATTGTATTTTTTGAACCTAGGAAAAGAGAAGAAAAATGCTGGGATTAAGCAAGACAAAATCTGGGTTCAGCCAGAGCAAGATTTAAGATTCAGAGTAGTTTCCTACTAAAAGATCACCTGGCAGGATAAGGTACCAAACACTGAGGTCCTTATTTGAAATAAACTGCTTCAGAGAACACAACTCTGATGGGCCAGTCATGTTGTTCAAATGCAAAATATACGCTTTCCAAAAGACCATTTTATGGAGAACTCACACAGGGCAAGCCATACATGGTGGTCAGAAGAAATGATACAAGGACACTTGTAAGGTCTCTCTCAAGAACTTTGGAATTGATTTGAGACATGGGAGATGCTGGCACAGGACCCCTCAGCATGGCATGCCCACATCAGAAAAGGTGCTGTGCTCCATGAGCAAAGCAGAACTGAAACAGCTCAAAGGAAACACAGGATGCGCTAATTTAGAATATTCAACCCAAATGTTCATGTGGACTATTTGTAACTGACCCATGGTAGAGCATTCCAAACTAGTATTGGTCTGATCAGCCATAGTCAGACCCATTGAAACTTGACTCCAGCATAGTTTTGTCACTTTGGTCCTCTTTGAGAACGAACAACCACCAACCAACCAACCAATCTGGCTTTCCAATGAGTCAACCTCATGTCCCAGACTACCTTTCCACAACTTCCTCTGTGGAAAAAGCAATGCTTTCAATCAACAATTAAAATATATTTGCCACATGCTGGTTCAGAGACAGAAGGAAACCAATGAAATATGTCATGTTGGATTGTAAAGCAAATATCACAAGAAAGCCTCTTTCTATACCCAGCGTATAATAGAAAGGCAATATTTACTATATGGGAACAACCTTTTTTTTGGATTATAGGATTTCTAGGTAGATGAGACTTGAGGAATCATCTAATCTAACCCACTCATTTTACAAACGGAAATAAAGAGCCATCAAGAATTGATTGGGAAGTGTTTGATCTTAGTTCACACACAAAGGAAATAGGAGGCAATGATTCAAACCCAAATCATTTGACCCCTTGCCCTTCCTACTGAACTCCAATGAGTCCATTTTACTTTGAAAATACTATTTTTTTTTCTTTTCTTTTTTAAAAACATTTTATGATTGAACTTTTTTTTTCTTGATATACCCCAAAGGAATTTCATCTTTAATATTGAGAGAAGAAAATACTAACAGGAAATCCAATTAGAGATACTCACTATGGAATGCTGGGCAAGTCATTCAATGCCAAAATGCCTCTTTTTCTTCATCTTTAAGATGAGGGGAGGTGGATTCCCTGGCCTCTAAGGTTCCTTCCATCTCTAAATCTATAATGCCATGAATATATCAAAATACAATTGGGTATTTCCAAAGGCATCCGAGTTGGCTTCATATTTGTTTTCTGGATTTGTTATCTTTGTTTTCCTGCTCATTATGTGCCAAGAGGAGGGACAAGAGGAAGATTAGGGAATGAGAATTGAATACATGGCATGTGCTTCTGTATCCAGTGCCCTGCCACCCATTCCCAGTCACTGATGGATAAATAAACAAACAACAGGTAGCAGCCAAGGCTACAGATTGAAACCTGTGTTGGGGGCGCAAATAGTTCTTCCAGTTTTATCCATAACTGCTGATGACTGCTCCTCATACACATTATGGCATCTCCCACCTTTGCACCATTGACCAGGCAGTGCCCCATCTCTGTAATGTACTTCCTCTTCACCCCCCAACTCACAGAATCCCTAAATCCTTTCAGAACCTAGTTCAGGTGCCATCTCTTGTAGGAAGCCTTTCTTGACACTTGCTCCTCTCAAGGGTTAGAGGTTCCCCTCTGATTTCTTTTATATGATGTTGTATATAATTCATAAGTACCTGTATTCATGTGCCTCCAGTAGAATGTGAACTGCCTGAGAGCAGGGACAGCTCCTGCTGTTCTTTGTGTTTGCAGTCTCTGCTAAGTATCTTGGAGACAGTAGGTGCTTAATAAAGTTTTTTTAATGAATTATCATTCTAATAACTTCTGCTGTATCTATCCTGTGTTGACACCAGATTGCTCTGGGTTAATGCTCTTGTGATATATTCATTAATTTTTCCTCTCTGTCAGAGCCAGAGACTCGGGGATTATATAGTTTTGAGACATAGCATTCTTGGTATTACCTAAGAAACAGAAAGAAGTCAAGTTTTGAGATTGTCTCACAGGCACCAACAGGGGATAATCAGCCTGAAGGTGTATACATATATGCCCATGCAGCCCCCTTAATCTGTTGGTTAATCATATAATGTGCCAGATAACTATATGCAAATGGAGCATTTGGGAAATGAATAATGAAATCCAGTTTGCAAAATTGAATTCCACAAATAATCATTGGATTTTTAGGGTGCATGTATGTCTCTCAATGTAATTAAACTTCAAGATATGTACAAAAGAGTCACCTGTGTACCATGTAAACTCCCACTGTTAACATCAAATGGCAATTTCATTTCCTTTTTTAGTGAAGAAAAAAAAAAAACTGTTCCCTAGACTTTGAATTGTTTCTGTACTTCAGAGATTGAAGTGAAATATCCTTTTAATGATAATTTTAAAAACAGTTCTATTGATCAGGTTTCTCCTTTTGTATTTCCTTTGCAGCACCAGAGCCTTGGGAGGTGTGGAGCTATCTGGTCCTCGTGACCAAGAGTCACATATAATGGAAATTGAATATTTTAAGCATTTTGGAGTTCTAATGATAGAAAAGACCTTTCAGGTGATCTCAACTTCATTTACAAATGGAGAAACTGAGGCTCAGAACAGAGAAGTGATTTGCAAGGCTCACAAATCAGGTCCACACTGAGATTTGAACTCAGTCTCTTGTGTCTTCAGGTTCAGGGCTCTTTAACCAGGATTGTGTTCCCCTAGTTGACCGATTCTCAAGAGCTTTGAGAGATATTGGTTTCGCTTCCCCTTAAAAGAGGGAATCCCACCTGACTCCATCTAATCAACGCCATGTATTTAAGGGACATCTGCTCAGCTTCCTCTGTATTGACTAAAGATGACATAATAAGTTGTATTGTTCCCATATAAAGCTATCAAGCCTATGACCTTGAACTGCTTCCTTTGCACCATGTTGTGACCACCTTAACTCCATGACCACTGTCTACACTGCAAAGAAGTGGACAAGAGTAATATTGCATCTAGGAAAAAAATAAGAACTGCTTAGCCTGGCATTAAAATCTCTTACTGATCCACCCACAGTCGGACTTTCCACATTGAGCTGCCATTACTCTTCCCTCAGGCCCTCTGGGCTTGGGCCAAACTGGACTACTTCCTTCTTTCTGCACTTGTCATCTATTATAACTCCACATCCTTGAACAGACTCCATCCCAGGGCCACACGCCCTTGTCTCTACCTCTTGGAAACCTTTACTTCTTCCAAGTTTCAAACTAGATGCAACTGTCCATAGGAAGAGGGCCCTGACCCTTGCTCTCTCTCTTCAGGTTATTGTCTATTTAATCATTTCTGTGAATATCGTGTCCCCCACAGTAGCTGTAAGTCCCCAGAAGGGCATGGACTTTTTTGTTGCCCTTTGTATCCGGTGCTGCGTACATAGGAACATAGTAAGTGGTAAATAGAAGACTATCGAACCAAATTGAATTACTGAACCTTTGAAACAGGGCTTTACTAAAAGGCAATTTAGCATACTGTATTTTGGGTTCTGTGTGTATGTACCAATGTGACCTCCTCATATGTATAAGTCAGTAGAGGTCAGCATACTAAGAAACAATTGATTGCATTCTCTCTGCATCTCTGGTCCCACTTTACTTTTGGTTCTCTATTTTCAATTATGACTATTTGCATATGGGATAAAGTTCACTTCTCATTTAACCTTGGTATATCCCCTACTACCTAGTGGGGCCGAGTGCTGCTTTGCACATATCAGATGCTTAACAAATACTGAATTGCGTCTATTTGCTCATAATATAAATAGAAGCTCTCAGTAAAAGGCAAACTGTTAACACTGTGTCAATGTAGAGTAAGTTTTGGTTGGTCTTACTATCATGTAGGCCTGATTGGAACACAACAGGTCCTTGACCAAGATCCACTTAATGGCTGTATTTTGGGCCCTCCTAGCTTAGAGTGAATGTCAAGGGTAACTTGCTTCTCTTTGGAACAGCAACCCTGAGAGTCTTCCCCTCCCAGCTTGATTTTTTTTCTTTTTTCTAATTAAAGGGGCCATCTCTTGACTCACTTCTTAAAAAGACCTATTTACTGAATGGGAATTACCTCTCGTTAAAGTGAGTACATTCAAAGGCCTTAACCTAAAAGGGCCAGGGTCTCCCATTGCATCCTGGTTCATCTCCAGTCATCCTGATGAATATCTGGTCACTAGAACCAGATGGCTCTGGAGGAGAAAGTGAGGCTGGTGACCTTACACAGCCCTCCCTCACTCAAATCAAAGTCAACTGCAAGTCATGTCATCATTTCCCTGATGCCATGGTCCTTTTCAGAAATGAAGGACAAACACAAGGCCTGGTGAGAACTATCTGTAGTTTACCTAAGGTCCAGCCTAGTTATATATACATAAGCTATAGACCAGGTGGGCTGTAGGGCAGAAAATTTTTTCAGGCATGGAGGCTCGACTCTCCAGAACAAAGAATTTGTTTGCATGGAGAGGGTCTTAATGCGGATGAAATCTCAGATACCTGATGTTTTGAATTCGATTTGGAATAAATACATACAAGGACAAGCGATGTCTTCAGTGATTATCAATGACTCTTTTTTGTTTGTTTTTTTTTTCCCCTTATGGCATCTATTTGTTCACACAGAGAAGAGAATCTGTAGTTTGACATCATTTCCTGAGATGGCAAGGCTGATGTCTCCATGAAGGCTTAGCTTAACTGTAGCTTAACTAACTCTCTCATTAGCCAAGACAAGCTCACACATGAATAAAGACACACAGACTGACACATACCTATCTATAAACCAATCAACAAGTATTTATTATATTCAGGAATTGTATTAGGCACTAGAGATACAGAGACAAAAATGAAACAGTCCATGTCCTCAAAGAACTTATGGTTAATCAGGGGAGATAGCAGGTGCCCACGTTGATACATACATACATACATATATACATATATATATATATATATATATATATATATATATAATACTCAACACACATGCACACACACACATATAGATGCTGAATAGATACAAGACAATTATAAACCCTATGCTAGGCACCAGAAGGCACTGGAAATCCAAAGACAAAAATAAAACAGCTCCTGCCTTTCAGGCAAGACAAGTCAGTGTCATTCATTCAGATTCTCCTAGTTTCTGGTGCCTAGCACTGCACTAGTTCCTTCCCTCAAGGACATTCCATTTGACTAGTGGAGCTAGTACGTGCATATAGTGATGTAATGGGCATCTGATGCATGGCATACGTCATCACTTGCTAAGATACCATCTTTTGGTGGAAGATGCCAGGCACATGATGCAAGAGGATCATGATCTCATGTAAAGGAAAGTACCTTGGAGAGACTGGCACGGGTGTGAACATTTTATAACTGACTACAACTGGCTAACCAGGGGCTGAAGAAAAGGCTTTTTGATTGGGTACTAAAGCACTCAAATAGGCTTGTTGATTGGAATTGTGGTCTCTTGGCCTCTTTTGCTTCTGAGGGTTTTCATTGATTACTTAGCTCATGCTGTCTAATGAAGAGAGTAGAGTCATCAAACTTTGGCATGTCACAATAATCTGTAAGTCAGATCTAGGGCAGGTTTATAGCTGGCAAGAATGGCCAGGGTACAAAGAACCACCTTCAGGATTCCAGCCCAGCTGACAGATTCATCTTGTTTCAGTCACACTGCATCTGGACATGATATTGTTATGACCAATACTCAGGAGGAACTGAGCTAAATTTAGAGCCTCTTCTCCCAGAGACCAAGGTGGTGTAGGAGAGAATGTAACCAGCAGGTATTGAGGGGAGATGTCTGTATGTTCTTTCTTGCAAAATACATGAAGTAAAGCTTTCTTTGTAAAAGATAGATAATCAATGTTAAGTCATTAAATTGAACTTGCTGGTCATCACGAGGGTGGAAACATAACTGGTAGGCATGAAAGCTCATGCCAGAGGGTACTTAACCCAGAGAGAGTGAAACTATAGTCAACCATGCTACGTTGGTAAACATGATATAAATGCCAGGTGACCCCAGGCATTGTGCAATGCACTGGAGATAGAAAAACAAAAAATATTAAGAGTTTCTACTTCAATCAGTGGAGAGAGCACATGCATATATTTGGCCTACAGAAATAGTTACAAGTACCAGTAGTTTCAGGGTGGGAGGGGGGGGTAGGTCAGAAAACTAAGTACAATAAACTGGTGTGCAGGTTATCGTGGCCAAAGAATGACTCACCAAGTGGAGGAACTACTAGAAATAAGCTTCTCTATCTATACTTAGCTACTATTGTTTTGATAAATGCAACCCAGGCTATTTCTGGAACTTTATTTGAGGTCTCTCTAGAATACTCCAACTTGTCAGAGCTGCAATCCCCTGGCATAGCATTCCAAGAGCCCAGGATGAATGCCACAGTGGAGTTCAAGTCATTGGGGAAAAAAGACTTTGCAGCCAAATCGCAGTGTGAGAAATAAACAATTATGTTGAAACATACCACTGTATTGATCTTTCTGATTTAATTCTTCTGTGTTGCAACACTCACATTCAAACTGCCTAAAACAATGTTGATGTTGCCAATTTCCCTCCAAGAAGCTAAAAAACAAAAATGCTGGAGAGAGATTACTTCTAATCCTCAGTTTACTTCTTTGTAGAAGTAGGAAAAAAAGCACAGATAAGTCATTGTTTTTTTTTTTCTTTTCCCACCAAAGAAAATAAAACAAATAGGTTTCTGGTCTTCACACTTGTTTTATTGGGAAAGAAATAAAATAGCACCACTGTTCTGACAATAGACATGAGTCAAGGAATTTTGAAAATAAATAAACTTCCCAATGATGGACAGATCACAATAAAACTTTTCAGGGTCACCTCAGACTGATGTTTGACAAGGGTACAAACACTTGGTGTCTAATTTCAGGCTGTCAGAATGGTTTTGGTTTTTTGGTCCTGTTTCACCAAATTACTTTTTTTTAACAGGCTTGATAGAAAAATATACAGTTGGGGGTTTAACTTAAATGGTTTAATATTTCTAGTCCTACTTTTACAAAAATTTTTAGATTTCTAGGCAATGCTGACATCAAAAGCCCCAGGCATAAATGACTGGGCCAGTGAAGTATTCATTTTTATAGAAGATAGACTTCAACAAACACAAATCTCTTAGGGATCACCCTAAATGGACTCTCATATTTTTGTTTATTTTCACTTTTAATAAAACCCCAATAACAAAATAAGACCTTTCTGTCAAAAGAAAAGAAAAATCTACCCTTAACTGCCAGGTGGTTTATCCCGATTTATGTGGGAAGGGCTTCAAGTCCCCTTTGAATGTCCTTTCTGAAAATGCCTCCAAAGACATGCAACAGCTACAGATGATGAACATCTGAAATAGCAGGGACTTGGAAACTACTACCAGGTATTCATTTATCTTTGTCATTTAGGTCATATTATCAAATCAGGACAAATATATATCATCCTGGTTGAAAGGATTTAAAATTCCCAAAAGAAGATGATAGGACTGTGCACACAGATATGGTGCGGCATTGATTATCAAGGGGCTAGGATGAGGAATATCAAAATAATTTTCATTTTATCAAAATATAACTAGCATTTATAATCTATATTGGTGGGGTGAGAGATAAAAGAGGTGCTGCTTACTTTATTTGAAATTTCCCATTTCTCCAAAGAGAACCATTTGTAAAAAAAAAAAAAAAAAAAAAAAAAAAAAAGCCTTGTGTTTATAAGTAATGTTCAGAGTACTTCAGGAATCCATTGTTTTCACACTGGCACCAATCAAGATCCTTCTACATCTCTGCAAAGAGTGGTGGTCTTGAAGCATTTCTCTGGCTGAATAAAGGAATCCCCCTCCAGGTAGCCTGGTGACAGACCACTCCAAATACAGCTAGGATGAGCCATACCCACTGTCTTAGTAAAGTAAATTTAGACATACAAAGCCTTAAAAACCCTTCTAATCCAAACCTCTTATGTTGCAACTGGGGAAACTGAGGCTCAAAGAGATTAAGTGACAAATATATGGAAGAAACAGAACCTAAACCCTGGTGCTCTTCTAAGAAATCCAACCGATGATGACTGTAGGACTGGGCACATGCTTTTATCTGCACAATCATATTCTCTTCTATTGATGATTTTCAATTCTTATAATAGGATGACAGTCGCCTCTGTGATGATTTAATAATGGCAACTACATTCAAAGTACAAATAGACTATAACATTTATTCATGTACAGAAAAACAAGAGTTAATTAAATTGGGGGTCCAGATAATAGAGTTAGACCAGAATGGCCCTCAGACTTGGGCTAATTTGAAACCATTGCTCTTTGACTGATTTTTCCAGCTTCTTGGGCTCTTTCCAAGTTTATGCTCTATCTGCAAAACATTTATAAACTCAGAATCACTGCCATGTCACTGTGAGACACCCGAGGGAGGTTCCCATATAGGAAACTGTTTTAATTAGAGCTAAAATTATTGGATAATATAGATAAGCATCTTTTAAGGGATCATGAAGAGTGTGAGTATCCATATTACTCACCTAGGCTCTGTAGCCATAATGGCTTTTGTTTTCTTTGAATGGCTCAGCTTGCCTCATTGAGCCTCTGGACACTGTGGCTTGCTCTTCCGGGGCAGGAGGCCCGGGGAGCATGCCGGGAAGCAGACAACTTCCTGTGTGATGAGTCATGGGGCTGGCTGAGGGGAGGTGTTAGCTCCAGAACCTGGTCTACCCTAGGGGGAGGAGCCAACTCAGGAACCAATCGGCCCTGGTCATTTGGGCGGAGCTTGATGATGTCAGAGACCCTATAAGAGGGGAAGCACCGGATTAAGAGTCACAAGACCCTGGGGTTGGACTACTTAGTAGCTGACCGACTTTGGCATTACTAATGTGAAATCAGCACCAAAAATAATTGACACAGGAGCAGGTTTCTTTTTAGAAGAGGAAGAAGAAGAGGAGCACAAAATTGACAAAGTTGTACATAAACCAGATATGTGATACCTTCTGTTAAGAAAGATGGGATCAGGCTTACATCGCAGAGGAAGCTGCTCAAGTGCCCTGCTAGTAATTCATGCAGCACTAAAGCATTTGAGCCAAAAGTTATGGATCTTTTCCTGCCCTGCTGCCTGCTGCTTTCCAGTTTTGCAGAGGATAGAGTTTCAGTCATCTCCCTTGAAGGCCTGTTCTAGAGAGTGATTATGCCATTTGTGAAGAATGTGGGAAAGAGTTTATGGATTCTTACCTCATCAACCACTTTGATTTGGCAACTTGTGATAATTGCAGAGATGCTGATGGTAAACACAAGCTTATAACCAAAACAGAAGCAAAACAACAGTACCTCTTGAAAGATTGTGATTTAGAAAAGAGAGAACCAGTGCTTAAATTTATTGTGAAGAAGAATCCTCATCATTCACAGTGGGGTGACATGAAACTTTACTTAAAACTGCAGGTTATAAAGAGGGCTCTTGAAGTCTGGGGTAGTGAAGAAGCCCTAGAAGAAGCAAAGGAAGTACGACAGGAAAACCGGGAGAAGATGAAACAGAAAAAATTTGATAAAAAAGTAAAAGAGTCAGTTAGCAAGGCAAATAAACAGTTTATCCTCCTCTGGAATATTATGGAAGACACTCAGAATCAAGTGTGGAGTGGCTGGGATCTGCACCAGCGGACAGAGTACCTACGTTGAATTACGCAGAGCTGTAAGAAGCAGCGTATGGAAAAAAGAAAAAGCTGTTCACCAGCATGAATATGGACCAGAAGAAAGCATTGAAGATGACCCAGCCTTAGCAAGATGGGTCCACCAGACTGCTGGCCATTTAGGGGTCCAGGCCACCCATCGATGGGCACAGGATCGAGGTATCAGTATTTCTCATGCGTTGTTAAAACAAATAACAGAGGAGTGTTGTATATGCCAATTAGAAAAAGAACGAACTCTTCCTAGGATAGTTACTGGAGAAATAGCAAGGGGAAAAGTTCCAGCCCAAATTTGGCAGATAGATTATATTGGCCCACTACCCCAGGATAAAGGATGTAAATATGTATGTACGTGTGTTGACACCTATTCAGGTGTACTAGTGGCTTGTCCTTATAAAGACGCAACTCAGAAAAACACCTGTAAAACTCTAGATATTGTAAGTTTATATTATGGAACCCCAATGCAGATTCAAAGTGACAATGGGTCACATTTCAAGGGCAAAGAAGTGAAAAGATATTGTGTGTTGAATAATATAGAATGGATATATCATATTCCATATTACCCACAAGCATCTGGGCTAATTGAAAGAATGAATGGATTGTTGAAAGAACAGCTGAGAAAATTAAGTTCAAATAATTCATATCGACATTGGAAGGATAATTTGTCTATTGCCTTACGTAATTTGAATAATAGACCCTTAGGGGGGAGTACACCTCTAGCCAGAATGATGACCCCAAATCTGCAGATCAGAGAACAGCAAACATGTGAGATCCAAAACATTGAATTTTGGACTGTGAGGGAAGATGTCCCACTACCAAGTCCAGGAACACCTGGTTCAGCAGGATATGATTTACATTGTATAGAGAATTTTAGGTTAAATAGGAAAGAGATAAGAAAAACCCCTACTGGAGTATGTATGAGAATCCCCAAGAATCATCTTGGATGGATATTACCTAAACCAGGATTAGCGGCTCAAGGAATACATGTATTGGCTGGAGTGATAGATTCTAATTATCAAAAAGAAATTGTTGTGACACTCCAGAATATGGGTAAAAAACCTGTACAATTTTGTAGAAATGATAGGATGGTTCAAGTCATTATTATCCCCTGTGAAAAAATACCCTTTGTGAAAACTGACCCTCCTCCCAAAATAACTAGAGGGGCAAAAGGGTCTTGCTCCATTGATAGAATAAAGTCAGGAGCTAAGGTATGGGTAAAACGGAAGCCAGATGATATTCCAAAGGCTGCAGAAGTTATAGCCCATGGGAAGGACAACACTGTAACAGTTGTCTATTCAGGGGAAAATAATTACCAAATCGTACCCCTGAACCATATATTTTACCGTGAATAGGTTATAATAATAGATTCACAGACTATTCTTTTTGTCCTTTGTTTTGGCTAACCTTGTTGCTAGTTTTGTTTCCTTCAGGCTTAAGCACCCTGCACTTTCCGGTGACTGCCTAAGCATGTAGCATTCTTGGAATTCCTGCCAGCTCGTTAAAGAAATGACCTCTGGAATGGGACTTTTTGGGGGCAGGGCCATCTCTACATCCAATTTCAGCATGAAGAAGCTATGGAAAATGAGACCTTCACCCCTCACCCCAAGATTTTGAGCCCCAATCGTTCAAGGGGGGTGGAAATGATGATAGTGTTCTGTTTACTTATTTTGTGTTATCCTTGCTGTGTTGTTTTATTGTTATGATATTATTGATCCTATGTAATGGATACAAGGATTTAGGGGTGGACATTTGAATTATTAATAATTATTTTGGGGATGATTGATTGAAAAGATTATTTTGCTGGGATCTAGGGGTGGATCGCATTTGAATCGTTAACCAATGTTTGGGAATGTCACTGAATGATATGTTTTGCTTTATAATGAATGATATGTTTTAGTTTCCTTTGTAATTGGATCACAATGTATGTTCTAGGATACATGGCTGATTAGATTATGTATCCTATAACAAGGGGTGGAGTGTAGCCATAATGGCTTTTGTTTTCTTTGAATGGCTCAGCTTGCCTCATTGAGCCTCTGGACACTGTGGCTTGCTCTTCCGGGGCAGGAGGCCCGGGGAGCATGCCGGGAAGCAGACAACTTCCTGTGTGATGAGTCATGGGGCTGGCTGAGGGGAGGTGTTAGCTCCAGAACCTGGTCTACCCTAGGGGGAGGAGCCAACTCAGGAACCAATCGGCCCTGGTCATTTGGGCGGAGCTTGATGATGTCAGAGACCCTATAAGAGGGGAGAGGACAGCTCGGAGAGTTCTCTCTTCCTCTCTTTCCTTTTTCGGTTGGAGCCAGCGACAGTTACGACAGTTACGTCAGTTACAGCGACCGTTACATCGTCAGTTTCAGTTGCAGCTTCAGTTTCAGACACAGACACAGCTGAGGCAGGAGCTGCCAGTAGCAGAGCTGATCTACGGGAGGAAGCTGAACAAAGACTTCAGGCCAGTGGGTAATCTTATTACCATCGAGGGGGAAACATGATTTTGCTTTACGCAATCATGTTTCTCTGTAGCCTCCTGGTTACTCTTTCAAGGCGTACTTATTGGGCCTGGAAGATTATGATCAACATATCAAAATGGGGCTTCTGGTTCATGGGTTGGTTACTGTGGAGCCTAAATAAATGTTTTGATTCTTCTGCCTTCTACTTTGAGAGTTTCTTCTATCCGGCGATTCCGAACCTTTCAGACATGTTTATGATCCTCTTTGAGATTATAAACTCTGCCCTCCTGATACAGGCTCCCATGCTTTTTAAGATTCTTGAGGGCAGGGACTGACATTTGCCTCTTTTTGTATCTCCAGTGTTTAGCAAAGTAGCTGTTTCAATGTTTATTGATTGATTATAAAGGAAATGAGCTCATAACTATTCATTGTAGGAAACTTAACTTTTCATATAAACAAAATATAGCCATTTAATGAATACAAGTATCTACTGGTGTGTGTGTGTGTGTGTGTGTGTGTGTGTGTGTGTGTGTGTTTGTGTGTGTCTAATCATGAAACTACTAACAGGTTAAAGTGCAACCTAGGAAATGTCATATGTCCACTTAGCCAGTAGCATCCAACATCTTAAATCTAAGGAAGGCTTCAGGTGCCAGGGACCATATTGAACTCACCGGACTAGTATTGTTGGCCAAGAATGTTATTTGGTACGCTCCCAATCACACCACCTGAGCAGCTGCCAAGTTTAATTACACACAGACCTGATTATAGCTCAATATTTCAGGCTCACTATAGAGAAGGAATTTTGAGGTCTCATTCTTTTTTTATTATTTCCTTTCAGCTAACACCAGTAGGAACCACCATATTCACAGGGTTTTCTGGAGATAATGGAGCCACAGACATAGATGATGGCCCCAATGGACAGATTGAATATGTCATCCAGTACAACCCAGATGACCCGGTAAGTATCTGCTTTGAAGGGACAATCAGTTAACTCTGATTAATCAACACCAAAGTTGCTATTTTTTTTTTACTAGATCCTTGATTTCATTGGTAAAATGAGCTCCAGGTGAAAAATTTCCTCCACCAATGCAGATTTGATTCTTCTCTATAACTTATAGTCGTAGAGAATTGCTAGGGGCCACTGAGAGGTTAAATGTTTTACCCCAAGTCAGACAACCAGTACAAAATAGGGAAGGTACTCCAACCCATCTTCCCTACTCTAGCTAGCTTTCTATCCACTATACAATGCAGTGTTCTTATTATAGTATACTCCCTCATACTGGTTTTCTTTTTCTTTTTTTTCTTTTGAAGAGGGAAGGCAGGGCAGTTGGGGTTAAGTGACCTGCCCAAGGTCATACAGCTAGTAAGTGTGTCATGGCTAAGGCTGCATTTGAACTCAGGTCCTCCTGACTCCAGGGACGGTGCTCTATTCACTGTGCCACCTAGCTGCCCCTTCATAATGGTTTTCTAATCCATTGACTATGACTAATTTTACTTTGTTATTTTTGATTCTAATATGATTTGGTTGCATTTATGATTTGGCTCTTTGTATAGAGCTTCAGAATTTTAAATGAGGTTTATTTTGTGCGTTTTGTGATCCAAGTTATACTCTTCTAAATAAATGTAACAGTAATAACCAGTATTTTTGTAGCCCTTTGGGCACAGTTCCACACTGCTCTCCAGAATGGCTGGATCAGTTCACAACTCCACCAACAATGTAACAGTGCTCCAATTTTCCCACATCCTCTACAGCATTTATCATTTTACTGTTTTGTCACATTAGCCAACCTGACAGGAGATGTGTGCTACCTAAGAGTTGTTTTGATTTGCATTTCTCTAATCAATAGTGATTTAGAGCATTTTTTCATATGACTGTAGATATCTTTAATTTCTTCTTCTGAAAACTGCCTGTTCATACACTTTAACCATTTCTCAATTAGGGAATGACTTGTATTCCTATAAATTTGGCTCAGTTCCTTATAGGTCATGGCCTATAGGCCTCATGGCCTTTATCACAGACACTGGTTGTAAAGATTTTCTC
This sequence comes from Trichosurus vulpecula, assembly GCF_011100635.1. Classification (NCBI taxonomy): domain Eukaryota; kingdom Metazoa; phylum Chordata; class Mammalia; order Diprotodontia; family Phalangeridae; genus Trichosurus; species Trichosurus vulpecula. The sequence continues at coordinate 16,731,085 of NC_050580.1, read as the reverse complement.
CCAGTTTTCTGCTTCCCTCCTAATCTTTGTTGCATTGGCTTTGTTTATACAGAAATTTTTCAATTTAAAATAATCAGAATTAGTCATTTTACATTTTGTAACACTCCCTATCTCTTGTTGGGTCATGAATTCTTCCCTTTCCCATAAATCTGACAGGTAAACTGCTTTGACCCAGCAATACCACTTCTAGGGCTATATCCCAAAGAGATCACACAAGTGGGAAAGGGGCCCGTATGTACAAAAAAAAATTTATAGTAGGTCTTTTTGTGGTGGCAAAGAATTGGAAATGAAGGGGATGCCCATCAATTGGGGAATGGCTAAACAAATTGTGGTATATGAGTGTAATGGAATACTATTGTGCTGTAATTAATGAAGAGCAGAGAGACTTCATTATAAAGTAGAATGACCTATATGAACTGATGCTGAGTGAGGGGAGCAGAACCACAAGATCATTATACAAGATTACAGACACACAGTATCTGTAAGGACTAACTTTAGTAGACTTGAATCTTCTCATCAATGCAAGGTTCAGAGACAGACGCATGATGGAAAGAGCTACGTACATCCAGAGAAAGGATTATGGAATCTGAATGCAGATTAAGGCAAACTTTTGCTCCCTTTTTTCTCTTCTTTTTTGGTTTCATTTCTCCTTTCTCATGATTCATTCCATTGGTTATAATTGTTCTTTACAACTAGACTATTACATACGTAATTTCCCTGTGAAGGTATATGTAGAACCTACATTGGATTACATGCCATCTTGGGAGGGAGAGAAAATTTGGAACCCCAAAATTTGTGGAACTGAGTGCTGTAAACTAATTTAAAAAAAATTATTAAAAAATAATAAATAAATAAATAAATAACCCAATTAACTACAAAAAAAAAAAAACCTAGTATTTAAATAGTGCTTTGTGGTTTAGAATATTCTTTAAAAATTTTATCTTATTTGAACCTCACAGCAGCCTTATGAGATTGGTGCTACCATTACCCCCATTTCCAAGATGAAAGAAGTGAGGCTGACCGGATTTAAGTGACTTATCCAGCTCCTCCCAACCTTAAGTTCAGAGCTCCCTATCCATCATGCCTTAAGACATCAACATTCTGGTCAAGGATAAGAATACTGAAACTCCCAAGATAGTTTTCAGAGCTTTAGCCTTGTGAAAACTGGCATTGCCATTGCTGAAACCTGAGGATTTTTTTCTTCTGCATCTTTTACTCCAAACCAAACTGGTTCCATTTTACTACTGTCCCTATAGATGGCAGTAAAACAGCCCAAATTAAAGGAGAGAAAAATCTAGTTTAGCAAGCCAGAAGTATTGTGGAGTAAATCAGCACCTCTGGCTATGTCTCCAACTCGATGAGGCAAAAGCGTGAAAAATCATAACATTGTACTAATGGATTTTTAGTGGAAAGAGGAGACTAGCAGAGATATATTTTCAAATGGCAGGCTACACCTTGACTCTGCTCTCAAATTAGGGTGATATGTATGGCTTTTATATCTTTAGTAAAAATTATAGGAGCAGAATGCTTGGAAAATGGGTTCAATTTTGTATGGGGTAAGGAAATATGGATATGACTGAAAAAGTCAGTAGGTATATCATATGATGAGAGATAACCAGTGAGCTCTACTTGAAACCATTTAATGTTAATAATATAGTATAATACAATACAATAAAACAAAATATATGATAGAAAATATTATGCTATGCTATGCTATGCTATACTATGCCATACTATACCATGCCATACCACACCATACCATATCATACCATACCATGCCATGCCATACCGTACCGTACCATACCATACCATGCCATTCCATACCATACCATACCATACCATGCCATACCATAACATACCAGACCATACCATACCATACCATACTAAATAATAGCCTAGAGAGAGACCAAGGCTTAGCACAGTGCCTGGCCACAGTAAGAACTGAGTAAATGTTGTCTACCTGTCTGACCCCAAGACATTAGGTATTCCAGATATGTAGGAAATTATAGAAAAACAAAGACAAAGTATGGATGGATTGAATTCTCCAATAGGATGGAAGGTACTTGAAAGGAGGAGTGGTATCAATTTCATTTTTTTTCCCGCAGCACCTATCGCAGTGGCTGGCACAAAAAGGTGCTTAATAATTGTGTACTGAATTAAATTAAATTGTATTGAAATGAAATTAATTGAACTAAATCAGTGATCACAGAACCATCAAAATATCAGTGACAAAAAAAAAAAATCTCCCTCAAAAGCTTTACAAAATCACATCCAAATATCTTGGCTCTTTATTTAGCACCCCAGGCTACTCTTTGAGATCCCAATAACACTGTCATCTCAGTTCCTCAGAGGGCAGATGAGTCCTATTCCACTGACAATTCTAATAGAACCTGAGAGGTTAAGTAAGATTGATAGTACTTTCACTCTTATGAACTCACTCGTGTTTTCCCCATTGCCAATTAGCCAGATGATATAAATTAGTTTTTTATTTATTATTTTTTAAAAAATTAATTTAGTGACAACATATAGTCAGAGTGATTGCCCCTCCTCAAAAAAAAAAAAAAAAAAAAAAAAAAAAAAAAAAAAACAAAAAAAACCTCCATAACCTAGGAGTGCACTCTCTCCTGTTACACAGAAGCCATGGTGAGAGTAGGCTCAAACATTATATACATAGCTGCCAGGGCATCCAGGGAGAGAACAGTGTCAACTGAAAGCCTCTTTGGAAAGCTTATTTATCCTTCTATACACATTTCTCCCTTCCACATTACCACTTTCCCCATTGCATTTTAGTATATATTGGGTTGGCATAAAAAATTATGTGGGAATTTGGGGGGAGTTTTGCAGAAACTGCAGATCAGAAGTGAAGGCCAATAGATGACAGAAAAAAATATATATATGTATATATACATATATATGTATATATAGTTTTATACAATATCAACACATTTTGTCTTTCAATACCATAATAATTCCAACTTCTTCTCTGGTATGAAGGCATGGCCAAAAAAATTTACATGGATTTTCCAGATCACAGGGATATGGAAGGGCTAATTCTAATATCCTTATGATGTACCCCTTAGATGTAACTTTCTGCTGGATTTCAAAAGTCAATTTCTTTACAGAGTTTGAGGTTAATGATTCTCTCTACACCCAAGTCTCATGTCCCCTGAAGTGGCCCTTCCCCAAGTGCCTCTTTATCCCGTCCCTGGTGTGTCCCTTAGCTACCAATAGAAGCTTTCATCTGGTAGTCCTGCTTCAGAGAAACTGCTATTGATACACAAGGAACCTCCATGTCTCCCTTGGTTCTAGCATGGTCAATTCCATCTTTGGAAATAACTAAAATCAAGAAATAATACAAAAGACTGTCAGACACTCACCTTGGCTCCTCTGTAGGAGAGAAGGAATTGCCTAATGGGCTGAAGAAAAAGGATGCAGAGTGGAGGGGGGAAGCTGAGAATCTGGGAAAGCCTGAAGGTCTAAGCAGTGGAAGGGAGGCAGATGAAAGCCTCCTACGGGACCAGCAACCCACAGCTCAGTAGAGTTATTTCTAATATACCAGCACAGTGAAAGTATTAGTCAGTTTGATTAGGATTTGGGACTCTTTGTAACTCTGGGGTTGAAAACACAGTAGAAGGACAACCAATTATCATTCTTCAGTCGGAGTGGTCTCCAAAGGCCTCCAAAGGATAGCATAAAGTAATGCCCAGTGTTTGTCCTTGTCATTTGAAGATGTTCTTGGAACTCAACAATTAGTTTCAGTGAAAATATGTTGCTATTCCATAACATGTGGTGGTAATACTTGATTCTTAACCATCCTGCTACTTGTCTTATTATAACCACCTCTTCACCACCCCCCCTCCACCACCAACAAAGAAGAAAGGACACATACATTCAAGTATAGATGACCTTTTCTCTCAGATGGAATTCTGCATCAAGAATAGATTGGATTAGAGCTCCCTTGAGGTTCCTAACCACTTTGGCATTATATGATTCTGATTCTGTGATATTCTGATTATTTTAAATAGATTTCCAGATGGTTTTGTGTTCAATTGCATATGCTGTTTGGTAATTGGTAGAGTAGCAACAGAATGTGGATGTTACTTTGTGAAAATGTTTTCTCTGTATAGCCAATGCATGATTGTCCATGATCCTTTACGGTTGCAGTAAGGAAGATTGATGAAAATCAGTACGAAGGCAATGACAATCCCAATTTTGGTAACGTGGCAGCCATCACCACAAGTTAGCAAGAAACATGTGTTAAGCAGGTACTATGTTCCAGGCAGTGAGCCAGACCCCAGATCCCAAAATGAGGCAATCTCTGTCCTCTAGGAGTTTCCATTCTACTGGACTGTGATTACCACGCTAACAGGGACCAAGATGCAGAAATTCCAGTTTCATCCCTTTGATTTGAATCAAGGACTACCTGAAGTATGGGAGGGATTGCCAGAAACATCATCCTCCCAAATCTTCTTAGCTTCAGTACTAGTCCCCAAGGCTGAAGTGTCCCAGTCACCTAGGTGAAACAGAGGATAGAGTTCTGGGCTTGATGGTGTTACTCAGTTGTTTCCAACTCTCCGTGACCTCATTCAGGATTTTCTTGGCAAAGTTACTAGAGAGGTTTGCCATTTCCTTCTCCAGCTCATTTTACAGATGAGGAAACTGAAGCAAGCAGGGTTAAGTGACTTGCCCGAGGTCACACAGCTACTAAGAGTCTGAAGCTGAATATGAACTCAGGTCTTCCTAACTCCAGGCTTGGTGCTGTATCAACTGTGCCACCCACCTATAAGGAAAACCTGAGTTCAAATCCAGCCTCAGACACTTACTAGCTATGTGACCCTGGACAAGTCATTTAACCCTGTTTACCTCAATTTCCTCATCTGTAAAATGATCTGGAGAAGGAAATGGCAAACCATTCTAGTAACTTTGCCAAGAAAATCCTGAATGGGGTGGCAGGAAATCATAAAGAGTTAGTCAAAATGGTAAAGATTGAACAGCAAAAAATGAAAACTCTCATTCCCTCACTATCTCTCAGCCTCTTTGTTTGATGTTTCTGAGACTCCAGTCTATCCTACACACAACTATCAAAATGAGTACCAGATCAGCCACTCGATCAACTCTAATATTTCTCTATTACTTACAAGCTCAAAAATAAAATGCTCTTTTTAGCTTTTAAATCCCTACAAAGCCTGGCCCCAGTCCATTTTTTCCCAGGCTTATTGGACATTATTCAGCCTCCTGTGCTCTGAGATCCAGCCAGACTGCCTTTCTCTCAGTTTTTTACACACAACACTTCTGATCATTTCCCTTTGCCCCAACATTCCCTTGGCCCAACATGCTTCCCTTCCTACCCCGGCCTCCCAGAATCCCCCTCCTTCCCTGAAAATCCAGCTCCAAAACACATTCTACCTGAAGCTTTGCCTGATTCACCATCTGCTGCTGCCCTGCTTCCAAACGTCATATTTAAGTGTCCTTTGTTTATGTTTATATAGACTTAGAAAGGGCGACCCCAAAGCCATAGCCCAGTTTGAAGCATTAATGGCTTTGTGCTAAGAACTTTAGAGTCTAAGTTCACTGCAAAAATAGTACTTTCATGAAATGTACCTATGCCATCACTGTTTGACACACAGTAGGCCTTCAATAAATATTTGTTGATTGATAGCCTGATTCCATGTAGACCCCCTCCAGCGAGCTAGGGCAGCCTATCTTGTCCCCTTGTTCTCTTTCTTCCTCCCACTTCCCATCACTTGCTGTTTCTCTCGGAATAGCCGCCAGATTACTATTAGGGAGCCACCCCTTCCTGAATTCCACTGAGATAGGTGGATGGATAGATAGAATCCCCCTACTGGAATATAGGGTCCTTGATAAAAGACACTATCGTATTTTTTATCTATATACCTAGTGTCTCGCATATCTGCAGAGGGTACAGACCTGCATTGGTACAGGGACACTAATGAAATCTCACATCGCTATCCTGTACAGCAGGGGCAGTTAGGGGGTGCAGTGAATAGAGTACCAGGCCTGAGGTTAGGAAGAATCTTCTTGAGCTCAAATCTGGCCTCAGACACTAGCTTTCCTCAGTTTCCTCACCTGTAAAATGAGATGGAGAAGGAAATGGCAAACCACTGTAGTATCTTTGCCAAGAATACCCCAAATGGAACCATGAGAGTTGGACACAACTGAAAAACCAAAACAACAAGCATGACAAAATGACAAGTTCCCAAGACGTATGTGCTTTGTACAGCATTCTTGGAAGGTAAGCCAGGAATTTTAGACTTGACTTTCCCAATGAGAAAAGTGAGGGAAAGATTAGCTGGTCCAGGGAGCTAGGAAAGCAATGACATTCACAGACCTCAACCTGATTACATAGGAACCAGATAAGGAAGAACCAGCTTTGACATTAAGTTGCTCTGGGTAGAAAGTACTATCATGTCAACGTTGACAGTTGAAAACTTAGAGACCCAGAAATTGGGAACAGGTATGTTGGTAATATATTAATATTGTCCTCAGTCCTTGCCCCACCTCAGAAATAATGAAAGGTAGATTTAAATATTGTAAGTCCTTGCCTTATCTCTTCAAGATAAAAAAAAAGAAAAATAGAAAAAAAATAGAAAAAGAAAAATAGCATTTTATTTGACTAATCCAATTAAGGAAAAGAAGGCTACCCCTGTCCCACTAAATGCATCACAGTTAAGGAAGCCCAACACCTTTGGAAACCCAGGTATCAGAAGAACACATGAAAAGAAAATAACATGAAAATCCTCTATAAAAGTTTTAATTTTAATCCCACTTGCCAATCATTTATTAAGTATTCCTTTTGAGCTAGGCTCTGTGCCAAGCACTGGGGACACCAAAGACAAAAGTGAAGCCTCTGTCAATTAAAATAAGTTGAGTCTTCTGTTCGTGTTTTAAGAGATCAGATTTTCAAGAAATAAGCAAGCAATTGATGGGAGCATGGTTGAGTGGCCTGGAATTCCAATGTGCAAATTGGAAGGTTTATTTCCTTTTCTAGTGGATTCTAACTCTAGGCAGTTATCTACAATCACAAGTCTTGTGTTAAAATTGCAAACTAAAAAAAAGGGGGTAAAAGAGAAGGGAAGGGTATTGTAAAAAATGCTTTTGGTATTAAATGAGACTGCCCCCAAGTCTAGAATCTCAAGGAGTTCAAGATGAGATTGCAGGCTCATAGTACTGCCTCAGACTCTTACCAGCTCTGTGACTGGACAAGCTACTCAACAGCTCCCAGCCTCAGTTACGTTATTCGTAAAATGGTGATATTAATAGAACTTATCCAGTTGTTGTGAAGTTCAAAGGACACTATATAGTAAACATATTTTGTAACCATTAAAGCTCTATAAGTTAGATATCATTAGCGGTGTTTGCTGTTGTTATGTGACTAAAGTCTTACAGACAATACAGATGAAAACTGCATCACTGCAGGAACCTGGAAGCCTTTGTGTCTGCATGACTAGAATGTTCTAGTTTATTCTAGAAAACTGTCATGTACATGATGAATCTTGATTCTCTAGCTAGTGGTTTGGTAACAGCTGGCTCATGTCATTTATAGCCAGGATTCTTAACATGATGTCCATAGATACCTCCCCCTGCCCCACCCCAGTCCTCTCAAACATAGAGATTCCAGACAGACAAACTTTTAAAAGTGTGGAAAAAAAAAGAATCTTCCACTAACCTCAAACTGAAATTTGGCATTGCTAAATATTTAAGAATGTTATGCTGGTAAGTGTCCATGGGCATCCTCCCACAGCCAAAGGGACCACCCCAGGTGAAGAACCTCTGTATTTAGGGGTATATTTTTTAAATTCTACTTTACCTATAAATCTGATTTTACTGTTCTGTTTACCATTGTTCTCAAAAAGCTTAGATTGTCCAAGGGTGAAAAGAAAGCATATACACACAAAGAAACAAACAAAAATCCCACATAGTTAATCTAGAGTGGTTTGAAAAGAGAGAGCTCAGACCTCTGAGAGGATTAAGAAATGTGTCCCCTAGGTGGTTGTTGTTGTGGTTGAGTCCTTCACTCATGTCTGATTCTTCTGGACCCTGTGGACACACCAATACACACCAATACAATCCATGGAGTTTTCTTGGTAAAGATACTGGAGTGCTTTATCACTTCTTCTCCACTGGATTAAAGTAACAGAGGTTAATGATTTGCCCAGGGTCACACAGCTATTAAGTGTCTGAGGCTGGATTTGAACTCTGGTCTTCTTGACTCTTTACCACCCATAGGTAGCAACATCTGAATCATCCTCTGATGGAAGTGAGGGGTGGGGTAGGGAGCGTTTTAGTATATGACAGGAGGGAGGAAGAGAAGGAGAGGGAGGGAGGGAGGGAGAGGGAGGGAGAAAAAGAAAGAAAGAAAGAAAGAAAGAGAAAGAAAGAAAGAAAGAAAGAAAGAAAGAAAGAAAGAAAGAAAGAAAGAAAGAGAGAAAGAAAGAAAGGAGAGAGACAAAGAGAAAGGGAGAGAGAGAAAGAAAGAGAGAAAGAAGGAGAGAAAGAAGGAAAAGAAAGTAAAAAGAAAGAGAGAGGAAGGAAGGAAGGAAGGGAGGGAGGGAGGAGGGAAGAGAGGGAGGAAGGAGGAAAAGGAGGTGGGGAGAAAGACAAAGAGAGTACATACTGTACATGGGGTACAGCATCAGCAAAATGTACAAAGGGAGGAGATGAAATGCTGAGGCAGGGAATGGGGGCTATTTTGAATATTCTCTTTTTTTAAAGAAAATCCACTTTTGAGTCTAAAGAAAGTTACATTCTACTCTACTCACCAACCACGCATGTCAATCCTTGTCATTCCTGTAAGGCCTGGCCTGGAAGCTGTTCAGCATTTTCGATAGGGTGATGGAATGGAAAGTGGCAGAAGCTGCTGACACGTCCCTTGAAGCAGACTAGGCTTGCTAAGCATGGAGCTTTGGATTTCCCTCAACTTCTCCTGCCACTCAGAAAACTGTTGAGAAAAGAGCCCAGAGTGACAAGCCTGGGCAGCAGATTTCTGGGAGTCCCTGGGAAAGTCAGTTCTGACACAATTTTGTCAGCCTCTCCTGATTAGCTTCTATTTTTTTTTCTCATACATCTGAATCCCCAAGGTTCTAGAGGAATTAGAAACACTGGGGCATCACTGCCTTGGTGAACCGGGACTATACTCCTGAATTGGTAAAAGTCTAAGGAATGCTACAAACCAAAAGCATTTTCTTACTGTTGTTTTTTGTTTATTTTGATTTATTTTATGTAAAACACATGCCACATTTTAGACATGTTTTTTAAAATCATATTGAATCAATGATAACTTGTCTACCCTGGAGAGTTTGCTACTAATGGAAATCCTGATGGCAAGTCTGCTATCAGCATGCCAGATTCAAGGACTACAGGCAAAAAGACTAGAATGGAAATTACATTAGTTTTGAAAAAAAAAAAAAAACAACTTTGCTTTCTAGGCCTAGTTTTATCAGTTTATCAGCTTTATGACCTCAAGCAAGTCACTTCCATGACTTTGATTAGGGTTAGTGGATCAAGTGTTCTATTTCTTGTAAGGAATGCGTGGGCAGCTAGCAGATAGGGTGCCCAGCCTGGAGTCAGGAAGACATGAGTTCAAAGCTAGCCTCAGACACTAGCTTTGTGACCCTGGAAAAGTTACTGAACCCTGTTTGCCTCAGTTTCCTCATCTGTAAAATGAGCTGAAAGAAATGGTGAACTACTCCAGTATCTTTGCCAAGAAAATCTCAAAAGGGATTCATGAAAAGTCAGACATGCCAGAAATGATTGAAAAACAATGAAATGAATGCTCAAGTTCAGTCCTCACCAGAGACACTTATCTCTGTGAAACTCTCTCAGCTTCAGTTTCCTCATCTGTAAATGGGGATAATAATAGCAACTAGCTCACAAAGCTGATAGGGAGATAAAATGAATCCATTTATGGGAAGGGCTTCGTGCATCAGAAGCTGCTCTGTGTGTGTGTGTGTGTGTGAGAGGTATTATTGTAAAGTGAGGAGTCAGACTAGGTGACCCGCGGCATTCTTCTGCTCTAAGATGTGATTCACAGTGCTTGGCTGACATTATAATATTCTTTTTTCAGCTTTAGAAATCCATTCTCAAGAGTTTATAAACCTCTCTCCTATTTCTTAGGAAGACATCTCAGATAGTGGGACAGTAGGTTCCTACCGAGATTTCCACAGGACGAGAAGACATCAGCTTTCCACCCAATTTAAATTATTAGCCTATTCCCTGATATCTTTCTCTTTAATTATTATAGATTCTAGGAGGATGTGGCCCCTTTCCCCCTCTACCCCAAGGTCCTCATCTTTTCCATACCATTTAGCAGGATTTTACTGTTTGTGAGAATCATTAACACTGTTGGCACCATCACCTTTGAAGATGGAAATTATCATTAGGGGGATCAAAAGAATATTATCTCCTCTGCTTTCGACAGAGTAAGAAACTATCAAATCATCAGTCAAAAAGACTTATTAAGTGTGTACATGCCAAGCACTGCACTGAGCACTACAGATACTTAGAGGCAAGAATGATCCCTGCCCTCCTAAAAGGCTATTGGAATGAGAGAGAGAGAGAGAGAGAGAGAGAGAGAGAGAGACAGAAAGAGACAGAGAGAGACAGAGAAAGAGACAGAGAAGAAGGTGAGGAGGCAGTGAGGGCAGCGCACTCAGCCTGGAAGCAGAAAGACCTGAGTTCAGATTTGGCTATGTGACCCTAGGCAAATCACTTCAACTGTTTGCCTCAGTTTCCTCAACTGTAAAATGGACATAATAACAGTTCCTGCCCTGCAGAGTTGTTGTGACAATCAAATTAAATATTTGTGAAGTTCTGAGCATAATACCTGCACATGGTAGGTGTGATAGAAATGATTATTCTTTTGGCCCTTCCCTATCTATCTATCTATCTATCAAATCTATGTTTAAATAGGGGTCACACAGTGAGTATCCCTCTCCCTCTCCTCCTTTTCCTTGTCCCAGTCCCTATTCTTCTCCTCCCTCTACCTCTCCCCTCCCCTCTCCTCCCTCTCCTCCTTTTCCCTCTCCCTCTCCTCCTTCTCCTTCTCCCTCTCCTCCCTCTTCCTCTCCTTTTCCCTCTCCTTCTCCCTCTTCTCCCTGTCCCTCTCCCTTTCCTCCCTTTCCCTCTCTTCCTCTCCTCCTTCTCCCTGTGCCTGTCCCTCTTCTTCTCCTCAGTCTCCTCCCTCTCCCTCTCCCTGTCCCTCTCCCTGTCCATCTCCCTCCCTTTCCTCTTCTCTTCTCCCTCAATACTAATTCACTTGGTGATCTTATCAGCTCCTGTGGATTTAATTACTCTCTCTATGCCTATGACTCTCAAATACATCTCTCCTTCCCTGTTCTCTCTGCTGTCTTCCAATCGCACATGTACAACCGCCTTGCATATATCTTGAGCTAGAAGTCCAGTAGATATCGTAAACCCAGCATCTCCATGAAGCAACTCCTTATCTTCCCCCCTAAACCTCCCCTGTTATTGTAGAGGATGGATATCCTCCCAGTCCCTCAGCTCACAATCTACTCCTCCTCACCTCCTTACTCTTCCCACCCATTTCACCTTTGGAACCTCTCTCTTCTCTTCTCAGATGCTGCCAGCACTCTAGTGCAGGCCGTTGTCACTCCAGGACCCCTCCCTGTGACAGTAAGCAATCTGATATAGGTTATACATGTCCTGGAACATTTTAGATACTTAATACATGTTTATTGATGAATGTATTGATTAAATTAATGCATTACTATTCTGTTCATGCTTGCAGGCTTTGTAAATATAAATAAGATTTTGTGTTTTCATTACACTTAACTAGCACCTTCAAAAATAATTGCTTGGAGTCTCTACTGCAAATTCAAATGTTGATAAAATTCAAAAGTGGTTCTTACCTCATTTATTCTATTCCTAATAGCCTAAACTAAAGCAAATGGTCTTACTTACTTCATGTGATTAGCAATGGCAAAAGAAAAACCAAACCAGGACCTAATTTAATAATTTACTAATTGTTCTCTGCTGCATTCATTAGCCTGCAGGCAATGCTTAAAAAGTATGCCTTCTCTACATAGCTCAGGATACTACTTACCTCTTAAGGAATGCTTTCTTAGGAGTTTCTCTTCTTTGTCTTCCATTCAAATCAAAATCAACTGCAAGTTAAGTCATGTCATCATTTCCCTGATGGGTAAATTTTGATGGCCAGAAGCTGCCCACTTAACCTACTTGGGGTATACTGCCTAGATTTCTTTCTTTCCTTCCGTCTCTCTGTTTGTCTCTCTGTCTGTCTGTCTCTGTCTGTCTGTCTCTGTCTCTCTGTCTCTCTCTGTCTCTCTCTGTCTCTCTCTGTCTCTCTCTGTCTCTCTCTCTCTCTCTCTCTCTCTCTCTCTCTCTCTCTCCCTCTCTCTCCCTTAAACCCACTTCACTCTGAAGCTCTTAAAATTCATCCCTGCCCAAGCTCCACTTAATGGCTGTATCTTGGGCCCCACCTGCTTACAGTGAATGTCAATGGTAATTGTTTCTCTTTGGAACTGCAACCCTGAAGGTCTTCCCCTCCCAGCTTGTTTTTTTTTTCTTTGTTTTTCTGTTTTTTTGTTTTTCTAACTAAAAGGGCCATTCCCTTGACTCACCTCTTAAAGAGACCTATTCACTGAATGGGCCTTACCTCACTCTAAGTGAATAGCTGAGAAGGCTGTAGCCTGAAAGGACCAGGGTCTTTCATTACATCCTGGGTCATCTCCAGTCATCCTGATGAATATCTGATCACTAGATTCAGATGGCTCTGGAGGAGAAAGGGAGGCTGGTGACCTTGCACAACCCTCCCTCACTCAAATCAAAGTCAACTACAAGTCAGGTCATCACTCCCTGCCCCCCCTCCCATGCCATGGTCCTCTTCAAAAATGGAAGGACAAAGGAAACAATCTTTCCATTCAGTATAGTCTCCATAACCAGGATCTCCACCTATGGCTCTGAGACGATGAGTACTTTCAGTTTTAGTGGTTTGTTTTTAAATCCAGTTAATCTGCTTATGTAACAAGATTTTGTTAATGTTTGGTCTGTCAAAGCTTTCTTGCTCTGAGATTCGATAGTTCTGAAATCTTCTTTCTATATGGAAACTTCCCTCATTCTCTTCCTGCAAAGTTGGTTAGGACTTTCCCCTCTAAGACTCCAGACTTCTGAGGTCTCTTCCAGCTCTTAATCTATGATCCTAAGGGGAAAAAAATGAAAAAGAAAGAAATCAAAGCCTGAGAGTAAGAACTGGAAACTAGAGGGAAAGGCAGTCTTTCCACCCATGGGGTGTTTACTCTTCCTTTAGACATTCCTTTGGGCCAGCTCAGCAGAGGACAATAGCTTCTCTCTCCCCTCCCCAAGTGAAAAGTGTGGTTATTTGTTTATTTGCTTTGTCTGCCATTGAAAATGGATTGTTCTGCAAATATATCATTTTGTGAAAATGCCATAGAGGCTCGGGGAGCAGGAATTATTCACCTTTGCAATATTTAGGGGGAGGGAATACCGAATTTATAGTATCCTATATTTAAAGCTGAAAGTCAGTAGCCCAACCATTTCACTTTAAAGGTAAGCATGCCAAAGGCCCAGAAACATTTTGTAATCTGTCCTAGGTCACATAGCTCTAAGTGGCAGGGCTGGAGTTGAAACATAGGCCTCTAATCTGGAATCACTGCCCCACTGTGCCTCTCTCCATCATTCCACTGTGTATAAATGGCCACTAGAGGTAACACACACGTGTCAATGTCCATTTCCCTTGCACGTAATTCTCAAAGAAATGTCATTTTAAAAAAATGAATTATTTACTTGTATTTTGCTTCCACACATCCTATCACTATTACCAATGGAGGGAATTGTGTGTGGGATACTCACAGGAACATACTCTTAGAGCCATGCTAAACTGATGACCATTGGTATTAGAAAACATAATTGTCATCTGCACCAAATTATTTTTCTTGAATATTGAAGCTGATCCCTGCTATCCTCTCCTCCCCTCCCCCCCAAAAAAAAGATGTATTAAACTTATCTTCTCTTTCTAGTTTTTTCACTAGGGGTCATTACCATACAAGGAACTCCCTGCCTTCCTAGATGCCATCACATTTAGAATCAGCATATAAGATTTAGAAGGATAAAGGGTGCTTATAAGAGATTTGATTTTTTTTCAATCCCCAAAATGTTTGAGAATGTCATTAAGAGCTTTGTTTAAAAAAAGGAGAATGGTAATCTGGACTGGTTTATGGGTTCATTTGATACACCACCAAAAATTTATATTCATTTATGTGCCACATTTTGAGAAAGACATTGGCAAACTGGAATGTATCCAGATTGAGTTGGAGGTAAAATCATAATTTTGAAATGATTATTCCAAATATTAGGATGTTTTAGTTTGGAGAATTAAGAAAAACTAAACTTAGTATTGGGAGCTGGAGATTTAGATGGGGAGAGGGCATTATAGCTGCTGTAATACACTTGAAAGAGTGTTGAGTTTGGAGTTCAAGAATCTGGAGTTCAAATTCTGGCTTTGCTCCTTACTACTTATGTAATGTGGGATAAGTGGCTTTCCATGTATGATCTTGATTTTCTCATCTGTAGAATGAGGGGAGTATATTAGAAGTCTTTTCCTTTTAGCTCTAAATCCAAGATAATAATAAAATGAAAGGATGTCATGGGAAAGAAAGTTGACTTGTTTTGAATTTTGCCATTTTTCTTTTTTCACTGTTGTTAATATATTTTTTTCCTTTTGTTTACTTCTTTGCTTTCCCCACAGGACAAAACTGGGGAAGGAATTAGTTGGAAAGAAGCCAGCTTAGGTTAATTGTCAGAAACGCATACTAGAAGTGATCCTTGTCCAAAGTAGGAATTGGCTGTCTCAAGAGATGGTAGCTTGTCACTCATTGATGTGTTCCAGCAAAGGCATTGCAAATGACCACCAAGTGGATATTTTGTGAAGGGGCTTATTGTTAACCTATGGGTTGTACTAGGTGACCCTTGAAGTCTTCTTTCCATTAGCATTCTATGATCTTAACAATACATATTTTAGAGCCTGTAGTGCATTCAAGAGAAAATGAGCCAATATACATGACTTTTCTTTAAGTGATTCCTTTTTGTCCCTATGATCAAATAGTCACTCAAAGGGAAAGCCTTATTTCACTGTGGGTTTCACATATGACTTATTAAAATAGTGTAAAATATTTTCTCATCTTTCCTTTTTATTGTTTTATCTCTAGACACTAGCCAGCAAATCAGGTGAAAAAAAAATTAAGGTTTATTTTTTCTGCCTGAGGCAAATTCCCCAGGTGATGTGGACCATGAAATAGTCCTTATCTTTGTCTCTTGGCACATTGAAATCTATTCAAAACTTTGCGAATTGAGTCACATACTACGGGAGAGACATTGGATTTAGTTCACTAGATTAGATTCAGTGAAAAGAGACCAGATTCAACTTTAAAGCTCAATAAAATTACTTGCTATATTGTTTCTGCTGATTTGTACTAAGGACCAAGGAAAACTATTCAGTGGAAGTTCATTTTTAACATTAATATGTAACAGTCTAGACAGTGATTCCAATTCCTGCAGGAGTACCTTTGGAATATAGATGACAGCCTACTTTTACAAAATGATACATCTATCAAGGGTTTGGTTATGATTAAGTTAGATTTTTCCCCATTTCAATAAAATTACCATATTTTCATTATGCCAAGAAGCCCACTACTGTCTGCTCATTCCTTCTTTGCCCACACGCTGCTGACTTTATCACTGGTGATAACATGAGAGCTGTCTTCTAGCATTTGCAAGGCTGCCACATGGAAGAGAAATTACTAGTCTTGTTCAGTGTGGCCCCAGAAGACAGAACTAGCCTCAATGACTGGGAGTGGTACAGAGGCAGGATTAGGCTTGGTATAAGGCAAATGTTCTTAATAATTATTTATCCAGATGTAGAAAAAGGTGTCTCCTGAGGACAAAATGAGAATGAATTGTCCATCACTGAGAGAATTCGGGTTTAACTTGGGTGATTATGCGTTACTGAGCTGGTTCTTGTCCATTTATGAGTTTGACTAGACTGCTTTGGAGGTCGCTTTCATTTCTGAAATTCAAGTATACATAAATACATACATACATATATATATGTATATATATATATGTATGTATGTATACACACACACACACACACACATATGAGAGACAGACAGAGAGACAGAGAGACAGAGAGATTTTGTAGAAAGTTGCTTGGATTAGCATTGCTTAGTAATGACAGCACTAATATGTAGCAATAATAAAGGTAGCTAGGTGGCTCACTGGCTAGAGTAACAAGCCTACAATCAGGGAGACTCCTCTTCATGAATTGAAATCCAGCCTCAAGACACTTACTAGCTGTGTGACCCAAGGCAAGTCACTTGACCCTGTTTGCCTCAGTTCCTCCTCTGTAAAATGAGATAGAGAATGAAATGACAAACCACTTCAGTATATTTGCCAAGAAAATACCAGATAAGGTCACAAAGGGTTGGACACACTGAAAAGACTCAGTAACAGTATGATGTTACCGATAACAGAACTACGCCACTGAATGGAACTGATGGACAAGGAATGGATTTTACCAAAGTTTTGTATTTTAAAGATCCTGTTAATGTTAAATTATGTTACTGTTAATTAATGTTAATTATGATGGTGATGATCATAGGATCACAGAATAAGATATAGAACACTGGAACGGACCTTAGAGGGCTATGGAGTCCAAGTGGCTTGTTTTATAGATCAGGAAGCTGAGGCCCAGAGCTTAGACTCACAAAGCTAGTTAGTATCTGAGATAGGATTCAAACTCAGATATTCTTGCATCCATCTCCAGCATTTTGCCCAAAGGGGCATGGTTACTGCTTATGATGATGACAGTGTACCCAGGAAGGATGTTGGTTGCATTTTAAGGTATGCAAAGCATTTTACATATATTTTCAAATTTGCTCCTCCAAATAGCCCTGTGGAGTATGTGAAACAATGATCAACATTTTATTGCTAAGAAAAGGCCGACCCAGAAATATTAAGTCACTTCATGCAGCTAGTGAATGCAGAATCAGAATAAGAACTCAAATCTACATGTATCATAAAATAAATTTAAGGAAGGATCCTTAGAGATCACTATCCTCTCTGTTATACAGATAAGGAAAATGATGACCTATCAGTAATTTATCCAAGGCTACACATCTGATTCTTATAATATCTGTGGTCTCCTAATTCCACCTCCCTCAGAGGCTTATTTCAAGTATTTAATGAGATAATATTTGCGAAATGCTTGGCACAGTGCCTGGCACATGAATGCCTCATTCACTTACCTTCCCATACTCACTGTTCTTTTCACTCTCCCTATGGTGTTATGTGACTTTTACTTTTTGGTCTCTAATATCATGAAAGTGCTTAGACATATGCATAAAGTTCAAAGGGAGAAATTATCCTGTGTACAAATAACAGATTAGAAATGTTACTTTGAACTTTGGGGACTTAAATCAAGACAAAAAAAAGTAAAAAAGTGTTGCAGAAAAGACCTGTGTTTGTTGGACTTAACTTCCAAAGGTCCCAGGGCAGTTGATAAATGGCACAAATAATAAATGAAAAACTACCAGAGGAGACACATTTTCTGGTTATCGTATTTTCCTAGGCTCTAAAAGAATCTGACTGATCAAATTTAAATATTTAAATGAAAACTCAGAATATTGAATCAGAAGCTTGCACCCAAACCCATTTTCAATGAAAAAGTTCACCTATTATCTCTGATTCTTAATCATACCATGTGATGACATCCCATGTGGTATCTCTAGGTCACCTCCATAAATCCTGTCCATTTCTTTATTGCAGACCTCCAACGACACCTTTGAGATCCCTCTCACATTGACTGGAACTGTCGTACTGAGGAAGAGACTTAATTATGAAGATAAGACCCGTTACTATGTCATCGTTCAAGCTAATGTAAGTATTCCCCATTGGTTAACGCTGAATTGCACCATTCCCTTTGAAAAATGTGGTGTGTATTGTATGTGTGATAGGCATGAGAAAAAATCAAACAATAATCCTTGACAGATGTAGTAAAAGATGTAGTTTTGTGCAACAACTCTCTGATCATTAATATCAAATGAGGTATAAAACAGAGGTGTATGTTCTCTAAAGATGTTTGTACAGAGCAGAACCCGTCATTTTGTTAACACTGACTGTTAATAGATTGATGAAGCCAATGAATCCTGACTCACAATATTTTTTAAAAGTATAAAATAAAATGCAACAGTTTTAAAAAGTGACCAGAAGTTAGAGAAAACGAAGACAAAATTCATTTTCCCCATCTAAGATCACAGACTCCCTGAAATCACTTGTGAAGAAGTTTCTATGGATCCCAGGTATAGAACCTCTACTAGGAAAGATATCATAAAAGAATCACATGACCAAAAAGGATGTAGGGCCAGCCTAATCCAGTAGACATTTCTTAAGCACCTACTACTATATGGTAGATACTGTGCTAAGCACTGGGAATACAAGACAGTCCCTACCCTTGAGGAGCTTAAAGGGGGAGAAACACACAGTAGGAGGAGGAAAGGTGAGGGAGAGAGGCAGGAGGGATGGAGTACCAGGGAGTGCCCAGTGCCCAGCACATGGATATTTTGTTCCCTGGAGTTGAAACCAAGCAAGGCAACACATGCAAAGTGGGGTGGGAGCTGAGAGTCCAATTTCTACTCTTTCATAAAGGAAGTCACTGGGTGGAGTTTGGTCCTCTATCATTCAGTTCTTCAATCTGAGGAGACAAGGGACTGAAGGAGGTGGTGTCAATCAAGGATTGAATTAGTAGCATGGTGGTGAGTTTAGAAGAGATAAGCTTATACTGGGTGGGGCATTCTATTCTGGTGGATTTTTAATCAAGCAAAGTAGTAGATGCCAAATGGTATCTTATGGGAAAGTGAGGCCTGACTAGTAGACAGCACCCAAGTCCCACTAATAGTACTTTCAAGAAACAATTCCCCCACAAGTGGGAGTGGATCTTTTGTGAAGGTCCTAAGGAAAGACACAAGTAATGATTGAGTTACCATTCCTTCTCTGGGAGGGAGTGGGCGCATGTACAAGTTCACAGATCAGCCAAAGCATTGTTACATGTTTTTTTTTTTTTTTCCCCAATTTCAAGGAAATTGACAGTTTAATCAGAGGGAATGGAAAGACATGCCCTTTTAGGTGTTTACTTCTGCAAATGTCATACCTGTAAATTACTATTTTGTATACGTAAACATCTGGAAAATAGAAATAACAGCAGCTCAGTCTTCAATTTGATTTCAGAAAGCAGGACTATTTTATGTTAAAGAAGCGCAGAATATCAAAGTTGAAAGGAATTCCAGAACTTATTCATCTCAACCCTGTTATTCGTGAAGTTGTCCTGTAACATCTCAGTTAATTTCTCAACCATACTTTGCTTGACTATTCCTTTTAGTCATTTTAGTCATTCCCTTTAGTCATTTCAGTGATGTCTAACATTTTACAACCCCCTTTGAGGTTTGCTTTGCAAAGATATTGAAATAGTTTGCCACTTTGTTCTCCAGTTCATTTTATAGGTGAGGGAAGTGAGGCTTAACCAGAGTTAAGAGATTTAACCAAGGTCACTCATTTGAACTCAAGTCTTCCAGACTCCAGCCCCAGTGCTCTATCCATTGCATCACCTAGCTGCCCTGAACATATCTGATGTGTAAATCATTACTTTATTATATAATTATATTTTCTGAGGACCAGGTTTGTTAAAACCAAACCAAATCAAACCAAAATACTTTTCCTTGCCTAGAACAGTTATCTAACATCCTCTCCCCACCCCCATGTGCTTTTGGTCCTACTTATTTTTTGGAACTATGAATAATAAGTTCACTTCCTTGTTTAAATAAAAGTAATTTAAATACTTGAAGAAAACTACCCTGTACCCCTCCTTTTAATGTTTTTTTTCTTCAATTTCATTAACTGATTTTCACCATAAATGCTTTTAAACCATTTCATTCTTTTTATCTTCTCATAAGTGGGAGGCATCTTTTTTTATTATTTTTTTCTTAAAACTGTTTCACCCAGAGCTGAATGAACAATTCCAGATATGGTCTGACTAGTCCATACATGGTAGGGCTCTCATTTCCCTCATTCTGGACATTTCATTCTCTGTTCCCTTTATGTCCTCTTTGTCAGTATCATATATTTCCAAAAGAGAATGGGTGACTTTCTAGAGATTAGAATGTATCCTAAATCACCCAACTATTATATTATAATTATTCTTTGACCCCTTAATTCATTTTTATTCTGTAATCAAAAAATATTTCTATGGAAGGAAAAGTAAGCAAAAGAACTCAAAAAAATTAATACACAGGAAATGAATTTCACTTATCTTTGTTCTCTAATGACTTTAGCATGGTGGTTAAAAGAGTCACTTTCCAATTTGGTATTTCATATTTAACTTTTCAGAGAGAAAAGGGATAAACCTTCATTCTTACATTTGGCTGCACGGTAAAGAACATATTGTTCTACGTTTTTACTTGTCTTCAGCCATAGTCTAATAGCAAAATGGTGGACCCTAGTTAAATTTATGAAATCCCTTCTACTTTACTGTAAACTATGAGAGGCAGTATAAATATCCAAGCCCAACCCAAACCAATAAGGTGTTTAACCAATATATAAAACAAGACTTCTGAAAATGTGGCACTTCTTTGTCCTTAGGGTTGTCTATGGTTTGCAATTACATTTCTCTAGTTGGAGATAAAAATCAGTGTCTCCAATTTGTACTGTAAACCTAGAATCATGATAATTAGTTGAAGATAGCAGAGAAAAAGAAAACAGGATCTCTGCCCTTGGGGAATTTGGACCCTTAAAAGGGAAGAGAATAAGAGAGAAAGCATGTACTAACAACTTTACAAATTGAATATCTTTTGATCCTCACTACAGCCCTGAAAGGTAGGTTCCATTATCTGCATTTTTACATTTGAGAAAACTGAGGCAGACAGAGTTTAAGTGACCTGCCCAAGGTCAAAGAGCTAGTAAGCATCTGAAGCAGGCTTTAAAGCATGGGGTCTTCTTCATTCCAAGCCCAGCTCTCTATTCATTGCACCACCCAGTTGCCCCCACCCCCCCAAAAAAAGAAATAAAAAGAAAAAACCCATCAAAAAACAAAGAAAAAAGGATTTATTTTAAACTTAATATATACATATATTGATGCAACCACATAAATGGGGTTTGCAACTGTCCCAGTTGAATATGTTTTGCTTAATTTTAGGGACTGTTTCATTTGTGTTTTTGTATCACCAATGCCTTGCAAGGGCTTGGCCATAGTAGCTTCTCAATACATGCTTACCAATTTGAGCCAAACTGATTTTGCACTTAACTTAATTTCAGTGAATGATATGTTCTTAATTTCTAGTGACTCTGAGTGTCCCATGGGACTTTTGTTTTGTCTGCTCATTTTTTTCACTTTTCTTTTCCTTATATGGTCATAATTCCCACTATGTGCTTTTGGATGCTATTTTCCCTATTTGAATTATTTTTATAAAGACCTTTCTATATTCCTTTTCATTACTCATATTTTCCCTAACCTTAATTGCATTATAATATCCCATGGACTATGAACACAAATTGCTAATAATCACTTGAAAATGCATAACACTTTACAGTCACCCAAAAGATTTAATTAAAACAAACTTTGAAGAAGTGTTAGTGCCAATCAAATAGGCAAAAATAATTACAAGCAATGAAACTCAGTTCTGGGAGAGTTGTAGGGAAATATATATCCACTCATCAATTACTGGTAGAATCATCATCATCATTATTATTATTATTAATAAATAAAGCAATCCAGCAACATGCAGTGAAATAACCATTTCCTTTAATTCAGTAAATGCACTGTTTTTGGTGACAGCCTTAAAGCATGTCTATTTTTCCCCTGCTCTCTAGACAGCGGCTCCCCATAGCTTCCCTACAACCCTCCAATCTACCTTTCCATACTTGCTTTGTGTTAGTCCCCTGCACACACTCTTTGGTCTGCCCAAATGAACCTTCTTGCTTTCCCCCTCGATGATAGTTCACCACCTAACTCTAGGTGAAGCCTGGACTGCCCTGCCTCCTTGCTTCTACTTCTGATTCCCCCCTTGCCTTTAAAGCTCTGCTCAGAATTCTGCTGGTATTGAAAGCAGTTTCACCCTGGAGTCTTCACTCTTCCAGGTGGCAGTGAGTTTGGGCTCCATTGAGTGTAAGAATCTGGATTTGTCCTGACCAGTTAGAGCTTCTGTATCAGGAGGGCAGAGTTTATAATCTCAAAGAGGATCATAAACATGTCTGAAAGGTTCGGAATCGCCGGATAGAAGAAACTCTCAAAGTAGAAGGCAGAAGAATCAAAACATTTATTTAGGCTCAACAGTAACCAACCCATGAACCAGCAACCCCATTTTGATATGTTGGTCATAATCTTCCAGGCCCAATAAGTACGCCTTGAAAGAGTAACCAGGAGGCTACAGAGAAACATGATTGCGTAAAGCAAAATCATGTTTCCCCCTTTTATGGTAATAAGATTACCCACTGGACTGAAGTCTTTGTTCAGCTTCCTCCCGTAGATCAGCTCTGCTGCTGGCAGCTCCTGCCTCAGCTGTGTCTGTTTCTGAAACTGAAGCTGCAACTGCAACTGACGATGTAACGGTCGCTGTAACTGACGTAACTGTCGTAACTGTCGCTGGCTCCAACCGGAAAAGGAAAGAGAAGAATCTTCAAGCTGTCCTCTCCCCTTTTATAGGGTTTCTGACATCATTAAGCTCCGCCCAAATGACCAGGGCCGATTGGTTCTTGAGTTGGCCCCTCCCCCTAGGGTAGACCAGGTTCTGGAGCTAACACCTCCCCTCAGCCAGCCCCATGACTCCCCACACAGGAAGCCGTCTGCCTCCCGGCATGCTCCCCGGGCCTCCTGCCCCGGAAGAGCAAGCCACAGTGTCCAGAGGCTCAATGAGGCAAGCTGAGCCATTCAAAGAAAACAAAAGCCATTATGGCTACATTCCACCCCTTGTTATAGGATACATAATCTAATCAGCCATGTATCCTAGAACATACATTGTGATCCAATTACAAAGGAAACTAAAACATATCATTCATTATAAAGCAAAACATATCATTCAGTAACATTCCCAAACATTGGTTAACGATTCAAATGCGATCCACCCCTAGATCCCAGCAAAACAATCTCTTCAATCAATCATCCCCAAAACAATTATCAACAATTCAAATGTCCACCCCTAAATCCTTGTATCCATTACATAGGATCAATAATATCATAACAATAAAACAACACAGCAAGGATAACACAAAATAAGTAAACAGAACACTATCATCATTTCCACCCCCCTTGAACGATTGGGGCTCAAAATCTTGGGGTGAGGGGTGGAGGTCTCATTTTCCATAGCTTCTTCATGCTGAAATTGGATGTAGAGATGGCCCTGCCCCCAAAAAGTCCCATTCCAGAGGTCATTTCTTTAACGAGCTGGCAGGAATTCCAAGAATGCTACATGCTTAGGCAGTCACTGGAAAGTGCAGGGTGCTTAAGCCTGAAGGAAACAAAACTAGCAACAAGGTTAGCCAAAACAAAGGACAAAAAGAATAGACAAGTATGGACTATAATTCTTCAAATAAAATCATCTCAAGTTTGGTTGAGATTTCAGTTATGCAAAGATCCAACATCAGAGCCAAACTCAGGTGGGAAATGTTTCTTTTCAAAAGGAACATAATGAGGAAGCCAAGAGGATCCCACCCTAGATATAGACTAAGATTGTCCTCCCAGCCTTTCCCCAAATGTACAAGTTTTCATCCGTTAATCACACAAGGTCACCTTCAGTCTGAGTGGCTTGTAGGCTTGCAGGAGCAGTTCTTATTTCCCTATTTCTCGTGTTATCAAGTCCTCTATACATTCTGTATAATTCATTGGTTGGAATTCCATCTATCATTTCAAAACCTACCCCTGCTCTCAATAAAGTAGTAAACATTTCTTTCCTTGTTGCTCTCCTTTGGCGCCAAGTTTGCTGGTTATACACTCTTCTCTCTCGAGGAGATCTATCCCTTCCCCAGTCACCTAAGTCATATAACTGTAAAATCTTATTTATCACTGTTGTAAGACGGCTCCCTACTTCTCCAAGCAATAAATTCAAAATTAGTTGTTTATAAGCAGGGGGAGCTGTCCTAATTATTAAATTCCTATGAGGCAGTTCCATTGGATCATTGTAATATTTGTCTGCAGTTCCTATCATAATGGCAGTCTTCATTACCTCCTCCTTTAGTCTCATGATACAATCTCTAAGTGAATACCAGGGTCTGTGCTCAGTGGGCCACATAGAATCAGTATCATATCTCCTATTGCATCCCACAGCGGCTAATGCCAACAGAGTAGTCCTGCTATCACCATCTCCTTGCTGATGATGTTCCCTAAAAGCTTTTTGAACTAGAGGATCATGGCTGATACCTATGAATCTCATGCAGTCTGTCCCATCTACTGATATTCCACCGGCCCTTGATCACTGAGTCTTACCATCCAAGATATCAATGGTTCTCCTATTCTTTGGCTGAATCTACTCAAAATATCTGTGACCTCTTGCGGTGAGAAATCTTCCTGAATTTCCCTTGTAACTGAATCTTCACCTCGGGTTTCTGTCTTCCTCCTTTGTATGGGTCGAGCCCTTGTCTGATCATTTAACCATCTCCTATTCTCTATGTGAGGCACATCCTGAACCCCAGTAGTGTTTTGTGCCTCAGCCGGCTCTTTCTGGGCTGGGTTGAAATGCACTCTGGGCTTTTTTGGTCTCCTGTTGCTCTTAGCCACATTAATAGAAAAGTTCTCATTTGAGTCAGTTTGGTCTCCTGCTATCTGAGATTCCTCTTCTTCCTGTGGGGTAGGAGTGCCCCTATGTCTTTCACTTAATCTCAATCTTTCGTATACTAGCCGGTAGGCTGATAACACTATCCAGCTTTGCCTAGATAGTGATGCCCCTGACTGAATCCCAACTTCTCGTAAACACTTTTCCAAATCCCTAGGATCTCCTTTCCGTAGCCTTGGTTCCCAGTTTTCACAGGGTCCAGCTTTTTTAGCCAATTCTTTTGCTAGGGAGGAATAAAATGGATCCTCCCATCCTGGGATATTTATCTCTTCCTCTGAAATTGTTCTGCTTCTAAATAGAGATCTTATACCTAGCGATCCTGTTCGTGACGCCAAATGTATCAGGAGGGCAGAGTTTATAATCTCAAAGAGGATCATAAACATGTCTGAAAGGTTCGGAATCGCCGGATAGAAGAAACTCTCAAAGTAGAAGGCAGAAGAATCAAAACATTTATTTAGGCTCAACAGTAACCAACCCATGAACCAGCAACCCCATTTTGATATGTTGGTCATAATCTTCCAGGCCCAATAAGTACGCCTTGAAAGAGTAACCAGGAGGCTACAGAGAAACATGATTGCGTAAAGCAAAATCATGTTTCCCCCTTTTATGGTAATAAGATTACCCACTGGACTGAAGTCTTTGTTCAGCTTCCTCCCGTAGATCAGCTCTGCTGCTGGCAGCTCCTGCCTCAGCTGTGTCTGTTTCTGAAACTGAAGCTGCAACTGCAACTGACGATGTAACGGTCGCTGTAACTGACGTAACTGTCGTAACTGTCGCTGGCTCCAACCGGAAAAGGAAAGAGAAGAATCTTCAAGCTGTCCTCTCCCCTTTTATAGGGTTTCTGACATCATTAAGCTCCGCCCAAATGACCAGGGCCGATTGGTTCTTGAGTTGGCCCCTCCCCCTAGGGTAGACCAGGTTCTGGAGCTAACACCTCCCCTCAGCCAGCCCCATGACTCCCCACACAGGAAGCCGTCTGCCTCCCGGCATGCTCCCCGGGCCTCCTGCCCCGGAAGAGCAAGCCACAGTGTCCAGAGGCTCAATGAGGCAAGCTGAGCCATTCAAAGAAAACAAAAGCCATTATGGCTACAGCTTCCTAGAATGAAATCAGCTTTAGCTACGAGATAACTCATATGTCTCAAGTCCTATTTTCTCACGAGGAAAAGCATTTCTCTACTACAGGAGAGATTATGGATCCAGCTATGGTGAAAAATGTTTTGAAAAGGCAAAATGTGACACAGTGGTAGCAGTTCCCAAAGTAGTGAAATAGTACTGAGAGCAAGTTTGTAGACTCCATCCTTGGTAGACTTTTAAGATCAAGGATGTTGGCAGCCTAGATACAGACTCTACCAAAAGCTCAGGGCAAAGCCAGAGTCATTCTGATGTTTGTGCCAAATATCGAATAAAATATGTTGGTGCCATTGAGATACTGAAACTCAGTGTTGGGAATGGTCTTGAAGGGTCTCTGTTTTCATGTTGCCAGCTTGGCTCTGCTCCCTTGAAGAGCCTCTGGATCTAATAAATTACATTGATGTAGCACAGCAAGATGGAAAGTTCCCATTTGTTTTGTTCTTCTGGAGGAGGAGTTTATTATGGGAGTTTCTACATATGGCATTAAAGTATCAACATCTGATTAACATGATGTTTTACACAGACATGCTTTGTGTTTAATCGTCCAGATGATGTGTTATTATGATGGAAACTTATCAGTGCTAAAGAACACAGATGCAGGCTATGAAGAGTATAGTCTATGGCTGTATCAGTGTAACAGTTTGGAACAAACACAAGCTATTTGCAAAGTTTTAGCTACAGCTTTTGACTATTAACATCTGAGGAACCATGAGCTCCTGCTAGAGTGGAAGATAAATAACTTCATTTGAAAGAACCCAGCATTCAGGATGAAAACAGGAGTTGGACTTTTATCTCTACTAAAGAACAAAGAACCCTCATTCCAGTTCATAAAAAAGAAAATGCATTTTTAAAATATTGACCATTCCAACTCTACAAATGTAAACTTTTCTAAGCTCTCCAAAGCATTTCTAAAATCCACTAGAGTGTTATAACTGCCAATGAAGTTACTTTCTGCTTGGATTATAAAAAAGAAGCCTGTGTGCCAAATTTTACCACTCTTAGCTTACCCAGCTTAGCACTAGAAAGTGTTGTATGTAAAAATGTCTTAATGTATAATATACATTGTAACCTGGGGCGGTGGGGCTGGGAAACAAAAAACAAAACAAAACAAAAAAACAATAACACCTCAGCTCAGGTGCCACCTTACAAGATGCCCTTCCTGAATCCCTGGGCTGCTAGGGCTCTCCGCTCCCACTTGCCCTCTCCCTCCCTAGCTGTTGTGTTGTTGTAGTTGCATTCAGTCATTCAATGTCTGACCATTGGTGACTGTGTACTGTAGCACCCCAATATGTAGGTGGGGTTTTCTTGGCAGTTTTTCCATTTCCTTCTCCCTCCCCAGAGTGCCTTGTAATTACCCTGAATATGATTGGCATGTATTTCTAAATGCACACATTGTTTCCCCAATAGAATACAATCTCCTGGATGGTAGAAACTGGATTGCTTTTGTATTTGTACCCCTAGTGTCAACCATGGTGCTGGACTTGTAGCTGGTACTTCATAAATAGAGATAATTAACAGATTGCTGAGGATATAGCCTGAAAGTATTATTAAAATGAGCAGAGAAATAGAGCTGTCTTGTTCAAAGAATTTCAGAGTAATATTATTTTTAATTCCCAAGCTTGGGAGCAAACTATATATTCAACCAAAGGTGAATGGTTGATGCTTTAATGAGATTTTAATCAAAAATTTTGCTCAATCAAAACTGTTCTTGTATGCTTAGACATGTGAATTTACTCTTTGTAAAAAGAGTACTTTACTCTTTACTCTGGAATCTGAGCCTCCTTTCTTGTTCTCCTTGGCCTTTTTATTTCTCTCCAAAGTCCTCCCATAAAATCAAATGACATTCCCTTAAATGAAAGCAAGAAAATGCCTACTTCTGCTCTCCAAGTTCCTTGCACAGGTGTCATGCTTTCTCTTTGCTTCTAACTAAAAGAAATTGTTGCTAGAGAAGTTACTAAGGTCAGCCAGGATGCTGTCCCTCAGGTCTAGTCTGGTCCCTGGGTGAGACTGATTTGCAAATCATAACGCAGAAATCCCAGGCAGCGTGCAGCATAGTGGATAGGCACCAGAATCAGTCTTAAAGCTTGTGTTAAAGTATAGCCCTAACACATAGAGCTGCATGACCCGGGACAAGCCTCTTAAGTTTGCAGTGGCTTCAGGCAGCTCTCTAAGACACAGACTGATCTGTTTTGAAAGAGGGAGTTCCTACTTGCAGGCTCTCTGTACCAATAGTTACAGGTTATGGCCTCTCCCTCAAAAAATAATTGAATGGATGGCTCTTTTATCTTTGTGTAAATAAGACTGTCCCTAGAATCAAGTACTTTTCTTTCTATTGTCCTACCTTAGCAGAGTATCTAGAAGTAGGAAGCACATAATAAAGGTGCTGACAAAACTGCTAAAGTTTGGGCTAACTCTTATTTGGGAACTGAATCAATTAAGGCTTCAGAACTGATATAGCACTCACACGCAGAGAAGATGTTGAATGAGATTGTGACTCACGCAAAAAAAAAAAGACCTAAAAAGTGAATTTTTAATCCATCAAGGAATTTCAAAGACAAGTATAAAGTTAATGATCTGAGATATCATCCACTTCTTCCATCAAAAATTCAGTCAACAAGCATTTATGCAGTGTCTCTCATAAGTCGGTTACTATGAAGGTCACCAGGGAGGGGCACAGCCCTCCATATGTTAACATTCTATGTTATTCTCATTAATGTCATGTCATAAATCTCTCATAGACAATTCCCCCAACACTCTGCAGTCTCTTTCATTTTTCTCTTATTATTCAGTGAATAACAATGTTGGGCTAGGCTATATTTTTTCAAAATTTGACTTTAACCACCAAAGAGTGCTGGTAGGCCCTTAACTGATACTGTCACCAATCAAAATCTATCTCCAATAATCCCCTCATTATCTTAAAAAATTTGTACTGCCTCCAACACCATAGGTGGAAATGGTGAAGGAAAGAATTCCAGGCATGGAGGACAATGAGTGGAATTACTCAAGAGTCAGGAGATGGAGTACTCAGACTAAGGAATAGCAAGGAGGCCAGTGTCCCTGGATAGGAGAGTACATGCTGGGGTGGGGGTGGGGCGGATGTAGATGGTTGAAAGTCTGGCAAAGTGGGAAAAGGTCAGGGGATCAAGCTATGGAAGACTTTATATGTGATCCTGGGTGCAACAGGAAGGCAGTAGAACAGGTTTATTGGTGAGGGAGGTGGGCATGACACAGTCAGGTCAGTGATTTTGGAAGATCAGTTTGACAGCTGAGTGAAGTATAAGCTAGAAATAGATTTATGGCAGGGAAACCAATCAGCAGGCTATTGAAATAGTCTCGGCCAGGGGTGGGGAACCTGCAGCTTCGAGGCCACGTGTGGCCCTCTAGGTCCTCAAGTGCGGCCCTTTGACTGAATCCAGCCTTCACAGAACAAATCCCCTTAATAAAAGGGGACTCTAGGAATGAAGTGATGAGGGTTTGCACCAGAGCGGTGAAGGTATCTAAGGAGAAGGAGGCATATAGGGGAGATATTTGGGATCGCTGGAATGTGAAGGAATGGGAGTAAGTTAATCAGTGAGTACAAGTAGATTTTAATTCTTTATGTTCAGTTTTCCCAGAGCAGGAAGAAGCTTTGTGGTGCTGGAATGGAATGGGGAGCTCCTATGAAAACCAACTTACTGCCATGGAGTTTGAGTAGCAGAGAGTTCCTATTATGTCTCTTGGAATCCATAGACAACCAGATATATACAATATACACCTATATCTAGTTAGACATCTTTCCATCATTCACCTATCCAGCAACATATTTGTGCCTATATATGATTAATAGTAATAGAAAATACTATATATATATATATATATATATACATATACATACATACATACATACATATGTTTGAGTATAGATATAAACAACTCTTTGCCTCATAGGAAAATAATCTAGTGAAAAAATACAGAAAAACACACATACCTAAAAGCTTCTATCCTTGAAGGTTAGAATACGTGCCCTAACAATTAATGCCCCAAAGAAATACAATTTTAAATCCAGGAAAGTGCGGTGGAGCAATATGATTCATCACTTCACTTGCCGTACTCAATTCATAGAAATTAAGTAGAAATGGAAAAGCAGAAAATGGCACAAAATAAATGAGGTAAAAAGTCCCGAGGTATTTGACCTCAGGTAACTTGAAACAACAACAACATGCTGCAAATTAAGCAAGCTAACAGAACTGAGTTTCTAGGATTTTTTGAATAGTAGATGACTGACCGTCCATCTATCTTGGGTCAGCAGAAGGGAGATAAAAGCCTCTCCGTCTTGAGGTAGCTTTGTTGGAGCAGAACTGGTGAGGGCAATTCTAATTACATTGTGATTACTCCTCCCTCCCTTTTTTTCTGCTGCAAATACCTGATAATGTAATTAAATAACATTTAATTTGTCTCTCTGAGGGAGTCTGTTTGGCCGACTTTGGAAAGCTAGAGGCTGGAATATCCAGACGTCAGGAATGCTCCACATTCCATTTCCAATAAAATGAAGTTCCAGAGTCATTGAAAATATATGAGAAAGAAAGTATAAAGGGAAGAAGAGAAAAGACTGAAGGAGGAAGGGAGGAAGGAAGGAAGGAAGGAAGGAAAAGAAGGGAAAAAGAAGAAAGGAAGAAATGGGAAGAAGAAAGAGAGGAGAGGAGAGGAGAAGAGAAGAGAGGAGAGGACAGGAGGGGAGGGGAGGGGAGAGAAGGGAGGGGAGGGGAGAGGAGAAATCATGTAATCCTCATTAGCAGCTTCCAATTCTTCTCATAAAGCCTGGTGTTGTATGTGTTCATTCAGCTAGAACTCCAGGCAGGATATGTCACCTCTGCATACCTAGTACAATGTTGAAGGAATATTCCTGAACTTAATTCTAGTCTCCATTTTCTTTAATGCTATCCTTTACAGTAATGATGGTAATAAGTAATAGTTGCCTTTTATAGTGATCTTTGAGGTTTACAAAACACTTTACATATATTATTTAATGCTTACAACAACCTTTTGTGGTGGGTGCTATGGGTATCCTTATTTGAGGATTATATAGCTCACATATACATAGCTCTTTAAGGACTGAATGGCGTTTTCCAGAAGGTATGTTAATTCATTTGATAGATGAGGAAACTGAGTCTGATCAAGGTTAAGTGACTTGCTCAAGGTGACTCTGATCAAAGAATATTCAAAGGCAGATAGAAGCCTGCCATGGCAAAGAACTTGTTGCTTTACTCTCCAGAGTTAAATTCTTTCCACCGAAGTCAAAGCATCAGTCAGAAGAAAGTATTGCAATGATCATGTGTCTCTTAGCATCAAGTCCTGTGTCATCAGTGAATGGGCAGCAACATCACATCCGAGTTTATACACTGCAGTGTGCCTTTGGTTATCATTCATCAGAAGATCATAGATTTTGAGGTAGGAAGAGCCTTGGAGATAATGAAGTCTAATTCTCCAGGCCTGGAGTGGCTAAGTGACATTTTAATAACCACGCAGGAACTTAACCAAGGTCCCCTCAGTCTATTTCTGTGCTTTTTAAACTAAGCAATGTTCTTAACCTGGGGTCCATGAAGTCTATGTACTGAGGGGTGAGAGAGCCTGTCTACTGAGGGAACTTTGAAGGATGAAAGCATTCCTGTCATCAAGGCAGGACTACAGACTCTAGTGGACTCTTCTTTCCCTTTGACCATCTCATTCTGAAAATTCATAGACCAGAACAGGAGGTGACTCTTCTGCTCTGACTTAATAATTACTTCTGCTCATTGCAAAGGGGCTGACCATTATATGCAGTGTTCTCCAACCAACATCTTCCACCTCTTCAGAGAAGCTTATAAATTCACTATTTCATTATGATGGTGTGTTTTGCTGAATTATTCCCACTCTTTATTTATGCTCCATTATAAGAGGTTGCTCTGTGTGTGTGTGTGTGTGTGTGTGTGTGTGTGTGTGTGTGTATGTGTGTGCATGTGTGTGCTAGGAGACAAGGGAATGGATATATTGTTGGAAGTAGGAGACCAAAAACAAAAAACAAACTATGGAAATGGATGAGAGAGAAAGAGAGAGAAAGAGAGAGAGAGAGAGAGAGAGAGAGACTGAATAAGGAAAGAAAACGAGTCGGAGAGCTTGTGTATCCCAAAAGGATCCTTAATTAATCCTCTCTGCTTTCTTTAATATCGTGTAAAATCCTGACTGGTAAATATTGGAACCCTTACAAAAGGAACATTTGCTCACCTATTAGATTTCTTTTTTTGGTTTGGATTGATTTTTATAATCTAGCCATGCCAAGTCTCTCCCTTGTAGCATGTGTTCCAATGGCAGCAAGCTTTTTCTTTCACAAATTAAGAATCTTTATCTCATTGCCTTTTTCTTTTTCTTTTTTTTCACCTGCTGAAGGTATTTGGTTCTCCTTTTCTACCTAGCAAATAATTTCTTGGCTCATCAAAAGGGCTTTTGTTTTTTTTTTTTTTTGTCTTCCAAGCATCTGCTACTCAAGGATCCTGCTTGGGACATTAATCCTGATGGAATTTAGACAATGGCAGTGGTGTTTCCATCCATTGCATTAGATTTAACAGTGCAGGGTGTAAAGTGTTTGCTTAACAATTCTCTGCCCAACACCGAAGCTCTCATTATACCTCTAATCACATCTACTTAACCATCTTCAGTGAGCTCAGGTCTGCCTTAACTAGGCTTTGGGACACAGTATGATCTGTTTAACAAACACTTTAGCTTCTAATCAGACTGGCAGGTAAGAGTGCACATGGCAGAACCTATTCCTTTAAAACATACAGAATGATAAGACAGCCATGTGATTTGGTCTGCTCAACTAATCAGAAGAATTGGTTAAGCACCTACTGTATGAAACTTACTGTTCTAGGCTCTGTGGGATATGAAATTTAGATGAGATAACAGTAACAACTTAAAAAGATCTAAGTGGTTACTATATTCTAGGAAATGCACTAAGTACTGGGGACAGAAAGAAAGGCAAAAATAGCTTTTGCTCTCCGCGCTCTCCCAGACTAACTGGGGAGAAGACATGTAAACTTCTATGTACATACAAGATATATACAGAAGACACTGGGGGTAACATCAGAGGGGAAGACATTAAAATTAAGGCAGACAAGGAAAGTCTTCTTACAGAGAGCAGAACCGGAGCTAAGACCTGAAAACAGCCTGGAGGCAGAATTGAGGAGGGAGAACATTCTCAGCATAAAGGAGAACCAATGAAAAGAAATTATGTTGGCCAATGGAGTATCCTGTGTCAGGGACAGAAAGAAAGCCCTTCCTAGATTTTGTGGAGGGGCTTAAAGAATACAAAGACCAGGAAGGTAGGAAAGCATGAGGTTGAGAAGGACATATGGGGACTTTCTACTATCAGAAAAGAGAATTCACTAAATTTAGGCACAAGTCCACAGGTTAACCCATTTGATAGGATAAAATTAATTCTTTTTGACTTATTTAAATGAGTATTTTTGTTCATCAAAATCTACTCTGTCTCTGACTTGTGATCGTAGAGCATTTCTGGAGCACTAGAGAAGGCAAGTGATTTACTCATGGACACACAGCCTAAGAGGAATGATTTGAGTCCATGTCTGTCTGCCTCCAAGTATAGATGTCTTCCTTTCTATTGACTGTGCCCACAGACTAATATGTATAACATGTGGTAAAATCTGTTTTGTAGTTTGACCCAATCTTTTAGCAAAGGCAGGCACAGAAGTTTACCATATTCCAACATCAATGAATTAACTTCTCATTCATAGGACCGAGCTCAAAATCTTAATGAACGGAGAACAAGTACCACCACACTCACAATAGATGTCCTTGATGGAGATGATCTGGGGCCAATGTTTCTTCCTTGTGTCCTGGTGCCCAACACTCGAGACTGCCGTCCTCTCACCTACCAAGCTGCCATCCCAGAACTGAGAACACCGGTAAATATACTCTGATTTTATTCCTTCCCACTTTACCACTATAACTAAAAATAGGCATTACTTCAGGGACTGAGAAAACCAAATGGGTAAGTAGGAAAAAATGGATACTTGGATATTTAAATCGTTTTATGGCTAAATGCCTATAGAAGTTTGGAGACAATGACTATATGTGGCCTTACAAAGAGATTTTGAGTAAAGTAGAAAGAATTAGAATAATATTTATACAAACAAGTGAAAACACAAACTTTTGTGTCTATAGATTAATTTTTACTCTGTAAGCAAATCTTGGTATATTATAATGTGCTGTTGGTATTGTTGGTTTAATTTTCCATCTAAAGACCTCAAGAAACTTAGGAAATGGCATGTCCTACCCAATATTCAAAACACGTTTCAGTAATACCTGCAAACACTGAGCTTTTGAAAATTCAGCCAATAATTTCCGTAGACATTGAGAAAATAATTAGGAAAGGTAAAGCTTGGAATTTGCAGATATTCAATTTTATATGTTTGTGTATATATAATGTGTATATATAAATGTATATATGTATATATACACATATGTATATATATACGTTTATGTGTATATGTATAATATGTATATATACATACATACAGAGAGAAAGAGCATATTTAATTTTTCATGACCTCAGACCCCATTAATATGTGCTAAGTATGTGTGACTGGCTTATCTCTGCTCAGATTTTAGAGGTCTTAATGATCATGTGATCCAGGAGTTCTTCAACTCTTTTGAGTCAGAAACCTCTTTCACAGTATAGACCCCTTCTTGATATATTATCTTTAACCTCAGAAAATTGTGTGTGTGTGTGTGTGTGTGTGTGTGTGTGTGTGTGTGTAATTACAAAGGAAATCTACTGTAATGATTTAGAATTATCAGAATATGTATTGATAGGCAACTAGGTGGCTTAGTGGATAGAACACTGGACTTGGAGCCAAGAAAACTGAATTCATATCCAGCCCCAGACACTTACTGGTGACATGACCCTGGACAAGTCATTTAACCCATTTGCCTTGATCCACTGGAGAAGGAAAAGGCAAATCACTCCAGCATCTTTGTTAAGAAAACCCCTTGGACAGTATGGTCCACAGTTTCATGAAAGTGAGGCATGACTCAATGACTAAATGTTAATGAAATTAATGTATGTTCAAGTGGCCCCAGGTTAATATTGCCTAATCTAGCCCTCTCTTCTATCCCATGAAGCTTTAAGAATAAATTGTTCATTTCTAAAACTTTCACTCCAATATTGGAGACAATTGACTACAGCCAGCATTTACTGAGCATCTACCATAACCAAGGTCCTGGGAAAATGAGATCATACACAGAGAGCCAGTGTGTTTGAGCCATTTACATTCTACCTGAGACCATGGTATGACAACAGAAAAGTCCATCTTGGCAATTTAAGAAGGGAATAAACCCCAATTTAAGAGGAGAGGTGGTGCCAGAGAGAAGCCTTGAAAGTAGTTTAGTATTCAGAAGGCAAAGCTGAGGCAAAAATGTTTTCCTGGAACCTGGGATGTCTTATGGGAAGTCCTAAGATGGAATGCTCAGTCCTAGAAATGAGGAGCCTAGTTTGTCTGGACCATCTTTCATGGTTTGTCTGGACCATCATGACAGGAAGCAGTATTGCACAAATCTGGAAATATAGGAGGGAGCCAGACAATGAAGGTCACTAAATGCCCTGTTTGGTCTTTTTTTAGTCCTTTCTGAGTGTTCATGACACCAGTTGGAGTTTTTTTGGCAAAGATATTCGAGTGGTTTGCCATTTCCTTCTCCAGTTCATTTTTGAAGAGGAGGAAACTGAGGCAAATAGGGTTAAGTGACTTGCCCAAGGTCACGCTACTGAGGCCAGATGTGAACTCAGGATGATGAATTTTCTTGACTTCAGGCCTGCCACTCTATCCACTGTGTTGCCTTGCTGCCCCTCAAGTGCCTTGGGCAGGATTTTTTTTTTATCCTTGAGATAATATAGAACTACTAGAGTTTACTGAGAGAGGGAGTGGCATAGTTATATTTGTACTTTAGAAAAAAACATAAGAACTGAGTGAAAAAAGTATTGGAGAGAGGAAGAAAGAAGGAAATAAGTTTTTATTACATGGCTTCTTTGTGCCAGGCACTATACTAAATGCTTCACAAATATTATGTAATTTGATCCTCACAATGACCTGGGATGTATGTGCTATTATTGTCCCATTTTCAGTGAGGAGACTGAGGCAGACAGAAATTAAGTGGCTTGCCCAAAATCACTCAACCTTAAGTGGCTGAGGCTGGATCTGAATGCAGGTCTTCCTGACTCCAGGCCCAGAACCTTATCATCTGTGCCATTCAGCCACCCTTTAAAGGAGAGATTTAAGGCAGGGTGGCCAAATTAAGACTTATTACAATAATTCAGTTAAAAGCCCATGGAAAGGAGGAAATAGATGAAAGTGTTAGTGTTAGAAAACCCAAGGTTTAGAGACTGACTGGGTTATCTGGGGTGAGTGAAAATCAGGCTCATTAATGGCACTGTGGACATGTGTCTGGGTGATGGACGTACACTTTGCAGTAGCAAAGGGGAAATCGAGAAGAGTGGGTTTGGGGAAAATAATAATGACTTCTCTTTTGGACTTCTCTTTGTTGGGTTTGAGATGCTTAGGGGAAATCTGATTTAAAATGTCCAATAGGCAGATGGTGAGACCTTTCTGTCCAGATTAAGGATACTTAGCTACTCTTGAAGACATCAGATCACCTGGTCTAGATGAACTTCATCATTGTACCCCCAAAGAACTGGCAGATGTGACCGAAGAACAACTGTCAGGGTGCTAAATTTAGAGGGAATTGGAAGTACTTTCATTACTTCTCCAATAGAGAAACAGACTTTGGTAACAACTTACTGAGAATAATTAGTGAAATTGAAAGCTCTTCTTCTATTCCTCACTCAACTCCACCCCACCCCTACCCAAATGCACCCACTGTATATTCATTCCTCTTCATGCTGGCTTCTGTAATATCCTCCCAACCCCCCATCAAATGAGAGCAAACATCCATGGGGTTTTTGCCCAATCCAAGAAAGTCTGGTTATGGCAGTGGTCACACTTGCTGAACAAAGATAAAATATATTGTTTGAATGTTGAAACTGTGTTTTTGTCTCTGTTTCCTCAATACCAATCATGGTGTCCTACATAGAGTAAGTACTCAATAAATATCTGCTGTTTAAATGACTAGACAACTCACAACCACTGTGGGTCTGTTTCCTCAACTTTAAAGTGAGGAGATTGGCCCTTTTTAGCAGTAAGAGATATATGATCCTGTGACTTATGGTATCATTGAATAAATAAGGGTTTAGATGTTTGGGGTTCTAATTTCCCTACATAAAATATATGCATCAGGTAACTTGTAGAACAAACCCTTCTAGAGTCCCACAAACCAGTAGGACTCACTTTTCTGGACTTATGCAGTTCTGATGGGAAAGATAAGTTTTTGGATCTTCCAGACTCTTTGCCCTCATCCATAATATTTCTTTTGAAACCAATAGTGAGTGTGTGAATTATGTCCTTGATAACCATGCTATGCACATGACTCATTAAGGATTTGAATCATTTATAGACCAACAGAACATTTAGAGCCTTCCATACCTCAAAGTCTCATCATTTTCAGCTTCCTATGGCCATGTTTGAATTTGCTCACGTGAGGAACAAGCTTTTAATTACATAACCATAAGATGACGTTCTTACATAGAATCTCTGAGCTAGAATCAACCTTAGTAGCCAGTTAGTCCTATTCATGACTCAATAGGAATCTCCTTTATGACACGCAGGGAAGCAGTCAGTTGGCTTCCAAGTGAAGATGTTTAGAAGTATGGAGCACACTGTCTTCCAAGGGGCCAATTCAACTTGAGAACTCGAAGCATCAGCATGATTTTTCTTATACTGAGATACATTAAGGAAATGTAAGGAATAGGTACATTTAAAATCAACCCATTCATCTAGTCATTTATTCATTAAAGTCATTCTGGTCACATCATTCATTCCAGTATTTCATTCATTCACAGGATTCAGAAATTCTGAACTCTAAAAAAAGGCAATTTTTTTCTTATGCTTAAAAAACCTTTCCTTCATGTAGTTATTTCATCCATTTGTTCATTCATTCATTCAATGAAACAATCAATTAATCACACTAGCAATGGCAGATTTATACGCACATACACACATACACACACACACACACACGCATATACATATATATATATATATATATTAAGAAGATTCAATTATGTAAAATAAATTCTATACTACTGGACTTACATTTAGATTTGTGCTGAATAGTTTTTTTTTTCTCACTCAAGTGAAAAAATTAAGTTTTTAGATTAAATCAAGGTTGTTGAAATCAATGTAAAGCTTTGATTCTGGGGCAAATCACTTAGCTGCTCTCTGCCACAGTTTCCTTATCTTGAAAGTGGAGATAACAATTGTACTTACCTCCCAAGGCTATTGTAATATTCAAATGAGATAATGTTTGTTAAGCGCTTAGCACAGAGCCTGGGACATGCTAAGAACTACATTAATGTTAGCTATGTAGGTGAAAATGTCAACCATTCCTTATATCAAGGACATGCGATTAATACCCAATGGTATCCAGTTCATTATGGTTATAAAGTTCAGAAAACGATATCCATGATTTTCTTGAGTCTTTCATTGTTCTTGTCATGGAATGGAAAATTCAATAAGCATGCCATGAGGAGTTACATTGAAAAATACTACTATGTGACAGGACTCCTTGGTATCTTATGTAAAGGACTAGATCATTGACCTGCTAGTCTGCCATGGGTTCCCTGTGAATCATC
The DNA here is from genome assembly GCF_011100635.1 of Trichosurus vulpecula. Classification (NCBI taxonomy): domain Eukaryota; kingdom Metazoa; phylum Chordata; class Mammalia; order Diprotodontia; family Phalangeridae; genus Trichosurus; species Trichosurus vulpecula. Next base: position 16,692,292 of record NC_050580.1, on the reverse strand, counting down.
TGGGCAGTTAATAGGAGCCAGGAGGTTGAACTAGACCTGTCATTGTCTATGTCTGAGCTGCTTTCCCCCTGCATTCTCTTCTCCTCTCCCACTTTCCATTAACGTTTCTGGGAAAATTCCTACAGAGTTCAATCAGCGCAGACCCTTGCTATGAATAGTGAGGGAACAAGTCATTTCTGTCAGCCAAACAGGACATGATGACTTTAATTACAGACTTACTGATCTTTTCTTGAATTAATTCTTCAAAAGTCTGAAAGCTTTGACACTCACTAACCTTCTGTGTGGATTTCATACATCCTGCCAATTACCACAGCGGGAATTCTCAACTGGAGAAACCATTCTGAGGCCTGCACAGTGTAAAGCATTTTGTGGTTCAAAAAGACGCAGACATGGTTAATCACTTCAGTGCTTAACAACTGAACGAGGATATGATGTTTAAATATCTACTTCAGAGGATCAAGTTTCCAATGAAATTTTAAAGTTCAAATAGGTACATTTCTAAAAACTAGAATGGAGTAGGAAAACGTAAGGAAACAGCTCAGGAACTCATTTTATATATATATATATTTCCTTGTGAAAACTGTCTCTAGCTAAAGTGAGAATTAGTTTGCCATTCTACTGAAGAGGAGAAAATTGACATTGTCACTAAGTGAAGGGAGGCGTCCGCCTTGTTAGAGTTGTTAAAAGTGAGGACCTAAAAGTGAGTAACTACCATGGCAGTTAATTGGATCATCGCTTTCAATTTGGAAAGGAAGGTCATCTAGACTAACCTCCTCATTTTACAGATGGGAAATCAAACCCAGGATGTTTAAGAGACTTGCCTGAATATCCATGGGTAATAAAAGGAATGGGCAGGATTTGAACTCAAGTTGTCTGACTCCTGACGAAGTTCTCTTTCCACTCCATGTAATTGAATTTGACTTTATGGCCTCCGGGTGCCTTTCAGCTTCACAGTTACAATCCTATGAGCCTCTAGTTCTAGGAATCCAGCCATTTATTCATTCTCCCTAACTCACAAGCACACATGGTAAAAATGACAGTGAAATAATTTTCTAAAAATGCATTCTTGTGATTGATCAAATCCTATGAACTCACGGTTCAGATGATGTCATCCCACAATGGCAGAAAATCCTGCAGAAGCTGGCAAACTAAGTATGCCCTCAGATTTCCTCTCTGCATTGGAACAAGAATTATATAAAAGTTTGAAAAGAACATTTCCAAACTATTCCCTCATTAGATTTGTTGAAGAGAGAATTCTTCTTAAGACAGGGTTTGAATTAAATGGCCACAGAGGATGCTTCCAATTCTGAGATTCTACATGATCTTGTGAGGCCCAAATAAACCAAAAGAGGAATCTTTAAGAATTTGGGATTCCTTAAAAATCTTCCAAAATCAAGGATTAAGGTACGTTAAAACTTTGTTATAAGGCAGCCCATTGGTTCATTTAGTCTGTTGGTGTGGATAAATCACAGATCAAACTTTGTTTCCTGAAACACAGTGTGTATATGTGTGTGTTTGTTTCTTTCTATGTTATGGTTCAAGGGTATAAAGACTGCAAGAGTGGTTTGATCACAAATTTGAAAATCAGAAATGAAGAAATTGGTTTTAATTTCCTGTAAGGAGTTTGGTATGATAAAAAAACAGGTTTTTTTTTTTTCCTAAAAAAGGCAGTTTCTACAGAACTCTTGTGGTTAATCCTGTATAGTATTCAGGTTGAGATGAGGTACTTCTTCACTGATTTGAGCTGTGTTGGGATCAGAGGAAGAAATGGCCTGGTCACATGACAAGGATGAGAGCTGTCAGGTGCACAGCCCAAATATTCTACTGATATCATTTCAAGGTCAAGAGGAAGGGAGGAGGAAGGCCTCTGGTCCATCAGGAAGACCCACTAAGAAAACTATATAGGGACACATGAATATGGACAACAGTCACACGGGATGGTTAAGCATGATTGGATAATTGCATGAATCATTGTCAGGAATGTCCAAATAACTGATATCACATGTCCGTGTTAGTACTTGAATGCTAATAGTAATCTAAGTTCCAATAACTGTCTTATTCTTTAATAAGTCTTTTCTGACATTTTGTTGTTAAAAAAAATTTTTAAAAAGTTTTTTAATGTCCCAAACTACCACAAAATTAACTTCTATGAAAACAACAACAGGCCATTTGAACTGAAATTTGATCACAATCATAACTAAGGCAAGATGACAAGAGCATTGGCCCAGGGCACTTGAAATTAAAACACGGTCAGAACTTTTATTCTTTCACTAGAAAGTAAAAATGAGCTTATCTTTTGATTAATAAGAATAATTAGTTAAAATAAGAAAAGGATTCCTTTTTTGCCCGTAGTGACTCTCTAAGAGACCTCCCTGCTGTTCCTCCAACATGACATTTCATCTCCTGACTGGATATTTTCACAGTCTGTCCTCCATGCCAGGATTGTCTCTCTGCTTATCACTTTCTCTTGGATTGATTAGATTTCTTCAAGACACAGCTAAAGTCCAACCCTCTACAAGCAGCTTTTCCTAATCCTCTTTAATGCCAGTCTCTTTCCTAGATTTATTATCTACAAATTTTCCTGTATAGGCATTGTTTTGGCATAATTAACTACATGTTGTCTCCTCTATGATGCTCCCCCATTGAAAACAGGAATTAGCTTTTATTTTTTTCCCTTTTTTATCTCCTTTATATAGCACAGCCTCTAGCACATAGTAGGTGTTCAATAAATGCTTATTAACTGACTAACTTCTCAAGTCTCTGCCAGCCTCGGTGATGGTCAGACCATCCCTCAGTGATGGTCTAACCCAAGAGACTTAACCTAGGTTTCCACATTGGGGCCCAGGATCTTGGATTCTCTGGCTTTGAGCTATGAGAAATAACTTTAGGGTCTCTCCTTGATGTCATTCTTCCGCCCTCTTCTCACCTATGTTGGACCCAGGTTCTAGAATTCTAAGATAGGGCCCAAGGTATCATACATAACACTTAAAATATTGCCCATACCAGAGTTTAGACAACCTATGGAGTCACTACATTAGTACATCTATCTTACTGTCTTAGTTGTAGGAGAAGCGTGGTCAATGAAATAAACAGGAAGAAGGGAGGAGGCCAGATTGCCTTTGGAAAATTATTCCCTGAAGGACTCCAAACTTCTTTCTTAATGAAAGGCTCATAGTTCAAACAGTAATATGCTCCCTGTAGAGCTGTATGACTGTGAGGCATGGAATAAATACCACAGTCCCCATAGAATACAAGTTGTGGGTGTCTCACAGAGTAACGGAGAGGACAAGTGTACAAAAAGATGGGCTGGCCCATCCTGAGGAAGTATGCCAATGGCCCTTCCCCTGAAGCTTCCTACTTACAGGTCATGGATATTTTTTTTCAGAAGGAGAAATTAGAAGCTTTATCATCTGAAGGAATGAAAAGGGGCCTCAGAAAAGTTTCTGCCAGGTGTGGACACTTAAGGAAACTTCTCTGTTGTTGGTTATAGGTAAGGCCAAATGGAAATCCTCGTTGCATAAACCAGGGGTGGGGAACCTGAGGCCTTGAAGCCACATGTGGCCTTCTAGATCCTTAAGTGTGGCCTTTTGACTGAATCCATTCAAAAAGTCAGAAAGGCTGTACTTAAGTATCTAGAAGACCATATGTGGCCTCATGGCCACAGGTTCTCCATCCCTGGAATAAACCATTCCAATTTATGGAAAACAGATATTGCTCCTACCAAAACTTTCCCTCATACCCTCTTGCTTCCCTTCGGTGACTCACAGATCCCTGAACATAACATTCTTCCACCTCTGGGGTCTTTATACATGGTTGCAATGTATTCCCTCTTCATCTCCAGCTTTTAAAATCCCTAATTTTCTTCAGAGCCCACTTTGGTGACATCACCTACATAAAGCCTTGCCTCCTCCTTAATTGGTCTTTCACTCTCTCTGCTGCAATAACATTTATTACTTTGTACGTAATGATCTGTAGGCATAACGTATCTACTCTACTATAGAATGTAAGCTTTGTTAAGGTGAGAATACTTTTTTGATTTATTTTTATATTTTTAGGAACTAACATTATATCTAATTGTGTAGTAAGACCTTAATAAATTGTTAAATTGAACAAAATTGAGTATTTTTACATGTGAGGCAAAAGAGCAGCCAGTCATGTTTTAGCTGTATGACCCATGACAAGTGACCTAATTTATTTGTGCCTCACTTTCAAAACCTATAAAATTGGGATAATGATAGGACCTATTTCACAAGGTTGTTGTGAGGATTGAATGAGTTAACTCATATAAAGAACTTGGTAAAGATTAAAATACTATGTGATCATTATTACCTCTAAAGTAAGAAATAAAAGAGATCACAAAATTCCAAATTTCACATCACTGCCATTTGGATTCTATTAGAAAAGCAAAACAAAACCAATGTATGAAAATACTAATGAGCTGGTCCAGACTCAGCTTGCAACACAATTTCCCTTTGTTAGCAATGCATTGATAAATGTGATGGGATTCTCAAAGGCATCATGAACTAACCTCGTTCGTGTAATAACTAAGTTTATTCTTTACCCCAGTCCATTTATTTTCCATCTGTGTCTATAGCAGCAGCTCCAGTTGGTTAAAAATAATGTAAATCAGGGCAACAAAGATGAAATCTATATATCAAATGGGTATATTGGCAATGCCATGCATGATGGCCAAGCCAAGATTTTATGCTTATAGGGAAGGTGTGACTGAAAAGCAGTTTGAGGTAATTACTATTCAAAAAAGACATGTCCATTCACACTGAGCCCTTATCATCATTCAGAGAAGTCTTTTATTTCATTTCATTACTGCCAAAGGTCACTGGAATAGGTGGTTCTGTCCTTTCTATTAGATAATATCGCCTACCATAGGCTGCAAGACTTTAAGCTTAAAAAAGGACAGCAACAATTCATCATGAGGTGCTTCATTACTCATAAATGAGAGCAGAATGCCACGGTGGATGGTACCAATCTGAAAAAAAAAAAGCCACTTAAAAAATAAAATTGCTTTTAAATTTTCTATGCAAGTTACCTTGGTATCTATACCACTATATGGGTGTATATGCATGTATACGAACACATGTAAACCCATATACTCATGCAGCTACATGCACAATCTATACATTATCTAAATACACATACACTGAGGATAGTTACATACAAACACATATATAAAATTGATATCATAGGTCCTATACTTGTGATATGTGCATATTTGTTCATTTGTCTGTCTCTAGCTATCCTCATCTCTGTTTATTGAAACTGTGATTTTTTCAATCATTATATATTTACATATTTGTGAATATACATTTGTGTACATATACATACATATGTAAATATGCAAACATGTGTGTATGTATATATGTGTATGTTTTTTTGTATATATGTGTGTATTTCTATCTATATGTGTATCTATTTTTGTGTATATCTATCTATATCTATATCTGTATCTGTATCTATATGTATATCTATATCATCTAAAATTTCCCTCCTTCAGATAGCTTCTGAATTGCATCATGGCTAGCACCATAGGTAGACCTTGATTTCTTCTTTGGGTAGTTAGTTGGTCCTGAACCATCTTAATTTTCTTTAGGTTGTTTTTTCCCCCTCTCCCCCTTCATTCAGCAACTTGGAAATTGATCAATACATAGTGGTGCCACAGTCACTGATACTGGGGTAAAAAAAAAACACCTTTTTAATGAAAATGTTGACAGGCCCCCTCAAATTGTACCTCTGTTTTTTTTTTTGTTGTTTTGTTTGTTTTTGTTTTTAATAATCTGACTGAATTGTAGGTCATGACAGACTTTCTACAAATTTACTTTTATTTCCTCCAAAAGTTTTAGGTTGTTTATATATTTTTAGATAAAATCACACTGTTCATAATCTTCTCTTATCATCCTTCATATGATTTTGCAAATGAGTAGATATGATTAATATTTGGTGCCCCTTGATTTCATCCATGACTCAGCTTAGCAAAGGGCTTATTTCCTTACTGAGCTAGCTGCTAGGTTGTTTGGGCTTCTTTACTGTAATAACTTTATATATGTCATACTTTGATCCATATTTATATCTGTTCACATATCCATTATTCAGTATCAACATAGCTAACTTGAACAATGATGACAGAGCCATTTTATATACTTGCAATATGTTGTCCAGTTGCCCCTTTCTTTGAATTTGGTGTTTATTTTGATGTTTTCACTGTCAAAGATCTCATCTGACAGCACACTAAATGATCATTCTGAAATGATTTCCATATCTGTGACCAATTCCTTGACCATGTACAGGATTCTGTGTCAGAAAACGTTGAATCTTGACTCTGGCACATACTATCCATATGTGTTGAAGTGATCTAACCTCTCATGGTTGCAGTTTACTCATCTGTAAAATGATATGGTTGAACTAAACAGCCTCTAATATCCCTTCCAATTCTAGCTTTTTAATAAGGAATGAGTTTTATTTTTGCTTTATTATTTGATATTGAGTATTTTCTGTGTCTTTCAATTTACTTGGAAACTTGTTTATAATATATGGACTTTTGTATGGTACTTAAGCCTCTGGCTTTCTTTGTTAGTCACAAGTGATCATTTCTAATACCTTTTCTCCTCCTCTATCCTATGTTCACCTTTGCATTGAAATCATTATATTGAAATGTCCTGCTTAACTTGATTTCATTTCTAGGATCATATCGAGTTCTTTAAAGACTTTTTCTCCCTCCTTCCTCCCTACAACAGATATTGATACATGAACTGAATTTTCTTCATGGTCTTTATTTTGCTTAAACTCAAGACAAACATTTTTGAACAGGACATTTTATTGTACCAGGATTTTTAAGCTGGTGCCTTGATACATATTAGCCATGAATATATTGCTTCATAGGATTTTAAACCATAAACTAGCTTTTTCTCCATACGAACACTGTGCTCCACATTTAATTTGGAATAAATAATAAATGTATCTATGACTTGATTTTATAGTTCTTTTTTCTCTTTAAAGGTTACTTTCAAAATTTCTAGCAAGTTGTTCTCGAAATTATAAAGGCAAACATGTCCAGTCTTAATCCACATATTTTACAGCTTCTTAAAATGACAAAATCAGAAGTCAACTTGACTTGGTAAGAATGAAAAAGAGGTCTTGATACCTTAACATATTAGTGGATCCGTGATCTCTTCATTGTATGGACCTCCGTGAATGGTGTAGTTAACAGCCCATCCATATTCCCTCCCCTGATATGGTTTTTGTCCATGTCTTCCTGTTAATCATCAGTGATGTGTCAACCCAACAACCTGAGGGCCTTCTTCTCCTTCTTTTGACATGTCATGAATCCCACTGAAGCATGAAGGCCTTCTTCGCATTATTCTTTTTCTTACCACATGACCAGTCCATCCTCTTTTCCAGACATATCTCTTTTGTTATGACATCCTTTATCCTCATGTTTTTCTGCAGCTCTTAGTTGGTCATATGTTGCAGGTTGTTCATGGGTACCATACAAATTTGGCCCCTGTTAAAATAGCCCGGCCCTCAGAGAAATCTTTACCCTTGCCAAAAGAACACTTATCCCAAGACTCCCTCATATCTGGGTAGAGTATCTTGTGACTCTTGATGGTCAAGTACGGTATTAGATTTGAGGGGATAGCATAATTTTGGTCGAGGGAAAAGGTCCCTTCGTGCTCCTTTCTAAATGCTAAGGTTTTACTAATGCTTATTTATTATTTTTTTATTTTATCATTTATTATTTGTTTTAATTTATTTAATTTTAATAATAATAGTCATAATCAATAATCTTTCCAATTCCATGTTTCAAATGATTACTTAGTCATTTTTTTCAGTAGTTACCCCAATCAGGGTTTTCTTGGCAAAGATATAGGAGTGGTTTGCCATTTCCTTCTCCATCTCATTTTACCATTGAGTAAAGTGAGGCCAGCAGGATTAAGTGACTTGGGTGGGTTTACCCAGCTGGTCACACAGCTCTCTGAGGACAAATTTGAATTCAGGAAGGTGAGTCTTCCTGACTCCAAGCCTGGCACTTTATCTACTGCTCCACCTAGCTACCCCATGTTTCAAGAGTCACTACTTAAAGTTTCTTACATGGCAAAGTATGATTACCTTCACTCGATAAACTAGGTTCCATGCACAGTACCTCCTCCCCTCATCCCCAGTGTGCTTGCACAATCTGACTCCCATCCTGTCTTTCTAGTCATAAGGTTTGGGGTTTGTAGTATCCAAGATAACAGGGAACTATTTTGAATAGGGACTTTTTGAGCATGAAAGCAATACATTTAGGAAAATCAATCTGCTGGTTGTAAGGAGGATAGATTGGAATAGTAAGAGATTGGAAACAAGGCAGCAATTAAGTGCCTATTGTAGTAACCTAGGCTAGAGCTGATAGCTATGTAAATGGGAAGAAGAGAACAGATGTGAGAGATTTTGTGGTAGAGTTGATAAGACTTTGTAGCTATGTGGATAAGGACTGACATTCAATAACACAACAGTAATACCTAGCTTTATACAGAGCTTTAAGATTTACAAAGTACTTCCAAATATTATCTCATTTGAGCCTAACAAAAATCCCCCAAGGTAAGTGCAATTGCTATCCTCATTTTATAGACAAATAAACTGAATCTAAGAGAGGTTGAATGACTTGCTCAGGGTCACACAGGTACTAAATGTTAGAGGCTGGATTTGAACTCAGATCTTCCTGATTCCATGTCCCATGCACTATCCACTGTACCACTTATTTTCTTCAAATTCATTTCGTGTAGGGCTTTAAAATTTGTAAAGGATCTGCATGCAATTTCTCCAGGTATTACTCTTATTAAGCCATTTTACATACGAGTGTAGTAAGACCAGGAAAGTTAAGTCAGTTTCTCAGAATCTCACAGCTTTTATGCACCAAAGGCAGGATTTAAATTCAAGTCACTCCTGGCTCCAAGTTCAGAGCTATTTTTATAAAACTAAAGTGCCTCTCAAAGTTCTTATGAGATGTCCAGTCTAGTGAACAGGACTGTTCTCTACCTGTCTGGTACCTGGTCCTAAAAGGCAGTGATATTAGTTTGGAATAGTTTCCTCTTAATGAGCTCACATTGACTTGGAATGACCAATCTGTCCCAGTTTGGAATCTGTCCATTACTTACAACTGGGAGTTGTTAAGATGAGATTAGTAGGGTTAAGACTAGACTAAGGGTTTTCTTGGTGAAGATGTTCCCTCTTCCAGTGTGGACTGGTCCTTTCTAATTTATCATTTTGGAGTTGCCCAGGGCCCTGAGAAACTCAGGCTAGCCCAGGATCACATAACATTACATGTCATACGTGGGACTTGAGCCCAGACCTCCCAAGGCCAGCTGTCTATCTGCAATACAGCACTGCCTCACAATCATTAGCAAACCTCTTTAAAAATGCCTTCTGGCCTACTGTTAGAAAGCATCCATTTTCCCCAATTTGAATATTTGCTTGCCTCCAGTCATAGATTCATAGAAGCATATGATCACAGATTGGGTTCTGTAGGGAATCTTTTGATCTTGTTGTTAAACCCTCCACAATTGTGGAAACAGAGGCCCAGAGTTTAAGGGCCTTGTTCAAGGTCATACAGATAGTGACAGAGACCTGATTTGAGCACATTGTCTATGACCCCAAATCCCTCCTCTTTGAATGGCCCCACAGGGCTCTCTTGAGGTACTTTTATGGCATCTCTCCTCTCATTAGGATTTTTGAAAGCTTACCACCCTTATTTTATCCATTACCCTTTCAAGATTTTTTTTTTAAGTTCTCTATGATTTACATTATGCTGATTGTCTAGCTACTCGAACTTATTCAAAGCCACTAGGTGATCCTTCATCTTCCTTTCATGATTAGGAATTTAACAGAAGTGGAAAATTTCTGTTTCATATCAGTAGTCCCTTAATCTGACACAATCTGTAAAAGAAAATCCTACTATACCATGTCTGAGGGATGATCATTGGTTATACGAAAACCACTGTTGAGGAGGAACCAATTCTTACCAAGGCATATTTGAATGACTCTGATTGTTTGGAAGTTATGGTTTGTTTGATTTGCTTTATCCCTCCACCTCTCCCACATCAAATCTAAATATGCTTCACAACTTCATATCTTCTGGATCAAAGTAGCCCATTCTTATGGCTCATCTATGTAATGGTCCTTCAGGTAAGTGGAGACATCTATCCTGAGCCTCTCAGCCTTTTCTTCCTCAGGATACACACCTGCAGCTCCTTCGGTCACTCCTCATATGACCTAGACTCAAGGCCCCTCACCATTCTGTTTGGTATCCTCACAGTGTCCAGAACTGCACACAGCCTTGTAGATGTGATCTGACCAGGGCAGCATATACAGGGACTCTCACCTTCTACTCCACGACATCATGCCCTTGAAGCAGTCAGTACATAGATCATGTTAGATCGAGGCCTTATTATTTCATTGGTGACTCTTATGGACCTGGTGATTCAGTAAAAATTTCAGATTTCTTTTTCTGCTCTCTAGCCAAGCAGCTGCCATTTTTTTTGTGTGAAGCAGATTCTTGAAACCAACCTGTAAAATTTTACATTGATTCCTATTAAATGTCATCTTTAAATGAATCCAACATTTTTACCAAGGGTAGAGAACCTATGATCTCGAGGCCACATGTGGCTCTCTAGGTCTTCAAGAGCAGCCCTTAGACTGAATCCAAACCTAGATTCAGTCAAAGGGCTGCACTTGAGGACCTAGAGGGCCACATGTACCCTCAAGGTTACAGATTCCCCACCTCTGTAATGTAGTCTGTAAAGATAGATATAGCTATACGTATAGATACAGACATATAGATATATCTTGACTCTGTCATGTAATAGACTTGCATTTCTCTCCCAGACTGGGATTTTCTGGAAATGTGATAGCATGTCACCTCTGCCTTTATCTGGGGCCCAGAACATATCAGACTCATGAAATCTTTGCTGACTTGAATTTACCCATGCCACGCAAAATAAGGAAAATGAATCAGGTCCTCTATAAGGTTTGTTGTAAGCCAATAGCTATGGCTATTTGTGTGTGTTGGTTAGAAAACTTAAGATAGCATCATTGTACACACTGTGGTGGACGACACACCAGCACAGTCAAGGGGATGTGAGTTCATATCCAGCCTCAGATACTTATTAGCTCTATGGCTCTATGTCTCAGTCTTCTCATCTGTAAAGTGAAGATAGTAATGGTACCTCCCCTCCAGGTTTGTTGTGCAGATAAAACTAGATAATTTGTGTAGAGAACTTTGCAAACCTCAAGGTGTTAGAAAAATATTAACTGTTGAGATGTTATTATGAATTTTGCTGTTACACCCAGGACAGGAGTAAAAGCCTAACACAGAGAAAAGGCAAAACAAGCCCAGAACATGCACATGCACACACAGAGGCACACAGACACGCAGACACACACACACACGCACACATACACACACATACACACACACACACTGAACACTGAATGACAATGGATTTAGGCTTAGTTGAAGCTTGAGCTGAGAGGAATTTTGAGGGTGGAGAGTGTTCAGTGTTCACATGGGTGCTTTGTCAAATATTAATTAGTATTAAAGGGTACAGGAAATAATAATAATCTCCTACTTAGCTCACCGGCATGGTGTGTGGGGAAGGAAGATAATGAAAATATTAGTAAAACCTTTAAGCTCTTCCAGAGAACAGCTGCTGGATAATTGCATGAGCCAGTGTTTATATTTAGTCCAAAAGGATTAAACTCTTTTCAACCTGTGTTACCACCTTTTCCTTGGAGCCTGTTATCGATTATTCTTCTGTGCATTGATTATTTTCATCCACGTTTCTACTCAACAGATCTCTATTGTTCTCATAGACCAAGCAGTCATTTTCAAACTTTTGTTGCATTCAGTTGCCTAATAGGCATGGGGTGCCTATAATACACTTGACATTTTAAAGCAAATAAGCAGAACTCCTACTCCTACTCTGGCCACGAGAAGATTCATTGAGAAAGCATTCAAAATTCACTAAGGGCGAGAAAATTATAGAAATAGTTGCTCAGGAACCAAAAATTTTCATACAAATAAAAAAAAATCAGTGCAAAATATATACGCCTTATCCCCATGGAAACTGCTATGTTGCTTTAATTTTCAAGAATAATTCCTAGATAATTAGGTAATTCGGTATTCTCATTCCTATTGGCCTCTGTGCAGCCTTTTCCACTCTCAGTCATTCCCTTTTCCTTGATATTCTATTCTCTCAGGCCACGCCTTTCTCCTGGCTCTCCTCCTCCCAGTCTGACCACTCTTACACTCTATAACTTAATCTTCATCTAGGACAAGCTCACTAATTCACTGATAGTAAGTATTCACAAGGCTCTGTCCTGGGGCCTGTCTCTCCTCCCTCTGAGCTATTTCACTTGGTGATTTTATCAAATCTCATGAATTGAATTATCCACTCTGTGCTGATGACTCTCCTATCTACTGGTCCAGCCCTAAACCTCTCACATAATATCCACTCTCACACCTCTAGCTGACTTTTAAGCATCATGAACTAGATGTCCTGTAGAAGTTTTAAATCCAATATGTCTGAAACTGAGCTCACTATCTTTCTTCCCACTCCTCCCCCAATTCTTTTTTGCTCTCAGGGGTACTGTAATTGTCCCAGGCTTCCAGGTTCACAATCTAGGTGTCATCTTCAACTCTTAACTATTTCACAATCTATATCCAATCTATGATCAAGACTTATTGATTTGACCTTTTTAACATCTCTTATGTGCACTTCCCTCTCTCTTCTGACACTGCAACCACCCTGGTACCAACCCTCCTTTTGTCATACCCAAACTTTTTCAAGATCCTCTTGGATGCTCTCCTTCCTTAATTCTATCCCCATTCTAATTCTTCTACTCGGCTGTGAAATGGATCTTCCTACAACTGCGATGGCTCCCTATTATTTCTAAGATCAAACATAAAATCCTCTTTTTAATTTTGATTTTGATTTTTTTTTAGACATACAAAGTTTTCATAACCTAACCCCTTCCTACATCTCCAGTCTTCTAATACCTCAGTCTTCACCACCATGTCCTTTATGATCCAGTGACACTAGCCTTCTTCATGTCCTTGTACACAATCCTCCATCTCCTGAATTTGGATCTCTTCATTCTCTCTCCCCCATACCCAGAATGCTCTTTGTCTTCTCATGTTCCCTCCTCATTTTCCTTCAAGTCCCAAATAATATCCCACCTCCTGCAAGAAGCTTTCCCAATCCCCATCAACGCTGGTGTCCTCCTTCTGAAATCATCTCCAATTTATCTTAACTATATGTTATATGTCCATAGTTGTTTTCATATTGTGTTTCCCATTAGACATGAAAAAATTGCTCCTCCTTTATTTTATCCCCAGCGTTGAATATAGTGCTTGGAACACAGTAAGTTTTTCATAAATGTTACTTGGTTAACTCTTTCTGTTAGTGCCTCTTCCCCCTTCCAAAAAAAAAAAAAATCACCTAATATTTGTTTGTACAGACCTATATATGTACTTGCTGTCTCCCAGACTGGACTGTAAGCTCTTGGAGGCCATGGTTTGTTTGATTTTATCTTTGCATCTCAGTACCTAGCACAGTTCCTGGCACATAGTAGGTGCTCTATGATGCTTGGTGATTCACTGATTGCCCAAGGCTCTGAGATAGAGTAGTAGAGAAGGGATTTGGAGTTGGGTATTGTCACTCCAACCTCAGCCTTCCTTTCACTGAAAAATGTTACTTGCCCATGGGATCAATCCTATGTTTGAGCTGAAAGAGACCAAAGAGACCATCTAGTACAGCCTCATCACTCTAGAGGAAGAAAGTGGGACCAGGAGACAAGCAGCTTAGCCAACTAACATAATCCTGAGCAAAGATGTCCTCAAGTGGGGAGCATGCTACAAATCTAGTTCTGATCCAGATTATGAAGGCTTTGAATGTCTAAAAAACCCGAAATCAATAAAAATCAAAATTAAAAAGAGGATTTTATGTTTGATCCTAGAGATAAGAGGGAGCCATTCTATGATCATATTGTTTGTAATTCAATACAATTCAGCAAAAATTTATTAAATGCCTACCATGATCATGATAATGGGATAATAAACAACAATGAAACTACCCTGCCCCCTGGAGGGGAAATAACATTTTCACAGCTAAATAACTGCAAGAGAATTTGAGGAAGGAGAAAGCAGGAATGACTAGGATGATCAGGAAAGGTTCCCTGTAGGAAGTCACACCTGTGCTGGCCCTTAAAAGAAGCTAGGCCTACCAAGACACAGATGTAAAGAGGGTCCACATTCCATGAATGGGGGACAGGTGGCACTGAGGCATAGAAGGTTGTGGGATGGGGCAGATGGATGGTCATGTAGAACTGGAAGGGATTGTCTAATTCAAGCCTGTCTTTTTACATGAATAAGGAAATTGAAGCCTAGAAGGGTAAAGTGATTTCCCCAAGGTCACATGGGTAGCAGAATTTGATTCATTTAAAAATGTCATAGATTTAAAGATGGAAGAGATTTTAGAGGCCAAGGAATCCAAGTATATATTTCATAGTTGAAGAAACTGAGACACATCAAAGTTAAGTGACTTCATATCCCACAGCTGTAAGTTGCTGAAGTGGGATTTAAGCTCATGGCTTCCTGACTCCTAAGTCATTACTCTAATGTAGTCATTTTCTAGTTAAGTCTGAATTTATAATTAACATTTTATTTTTTCAAAGACTGGATTTTTAGCTGTGGAATTTTCAAATGCAAAATGCTCAGCAACTCTTTAAAGAGAGAATTTCTATAAAGAAGACTGCCACTTTTCTGTAATCTTGTAAATGAGCAGGGAGGAAAAGCAAACCAAAGCTTTCAGTGGGAGATGCCCATAAATAAGGTCTGGTAACTGGGCCAATTCATTAGACATCTAGCTCACCTGGTGCTTCAGTTTCCATTCTGCCCTGAGAGAGACAGATCATCTAGTGTACATACAAGAGATGTAGGAAGATTTATGTCTATATCCCGAAAGCTTTGTCATTAATTATCACTATGTGTGTGTGTGTGTGTGTGTGTGAGTATATATGTATCAGTATGTGTATGTATACATGTATATGTACACACTCATATATGCATGTGGTTTTATGTCTATGTGTACAAAATTAATAAAGAAGCATTCTAAATCTATAAAATGAAAGACCAAGCATATATATGTACATATATATACATATGCATATGCATTTTCTTAATTATTTTTGTTTTGTAATATGCATAACAGCATCAAAATTTCTTAAATTGCACCAGAGGTTTTCTTGGTTATATCTTCAATAAGTTAACTGTCTGCATTAATTCCAATAATAATTATATTCACATATTTATCAGGTCTACTTTCATAATTTTAAAAATGTATGCAATTTAATGGCAGCCTGCCGAAGTAGAATGTGAAATCAGAGATGCAGAGTTGAATCTTGGTTCTAATATTACTGCTTGTATGACTTTGGACACATCCACTTAAATCTCAATAAACCTCAGTTTGTAAGATATAAAATTGTAAAATGAATTTGCAAAATGGAGAGTTTGGATTGGTTGACCTTCAAGGGCCCTTCAAGCTCCAAATCTGTGACTTCTTTGTATAGTCACAATGGAGAAGCAATGAAGTCTATTGGTTTGAGATGGAAAAGACTGGGTTCTAATCATTTTTCTGATTCTTCCTGCCTCAGTTACCTTTCTGAGCTTTAGGCAATTGTGTTAAGACTAGAGTCAGTGAAGGGGGACCCCATAATTAACACAGACACTTGCAGAATTGACCAGTCATCATTCTCAGCTGTCCTTTGAAGGAGAGAGCATTTCTATTGTTCTCTACTTGAAGAGCCTTGGTCTTCACCAATCCTTTTCTAGAATCATAAACTTTCAGGGATGAGTGTAAAAAGAGACATCTAAAGCTTAGCTACGATGGGGTTCTTAGATCATTCTAATTGTTACAATAGTCTTTTTTTATTTATTTCATTTGTCTCAAAGACAAAATTTGTCTTGATTTAGTTTCCCAAAAAAAGCCTTTTGAAATGCCTTGTTGGAAACAAAGTAATGAATGTCTAACATTCTTCATTATTAGCAGACTATTACCATTACTTCTATAATTCATGCCTGTCTCCTTTAACACAAGAAACATTTTGATAATGACTTGGTTCTTGGGACTTCTGAAGAATACTCTTCTAACTCTATCCTGTGTTACGACAAACAATATAAAGCCAGTACAGTTCTGATCACTTCGGTGGAAGATGGAGTGTTTGTCTGTAAGGGTTTTTCTTAGGTCAGTGTATTATGAGTGATTTTTCTGGTCTAAGGGCTTGGCCAGAGTAGGGGGTGAGGGGGGGGCAATGTAAAGTAATAGAAAGAGAATTCCATTTAGAATCAGAAGAAGTGCCCTGACTCCACATTCTTCCTGTTTTTTTTTTTTTAAACCACAAGCAAGACAGTTAACCTTTCTGATTCTCAGTTTTCTCATCTGCAAAATGGGCATAATAATTCCTGAAGTAGTTACCCCAGCAATTCATTGTAAAGACTGGATGAGATCTTTTATATGAAGTGTGTTAAAAAAAAACACTCTTAAAATATGGATTATTTTTAATGTCAGTTGTTAGCCATGCATGTTTTTTCAGGGAGAAGGCTAAGGTCATTTAGTACTTTTAACATTCCTCATTATTTTTTATGTTTAAAATATTATTTGACTATTATATCCTTTTATAATTTAATAATTGATTATTGATTGATTTGGACAAGTTATCATTCTGTTATTCATTTTTATTTAATGTTTGGTAGGTTGTCATAGCAACAAGAACTATTATTACCACTTCCTTTTCATATTTTAATTTTCCTCACAGTTTGCTGTTGTTGCTGATGCTACCTTCTTCTACTCCCCTCTCTTTCACTATTGTTGTTCTAGATTCAATGTTCTGTGGACTATTATTCAAATGGGAAAAGACAACTGGGTTTTATAATTCAATTGATATATTAGGATGTGAATTTATTGTTAAGCACCATTAGGAGAGCTCCAGTGGCAGACAGGATAATCTGTATGATATATCCTTGTTGCACATGGTGTTGATCACCTTGACCAGGTTTTTATATTTTAGGTATATTTTGCTCGATGAAGACTGGAGATTCAATACCTAGTAAGGTGGCATCTATTAAAAAATATTTTCCTAAGTTTTAAAGAATCAATATTCCAATACGTCCAAGCAATGCTGGGAAGTGGGTCATTATGTTCCCTTTCATCTTTTATCATCATCTTCATTATCTTCATCATTATCACCATCATCTTCATCATCATCATCATCTTCACTATTACCTTGATCCTATCATTTATTTTTATGGAGTTTGGATAAAATCATCTGAGCACATCATCCCCTTGCTGTTATCCTTGAATTGTTCTACAATCCTTTATATAGTTAGCTGAAATGACTAATTGACTAATTGTCAAATAATGTAAAATTACTGGAGATCAAGCATATGTTAATCAGACTGACAGTGCTGTCATCTTTTTTGTCATCATCGTCATCACCACCACCATAATCACCATCGTCTTCAATGCCACCATCATCATTATCACCACCACCATCCCCATCATCAACATCATCATCACCACTACCACCACCATCATCATCCTCATCACCACCACCACCACCACCATCATCATTATCACCACCACCACCACCACCATCATCATCACCACCACCACTACCACCACCACCATCATCATCATCACCACCACCACCACCCTCACCATCATCTTTGCTATTTTTATTCTCTGGAAGTGGAATTGTATCACTTAGCACTAATCTGGAGGAATTGGATTCATTGTCCCATAGGCATTCAGTGATCTCTACAGGAAGGTCTGGACAGACCTAAATGTGCAGTCCCCGGTCATTTGACATTCAAGTTGGGTTAGACTTTCCAAGATTTAATGAGATGAATGACCTCAGAATTAAGGTTTTTTGACAAAGTGAAACAACATAATGGAGTTGGACTCAAGAAATCACTAGAAATGTCTTTATTTCCTTTCCCTTTCAGCACAGTCTGGACACTCGGTCATTCCTTGGAACAAAATTTGTTTCAAATGAATATGGAATATCTCCAGACTGATCTATAAGGACAAAGAGTTGGTTGGGTTTCTAGAGTTACATTAAGGATACAAAGGATGGTGTGCACACAGAGAGGGAGAACTTCAGTATTTGAAAGGAAGGAACATTTAGAAGCCAGAGAGAAAATTTGTCAGAACTTAAGTCAGTCAACTAGCATTCATTGAGCACCTACTATGTTCACTAGGAATACAAAGAAAGGCAAAAGCCAAACAAATCAATTTTAAAGGAATGTTTCCTACTCTCTAGTAGCTCACAATCCAGTAAAGGAAACAACATTCAAACTGCAGAGTATAAAGAAGATATATACCAGTTAAATTGAGGACAGTCTCAGAAAGAAGGCACCAAGATTAAGAAGGACAAGAAAAGCCTTCCTGCAGTATGTAGGATTTATAAACTAGCATTTATGAGCTCTCTATTGTCTCTATTGTCTATAGCATTTAAAGTTTCGTGAAAGATTGAATCTCTTAAAAACCCTAAGAAGGTAGGTATTATTCATACCTCTATTTTACAGATGAGGTATTTGAAAGTGAGTGGTTAAGTGGCTTATCCAAGGTTTCACAGCTTAGTAAATATCTGAGGCAGGATTTGACCTACGTCTTCTCTTTCTGACGCAAAGCTCCATGCTTTTTCCACTGTGCCACCTGCTTGATCCTTAATCTGCATTTTAGGAGTTAAATTGCATTGATGCCCACTTTCTGAAATTCCTGGTTTAGCCGCTATGGCCAATCTGACCACAGATCTCTACTCTGGCTTGGTAGAATTGAGCCTGCCTTCAACGCAAATGTATTCATTTTCTACTCTATGCAAGGCAAGAATGATGATAATGGCTTAAATATATGCGGTCATAAAAGCACTTGGCTCATGACAACCCAATGAGGTACATAGTGAGTGTCTTACTATCCTGGCCATAGTCAACATGCTTGAATATTCATATTTTTATAAGAATTTTATTTTTACTTGGGAGATAAATTAAATTAAATTAATTAAAGGCAAAGAAATGTTAAAATAAAAGAAAAGTTTTTTTGTTTCCATTTTACAGAGGGGGAAATGAGATTCAGGGAGGGCAAATAACTTTTTCACAGTCTCTGGTAGTATGTGTAAGACCCATGCCTTGAACGAAGGTCTTCTGACTCCTTGTTCAGTGTTCTTCCCACTGCATAACCCAGCAAGCAGATGTGTATGTACCCAGCCACAGTATTTCTATGTCTGTCAGAAGCACGTAATGTTGGGATGCGTGACTCTCACATCCTTCCCCCACTTGAACATATTCCCATGTGTAGATTGAATGGCTGACCCCAGAGGTCCTTTGTACAATCTCTTAATCATCAGCTTAGTCCATTCAGTTAGCTTGGATGGACCGCAAGGAGAATGCTTGATAGAACATCTCTCTGCTGCACTTGATGGAATGCAAACTTGTCAATGCACCAATACACTTCATTATATAAGTAACTGTTAAGAGCTCTAAGAATTCATTTCTAAAGGCCTTAGAGAAATAAGCTTGGTTCATAACCTTGATAAGGTAGAGCGGGTCTGGAGAAGGCTGACCTGGAGGGTCAAGGGCCTCAGGACCATGACATAGAGGCATCTGTGACTGTTTATCCTGGAAGGCTGTCATATTCTAAGAGAGATTAGGCTAATTTTGCTTGGCCCCAGAGGGTACAACTTGGAGCTTTGAGTATAAGGTACAAGGAAGCAAATTTATGCTTGATGTCAGGAGAAACTTCCTAATATTTGCATTTATATAACTCTTTAAGTTTTGCAAAGCACTTTACAAATATCACCTCATTTTGCCCTCATGACACTAATATGTAGGTGCTAGCGTTACCTTTATGATAATTTCCAAATGAGCCAAACAGGGGCTAAGTGACTTATTTAGGGTCATACGACTTTTAATAATATTTTATGTTTTCCAAATCACATGTAAAAAATGAACATTAGGTTGTTTTTTTTAAATTATGAGTTCTAAATTTTCTCCCTCCCTCCTCCTTCTCTGAGAGAGTATGAAATTTGATGCAAAGTATATGTCTCATACAACTTTTAGGGGTCTGGAATGGGATGTGAGTTCACATTCCTACCTCTGTGTTCACTGTCCTATCCACTGTGTCACCTAGCTGTGAACAATTGAATAACTGATTAAAATTGTTTAGAAGTGGAATGGGCTGCTTTGTGACATTATCAACTTGAATCAGCCATGTTGAACTGGGCCATGTGGGGCATATGCCTCATTAGAGGGAGTGCCATGTAGATGAAATCATAGATCCTTTTGAATATTGAGTGTTCATTCCTATTTTAATTTCTTGTGTAAAATCTCTGTTTGAAACCAATAAATGGCATCAGACTGAAAGGATCACTAATTTAAATGAACCATTTGCAAAATTAATTAGCTTTCTTTACAGAATTTTTTTTAAAGCTACAAATCTCAAACTGAAATTACTAGGTTTTATTTCTTTAAAGAGAATGTTGCCTTTTATTGCCAATCTCATTTTCTGGCTTCTTTTAATCCATTTTTATTAAATATCATCTTAAATCTTTACTACTTAATCTCAGCAGACTCCAGGCCCCTGAGTCTGAGCCATTATATGGGCTTCATCCCTTTCACTGTTTCATCACCGTGAACATGTTTGACTTCCTCAATTGGACAGATATCTTACCATAAATGGTGATTTCTTTTTTCCTGTTCAATTGACTATTTTGTCCACATTACTCATAATTTAAATAGAAAGAAGCAAATGAAAGGCTCCGGTGCCTGCCTTACTGCCAGGTGGAGAGAGGGAGAAGATTCACTTACAAATGCAGCCAAATGTTCATATGGTGTAGTGACATTTATGAAGTTGACTTTGTCTTACATTGAGAACCTTGCTGAATTATTCTTTTAAAGAATAGCTGAAGAAAGACTGCATATTTATCCATATTCATTGTTACTTGGCAATGCAATTTAGAGAATAAGTTTGATGACTAACTCACATATGAGGCTGCACATAAATTGTAATATCTCTATCTCCCTGGCTATATTTTTAGATGATGGAGTGCCATATTGAAGGGCTATGATGAAGAACTAGGTCTGTTTAGCCTAGAAAAGGGAAGCCCGAACAGGGAACATGATCGTTGTCTTCTGATATTTGAAGGGCTAACACTTAGGAAAGAGGTTACAATAGCTCTGCTTGGTCCCAGAGGACAGAAATAGGAACAATGAAGGGTATTCACAGAGGGCCAGTCAGTTAATAAACATTTATTAAACACCTATCATGTGCCACACATTGTATTAAATTCTATAATAAAAAAAGCCAAAAGAAAGTCTCTGCCCTTGAGAATCTCATAAGCTAGTGGACAGAATTGTGTTGCAAAGAAATCTTACACAGTGATTTATCCTCAGATGTAACGAGATTCTTTGGGAGGCCTCAAAAGTAGAGTGAGCCATCCCTCCTGGGGTGGAAGTAGTGGAGTAGGTCTTCAAAGAAAGCCAGATGATTTGGGGGCAAATTTTATAAGTGAATCTCTCACTTTTTTAGGCACATGTTGTACTCACTGGCCACTGAGGTATTCTAGAATCCTCACACTCTGTGACTATGTGGTTGTGGTTGGGTGGAGGGCAGAAAGAACTGAAGTTGATGGGAAATGAATTTCTTTTTCCTTCTTCTGTTACACATAAAAGTAAACATACCAAGGGGAAAATGTTATGGTTTTGCTTAGGAGTCTTGGAATGAAGTTTGAAGCCCTCAAACAAAATGAATTGTTATGTCAAAGAAAAAAATCCAGTTCTTCCTTCCCTTTTTGCAGCCTATAGTAAAGAAAATCACAGGCTCTTGCAATGTATCCACATTGAATTCATCCTCCATATCACCATCATCACCACTATACTTTTCCCTGCAAGTATCTTATTATCCACCCCACCAATTCACTTAGAAAAGAAAGAATCACAGCCTGATCATCAAGACACTGCAGTTTGTGTCCTCCTCAGAGACTTACTAGTTATGGGACCCTAAGCAAGTCACTTAACCTGCCTGGCCTCACTTACTTCATCTATAACATAGAGATAACAATAGCATCTATTTCCTAAGGTTATTAAGAGGATTAAAATATATAAATATAGTATACTACTTTGCAAGACTTAAAGTTGTATATAACTGCCCAAATATTATTAGTAGTTGGGGTCAGCTAATTTTTCTTTGGGACTCATATTCTTTTGCTCCACATTCTCTTGACTTTTCTAGTTAGGCTAGTAACTTCTCAACAAATGCTGCAAATGTTAATGGTATGATGCTTTAGGTATCATTCATTATATTAAAACCTATATAGAGATATCTAGCTGCATATGTAGATATAAATGAAAATATAGATATACATATCAATATTAGCATAGATAGGTAATATTCACACATACAGATGTGATGTCGCCAGTCTGGGGGAATCGCCTGGTGAAGAAACTCTCACTAACAATGCAAATTGGCAGCCCTTCTGCAACTTAGAGAATTAGAGTGTTACCTAGTGAGACTGAGAAGTTAATGGATCTGTCCTTGGTCACACAGCCAACATGTGTCACAACAATGAGGACATCTCAGTATTTACTACCTAAGATTGCTCTCTCTCTCTCTCTGTCTGTGTCTCTCGCACATACACACACGCATACACACACAGGGCCTCAGTTTCCTCATATGTAAAATGATGAGTTTGGATGTGATGACCTCTGAGGTTCCTTCCTATCCAGATCTATGATCATTTAAAGGAAATAAAACTGTGTGTCGGAGGGTCTGTCATTTATTCTTGTAGTTCATTCTCTGGACTTACTCCCCAAACCCCCTACTTGTCCTAACAGATTAGACCCTCAAAGCTCCAGTGACAGTTTCTCCCCTCAGCATTCTTGGTGACACTAAAGATTTGGGAGAGATGTTTTTCTAATACTATGCCTCATGAGCTCCCACTAATGTGTTCCCCCCAATAATTATCAATTGATAACCAGTTGCTAGCCAGACAATTTTTAAAAAATATATTTTTAAAATTTATCAAACATTTTTTCTTCCCACCTCCACCCAGAATACAATGAAAAATAAACGAATAAATAAATAAATGTATTACCCTTGCTTCATATAGGTATAAGTAAACAAAACAAATTCCCACATTGGCCCTGTCCAAAAAATAGTTTCTTATTCTGAATATTAGTTTCACTGTCATGAACCCACCATTAGTCCTCTGGACTCATGGTTTATGGTTGTATTGATGAGAGTTCTCAAGTCTTTCACAATTTTCAGTTTTTATAATATTGACATTATAGTATAAATTTTTCTCTTTTATTCCGTATCAGTTCACACAAATATTCCCAGGTCTCTCTGAAATCATTCCTTTCTTTAAAGATGGACATTCTTTAGGACAATGGGAATATTTGGCCCAAAATATCCCTTTAACATCTTTTGATCCATTCCCTATGTTTACATCCAACCCCACAGAAAGAGGTCTCAAGCTTAGAGAACCCATGTCAAAGGGGTAGTTTTCCCTTGGCCTAGCTCCCTTTTGTAGGAAATCCCATACTCCCTTTGTGGGAGACTCATGACTTTCACCTTAGGCCTCAGGTTGCCTTCCTTCTGGGCTCCTTCTCCAGGTTTCATACTTTTTCCTCAGCTCCTGACAGAAATACTACCACCAGCCAATGCCATTATGTGGACACCACTAGGAAATTGATGAAAAAAATGCCATCTTCCAGCCCTCCAAAATTTACGTGTTCCTTTTCTGGAAGTGGGAAGGGAGCAGGCCCAGGGGTTCTCTTCCCTCTGTTCCTCACCTCAGCCCAGGTTCTTTCCTTTTCAGTGACTTTTCTCTGAAGACTCTCATCATTAAACTGCCAGATGCTCAAATCTTCAAATTCAAATAAAATTGCTGCTTTTAAACAAGCTTTATAGGGCATGATGAAGTCTCTTTAGCCAACTGCATGTAACCCTACTCTATTTCATCCAGTGGCTTTCAAATACATCTAAGTCAATCTAGGCCATTGCATCCTTTAGTCAGAAACCTTTTATTCATTGGTTCAATAAAGGTATCTAGGCCCTATTCACACTTAGATCGTATATCTGATTGATTAACTGTTTGGTTGATTGACTCTATGGAAGCATTCTGGCCTGATGAATGTATCCAGGCTCTGCAAGGTGGGTTGATTGAGAGATTGATTCAACCAACCTGTACCCTCAGACTATGTTAATAAAATGAGCAAATATCAGCATCTACCACCTACAGGATTTTTTTCTTGTATAGACTTTGATGATGACACATATTTGATGGAAGATTGAGGGTCAACACAAAAGTGTCCTGAGATGATCCATAAAGCTTTCACTCTGGTTGGGATGAGAAGGCTAGGAGTCGTTGTAGCAGTGAAGCAGTTCCTTGACTCTTGAATTTTAACACCCACAAAGAACTGAAATATGGCTTCCTTTGACTAACTTGAACAGATGTTATTGCTTTTATTACCTCCTTGGTGCGAGGACACCCTTGATGGAATACTGAATCTTTTATGCTTCTTTTTTTTTAATACTGCCAATATTACTTTAAATGAAGAGCCTGGTAGTTATCCTGCAATTACCTAATAGCTAGGCCATGCTGGTAAGGCCAAGAGTTACAGCTTAATTATAGAGTTCTTATTCTACAGATTTATGAAACCTTTTATCATCACCAAACTAAAACCCCACATCCCTCGTATCCTGCAAACCAGAGACTGCTCTATTTCAACACACTTCCGAAAGGCAGAACAAAGGAGTACATATAGCATCAATAAAAATATAGAAAGGGCCACTTTTCCTCAGGAACCGAATCTCATCCACACTGTGCCAACTCAGTGTTTCCAGATACCACCAAGGATGCTTACAACCAGGCACACAATCTGTGAGACAAACCCAGGAGACTTTCACTTGGAAGTGATATGTTAAATTTTGGGAAATAGAGTCTCACCTTCACTGATAATTCCTCAGTGAGAAAGAAAGCATATTTGACTCTGAGGTCTTAAAAGATATGCCAATGTGATGGGGTAGAGATACATTCTTTTGTGTAGATTGCTGGAGATGGTCAGGGTATCTCTATCCAAGAGTGACATAATGTCACCCTCAGCCCCTCCTTGTAAGGTTAGGTGGGGTCAGATAGAGGAGAAAATTAGCTCAATCTTTAGAGGCTGAGATTTTGAAATAAGGATAATAGAAAAGGGGGAAACTCTGGCTCTCCCTCAATCATTGGTTATTAATAATCATTTCTCTCACTAGCAAAATGGGAACTCTGGAATGTCATTCCAAGCTATATTCTGGGAATAAGTGTTCAGGGATAGATTTTGTTCTCTTGCCTAAGGAACAGCTTATCCAAGCCTAGGGCTCAGAGTGGCCCTGCTACTGGTGGCCTGTTGTGATCACATTCAGGAAATTCCCCCTCCAAACCAGATAGCAGCCTGGCATTATGTGAAGAGTGAGTGGAGAGAAGATCCATAATTCTGGAAGAGCTGATGGTTATAGAAAACTCAAAGGTTTCACAAGCATTTTGTATCAAGGAATAGTAAATGGAATGCCATACTTGAAACCAGGCTCAAGTGTCACCTCTGACACATAATAGTTGTGTGTTCTCAGGCAAGATAAAAAGAGAAATATGGAAAGGGTTTTGCAAAGCATAAAGCCAGGTTAATGCTAGCTTTTTGTGTTGTGTATTGGTCAGGTAGGGGGCATAGTGGATACAGTGCTGGACTTGGAGTCTGAAAGGCCTGAGTTCTAATCTTGCCTCAAACAATTATTAGTTGTAGGCCCTGGACAAGTCACTTAACCTCTATCTGCCTCTATTTACTCATCTGTAAAAGAAAAGAATAGTAATAGTACTACCCCCAGGGTTGTTTTGAAGATAAAATCATAGAATGTGTGAAAAGAGTTTTGCTGAGTTTAAAGTGCTATAGAAATGTTCATTATTGTTAACTCATTTAACCTTTCACTGCTCTAGGCAACTCTTTAAGACTAAAGTTACAGAAAATATGCTGATCTGCATTGGTGAAGTGATTTTCCTGACCTGGAATTTCCCTATAATCAATGAAATCTCAAGTGTAATCCTTGTCTGTGTCCTATCCCATTGGATCCTATGAAATTCTAACCTATCTTTATGCAAACATTATTAAAGTGTTGAAGCAAGAAAAAAGACTCATAGGAAGATATATTAGCAAGCACCCTAGCACCCCCCGACTGACTGCTAGCACAGACTCTTTGATCTGCTTTTATAAAGGAGAGACCGCTTCAAAGGGGTTAACACTTAATGCCGACTTTAACCTTCTCACAAGGGTTGCTGAGCACCAACTCCTACAGAATTCCCTAATCACCCTTTTCCCAGGGGCTGACGAGAAGGTGGGAGTGGGGCAAATCCCCCTATGTCTTAGTGGGGCCAATTGAGACAGGCACAAGTTGTGCATTCCCCTGAATCCCCTCAAGCCTCATGTC
This sequence comes from Trichosurus vulpecula, assembly GCF_011100635.1. Classification (NCBI taxonomy): domain Eukaryota; kingdom Metazoa; phylum Chordata; class Mammalia; order Diprotodontia; family Phalangeridae; genus Trichosurus; species Trichosurus vulpecula. The sequence continues at coordinate 16,665,731 of NC_050580.1, read as the reverse complement.
TTGGTTCACGGGTAGAGTCTTGGAGACAAGGAAGACCTGAGTTCAAAACTAGCCCCAGAAACACTGTTGCTTTATGAACCTGGGAAATTACTTAACTGCTTTCTGCCTCAGTCTCCTCATCTGTAAAATGAGTATAAAAATAGCACCCACCCTATTGTGAGTAGCAAATGAAATCATATATGTGATGTGCTTGGCCGACCTTGAATGGCCATGTAAACACTAGCTGGCTGTTATTGTCCATCGATCTTTGCCGTCTGGCCTCTTGAAGAAGGTCCATGACTGACATGTTTCCACAAATTCTTTCAAAGCTTATGCTCATTAAGTTATTTCCCTGCTAATGTTGAAAGAATGTGGCTAAGGTCCATTCCACTTCACGGGAAACCTGTTGCCTCTACTTTGATTGTTGAATTCCAGTCCTTGGAGGTTTGCAGAACGCCTTCGTTCATTACAAATTTTGAGGCCCACAGCACCACTGTGGGCTAGTACTGCCAGGGAATCATTCCCATTTTGCAAAAGAAGGAACTGAGTGTTAGGGAGCTAAACTCACTTACCCATGCTCATGAGCTTTTGAAGTCAAATAGAAAATCTGGTCCACCTAACTCTAAGGCCAAAACTCCATCCACTGCCAAAAAAGTATCACGGCAAGCTTCTAACAATATGGAAAACAAGAGGGTATGAGCTTATATAAAAGATGGAAATGCTATTTAAATGTGAATGATGTTTTCTGGGATATAATATTTCTGTAGCATGAAAAACATAACTAGAAACAAGACTAGTCCCATGCCAAGAGAGGTAGGGGATTAAATATAAAATAATTCTGGGATAAAACTGAAACTAGAACAAAAAGTATGGATCCCTACTTTCTACTTGAAATATCCCATTGCACAATACTACTCCCTGACTCCAGGAGATCCACAGTCGCATCAGCTTTCCAGTGATACCATCTGGATCCCATCTGTGTCTGCACCTGTGAGTCTTTAATTTTTGTCCTTCTACAAGTTCACCAAAGAGGAGCCACCCAGTATGTTGAGGACCTTGATCAATTTCCCTTGGCATTTTAAGGATACCAGTAGAGCCCTTGAGCTGTCCATTGGTTATCTTTCACTTTTGCTCTATAACTGGTCAATCCTTTCATTTCGGTTTCCTTTTTCTCATCATACATTTCTTGATGAAATTATTTATACCATTTCTTCATAATCCCTTATTTATACTGTGTTTGATATAGCAAACAAAGGGGGGGAAAGTCTTAGCTTTGGGAAAATCACCCTGTGAAACATGTTAATTAGATTAGAATTGCTTTGTTGCAACACAGGCTGTCAGGTGTCAAATTACAAAATTAATGAAACTGCATATTTATTAGCTGAAAATCAGCTGGTACAATTGATTCTGTCAGCTGTCAAATGCTTAAACTGGCTTTCTAAACAGGAATATATTAATTTAATTTTTTATATATCTGGAGGAGGAAATGGCAAACCACTCCAGTATCTTTGCCAAGAAAACCCCATGAACATTACTGGCATGCTGTGGTCTGTGATGTCATGAAGCGTTGAACACCACTGAATAACAAATATCATACCCACACAGAAATATACGCAGACGTATACATATATGTATATGTCTGTATGTATATACACATATACATATATACACACACATAACTTCAATATCATTTTCTTATTCATGTTTTTATTTTGTCATTACATTCAGTCAGAAAACATTTATTAAACAACTACTATGTGCCAAACTTTGTGCTAAGCTTTGGAGATTCAAAGAAAGAATAATGATTATGATGATGATAAATAAATAAACATTTAAACAAATAAAGGAATCAATAAGCAATGAAAGAGAGATAGAGGAGAGAGACGGAGACAGAGGTGGGGAGGAAGGAAGGAAGGAAGGAAGGAAGGAAGGAAGGAAGGGAGAGAGGGAGGGAGGAAGGAAGGAAGGAAGGGAGGGAGGGAGGGAGAAGGAAGGAAAGGAGGAAGGAAGGAAGGAGGAAGGAAGGAAGAAGGAAGGAAGGAAGGAGGAAGGGAGGGAGGGAGGAGGGAGGGAGGGAGCAAGTAAGGAGGAAGGAAGCAAGGAGGAAGGAAGGGAGGAAGGAAGGAAGGAAGGAAGGAAGGAAGGGAGGGAGGGAGGGAGGAAAGAAGGAGGGAGGAAGGAAGGAAGGAAGGAAGGAAAGAAGGGAGGAAAGAAGGAAGCAAGGAAGGGAGGGGGGAAGGAAGGAAAAAATAAATGAAAAAAGAAAGAAAGAGAAAGAAGGCAGTCCCTCCTCTCAAGGAACTAACTACATTAATTGACTCCCCAAATAATTTAGGCTCCTCAAGATCATAGGATTATAGACCAAACATTAGATATCATTTCTCCACTTTTTTATATCCATCTTACTAATGAGAAAACCAGTGCCTATAAAGCATAAGGCCCACATTCACCTAGTAATCAGTCAGTTCTGTGACATCCAAGATCATTTAGACATTAATTAAAAACCAAGCAAATTTTGACTCATTCTTCAGTTTTTAATTTTTTTATTGTTTGAATATTTTATATAGTCTTATATTAGGAAACAAAAGTAATTCTGTTTCTGGAAGAGGGAAAAATAAATAAAATTGATTTGACTAATGACCTTGGATTTTGCAATTTAGTTGTACTTATTGAAAATAATCATGAATTTTCTGTTTTATCAATAAAACTGTATTTATTGAGTGAGCACTGTGTTCAGACTACCCTGTCAGGTGTGTGGGTTTTCCATCTATATCTATATCTACATCTACCTCTATATCATCTATATCTATACACACATATATGTATATATAGATATCCATATATACACATACATATATATGCATACAGACACAAATGTATATGTATATGTGCATGTATGTATGTATGTGTATCTACTGATCAGCTTAGCTTTTAAATTCCAAGTTTCAAAATTCCACCTCTGACTAACTCTGCCACTCTAGGCTTTACCTCTCTCAGCCTCAGTTTCCTCCTCTGTGGAATAAGCCCCAATGACTAGAGCTCTTTCACAGGGTTCTTAGAATGAGGGTCCAATGAGATAATGGGTATAAAGGATTTGCAAACTTTGAAGCATTGCCAAATCCTTGTTACTCCCCATGATGGGAGTAGAGTGTAAAGAGACCAAGGAAGTCCAGTGACAAAGTTACCTTTTTTAGATATAAAATGTACATAAATGGATATCAAATGACTCACAATAGTTAATATCTACTATGACATCTTAGGGAGGACACACCTGAACGAGCCCAGGCATCATATAAGTGATTTAAAATCAGACGACTTGGCATAAATCTGTGAAATTATTGGGTTGGGCTTGATGAACTCCATGGCGCCGTCCAGCTCTAGATTGTATGACTCTGTTCTGCTCAACTCAGGGGACCTTTTTTTACCTGCTAATAGGGATTCTGTGAATTACCCTGCCAATATCTTCTGTACTTGCTTTCATCTTTTATGTTTTCTCCAACATGGAATAATGGAAAGATCATTGAATCTGGAGTCCGAGGGAAGGGAAGGGAAAGGGAATAAACATTTCTGTAGCATCTACTATGCCCCGTGCATCCTGCAAGTGCTTTACGGTGATATAATCTGATCTTTACAAAAACCCTGAGAGGTAGCTACTGTTCCCATTTTACAGTAGAGTGAACCGAGGCAAACAGCGTTAAGCAACTTGCCCAGGGTCACACAGATAATAAATGTCTGAGGCTCCAGTGGAATTGACAGTAAAGTGCTTAGTAGAATTTCAGGCACATAGTAGATGGTTAATGAATGCTCTGTCCCTTCCCATCCCCCTTCTTAACCTAGCCCCTTCCTATCTTTTTTAGTCATCTAACACTTTATTATCTGACCCATACTCTTCAGTCCAGTGACACTGGCCTCCTGCCCGTCCCATGAATGAGACATTCTGTCTCTCAGCTCCAGGCATTTTATTTTGGCTGTCCCATTCCTGTAACTTCCTCTCTTTTTAACTTTGACTACTGTCCTCCCTAGCTTCCTTTAAGTCTCAACTAAAATCTTCCCTCTTACAGGAAGTCCCAATCTCTCCCAATTCCAGTGCTTTCCCTCTGTTAATTATTTTTCTGTTTATCTTATATATATGTAGCTCACTTTCCATATGCCTGTTTGCATGTAAGTTGTAAGTTTCTTGAGGACAAGGGCAGTCTTGTACCTCTTTTGTAACCCCAGCACCTAGCAGAGCAACTGGAGGGAGGGAGGGATGTGATAAACATTGATTGATTTAGTGTGAGTTTAAAGGACATTATGCCCCAAAGGTCAGTCCAGACAGTCCATGCTTCTGTACATCGCTCAATATCTTCATCTGAAATGGACTATGAGGAAATATAATCATCAAGACAGATTTGAGGTTAGAGAGACTAGAGGCAGGGAAGTCATGTGTTCTTAATTTAGGGTGTCATCTGCTCTCTAATTTCATGAGGCAATTGAGACCAAAAAAGTGACTTGCAGAAAGTCTCATAGATAATAAGAGGCAGAGACAAGGTTCATACTCAAATCACAGGATATGAGAATGGGAGGGGATCTCAACAACCCCTTAGTTTACTCCATACATCAAAGCATTCCCTCCTAAAATGTACCAGATAAGATACAACATTGCCTTTGCTTGAAGACCCCAAGGAGGGTGAGCTTACCATTTTGAGACAGTGCTAACAGCTAAATTTTCATTTGTTTTTCCTCATATCAAACCTAAATTGTATCTTTATAATTTCTACTCATTGCTCCTCATTCTTCATTCTGGGCCAAGCAAATGATGTCTTCCCTCCTCTCCCTCTAATCGCTCCCTCCTGAGAGCCCTTTAACTGTTTGAATAGATAGATCTATCTTGTTTCCCCAGTCTTTAATTCTTCAGGCTACATACTCAAAATTATTTAACTGATCCTTATGTCAGAAACTCAAGGCTCTTCACCATTCTGGTTACCCACATCTGGGCATTTACCAGTTTGTCAATGTCCTTTTTAAATTGTAGTGCTCAGACATAAACACAACACTCTAACTGAGGTCCAACAAGCACAGAGTGAAGTACATGATTTTCACTCTCTTACTGCCTGAGGCTGTGCCTGTAATGCAGCTCAGGAGGCCATCACATTGGTGATTCATATTGGCTTTGATGGCAAGTTCATTATTTTTATTTATTTATTTATCTATCCATTCATTCACTCCTTTGTTTATGTTTTGCAGCATGTTGCCTCCCGAGTCTCTACAGAGCAGATGTGAGGCCTGCACTAAGATGGCAGCAATGAGAATGTGCAGGGAATGTTAGCTCAGAGAACATAATCTTAACCATCTAAAATGGGATCAGACTGGTGCTTGTGGTGTCCAATATTAGCCAGATCAGATGCAAGAATTGGCATTTAGAAGTTAATGATGTTCCAAAAACAGTGTTAAAGTCATGAGAACACTGTCTCTGACCCCAAACCCCTGACCTAGATGTTCTGGAATGAACAGGGAAATGCTCTGAAAGAATTGCATAGCTGTTAAAAACGATGTGACAGGGTCTCATCACTGCCCAGGCCATTGATGCTTTCTATGTCTTAAGACCACCTGCAGCTTCCTATCCAATATACTGTATGAGACTCTAGGGACACATTTATTTATTTTTTAAAAATTAATTTATTTATTTTTAGTTTTCAACATTCATTTACACAAGATTTTGAGTTCCACATTTTCTCCACATCTTTCCACTACCCTCCACCCCAGGATGGCATGTGTTCTGATTACATCTTCCCACAGTCTGCCCTCCCTTCTCTCACCCCTCTCTCCTTATCCTCTCCCCCCTAACTTGTACTGCAAGATCTATTTTTTATAACCTGTTGCCTGTATATGATATTTCCCAGTTAAACATAAAAACAAATTTTAATATTTCTTTTTCAAACTTTGAGTTCTAGATTCTCTCCCTTCTTCCCTCCCCACCTACCCTCCTTGAGAAGGCAAGCAATTCAATATAGGTTATACATGTGTAGTTATGCAAAACATTTACACAATAGTCATATTGTAAAGACTAATTATATTTCCCTCCATCCTATCCCCCTGTCCTTTATTCTATTTTCTCCTCTGGCCCTGTCCCTTTTCAAAAGTGTTTGCCTCTGACTGCCCCCTCCCCCAATCTGTCCTCCCTTCTATGACCATCCCCCTTTTCCCCTTCCCCTCAACTTTCCTGTAGGGTAAGATACACAATGGAGTGTGTATGTTATTCCCTCCTTAAGCCAAATCCAATGAAAGTAAGATTGACTCATTCCCTTTCACCTCCTCCCTCTTCCCCTCCATTATAACAGCTTTTTCTTGCATCTTTTATGTGAGATAATTTACCCTATTCTATCTCTCCCTTTCTCCTTCTCCTAATATATTCCTCTTTTACCCCATAATTTTATTTTTTAGATATCATCCCTTTATATTCAACTTACCCTGTGCTCTCTATCTGTGTATACATATATGTATTTCTTTCAACTACCCTAATACTGAGAAAGGTCTCATGAGTTACAAATGTCATCTTCCATGTAGGAAAATAAACAGTTCAACTTTAATAATTCCCTTAAGATTTCTCTTTCTTGTTTACCTTTTCATGCTTCTCTTGATTCTTGTATTTGAAAGTCAGATTTTCTATTCAGCTCTAGTCTTTTCATCAAGAATGCTTGAAAGTCTTCTATTTCATTGAGTATCCATTTTTTCCCCTAAAGTATTGTACTAGGTTTTGCTGGCAGGGTGATTTTTGTTTTTAATCCTAGCTCCTTTGACTTCCAGAATATCATGCTCCAATCCATTTGATCCAATAATATAGAAGCCACTAGATCTTGTGTTAACCTGATTGTGTTTCCACAATATTTAAATTGTTTCTTTCTGACTGCTTGCAATATTTGCTCCTTGACTTGGGGACTCTGGAATTTGGCTACAATATTCCTAGGAGTTTTCCTTTGGGGATCTTTTTCAAGAGGAGATAGGTGGATTCTTTCAACTTCTATTTTACCCTCTGGTTCTAGAATACCAGGGAGGTTTTCCTTGAAAATGTCTTGAAAGATGATGTTTAGGCTCTTTTTTTGATCATGTCTTTCAGGTAGTACACTAATTTTTAAATTATCTCTCCTGGATCTACTCTTTAGGTCAGTGGTTTTTCCACTGAGATATTTCATATTGTCTTCTATTTTTTTTTCATTCTTCTGGTTATGTTTTATAATTTCTTGCTTTCTCGTAAAGTCATTAACCTCCATTTGCTCCATTCTAATTTTTAAGGAATTATTTTCTTCAGTGAGCTTTTGGACCTCCTTTTCCATTTGGCCAATTCTGCTTTTTAAAGCATTCTTCTCCTCACTGGCTTTTTTGGACCTCTTTTGCCATTTGAGTTAGTCCATTTTTAAAGTATTATTTTCTTCAGTATTTTTTTGGGTCTCCTTTAGCAAGGTGTTGACTCATTTTTCATGATTTTGTTTCATTGCTTTCATTTCTCTTCCCAATTTTCCCTCCACTTCTCTTACTTGATTTTCAAACTCCTTTTTGAACTCTTCCATGGCCTGCAACAAATTCATATTTTTCTTGGAGGTGGACCTTTGGATATAGGAGCTTTGACTTTGTTGTCTCCTTCTGGCTGCATGTTTTGATCTTCTTTGTAACCAAAGTAAGATTCTATAGTCTGATTTTTTACACTGTTTGCTCATTTTCCCAGACAACTACTCGACTTTTGAACTCTTTGTGAAGGTAAGACTCTGCTTCCAAAGTGGAGAGTGCTCTGTTCCAAGTTTCAGGGGTTTTGCACAGCTATTCTCAGAGATAATTTTGGCACCTGTAAATTTTCAGTTCTTCTAAGGTGGTATGATCAAAGTAGAGGTGTGTACTCCTCTTCTGGATTGTGCTCTGGACTGTGAGTGACCTCAAGCATTCTTTTCTGACTTGGAACTGTGGGGAAGATTCCCTCTCCACAGCTGCCACAAGCTCTGCCTTGCCAGAGCTCCTCCTCACCCCAGGACCGTAACCCAGAAGTGTGACCCAGATCCAAGCAGGGCAAAGCAAGAGAATCCTGCCTCAGCACCAGGAAAGAGATCCCTGCAATGACCTTCTGATCAGCTGCTTGATCCCCCCACCATCTGTGGGCCTGGAGCACCAGAAGCAGCTGCTATTGCTGCTGCTGCAACTGCTACTGCCACTACCACTGCCACTGCCACTGCCACCTCTAATGCCCTGGGGCTAGGGTCAGACCACACTCTTTTCTCGCCTGGTCTGACAGTTTTCCCCCTGACCTTCTATGTTGTGTTTGACGTTTGTGGGTTGAGAAGTCTTTAAACTGCCATAGCTGCCAGTGATTCAATCCCCTGAGGCCTGCTCTGTCCCAGTCTGTGCCAGCATGGCCCACACTGGACTGCACACTACCAGCTCAGTGTGATAGATCCTTCTTGTTGCCCTTCTAGGTTGTCTTGGGCTGGAGATTTGTTTCACTCTGTCATTTTGTGGGTTCTAGAGCTCTAGAATTTGTTTGGAGTCATTTTTTACAGGTATTTGGAGGGGTTTGGGGGAGAGCTCAAATAAGTCTGTGCTTTTACGCTTTTACTCTGCCATCTTGGCTCCTCCCCACTAGGGACACATTTAATGAAGGAAAGTACAAATGGAACCCTGGGTACCTCATTCCTTAGAACAATGGATATCAATGTGTGGTACAGGGATTCTTGGGGTTCCCCAAGACAGTTTCATGGGATCTACAAAGTCAAAACTATGTTCATCATAATAATGAAATTTTAATTTTAATACTATAAATATAAATAGATATAACACATGTAAAGAAAAGGGGGAGGAGGGCTCAACAATTCTTAAGTTGTCAAGGGGTCCAGAGGAGAAAAAGACTAGAATAGCTAGCCTAGGCTTTTACTGCTCTGACACAAGTAGCTGTAATGTTCCTTCTTCATTGCCTCCCTTTCTAAGCCTATAAGCTTTGTAACTAGTTATAAGGACCAAATAAAAAATATCAGCTCAGAGACCCAGCCTATGTCAACTTTTATAAGCTGCCCATAGGTGGCCTTAAAGTGAAAGAGAAGCTAATGCCCTCATTAGTGGTATTAGTGACCACTGTAGCCCTATTACTATTAAAACCAACCATCCTTTGCCCTGAAACAACCATAATAACTCAGCATTCATGTGGTGCTTCAGGGGTTACAAAATGCTTTACATACACGTATGAACAAGAGTGGCTATTCACTCCACTTGTATGGGCTGGGAGTCACAGACTACAAACCTTCCAAAGCTTTACCTACCCCCTTCACACCCCTGGGCACTATCACCTGACCTGCTGATGAGCCCTAAGAATTCCTGGGCCTTGCCTACTGTGCCACCACAGAGCTAATTGGAATTCCAGGCCTTACCGTCTGCCTTAAACTGTAATTCTCTTAAAGTTTTGACTTTCTGAATTACAGTGTTGACTGTATTGAGAGAAAAGACTGTCACTTTGGGTATTAGCACAGTGCTTGGCATTTCATGAGCACTTATTTTTTTTTCTTTGTTTCATCCATCTATTCATTCATTTATTAGTTCATTCAACTAGTGTAATGAAGATCCTCAAAATCATTCCATAGGAGGTTGAATTGAAGGAACTGTGAATATTTAGATTGGAGAAGCAAAGATTTAGGGTCTAGCATGGACAGAAAACTTCATTCAAATGTTTTCCAAGATGTCACCTGGAAGAAGGATAAGACTTGATCTGTTTGGCACCTGAAGGCAGAATTAGTCAGAATGGGGCCAATCGCCAAGAGGCAAAACAAAAGAATTGCATGCTCTGTGAGGAAGAGAGCAGACCAAAGTGGAATGGGCTGTTTCAGGAGTGATAAAGGAATTGAGGGGATTAGTACAATAAAGGGTTAAGGGTGGGAACGCAGTGAATCACACCGACTCCATCTTGGGGCAATTCTGGAGCTAGTTCAGTTCCCTTTCTATTCAGTTATGGGTCTATTCCAAATTCAACTTTCTGAGAAAAGTTTATTCAGTTGTGGAAATTGGGAGAAAACTTTATTGCATTGTTTGAACCTATCCCTGCAAGACTGAGAAGCTGCACTCCTACATGCTGTCTAGAGACCCTTAACCTAGCATAATCTAGGCTATGTGACCAGAAACTCAATCAGATCCAAAGATTGATGCAAGTTTTTTCACAATTAAACATCTCAAAAAACTCATATATCTTATATGAAAGATGGTCCCATACTGATCAATCAGTTATTGTTTCCATATTCCACTGATTGTTTACAGAAACTTTGGTAGTGGGACATCTTTTCTGAATTCAGGTAATTGTACCTGCTCACTCTCCCCCTTGCAACTTGGAAATTCCCTAATCCTTCATCCAATTAGAAATCAGATTACCCAATGTTGTATAATTCCCTTTTAACTAACTGGCCTTATTTGATTCATTGCTTGTAACATAAAAAAGTTTGTCTCCCCGGTACTTGGGGTCCAGGCTTAAGCTGAGGAGGTCTGCTCTTGGTTTGTTGGGCAATCGTCATGCATTGTTTAATAAATTGATAAGCTCAGATCAGACCTTTGGCATTTATCTTTCAAACACCACAAGGAATACATTCCTCCTTAATGGAGGCCTTCATGAAAAGGCTGAGGTAGAGGAAATTCTTACATCAAATGTGAGCTGGATAGAATGGCTTCTGAATGCACATTATGAGATTCTTAGATGGCTATTTTAAGAGAAAACTTGTCAGACTGTGATGGCCAATGAGATTTGAAGAGGCAGGAGCATAAAACCATGACTTGTAAAACCAACAGCTTGTAGTTGGTGATGTTGATGCCAGTAACTGGTAACCTTTGAAATGGGTGTCAGAGATGCCCAGTGTTGGAGATATGATGGTTTTCATTTAGGATTTCTGTCTGATACTGATGACAACACAAGTAAGTAGACATGGTGAGGTGCCACATGCAAGTACGACAGTGTTTGGTAGAAATGAAAAAAAATAAAGGGAGGGGAAGAGGGAGAGACAGAGAGGGAGAGACAGACAGAGCATTTAACAAAGACCAAGAAATTAAGACCAGAACAGAGACAAAAACAGAGAGACAGCAATAGACAGGGAGACATTTGGTTACATGCAGATACTTGTACTGTTTATCTGTTCAAAATAAATAATTTTAAATATGCATATGTATGTGTGTATATCCATCTACTTAAAACACATCTTAAAGAATTCAGCACTTTATTCTATATGTTATTTTTTTTAAATAAGAAAGATTATCTATAGTGAACATATTAGGAAATTGATAGTTGTTACTGAGAATGGGAAGCCATGGATGAGTTGCAATATGCATCCTTGGAGGGAAAGTTCAAATGGATGAAATCAAATCAACTTAAGTCAATGTTTATATATTTCTATTTCCATTTCTATAGTGGTTCCTATTCTTATGCCTATACTTTTATCTATACTAATACATATATTGAGTAGGCAGTACGCTATGGTAGAAAGGTTGTTAGATTTCAGATTCAATTCTGGCTCGGTCAGGATTGTAATCTAACTGATCTCAGGTAAATCACTTAACATTTTTTGGTCTCATTTTCCTCATCTGTATAATGAGGAGATTGAAATTAAAGTCCATCTAAGGTTTCTTTGAGCCCTAAATCTATGATCCTATTAACTCAAAACTTCATTCTTCACAAGGTCATCTGATTACATGTCACCTGATGCAATATATCACATAGAGATGTGTAGATATAAATCTAGATATGTTCATGCAACTGATGCTGGAGTAATCGTTGGCTGGTGTGTTGGACATTCACATTACTGGATACTTTTCCTAATTGATGCCAGTCCTCATCGTGGCCTTGTTAACTGAGGGGGAGGCTTGGAGGTATGTGCAGTACAACTGTCAGGTAGGTGAGGTGATAACTAAATGAAAACAATGAATTGGCATTAACATCATTTTAATGGCTGCGTCTCTTCAGCCATGTCAAAACAGAAGAGTTTGATGAGGTGATGATTGTCAGCAAAGGACCAAGGCTCAATAAAAAGCTTTATGGTCTTACTCCTTTTTCCCCACTTATACTGTTCTTGATAAATCATCTGCCTTCCATATGCAATCAGCTGATAAGAATGTTTTAAACAAAATGTCACTGTAAACAAGTGAAGCATGAGAAGGTTAAAATTATAAAGATGTGAATTTACAGGTAATTAATTTTTATATATCGGTGGCTGTTCTAAGAATGGCAAGGATAATTAAAAGAAACTGCTACTAATTGTGATGTGAATGTGGGATAGGGCTGAGAACAGAGTGGCTATTGCATTTCCTCTTGGAACAAAGAAATTGAGAGTTGGAAATGATGATTAAGTGTGAAATCTGCCTCTACAAGAATATTATAATTGAGAAATCTAAATCTTGCACCATGTTTTTGAAGGAATGTCTATGTCTAAAGGTACAATCAGTCCTGGCTCTGACTGTGAATAGCCCTTAGAAATGTTAATATCATTTCTGGAAACTTCTCCCAACCCCAAAGCAAAAGAAAACAAACCAAAATGGTCTAGACAAGATCCTAGGTCTTAAGGAAAGAAAGACAAAAAGTAAACACCTCATTCTCTAATGGGATTTATACATTATAGTCAATCAAACAAAACTGATTCCAAAATCTAAGGAGAAAATCACCAAGGACAGCATTTAGATGAGAATCAAGGGAAGGAGAATAATGACAGAGTGCCCAGCCAAAAGGATGAAATGAATGTGGAATCTAATAATAAAAATAATTTCTCTGTCCCTCTTCTCTCTCTGTCTTTGTTTCTGTCTCTCTGTCTGTCTGTCTCTTTTCACTCATTCTCACTGTTTCTGTTTGTCTGTGTCTGTCTCTCTATCTCTTTGTCTCTCTGTCTCTCTCACAGACAGTGCTTCACTTATATTATTTCATTCAAGCTTCACAAAAACCCTCTTTAATTTGTACTGTGGGTATAATTATCTCCATTTTAAAGTAGATGAAACAATGGCTAATAGAGGCTAAGGCACTTGGTTGGAGACCTACAGCTAATAAGTTAAAAAAAAAAAAAAAGGAATGATTTGAACCCAAGTCATTCTGTTCTAAGCATAGTACCTTATCTCCTACAAAGCAAGGTTCTCTCTGAAGATCAGGCAACTTGCCCAGGGGTTATAATGGAGCTGGTATGGGTGGCCAGTTATCTACAGATCTGCTAAAAAGCAGAGCAGTTTATGAATGAATGACTTCCTTGCTGACAATTTCATCTCTAGAAGGTAGCAGAATTAATGATTTTTTAAAGGTATTTATGAAATTCTTGCTATGTGCCAGTCACTGTGCTAAAACTTATAGGCACAAACACAAATGCAAAGACAGTCGCTGTCTCTCCAAGGAACTGCTATTTTTAATGTGGGGAGACAGCAAACATGTGGGTGCAATGTCCAGAGAGAGGCACTTTATGTTTACAGGAGTAGTGAGTGAAGTCATTGGATAGCAGATTTACACATCCCTTCTAAGTTCAATGGTAGATTTTGTCCAATCATGGATCAGAAACAGGAGACAAGGGCCAAGTGGGTATGCATACAGAATCGTGGCAGCTGTTGAGGCTTCCAAGAAGATGGCCAGGAAGTGTTGAGGGAACTGAAGCGGGGGCCACATAATGCATTCACCAATCAGAAAAGCTGGACCTCAGAAGAGAAGGTCCAGAGGAGACAGGATTGAGTCTCCTGGCATGGTTTCTGTTTCAGGTGACAGAAGCTGTCTCTGTTCAAAAGAAAGGCTGGAGTAGTAGGGAGTGGCGAAGTATTATGGAAGAGGCTAGAGTCATGAGGAAGGGCCCAATGTTATGTGGAAGGAAGCTAGGTAGCAAGTGTGGCCATGCCAGTGTAGAGTCCAACCCAGCTAAGCTATAACTGCATATAGTCTGATGTGTCTCCCAGAATTCAGGACAGTAACTCAAAAAGTTCATAGAAAGGATTGGTGGATCTTCCCACTTGACATTATAAAAGACAAATCAGTTCAAGAAGAATGGAAAGTTGTTAAAAAATAATGTATTACAGCACATCTACCATTGACTCCATTTAAAAGGTTCTCTTTCTGAAATAGGTCGTTGACAATTTAAAGTTTACCTGTTTCAACAATCCGGCTAGCAGCTTCTGTGGGGGTGTAAGATCCACCCACAGCCAGCACCTGGAAAGCTGCCAACAGCACAGTTTCTTTTGATCTGCTTAACTAAGGAAAGCAAGGTGAAGGTATTGACAAGTTTACTTTAATCCAGCATACAGACAGCATTCACTTAGTTCAGGGGAAAAATCTAGGACCCTGAACTTCAGAACAAAATACAAACAAATCACAAACATCAACAGACAGACCCAATACAATTCATAGTTACCAGCATCTAGGTTCAGCCCAGGAGCTCAGAACAAGGGCTGGCCCAGAGTCACACGCCACCACAGACAGCCAACCCCTGGTTTTTATAGCTTTTTCTGCATCAGGGTGAGTCACACATGCGACTCACCCACGTGACCTAGAATCGTCACAAAGAGGCTGTCTTAAACCCACATGGTCTAAAAGCCTCTGCTCTCCCAGACATGTAAACTAGGTCCTCCCTGGAGTTAGCCCCACCTTGGGCACCACCTTAGTTACCAATCCACACCCACTAAGGTTTTACACCTAATAGGAGTTTGGGCCTGGGGCTTAGCACCTAGTAAGGCTCAATGAATTACTCAAAGGGAACAAAAGCCAAACTATTCAAGGGCACTTGTTGAACTAAGTGCTAAGGAGCCCAATTTTGGTTACCAACACATTACCCAACAGTTTTCCCTTGTAATCTTATGCTTCCAATTCTTCTGCTGAAGCAGTTAGTGTACAAGTCAGAGTCCTCATCCCTCAGAGGAGAAAATTAAGGCCCACAGAAGCAAAACCCAATAGCTAGCATGGCTTACTACGCACTATAGTATTTATTTGTTAAATAAACGGCGTGAGTTGCCCAAGACCACACAGTTAACAAGTAATGGAGACAGGATTCAGATCCAGGTTCCCTGAAAACAAGTTGAGTGTTTGTCCCAGTACTCTCCACACTATTAGAAAGGGGAAAAAAAGTGCCTAGCAATTATGACTTTATCAACATAGAATGAGACTCCATGGAAGGTAGGGAGGTCCCCAATCACCATTCCTTCATAAAGGCTGGCACCAATGCCTATAATACATTCTCATCCTACTCATTTCTTTGAATCTATGGCTTCCTTCAAAACTCATCTCAAAAATCTCTTCTTGTATGAGGCCTGTCTCTGCTCCCCCAGAAGCTCATTTCTCTCCCTTAAAACGAACTACCATATAGTATATATGTACTTACGATGTACATGTTTTTTCATACACACATGTACATATCATTGTGAGGACATAGACTCTATCATTTTTGTCTTCATGTTTCCCACACCTAGAAATGAGCCTAGTACATAGAAAGCACTTAATATATACTTATTGACTTAATGAGTGGTTGAGGAATCTTCCATTGACAACTGATATTTGTAGATGGGGAATGAACACTCTTTCAGGAACAGAGACAGAATGGTATTGCCTCTGAGCTTCCTTCTAACTTTATAGAGTCCATGATTTTACTTTCCTGCTAAAACCACTAAGTAAGATACAGAGACTAATGGAGGAAATATTTCCTGCTTTGATCCCTGAAATAACCTTGATTTCGTGGATGTGGGTCCTTCCTTGTCTAGAAGACCTTCTCCCACAACTCAGGAAGCTTTTATCAAGAAGTAACTATACATCGGCCATGGCCTTAGGTACTAGAGAGACAAAGAAAGTCATTGCTCACAAGAAGCTTATATTCTATTGAGAAACCCTGAGAATCTTCCCCTCCTAGATTGATTTTTTTTAATTAGATAAAAGAGGCCATTTTTGCCTGATTTCTTATCTAACCTTAATCACTGAACAGGTATTGTCTCAAACAAACTGAGATCTGGGAAAGACCTTAGCTTTAAAAGGCCAAGGTCTCCTACTTCATCTGGGGCCATCTCCAGTCATGCTCATGTATATCCACTTGAAAGTCATGGCCTCACCTTCCTGATATCATTGGTCCTCTTCAAGAAGGAAGGACAGACAACAAAAATTCTATTAGGAAGCAAAAAATACATATACAGGAAGTAAGCAAATTATTTGCAAAGTTGATACGGCATAATCTTGGAAGAATGGAGGCACAGGGCAAAGAACTAGGAAGATTAAGAGAAGCTTGGTTTAGGATCTCTTAAGCTGAGTCTTGAAGAGAGTCAAGGATTCCCACAGGCAGAGGTAAGAAAGGAGAAAAGTATATAGCACAGAAATGTCATCATAGATAAAAAATATAAATCTTTGGCCTACTTCCTGGTGACAATTGTCTCATCCGACTCTTAGCTATTTCAATCTTTTGAGTATATATACACAGTCCTTTCCCAGGCCCTCACACAAAGCCTTTCCAGCTTGTTAGGACCTCCCAACCTTGTGCACTACTACTAGATCCTTCAAGGGGCTGAAGTTACCTCCAGATACATTCATATATAAAGTGCGGATGGGTAGCTAGGTGGCTCAGTGGATAGAGTGCTGGCCCTTGAGTCAGAAAAACATCTTTGTGAGTTCAAATCTGGCCTTGGACACTTAGTATCTGTGAGCTTGGTTGAGTCACTTACCCCTATTTGCCTTAGTTTCCTCATCTGTAAAATGAGCCAGAGAAAGACATAGCAAACCATTCCAGTGTCTTTGCCAAGAAAACTCCAAATGGGGTCACAAGGAGTAAGACAAAACTGAAAAAGGAACGATAACAACAAGAGTTCAAATGCCACTTTAAATCATCTGAAGGACGGTATTTAGACAAAATAGTTGCACGGTGATGGCTCATCTGTGAATCTCTTTTCAGAAGCTTATTGTCTTTGTCATGGTGACACTTATGATGAAGGGAATTTTAATTTTATTTGCTAGACTATCTTGTTAGCTCATTAAGTTGCTGCCCATTAAAGATTTAAGAGAACGCCTTTGTGCCACATTACTGTAAAAAATGAGAGATTGAAACATTTGGTGGCTGCACAATTAATTAAGTAGTAAGTGATTCAATTAAGGCTAAACTGACAGTGAACACAATATATGTATCTATATAAGAGTAAATAACATCCAATAGATTCTCACCATAAACCCCTAGAGCCTTCGATACCACGAGGGCCAGTCAGGTGCATCCTAAATGAAGTTACAGGTTTTCTTGCTACTGGGAAACATAAAGGATGATCTTCCTTACTCAGGGAGCAAACATGGTGTACTATGGCTCTGAGGGTGATAATCAGACTGTTTTGGAGGCAGGTACTGGAGTAAAGCTGCTGGCTTTAAGCCTGGAACTCTCTAGCCTTAAAACAGGCCTGCACAACATACGAAAAATGTAGGGTTGCCACTGCTCACTCTCTGTCTGTCGTGTGACCCTCAACAACAAACTATAGTCAGTCTGTCTCTAGTATAACCTGCAGGAGGCCCAAAGAAATTTAGCCTTTTTTTTGGTTTTGGCCCCTACCTACTGCCAACTCCTGCGGGTCCGCCCTAGAATAAGTAAAGCTGGCATTGGAATCTCAGGTCACTCTGTTTCTTTTGTTTCCTCCCTGGTGGAAGATAACTGGTATGCAAATGAGATTCATTGTGCTTTATTAAATTGAAATTGATACATCCACAGGTATTGGTTTGATAAGATTTATTGCTTTAACCATACTCTACCATTAATCGTGATGGATAATATTTATCTGACTCTTTAGAGGTTATAAAGCCCTTTGAAGATATAGTCTCTGATCGTCACAACAACCCAAGAAGGGGGGGGGGTGTTGTTATTACCCCCATTTGGCAAAGAGTAATCTGAGTTTGCCCAAGGACTCGCCCAAGCCACAACTTTGGTAATTGAGTGAACCAGGTTTTCAAGTCCAGCATTCTATCCATTATAAAACCCGATGGTAAATAGGCTATTCTGGGTCTTACAGGACTGCAGAAAGATACCGGATTCTGATGTAGTGAGAAGGACAAAAATAACGGACAGATCAGAAGGTACGGAGAATCAGAGGAAGGCCTCGAGTATGTTAGATAACTAACACATTGAAGATTTTTGTTAGGGGGTGAATGAGGGATGGAGGAAGCATCTATACAGAACTTGCTCTATGCCAGGCACTATGCTAAGCACTTTTTATATAGCACCTCATGTGATCCTCACAGCAACCCTGGGAGGTAGGAACTTTTATAATCCCCATTTTTCAGTTGAGGAAACTAAGTCAAACAGAAGGCAAATTGCTTCCTTAGGGTAACACAGCTAGTAAGGGTCTAAGGCTGGATTTGAACTCAGGTCTTCCAAGGCCAGTATTCTATCACTGTGTCACTTAGCTGCCTGTATTTAATGTATGGTGTGACCGTAATAATGTACAGTGAAGCATCACAAAGGACAAGGTCGGGATGGGTTCAAATTTGCATTGGTGGAAGGACCACCTCCAACTTTGAGATATCAGATGCACTGAAGCAAACTTTATGTCACTTGAAAGAACCAGATACTCATGGGCCAAAAAGTATGAAGTACAGTTGAGTTATTGGGATAGAGTTTATACCTGAGTTTTCATTGTTTTAAGGAACTCCTGGATTAAGAAACTCACTCTACTGATCGAGTTACCTACTTTCTCTTCAGCTTACAGTTTTAAAGATTTACCTAGAGCCATGAGAAGCAAAGTGACTTGCTCAGGGTCACACAGTCAGTATGGTTCAGGGATTGAACCTATGTTTTCCTGGCTTGGAGGATGGTTCTCTATCTGTAATGCCAGGATGTAATATGCTTTGTAATGTTTAAAGTGTTGTATAAACAACAGCTTTTCTAGCATTGGGGATTGTGTCTCCTCTGACACTGTAATACAGAAGATCAGAATACCCTGATAGAAAACTCTGGTCCCATCAATGATCTTGTTTTTTTTTTTTTTTTGGGGGGGGGGGGTGGTACAAATAATCACTATGCCATGCTGTGTCTCATAAAATTATATTATACATTTAAAAATTTATGTAACCATGTTTATGCTAATGAGATACACTTCATATTTAATATAATAATTTTATTCAGGTGGGTGCTTCCCATCCCCAACATAGGTTTTAACCTTTTTTGACTCAGACAATATTTGTGAGATGTTCTAACCACTCCCTCCCTCAAAATTTACCACTTTTGACCCTGGTGTTGATGGGCCTCCCTGAATTTAGCTAGACTTGATCTTAGACAATAGATATGCAACTTGTTGTTGGACCTCTGTTTGTTGACATTCTAGCTTTGCAGGACACGATTGGCTTACTCTATGTTTTCACAGGACATGAAATCCCAAGGTTACCTCCAGGGTACAATGAGACATCTGTATAACTCCTTAACAGAGGATGGATTTCCTTTCAAATAACCAGGCACAACTGCTGTAAGGGTTTATTTCAGAATTCCTTTGTTTTAGGGAAAGCCTTGTTATCTATATCACTGGACAAAAATTTTAAATTCAGATTTAACTTGTAATGACTTGCATGGAATTGAAGTTGAAAAGTAAGCAAGATTCTGGTAACTTCCTCCTGTCTTCTGATTGGCTCATATAAGTTCTCATCTACAAAGACAGCAATCCAACATCTGTTGGTTCTGTAAGACCTAAGTTTAGAAAGAATGAAGGCAATCACAAATGGCTGCTTTTGTAAAAGAAAAATGAAGTGTCAAAGAAGAAATCTTTGTTTCTTTAATCACAATCATCAAATTGTAACAAATGGAACCTTGAAATTGAATCCCCCACTTTTGCCAGAATAGCCCATGAGATTAGACCTGCATACGTAGTGAAGGGCCATATTTCATCATGGTTTTTCATTTAGATTTTCAATACAGTGGTTCTCCTAAAGACATTTCTGCAAACCTTGCCAGTTACAGGGAAAGCAATTGAATAAGCACTGTAATCAGATAGTGGTATGATTTTAGGTGTTTGTTTGTTTACCTCACAGTGCCTGGGAGACATCACTGCTAAAGCTAAAGCCACCCTCTCCACTTCTTAAATCACATTCATTAAACTCAACATTTTGTTTGTTTGTTTGTTTGTTTTCTAGTGTGGGCTGTCTCAATTCCTTTAACAATAATTGTCTCTCTTTTTTTTTTTTTTTGGAGGGGGGTAGTGGGCAGAAATCTAAGGCTTTAATCCAATCAAAAGTCACATCTTCTTTGATGATGCTATGTCTCAGGAGTGTACACTGGTTCATTTTCTTCCCATTTCTCCTTTATTCTCATCTGTTCCCTCTCTTTGAAACCTGAACATACGCTAATTAAAAGCAACTAGGACTAATTGAATATAGGCGCTAGGTACATTCCAGATTTCAATATTTAAATGCTCCCTTGTGCATGTTTAAGATACTATCAGCATGTTGACTTGATGCATAGATAATAATAACAGATATCCCTATAGGGTTTTACATACATGATCTCCTGAAGGCCTAACTATGCCCCATTAAGGCCTACCTCACAAATAGTTTTATTTATTCAAGGATAAGACCTCCATACCAGTGAAGATTGCAATCTATTCTTTTTCATCTCCTGAGACTTTTGTTCAGGGTATCCTGACAGTCTGTTTTAGGGAGAGGGAATATTCTTCTACATCAGGAATTCTTAATCTGAGGTCTGAAAAAAAATACACACACATACATATATACACATATGTACACACATATGTACATATATGCACACATATGTTTATAAGTGTATAGGCATGTTTGTATATATGTGTATGTATATAGATATACACACATATACACGTACATAACTATTTTGATAAAATTATTTTCGTTTGTAATCTTATACAATTTATTTTATGTATTTAGAGATATCATTCTGAGAAGAGGTCCACAGGCTTTTCTTGACTACCCAAAGAAGTCCATAACACAAAACAGGTCCAGAGTCACTGATCTCACTCTTTTGATTTTCCACGGGTTCTAGTAGATCAGATATTCATCTGTGATTTTAGCGCTTCTGTCTCTAATGATCAGGGCACCTTCTTTGTTGGTTATACATTTTCCCCTAATGACAACCATCATATCATTTATTTTGTGCAATTTCCTCCTTGGCACTGCACTACATAGAATATGTGCCTCTATTGCCTTTTATGTCTTTCAATTGATCAATCAAGTGTTTAAATAATTGCTGTCCTCTAGGCACCAGGGCTAGGGGATACAAGGTAAAAGCAAAACCAAGCCTGTCTTCAAGACCCTGATGGTGTTCAATGACTCAGAGAGTTGGACATTACTAGAAAACTGAGAGGAGGAAGAAGATCTCTTATCATCTTTATTGTTCTTCAAGGTCCTGCTCATAGGCTACCTCCCACAGAAAGCCCATTCTGATTTCCCCAGTTATAGAATTTCCTCCAACCAACATGGCACAGTATCTGGCGCATAAGTGCTTAGTAAATGTTTCTTAATTAATTTATTTCGTATTTGGGTATACTAATATGTGTATATGTTCTCTGTTCACCCCAATAAAATATAAGATCAGAAAATAAAAGTCAGAAAGACCCTTAAGAAACCATATAGTCTATCCTCCTGATGTTACAGATAAGGAAATTAAGATTCTGGGAGGTCACACAGGTAAATTAGTGTCAGATTCAGTATTTGAACATTGGTCTTTCTGGTTTATATATAACCCTTGCTTCACTATGCAATGTTGCTTCTAAAGCGCTTAAGGCCAGGAACAATTTCATTTTTTTTTTTTGGCTTTCTACCACCAGTGCCTAACACAATGTCTGGCTAGGACTCAGCAAGCTCAAAAGGATCTCTGTGATTTTATCTTTAAAAGTCCTTCCTCCAGTGATTCAGATCAAGAACCCTTCACAACACAGCCTCCCATAACACATCCATGTCCTCCCATGATTTTACTTCAGGGGCATCTGCATACCAGGCTAGCAGTCTGCCTTCATTCATTCATTAAAGTCTCTAGGATACCAGCAGAAAATATGGGATATATATCTCTCACTGAGTACCTTGTTTTATGATCATAGGCCTGTTAAAGCATCCTTTTCTCTTGTTTTTCATAGTTCCTAATTTTATGTGTTATAATCTGTTCCTAACCACCATGTACCTCTCTATTACTCCTTGAGTGGAACTGATTTTCATTTCTTCACAGATGATACTGTATTATGATTGTGGCCTGTGCTTGGCAGTTTTATCCCTCCATTATCTCTCAAATTCTCCCCCCTCTCTCCTCTGTTGCTGCCACCTCTCCAGCAGAGGTCTTCAACTGTTCATCCCTTGATTGTTGCAATAGTCTTTCAGTGAAGCTGCCTGAATCAAGTTTCTGCCCACTCCAATATATTCTCCATTCAGCCACTGAAGTGATTTTCCTAAAACACAGGTCCAACTACATCACCCCCGCCCCACAACACAGACACAGACACACACAGACACATGGACACACACACACACACACACACACACACACACAACTTCAGTGGCTTCCTATTGCCCCCAAGAACAAATACAATATGTTCTGCATGGTATCCAAAGCCTTTAATACACTAGTCCCTTCCTACCTTTCCAGGCTTCTTACACCTGACTTCAAGCCCCATACTGTTCGGTCCAATGGCACTGGCCTCCTGGCTCTTTCATGAATAAGACACTCCGATTCTTAGCTGCAGACATTCTATTGGGGCCATTTCATGCCTGGAACACTCTCCCACCACAGCTCTGACTACTGACCTCACAAGATTCCTTTAAGACTCAACTAAAATCCTACCTTCTATATAGCAAGTCTTCTCAATCCCTCTTAATCCCAGTGTCTCCCCTCTGTTAATTATTTCCTATTTATCCTATAAATAGCTTGCTTTGTATATATTGGTTTGCATGTTTTCTCCCTTATTTGATTGTAAGCTCCTCCATAGCAGAGGCTGTATTTTTGTATCCCCAGTGTTTTCAGCAGAGGACCTGGCACATACTATGTACTTAATAAATGTTTATCAATTGCTATTCAATAATTAGCATTGCAGGCACTTAACGAAGGACATTCGAATTGCCTGGCACTGAAGGTTTAATGTGAGAAAGAGCAGACAGGATAGCTCCCTTCAAGCATGTGCTTCTTCTAAGAGGACAGGGGACTGAGTTCCAGAGAGATAGAGATAAAGTTAGTCTTGATGGCAAGGAAAAAGAAATAAAACGATGTTTGCGAATATGTGGGTCTATCCCAAAGTGATCTGGGCTGCCATAGAACTTGAAGAAAAAGTTGGGCAATCACTTTTGTTCTGGAGGGGAATTAAGAAGCTGATTTATTTCATTTTTGGATATGGATTGGGGTGGATGGTCACTGAGGTCCCCTTCACCACAGAAATCCTTTATTTCTTTGAAGGTTTAACTCCCAAATATTTGTGATGTATTGGTCAGTTTAGTAGAGGGAAAACACATAGATAGATGCCACGTTCTGTGTATACCTTTCAAAGGCTTTTGAACAATTTTGGCATTTGGGGCCCAGTTTTATTTACTGTTTCTGACTTATTCCTACTGATATATACTGTTAGGGCAAATGGTGTAAGTGAATAAAAATGCCAAAGTTATTACCATGTTTACTAATCCATAATCATGAGCATATTGGCCTCATATTCACTTCCTTGAGGAAATGGAATTCGCATTTTCTGGAAGCTGCATTTGAACAGCACTGGATTTTCAGAAACATCTTTAGATGTACAAGAAGGAAAAAAAAAAAAAAAACAAACCTGAGTTCTCCAAACTAGTCAGTGAAATGAGAAGCATCCATCACTGTATTAAACAGTACTTCAGAGTGGTTCTCTCCAAGGCCCTAAACTGTAGACTAAGAGCACACTTTCACTTCTATTTCCTGAGTAAATAAACTAACATTTCTGGAGTTACCTCTTACTTCTTCTTTCTCTTTGAATGCAATTTCTGGCTTGGGTTAGGAGTAGGCAAGAGTAGTGGCCAGAACTCCTAGTGTGGAAAGGGCTTCCAATGATGCAGAATAAAAATATTTATGCAAATTAGAAAGCCTCACAGGGCACGGAATACTAAGGGCTTTGCCCAGAGACAATAAGCCAATATATATCAAAAGCAGAAATTGAGCCAAGGTCGTGCTAACTGCTGTATCTTTTCTATCTACCATTCCCACTTATAGGGACAGATAATCCATATGAATAATTAACTCAGGATGTGCATGTATATATGTATAGATCTACGTATATATATGTACACACATATACATATATACATACATGTGTTTATATGTATAGCATACTGGATTATGAAATACACTTGGAGTTAGAAAGACATGACATCAAATCTTACCTCAGACACTTGATGTGGGACTGTGGCTCTCATTTTCTTCTGCTATAATATTAGCAGCTTGACCTCAATTGCTTCTCGGGTCCTTTCTGACCCAAATCTGTTTTCCTACGATCTAGTACGTATATGTACATGTGTAGATATGACATGTATGTTCACATATATACACACTATATCTATACATACATACACATGTATGTATATATACACGTATGTGTGTATGCATATGTTTGTAGAACAGACTTTTATCTTTGGATCACGTAGTAGTCCTTTAAATGCATTCATTTACAAGCCAAGAAGGCTTGTAAATAAAATTCATAGAATCATAGATTTTGAGCTGGATAAGACATTAGAGGTCATCTCTCCCAGACCCCTCATTTTACAAGTGATGAAACAAAGGCCTTTGGAGGAGAAGTAACTTGACCAAAGTTTCACAGGGAGTAAGGGAGTAGTGTGAAATGTTGGACAGAACATTAACTCTACAATGAGAGGGCTGCAGTTCAAATTCCACCATTGTTGGTTGTTAACTTGGCCTTGGGTAATTATTTTTTCTTCTCTGGGTCTCAGTCTCTTTATCTGTTAAAGGAGTGGATTAGATCAGCTGGCCTCAGAATTCTATTCCCAATTTAGATCTATGGATCATCCATTCCTTTATCCCTTAAGCTTTTTATTTTCTCAGGCTCCTCCTTCTTCTTCCCTCCTGATCCTGTGCCATTTTAGTCACTACCATCCCCATCATCATCATCGTTTCACCTTCATGATAGCCATCAGTACCACCATCAGCAGTAACATGAATCATTTCACAGAAGAATGAAGATATGATTTAGGTCTTTTCTCCTAAAGTCCAAATGACCATGATCTTTTTCATTTTCCTGAGGCATCATCTTCCTTCTTGTAGTTAAAATAAGGCCAAACCATTGGACTGATGCTTTGAAAGGTTAATAACCTATCATGGGGCATATCTTCCCACTTAACATTCTTAAGCAGCATAACTAGAGAGTCTAAGTAAGCATAAAGACATCACCTTTCATTCCTCTTCTCTCTTCAACCTGCCTTCTGTCTAGCTGAAGACTTTTTTTTTCCTAATTAGCTTTTTTTTTTTTTTTAATAACCAGGAAATCCTGGGATCCTTAAGCTGGGACAGGAACAGAGTCTATGAAATGCATCTAAGTTGAAGGTTATTTCAGACTCCAAAGAGATCCTTCCCTTTTCTCTGTGCCTCAGGAAAAACAAACAAACAAACAAACAAAACAAAGAAAGACAGAAAACCTCATGGGATGGAACTTTCCCTAAGATCAGAAATCAATCCCTCTGTAAGTTAACTAGTTTCTAAAAGCTCTCTAAGGCAGGGATTTTCCACCAAGGATGAGGTCTCCTGGCAGAAGAACTGGTGAAGCAATATCCACTTATTATTCCCTAAAATTGCAAACTCAAGCCTTCCTTCCTGCACCCTTCTATTAAACTAAAGATTGCTTATGAAATCATCCCTTCTTACTCTCTCCACAGATGCAAAAGTTCTATAATTTTCAAGGAGCTTTTCTTTAATGCGCACTTTGTAAGATTGAAAATAGATTTTTAAAAAGTTAGATTGATTTGAATAAAACAAGTTTTAAAGAATATTTGGCAAAGGAAAAAATTGTCATTTCAAATTGGCCACATTTTATGGGAGACATTCTTATTTCAATTTCAAAAGGAAATAAGAAAGACAAATACTTCAATAGGAGATTGAAATACTATTTTTCTGGCATCAAGATTTTTTTGCAGCAGGAATTGCAGTACTTAAAAATAACCCACTGTAATATTTTTACAACTAGATCAAAACTACTTTAGAAACTGATCATGAGACAGTTGAATGGGAAAGGGATTGGTCATTTAAAGAAATGCCTAAAAAAACAAAATCAGTAAAATATTCTTGTACTTAGCTGTTTTCTATTTTACTCACCTTTAGACAAATTTCCATTTTGAGTAAATTCATCACAGTGCTATGAAAAAGAGATCAGAGGATCATAGGTTGTCGGGCTGAAGGGACCTTGTAGTTCCTACAACCCCTTCATTTGCAAATGAGAAAACATAGGCCCTCAAGAGATGAAGTGACCTGCCAAAGTCAGGAAAGTAATAAAGGCTAGAAGTGGCCGAAGACCATCATCTACTGAGGGACTGCATCCTATAGTGAGTACATGGCTGGGCTTGAATGGCCATGCCTTCAGGATAGAAGCTTACTTCTCAGCCTTTTTTTTTTTTTTTCTTAACCCCTTGCTTTGTCTTTGTGCTAGTCAGAAATTGCAGCTTAACGTGGCATGAGTTGGGTGCAGGCCAATCCATCTTTAAGAGTTACTCCTGACACACACAGGCTGTGTGACCCTGGATAAGTAATTTATTATTCTTGTACCACAGACAACTCTCTAATGCAGTAAGCTATAGACATTAGGGAAGGAAGATTTGCATCCTGATGAAGTCACAGGTCTACCCTCAAAAATGTCAAATGCTTTTCTTGTTGGATATAGCAACAAACTTTGGTTGTATTTTTATTAACTCACTTGTCATAAAGCAAGTTGTAAAGCTAATTTCTTTTAGAAACAATCTTACTTCTTTTAATAGTGTCTAAGAACAATCTTGGTCATTCCTTTTATTAGCATTGAAGATAATGATAAAAGCATATTGTGTGTTTACATACAACTTTACAGTTACAAAATGCTGCTTAATCCGCCTTCTTAGGTGAGCCTCTTTATAATCTCCAAGGTAGCTAATATAATGATTAGTATCCCCATTTTACCTCTGATGTAAACGATGTTCAGAGATGTCAAGTGCCTTTCCTAGGGTGATAAAGCTAACAAGAAATTTTTAAAAAGTAGACATTTGGTGAGAATCTATCACATCCCTGTTCTTAAGAAGCTCCATTACTTTTTGGATGAGGAGTGTGGGGGACAAAGACCACTACTCTTATTAATCAAGACAAAGACTTGGATACCTTGAAAGCAGAAAGGAGTTTATTGTTTTCTCGTGAGAAAGAGTACAGGCCCGCATAGCTCAGAGCAGGGCTGGACCGGGAGCACGAGTTGGGAGCCTCACCCTCAGCCTTTTATCCCTAATGCAAGGACCACCCCCCCAACCCTTCCCCCTTCGTCCCATTGGCTGGGCTTCAGGGTGCACAATCTTTGTGATGAAAATCAACCCTGTAACAGAGGTTTTGCTGTTTGTTTACCATATAAGGGAATAAGGTACACAGGGTGGTAGGAAAAAAAAAAAACGCAGACAAGGGACGGGGGAGTTTTTCAATAATTTGTTTCTATGTCATGCCTAAAAACAGTATCCAGATGACTGGAGGAGGGTTGAGTACAATACAGGATGTGCTGAAAAACATGTTTTCGCAAAATTAGGTGGTGTTTTTGTACGAGTATATCTTAATAGAACAGGGGCCACAAGAATTTATTAACCCTCTGAGGAGGCTTCATTTTTTGAGAGATCATCTCTCACAGGAGCCATGCAAGTTACTCATCTTAACCGATATTGAGAAGGCAAAAATAGATATTATCAGATTCGAAGGTTGTATTTCACAAATTAGAAAGGGTCTAAGACTTGAATAACTGTTGTAAATGAAAAGTCAATGAAAGTGCCCAAATCACAGGTGGCTTCAATATCTTTGTTACCACCTGCCCCACCCCCAGCTACCCATCCATATAAAAAAGACAGAAATCCAGGAAGGATACCTTGAGAATGGGAATAACAAAGAAAGGTGAGCTTTCTAACTAAGACTAGCCCCTTCTTGTGCAAAAACCACTATCTAGGAACAGTGGTTAAAGGATCTTATTCTGTTCCTGGTCAGAAACCTTCTATACTTACTGTGTCCCTGGAGGCCACAAACCTCAAAGCTGAGGCTCTCAGAGAATCAAAGAGGAGCTTCTAGCAATCTTAGGCTAGAGGCCATGCTTTTGTTGAAGAGAGTGCTGTAACACTTAAGCTGAAAAGAACACTTGAGTACCCAGCCAAGCCAGAGACTGAAGGTAGTAAGGACTTCAGAGAGCAACTCATCAAAGAGCAAATCTAGGAATTCCAGCAGATCAAGCCATTCAACAAAGGTGAAGTAGTCTCCTGGGTTCAATACAGAAGCATCAGTAGACTAGCTGCTGAGAGACCTGCTTGGGCTAAACCCAAAGCAAGCTGAGCCTGGTAGGGGTCCAGCTCTACAGCCAAGTGACCCACTGGACTTAACCTCTAAGTGGGTTAATACCTCTACTTAAATGCTGTGCCATGCCTGTAGCCATCCAACCTTGTTGAGCAGCTGAGCAATGACAGATTCATCATCAATTCCATGCCTCATAGTTAACTCCATGAAAACCTTCTAGACATAATTATTAGTGGCAGTAGCAGTAGCAGCTAGCATTTATACAACACTTTAAGATTTGCAAAGCACTTTGCAAACATCTCATTATAACTATGCAACAGCCTTGGGAGGTAGAGGCTTCACATTTTATCCTTATTTTACATATCAAGAAACTGAGGCAAACAGTGGCCAAATGACTTTGCTAAGGTAAGGTCACATAGCTATAATGCCTCTGAAGCTGGATTCAAATTCAAATATTCTTGACTCTGGACCTAGTTCTCTATCCATTGTGCCACCAAAAAGGGGGAGGGGAGAGGAGATATCTAGGCCCTATTGTTCCAGGTTACAGTTGGCTGGACTGTATGTATTTCTGATATGTATTCCATGCTATCATTATATGCTAGGTCTTTGTCCCTTCTTCCCTCCATGTATTCTTTATGTAGTTGAGGGAGAATGTGCCCAGATTTTGGTCAGAAATGTTCTATAAATACTGTGTTTTGTTGTCTGAGTAAATGCCTTTCTAAGAACTGAGACTACTGGCTAACTATTAAGTAGAAACACACTGGTAGGGGTTCATGAGCTACAGTGTTAGGAGAATAGCCAGTCATGGGTTTACCCCTAGATATCTATAATTATTATTTATAATTAAAATTATTCTCTCTGGAAATAGATTGTTTTTTTCCAATTTCTTTGTGAATTGGGGGAGTGAGCTGAAAGACACTACTACTACTACTACCACCACTACTACCACTGCTACTACTACTACTACACACACACACACACACACACACACACACAAACAAACATACATATTTGTTATTCTTGAAAGTCATTTTTCTATCACATTCAACTCTTCATGACCACATTTGGGGTTTTCTTAGCAAAGATTCTGAAGTAGATTGTCATTTCCTTCTCCAGCTCATTTTACAAATGAGAAAATTGAGGCAAACAAGGTTAAGTGACTTGCCCAGGGTCACACAATGAGTAAGTGACTGACACTGGATTTGAACTGAGGTCTTCCTGACTCTAAGTCTGGCACTCTCTCCACTGTACCATGTACTGCCCTTTCCTAGCATAATGGCAAAGGCAAAAGGATTATGAGTTAGAATATAGAACTGATTATTTAAGTGTGAAAGATGAGAAACTACTTTGAATAGAACATAGAGTACATGAAGGAGATTAATTTATATAACAAACCCAAAAAGACAGATTGGAGACAGCTTTTGAAGGGCCTTCAATGCAAAACAGGGGACTTTATGCTTGATGCTATAGGTCCCTAGGGTTTTTCAATGTCAAAATGAAGATTCATATCTAGATCTCCTAATCTCAGGTTAAGCACCCTTTTCCCCCTTCACAATCTGTCTCTCATGAATGATTGTCTTGATATGACTCAGAGATTTGAGACTTTTTTTGGCTTAAATCTACGACCACTAAGTTAAGGCTACATTCCTCAGTACAATGAATTCTATCTCTCCCAGAACTCTTCTCTCTCATTTTTACTAGTCCAAGATTTACTGCCAGACCCATACTTTCTCTGTTTGATAAAGGTAATACATTGTTTGGATCTTTTTGTCTTTTACATAGTTTGGAAATGGAGGGGAAACTTAGTGTCTTGAGCACTGGTTTCGTAGGGAAAAATGTGGAGACTCAAATACTACTTCAGACACAATCTCCCATTAGAATGAAAACATCTTGGAGGGCAAAACTATTTTCTTTTTCTCTTTGTATTCCCAGAAGTTAGCCCAGTTCCTAGAAAAAAAGTAAGTGCTTATTAAATGTTTGTCAATCACTTAATTCATTGATTTCTAGTACTATAATTCTGAATATGTCACTTCAACTTTCTAAGCATCAGGATTGTCACTTCTGTTGTTGTTGTTGGAGGTGGTGTGTGTGTGTGTGTGTGTGTGTGTGTGTGTGTGTAAAATAAGAATAGTAATTGCACCTACCAGAGGGGGACACAAGATGGCAGGTTCAGAGCAGCTACCCCAAATTCTCTTTGAAACATCTTTAAATAGTGCCTCGAATCAAAATTTGGAGCATCAGAGCCAACAAAAAGTCATAGTGCCACAATTTTCCAGTCTAAGAAAATTTAAAAGGTAGGCAGGAGCAGTCAGTGACACCAGGGTGGGGGTCTAATAGAGGTCTGTCCAGAGCCCACATGCAGCAGCTTCAGGAGCTCTCAGCCTAGAGACAGTAAGGGGGTCTAGTGATTGGTCAGAAAGAGATTGTAGGGGGTCCTTTACTGGTACTGTGTATAGCTGGCACTGATTGGCAACTCTATTGCCCATATGCAGTTCTGGATCATAGTCCTGGGGCAGGAAGGAACACTAGTGGTTCATCACAAAGGAGTAACAACCCTGGTCATGCTATAAAAGCATAAAAGAGCACTAGGATTTGCAGCTGCAGGGAACCAGAAGCCTCTCTTGGGTAAAGACCAGAGTGAAGAGTAGGAAAGCAGTGACCACTCCTCTTCCAGGATCACATTATCTTGGAAGCACCAAAAAGTTGCAGACCACCAGAAATAGCTCTGAAAATAACAGCATGTAAAATCCTGAGGCTTGGGACAGTGCCTCCTCACCCCAAGATAAGCTGAGCCCAACTTCAACATAAAGTTCAAAGTCAAAAAGTAGGCTGGAAAAATGAACAAAAAAAATGACTGCAAAAAGGTACGATGGTAGTAGGGAAGACTAAAACATAAGGATGATGTGAAACAACTACAAAAAAAAAATAAAAATGATGATTAAAAGAATTCCGGGAAGAATTAAAGAAAGAGATTAGAGTAGTAAAGGAAAAATGCAGAAGATAAATGAAAAAGGTGCAAGAGAATTATAAAAGAATAGTTGAGCTTGGTAAAAGAGGCACAAAAAATGCTAAAGAAAATAACCTTTAGAAACAGAATTGAATTAAAAGAAGCACAAAAATTAATGAAAGAAAAGAATGCTTTAAAAAGCATTATTGGCAAAATTTTGAAAAGAGGTACAAAATCTTACTGAAGAAAATAATTCCTTAAAAATTGAAATTGAACAAGTAGAAGCTAACGACTCATTGAGACATTAAGATATAATAAAAAAATTAAAAAATTAAAATGGGAGAAAATGTGAGATCTCACTGTAAAAACAAGTGACCTAGAAAATATATTGATGGGAGATAACTTTAAAATTATTGGACTATCCAAAAGCAATGGTCAAAGGAAAAGATTAGATATATTTCAAGAAAAGATAAAGGAAAGCTTCCCTGGTATCTTAGATAAGAGGGTAAAATAGAAATTTAAAGAATCCATTGATCAGGTCCTGAAAAAGATCCCAAAATAAAACCTCCTAGTTATATTTTAGCCAAATATCAGAGCATCCAGGTTAAAGAGAAAATACTTTGAGCAGTTGGAAAGAAACAATTCAAATATCATGGAGCCACAGGATCATACATGCTTTAATGGCTTCCTCATTAAAAGAGCAGAGGGATTGGAATATTATATTCTAGAAAGCAAAGGAACTAGGATTATAACATGAATCACATCTACAATAAAACTGAGTATAGTATTTCAGGGGAAAATATGGATATTTAATGAAATAGAGGACTTTCAAGCATTCCTGATGAAAAGACCAGAGCTGAATTTAAAAAAAAAGTGACATTCAAACGACGCACAAGAGAAACAGAAAAAGGTAAATATAAAAGAGTAATTACGAGGGATTGAATAAAGTTAAAATGTTTATATTTATTATTATACATACATACACACACACTCAGGTGTGTGTAGAAAATGTAAGTTATACAATAGGGAAATAGGAGAGGAAGGGGATAAAAGAACAGGAGGCAGTGGTGAAAAGCAAAATAGACTTATAGACTTTTGAGGAGAGAAAGGATAAAAAGAGGAAGACACAGAAGATAATGGGTTAGAGGGGAATACATAGTTTGTAATCATAACTGTGAATGTGAATGGGTTGAGCTCATCTGTAGAAAGAAACCAAATAACAGAATGGATTAGAAACCAGAATCTAACAATATGTTGTTTACAAAGACACATTTAAAGCAGGAAGAGGTAAAATAAAGGGTTGGATCAGAATATAATATGTTCCATCAGAAATGAAAAAAAGGCATGGGTAGCAATCATAATCTCAGACAAAGCCACAGCAAAAACTGGACCTAATTAAAAGGGATTCTATTTTGCTGAAAGGTAGCATAGACAATGAAGTAATATCAACAAATTTTAGACCAAATTTCTCTTATAAAGCCTTCATTTCTCAAATATACACTGAGTATGTAACTGAGACAAATTTATAAAATAGCATTCCCCAATTGTTATATGCCAAAGGCATTTAATGCCAGGCACTTTTCAGAAGAAGACATCAAAGTTATATGTAGTCATATAAAAAAATGCTCCAAATCATTATCGATAAAAATGCAATTAAAATAATTCACACCTTTTAGAACTGACAAATGCTGGAGGCAATGAAGAGAAAATATGTACGCTAATAAACTGTTGGTGGAATTGGGGAATGGTCCAACCGTTTTGGAAAACACTTTGGAACTATACCAAAAAGGCTATGAAACTGTATACTCTTTTGATTTATCCATGCTGATAATAAGTCTGTATCCCAAAGATATCAAAGAAAAGGAAAATGACCTACAAAGAACATGATCTAAAATATTTATAGCAGCTCTTTTTATAGTGGCAAAGAATTGGAAATTGGGGGAATGCTCATCAGTTAGGGAATGCCTGAGCAAACCATTGCATATGATTGTGATGGAGTACTATTGTGCTATAAGAAATGACAAGAGGGATTCAGAAAACAAAACAAAACAAACAAACAAAAACACGTGAAGACCTATATCAGGGCTGTCGAAAATGCAGCCCACAGTGGAATTTATGAGGCCCCACCTACAAGCATAGAAATTTACATAAATGCTTTAGCAAAAGAAGCTGAGCTACCACAGAGCTCTCACTATATCAAAATATATTGTCTATTGCTTCAATAAAAACCTAAGTTTGGACAGCCCTGACCTATATGAACTAATGAAAAGTGAAGTGAGACAAACCAGGAAATCTTTGTGCACAGTAACAGCAATATTATCATTATGACCAACTGAGGAAAAACTTAGGTATTCTTAGTAATAAAATAATCTAAGATAATTCCAATAGACTCATGATGAAAAAAAAATGCTATACATCTCAAGAGAGACAACTGATGAACTTTAATGTTTTCTCTTTATTTTTTTTGTGACATATGGCTAAAATGGAAATATATTTCGCATGATTTCACATGTGTAAGTGAAATGCTGTTGTTTGCCTTCTCAGCGGGCACGGAGAATAGTGGGAGGGAGAGAAAGAACATGGAACTCAAAATTTAAAAGGAAAAGAGCATTATATAAATAATATTTTAAAAAACCACTTTGTTCTGAGAAAGAATAAAGAAAAATTAACATTACTACCTTAAAGGATTATTGTGAGATTCAGATGTGATGACGCACGGAAGCACTTTGCAAAACTTGGTAATAAGTGAATGTTGCTTGTCCATTTCTTTTTAGTTTCTGTTCCTTGGTGAATTTCCACCTAAAACAGCAAAAATAAAAATTAGAAAAACCAAACCTTCCTCCCTTGGTTCACCATATCTCCCTAATCTTTACTTGGTGAAACAAAGAAATGTAGTTTTCAAATAAGACCAATCAGATTTACTCTTTGACCTTCTGTCTCCCCTGACTCCTGTATCCAGGCAACCTCATTTAGAGTTTTCATTACTGGAAGAAATAGCTCAGGAATATTGAGTCACATGCTGACTAAAAACAAAACAACAAAACCATAATACCCACTCATAGAGTAGAGGGAGAGAGAAGAGAAAAACTGTGGCGAACCTGGAGTTTACTGATTGTACTTTTCATATTAATCAGTTCAGATCTTTTTTTTTTCTCCCTTCTTTGAGTTTAGTTCATAGGAAGAGCTTTCTAATACAGCATGCAGAGACATGGTTATCTAAACCAGACAAGAGCCCAGCAGTTGGACTAGCATAATGAAGTGAATTATCATAAAATGTGAAGATATAAATTTTGCATGTTCCTCATCTTAAATCAATGTCAGCCAACAAGCCTTCATTAAGCATCTTCTATGTGCCAAACACTGTACTAAGCACAGTGGTGATTAAGAAAGGCAAACACAACCTCTACCCTCAAAGATACTAAGTTTTGTCAACTGTAGTGATTATATGAAGGGAAAAATAAAACAAAGTGTTTTATTTGTTTCCTCATCTGGAAAAAAATTACACCCAAAAGAAATCCACCAAAAATTATTCAATTATTTTCAGTTGTCTCTGACTCTTCATGACCTCAATGGGATTTTCTCGCAAAAATACTAAAATAGTTTGCCATTTCCTTCTCCATCTCAGTTGTTAATTATTGCTGAATCACTTTTCAGGGAGATATTGGTTCTCTTTGCTTTGGGGAGACAGTAGTTCTTCCTACTTTGAAAATAATACTAATAATAATTAACACATATATGTCTTTAAAGGTTGTAAAATGTTTTACATATATTGTCTAATAGGAACAGAGACCTTAAACTTCCAGGTATTTCAGAAGCCATGAGGTCCAACCCACTTATTTGAGAGATTAGAAAGCCCAGGGAATTTAAGGGTTTTATGAAAGGTCATGAAGCTAGTAGGTATCAGAGGTAGGATCTGAACTCAGATCTTTTGACTTCAGTGCCAATGATCTTTCCACTGTACCACACTGCCTCCCTGATCTCATTTGATCACAGAAAAATGTAGCATTTTAGCAACAAAGCAAAGTAATCCAAAGCAAATGCAAGACAAAGTTTTAATTCTGGAGTCATTGCACGAGCGTGAGAAAATAAGTAATTTACATATCTGCAATTAAGTAGGGGCAAAAAAGGATGTCTTTGAGGTTTCCAAAGGGCAAGGGATACACTTCCTCCCTTTTGGGATCTTCTGGCCCAACATCCCTACATCTTAAAGTCTTCTGCTGATCACATGACAAGATTGTCTTTACTGCTTCACTCATTTCTGGGCCAACGACTCGACTCCGTGGCTGTAATCTCCCAGGATTTGGGAGATGAAGGATTGGAGATTATCAACCATGTGTATTTATGGGGGAGAGGGAGATAGTGGCCAAAGAATAAGGGACTTACAAAGAAATCCCATAGGTAGCAGCATCAGAAGCAAAACTCGAACCAAGATTATAGAATCCTAGGGCCACAGATTTAAAGCTCTAAGGGACCTCTGAGGTCATCAGTTTAGTCCATTCTTTTAAAAATTGAGGTTTTGAACTTGAAAACATGAACATTTCTGTATACAAGGAAGGGAGGAAGTAAATTACATATATGACTGAATATCTCTAATGTGCACAATGGCTTTTTTATGTTTTTTTTTTTTGGCGGGGCAATTGGGGTTAAGTGACTTGCCCAAGGTCACACAGTTAGTACATGTGTCAAGTGTCTGAGGCTGGATTTGAACTCAGGTCCTCCTGACTCCAGGGCCAGTGCTCCACTCACTGCACTACCTAGCTGCCCCAGTACAGTGGCTTTTTAGAAATTATGCAGTATGCCCAACATTTCAGTTGCAAACATGTCCTAGTTATCTCTTCCCCTTTTGATTTAACCTCCTTTATTGTTTTCTCTGCATTAAAAATATTTCAATGTCACTCATTTATCTTTATTTTTTAAGAGAGTGGGGTTATCAAGCACTACTACACTCCTTTTGAGCTCCCAATGCTTTCTACTGCTTCAAGAAAAAAGTTTCATGTGGGGCAATGAAGTGACTCAGGGAAAGAGCATGAGACCTTGAATCAGAAAGACATGAGATCAAATCCAGCTTCAGATATTTCTTAGTTGTGTGGCCCTGGGCAAGTCATTTAATTTTTGTTTGCCTCAGTTTTCTCTTCAGTAAAATGATGCTAGTAATAGCACCTACTCCCCCAGAGTTGCTGTGAGGATCAAATAATCTACTGTTTATAAAACATTTGACATGGTGCCTGGCATATACCATACATTGTGTAAATGCTTATAATAATAACAGTACCAATAAGTATTATTATTATTATAACAAATTAATTCCACATATGAGCCATGTCTCAAAAATGTATGTCTCATTGTACAGTTTTTAAGTCTTTAGAAGTTGTTTTTTGTTTCTTTATTTTAAAAAAAAATCTATTTATTGCGATCATTGCTCTCCTGGTTCTCATTTCACTCTTTATAAGTACATAAAAGTCTTTACAGATTTCTCTGTCTATCTCTTTCATCACTTTTTATGATGGCATAATATTCCATTATATTCCCAGAACAAAATGTGTTCAACCATTTTCTAATTTGTAGGCACCCCCTAGTTTCTACTTCTTTTCTAAAAATAACAAAAAGTGATGCTATCAGCATTTTTTTATGTTAGCTCTTCCCATTCTCTATTTTTTTGAGGTATAAGTTTATTAATGCTATCACCATTCAGATTCTCTCTCTTCTACTTGCTTTAGTATTTTATGAAATTATAGTGCTCCTAGGCTTCCATCATTCCATTTTCTAGAGTTTTCAAATAAATGTGTATTTTTCATTTAGCAGAGTGGGAGAACATATTCAGACAGTTTCTGAAAACTTTCTGTCTCTTTGTATTGACTGTTTTGCATTTATAAAATTTTGATACAGGCAATGTCTTCCCTTTTGTCTATTTCCCATTTTCTGTATGTCATAGTCAACATCTTGTCTTAATAGGTTGATTAGAGCAGTTATAAGTGGATACAAAAGACATCTCTATCATTCCATCTAGTCTGTTGTTTTGTTTGATACTTGCTCGAAATAGTTTATGACATAACAGCATAGAGAAAACTGATTGTGAAATGATAGAATTATCTGTCATCAAGAATTTCTTTTCTGTGAGGAAGCAATATCTCTCTTCCTGATTAAAATATCCTTGGCACACAAGCCAAAAGCTTTTGAGGAGTATATAACATGAGGGAGTTGACAAGTAGTACCCATCTCTAGATGTATTGCTTAATTCTGAACCATGTTTTCCAACACAGGTTTTGCTACCTTCATCTCTGCCCACTTTCCTAATGAAGATGCAAAGGAAAAAAAAGTCAGTTGGTTTCTTTTGGAGATGCTCTTTAAAAGTTTTCCTTTTTTGTGGAGTTCTTTTAATTCTTTATTCTTTGAAATAGATATGGAAACAAAGAATAAATCATTTTATCAATAGAAGTGACTTAAAAAAATTATCTAGTCCAATCCTATTGTACAGTTAAGGAAACTAATTGGCCCAAGATCGTACAGTTACTATCCAAAATGGCCACTGATGAAATTGGGGACTTTAAAGTAGCTACTGTCTAAATTTTGTTTAAAGTATAAGTAAAATTTCCCTTCTCTTTCCCTCCCATAATTGATTTAAATTGATCCCCAGATAAAGACTTACTCAAGTGCAGATAGCCTTGGGGTTCCAAAGGCTATGCCAGTGGAATTCAAGCTCTGGCAAATCTTATCAATTGGGAAAGACTTTAAATCCAGGTCTGGTGATGGATTGTATTCTTTTTATGTGATTACCAGCCTAAATTCAGAGAGGCTCATGATTAAATGGTTTGATAACCAGCTGATTCTCCTACATTAATGGTGAGACAATATGTTAAATTATAAAGGGGTCACGATTTAGTGAGGGAGAGTCAGTCAGTTAACAAACATTTATTAAATACTTATTATGTACCAGGCACTTTAGTTAGTACTGAGACTAAAAAGAAAGGCAAAATGTTGTCCCTGACCTCAAAAAGCTCAGTCTAATCGAGAGGACAAGAAGCAAATGACATGGACAATGAATGTATATTCTAATCAGGATAAATTGGAGATGAGACCAGAGGGATGGCACTAAGAGTAAGAGTGACTAAAAAAGGC
Source organism: Trichosurus vulpecula (assembly GCF_011100635.1). Lineage (NCBI taxonomy): Eukaryota > Metazoa > Chordata > Mammalia > Diprotodontia > Phalangeridae > Trichosurus > Trichosurus vulpecula. Next base: position 16,627,280 of record NC_050580.1, on the reverse strand, counting down.
TTTATATGAAGGTAGAACTTTAGCTGATACTTGAAGGAAGCCAGTGGACACAGATTAAGAGAGAGTTTCAGGCATGGAGGACAGGCAGTGAGAGGCCTTGTCAACATCAATGAAAGGAAACCAGGATTCCAGAAATAAAATGCTTCTGATTCTTCAAAAAGCAATCTTTCAGGAAAATGATTTTTATAAATAAAATGACATGCACATTTTAGGTGACTGTTCAACTCTCTGATAGATGATCTTGAAATTTTATATATATATATATATACATATATATATATATATATATATACACACATATATATATATATACATATATATACATATATATGTGTGTGTATGTATATATGTAAATGACAGCAGTAAAAAAAGATTTCTATTCAAATTTCATATTTGAAGCTCAGTTTCAAGGAAAACATTGTTATTGGATATTCTCATTCTATTAACTCAAACATTTTATCAGTTATGAAATTCTAAATACATGCTTCCACATTTACATTCCTTTTATATTGTTAGGAAGGAAAGAAAAGGTTCTAGATATAGAATTGTGTGCACTTCCAGTTAGAAATATCAAGATTTCTCTTTCTGTATATAACACAGAATTTATCCTAGTCAGCAACCTTTAATTTGGTGAAGTTTGGCATCAACATTTTTATTTTCCTTACTTTCCAATTTGCCACACTGGGACATTTTTAGTCAAGTCCCATGAATGTGTGAATAGGTCCCTTGTTCATTACTTACTCATCAAGCACATAGTGTTACATGTTTCCCTGCTGCCATCCCTAGCCTGGAAATATATGGCTTGAATTTACAGTAGATTCAAAAACAAAGCTTAACAATTTCACTGAATATGTGTTTTCTTATTAGTTGGTTTTCAATGATATGAAGGAATACTATATTGATCATTCCTTTATATTTCTCAATTCTGGTTTTCAAAAATTCTCTTTGGGGTATAAGAAGATTTCATATTTGTTGCCTGTTCTAGTTTCTGTAAATATTTGGCTGGTAAACATCTTTCTGCAAACCTTATGGTGTTTGCCTTTCCTAACCCTGTCTAGGAAAGGTTTAATCATTATATTATATATCTACATCGTTTATCTGTCTCTATGGATTTATATCTATATAGCTATAAAGCACTTATATATGTAAACACTTTCAGCATTATATATATACTTTAGAAAAATATACATATACATATACACACATATATACTTTTACAACCCCCAACATTGCATGTATGCATGTGTATGTATGTGTATACATGTGTGAATATATGTATGCATACACATATGTATGTATGGGTGCACATGTATATACAGACATCTACGCATATACACATATATGGCAACACCCATACATAGCATGGATGCATAATTTCATTACATATGCATATATATGTATCCACATATACATACATACACATAGATACAGATAGAAATGAAACACTTGGAAAAGTATGTCACAATCTAAGTATTTTATTGGTAAGAAAAATGAGACCAGCAAAGTGACTTGTTTAGGTTCACAAACCTTGTAGGTGGCATGGTTAAGATTTTAACTTTTATTTGACGTATTGAATAACTCCTAGGGAGTTGAATAGGTTCAGATAGATTTATTCAAGATTAGGTAAGGAAGTCTAATAAGATTTGAAGCCAGAGCTGCCTGGCTCCAATTCTAACACTCTTTCAAATTATTATGCCTCATCATAAAAATAGGGAAGGGAGGAAGTTCATCTGTTTCCTGTTCATTAGGAGAGTGTCCTAACAGCTCTCAAGTCTTAGCTGCTTATCCCTTTTTATTTTAAGGAGAGTAAAGTTCCAGTATCTAAGACGTATAGAGGCCAAGTTCTGTCAGAACACAAAACTGTCAGGCAACTAATTGGAGCCTTCAGGCATTAAAGTCAGTTTTTGCTTCTACTTCGTTCTGCGAGAAGGACCCATGTCATTGCCTCAAGCCTCTCTCTGACTTAGGGTTCATACCAGCTAATTCTTGATGATGATTTTTCATTTTCTTTAACCATTAGATTTCTTGATTTAAGTCACTACGGCTACACTAACCCCCAACCCTCCCAGCTAGGCCTTGTCCTGAGAATGAAAAAAAAAAAGGCTTAACAGAGCAAATGGGAAGTATGCACTTTTCAAAAAACAAATCTTTGTTATAGATCCCTATCTTTTAAATGCACGTGTCATTAAACAAGGTCTTGAGCCCTTCTAAAATAATGAAAAAAGATCATTCTCTCTTTAAATTTACTTAGATTGAAGTATGAGAGTTTTAAGTCTTACCAAAGATATATCACTTAAAAAATACCCCAAATTGTGGCACTTTCAACTACTGTGGGGAATAATTAGCGACTATAACAGTAGTCTAAGCAAGAAGGTACAAGTGCTTGGACACTCATGATGGACCATGGCAGGGAAGAGGAAGAGAGGGATAGAAGGAATACATTAGAGGAAAAATCTACATGATTACAATCCAATAGACCAGACACCAAATTGGCTCATTTCAAATGGACAAATTAATTTTGTCCAACTTCAGCATAACCTCAGGGGCCATTCAAGCCATGTGCAAAGTCAACTCATATTGAATAATGCCTATTAATCATGCGAATATGAAAGCATGACTAATATAATAATGCATGAAACTCATTCAAAATGAGATTTGAGACCTTCAGGCTTGGAGAACTTGGCTTAAATACTCATGAAACCAGGAAACAAGAAGTACAATTAACTCCTACTGAGGCACAAGATTGACTATCAGAAGTCTGAGCTAACAGTGCTAATAACCGTCAGTGGTTTTTAATATTTCTCTTCATTAAGGCTTCATTTACTGTTCTGTACACAGAGTACTTCAGTAATAAGTAAAGGTTAAAGGAAAGGTTTCAGAACGTATAGAATTTTCCAGAGAATCATAGCATATATTATGGGATTTCTTTAAATTCATATTTTGGGTCACATAATAAATAAAATCATTGTACCAATGAGTTGGCCACTCGCTGCTCACAAAACCAATAGCATAAGGGGTGATAACAACAAACAACAACACGCAACAACAATGATAATAATAAAATAACTACAAGAGTTACAACCCACATTAAATTACCTTAAAGTTAATTGGCCTTAAGATTCTCAAAGCACTTGCCACACAAATGTCCAATATGGTAGCCAGGTCAAGAGTAATGACTATGCCATTTTATAAATGAGCAAATGGAAGCTCAGAGAGTTTAAGAGATCTTCCCAGTGCCCCAAAAATACTAAGTGTTGGAGGTGGGATGCAAATACAGGTATTCTTGATTTTAAAGGCCATTTCACCTTCACCTATACCAAACCGATGGTCCAAAGCAGGCTGGTTAAAGCTGAGATCACTTGATTTTCTATGAGCCAGCCACTGTACTAAGTCCTGGGGATACAAAAAGAAAAAAATAAATCAGTCCTCTCTCTCAAGTAACTCAAAGGTGTAATGTAGGGGAGACAACATGCAAATTACTAGGTACATAAACAAACACGTATCGAAACACATGTGCTCACATATACAGATGTATAAGATATGAGTGTGTTGTTCATCTAAAAATCCAAGCATGACCCTCAGGTAACTAGGTTGATAAGATATGAGGTCTGGCCCATCTTTGCAGAGAGTACAAGATAGGCCAAGCATGATAACTGTGGGGTGGGTAAAAGGGAAGACGTGGTCCCCTAAAGTCAAGACCAGCTAATCTTGCCTCCATTCTTCAAGGGATAAAGGCATAGTATCATATCTCTCTGCCACCCTCATATATGCCCAGTCTAGAGGTATAAGTCTTGGTCCAGAAGGTAAGCTATTTTCTTGCTTACTCCTGAGGGGGAGGGTAGCCCCTTGCTTATTTATATCCACCAGCTCACCCCTGGCCCATTCAAATACTAGTTACACAAAAGGCCATCACAAAGAGCAAATAATAAATAAACTGATTTATCCAAGAAAAAACATTAGGTATTAGAGAAGTTATACACAAAACCCACAAGACTAAATATACTTTTCTACTGAGAGTGAGATTTTAGCTCAATCCAGGAGAGAAAGATCACCCTCACTCAGGGAAGGCCCTTCTCAGGAATGACTAGAGTTTCAGGTCATGGAGGTCAGGAACATGAGTGGGTCAGCTGCCATATGTAATCATAGATCATAGGGTTGCAGTCACCCAATCAATGTCTTTGTCTCTGTACCACCACTGAGGAGATCCTTTCTCTCAAGACTTTCTGGAACCAAGAAGTGTATCCCTGATTATGGCTGGTATGCACCATTGTTATTAACATCCACTCAGCTAGTAAGGAGTCACATCTCTCTCTGCATATTCAGGGCATGCAAAATTGTTGAGTCTTTGAATTTGTTATTATCCATGTCCTTTTAAACTTAAAAGATTTTAATTTTCTTCAAAATTCAAGTCAAGGAATAAAGTCCCTTTAAATTTCTATCCTTGTTATGATTCTAGTTACTTGGAAATTCCTTGATATATTGCCTGAGCCCCATGGGTATAGTTAAGCCAACAGGAAATCTATGGATTTAATGTGCTTCCCCCACCACCACCCCCAGCCCCCAGCCCTCATCTTAGATTACAGTTTATGCAAAGCTACTGAGATTGAAAATATTTGGTTTTGGATGAAGTTGACCTCAATCAATACCAAGGTTAACTCTCTTGTGACAGCTTTGAAGAGGGAAGTTCATTCCTGATGCCCACCCACTTCCCTTGGCAAAAGAATCTGGGTATTTCCACCCTGAACTTTTTGGAATCTGGCAGGGCTTGACACAAGCCTTTCTCTGACTTTCCAAAGTATGTGCTTGAATTTTGAAAGTTGTGGGAAAGGTTTAGGGCATTTTTGTGAGCAAAAAGAGAGCCGGCTGAATTTTATTTAGGAGATTATTTTATTATTGCTCCTTATGAAGAGTAAAAAAATGGAATTTAAGACTATTGAATTCATTTCAACTCAGTATAGCTAGCATGGATTAATAAGCATTTGTTATGTGGAAGCCATCGTCTTGTATACAATAGGGATTTAATAAATCTTTGTGGGATAAATGATTCTACAAAGAAAAAGGACTATTGGCAATTTAATGCCTTAAAAACTTAGATTTCATCTTTTGCTATAAAATTCAGCCATGAATTATTAAGCACCAAGTATGTGTACTCTGCTAGCCCTTTACAGAAGGATTTGAGCTTCTGCTGGAGAAATACTACATTTGCAGGATAAAATTGCCAAGAGATGTAACAACTTGTTGGCAGGGGTGGGTTGAGGACAGGATGAGGAAAGAATTCCTATAGGAAGAGACAGTTGAGCTGGGCCTTAAAGAAAACTAGAGATTCAATGGAATACCCATAAATGAAGAATTTATTGTAGCTCATGTAATGTGGCCTACTTGAGGTATTATTTTGGTCTGCTTGTGGTTATTCAGTCGTTTTTCAGTCATGTCCCCCTCTCCAAGACCCCATTTTATGTTTTCTTGGCAAAGATATTGGAGTGGTTGGACATTTCCTTCTCCAGCCCCTTTTACAGATGAGCAAACTAAGGCAAACAGGGTTGAGTGTCTTCTCCACGGTCAGCTAGGAATTGTCTGAAGCCTGGTTTGAACTGACAAAGATAGATGTTCCTGACTCCAGACCCCGAACTCTATCCACTGTACCCTCCAGCTGTTACTAATAATCCAAAACAAAAGTCCTTTTCAAAACCAAAGCCTTATATATATTGTTGAGCTCATGGGTAGATGATGATTTTTTTTTTTTTCTGTTTAAAGATCATGTATTTAGAGCTGGAAAGGAAATTAGATTGGAGGTCATTGGGTCTAATCCTCTCATGCAATGGATGAGAAACCTGAGGCTCAGAGCCTTGCCCAGGAGTTCACAGATAATGAAACACAGGTCTTCTACTTCCCAGTAGTGGATGTGGTCCATTGGACCACAATACCTTACAATATAATCTTCTGTGTGTGTGTGTATGTGTGTGTTTTAAGTGATTATTCTGAAATTCATGCAACAGAAAAAAGACTATTATAATAATGCTATGATGTGAAGCATGTCAGATATTGAAAGTTGCCAAAAGATGGCATTTGTGTTTTTTTTAATCAAAATCATCAGTAATAGAAAGATTAGTGCTGAATTTGGTGACTTTTAAAGACAATCACATTGTACATCATGACAAATTGAGGAAAAGTAGAGTATAACAAGATATCAATGATTAATTATGAGACAAGAGATGATAACTAGATCTATTGTATAAAAATATAACTATAAAACACCTTTCACTTGAATATAATTCATTTGCATTAAAATATTTTGTATAAATGGTAGTTTAAGAAAGATTACAATACTTCATTGTTATAAATCATTCCAACAATCAGACAGGAAGTTTATTTTGTAAAGAAACAGAATTTTTATACCCAATGTTTCATTTCCATGGTGAAGATAACAAGTTTATTGAATTTTTTTTCTTTCTTTGCATTCATTATGAAGTCAGATAGCCTATGAAGTATGGTACGGTATTGGGAGAAAGGATACTGAATCTAAAGTCAAGAAAGGTGACGGTTCAAATCCTGGTTATAACATTTAATTCAAGTGACCCTTGTCCCACAATGTAGCACTTATGGCATCCCACTCATGTATGAGGCCCCCCAAAAGGCTGACCCAGGTTCAAGGAACTTTGTGGATATTCATATATTTAGAACTCATAGTTCAATTGTCTCAACCAAAGTGTTTAATTTTACTAATCAGAGAGAAGACACAATTAATTTAAAACAAAGCAATTTAATGAAAGAGTATAGTGATAAAAGATCAGCACTATTATAAAACCTGGGTGCACTACCACAAATACACATGAAATTAATGGAAAGGGTAGATACTTGTAGAGATCAGAAATAAGAAGCATACATATAAGGTGCACTACTCACAAGGCTTAGACCTAGGAAACATAGGAAAACTTGTCACACTTCTTTTAGTTTCATTTTTCTCATTTGTAAAATGGAATAATACTATTTGTACTATCTATCACATTGAATTCTTAAGCTCTCAAGAACGAAGCTATGCATATATTAATTCATTTAATGAGTATTTATAAAATATTTTCTATGTGTTAAGTGCTAAGCTGGCTTCTCTTCCTGGAACAAGGTAGATGTGGGGCATGGTGTTAAAACTGGAAACTAGAAATGGGACTGGGGAACGAGGATGAAGGTCAGCCTTGGCCTCTCCATAAAATAGATGCTGGTAGAGGAACTCACCAATAGCATCAGAGGGATGTATTTCAGATATTATTATTATTATTATTACTATTTGATTAGAAAAGAAACCAACTTACCCAGGATCATAACACATAACATGTGGTGGAGGTGGGATTTCAACCTGCCTTCTTGACTCCACATCTAGGCCAACAGCCTCTCTCCAATAATACCTGAACTTCCATAGAATCAGAAGATTTTCTTAAGATTAAGCATCGATTTACATTAGTTATAAAGAGTAAAATATCTGTGCTCTTAATCTCTTTCCCATCCATTATGTCCCATATCAAAAATATAATTTCCATGGTGTGTGGGAACTCTTATAAGCACTGCCCACATAAGTGGAAATAGTCATCTCTTTCTAACTTAGTAGATAACTCTTAGAGAGTGTCTGAGGCTTGGAGAGGCTAAGTTATTTGTCCACAGTCACACAGTCAGTAACTGTCAAAGGAGAGGCTTGAACCCAGGACTTTCTGACTCCTTGTTCAATACCTAAGATACTCATTTGTTTTATGAATCACCTGACCTTTCTGAATTTCATTTTAGGAAGAACTGAACCCCATCATTGTCACTCCCCCAATCCAAGCCATTGATCAGGACCGGGACATCCAGCCACCTTCTGATCGCCCTGGGATCCTCTATTCCATCCTCGTGGGTTTGTATCCGTTAATCCTTTGTCACATTTCCATCAGTGTGTGGTTGGAATCAGAGAGTCGTAGTATAATATAAGGTCTTGAAAAACAAGAAGCCATTTGGCCAATGAGGGGAGAGGGCTGTTGAATTGAAATTAAATATTGTTTCAACAATCCGGCTAGCAGCTATTGTGGGGGTGAAAGGCCAACACAAGTCCAACAACAAGAATGCTGCAAAAGCCCAGGTTCTTTCCATCTGCTTTACTAAGGAAAGCAACATTAAGGGGTTGACAAGTTTACTTTAACCCGGCGTACGAATGCCATTCACTTAGTTCAGGAGAAAAAGCCAGCACCCTGAACTTCAGAGCAAAATATGAACATCGACAGACAGACCAAATACAATTCATAGTTACCAGCGTCTAAGTTCAGCCCAGGAGCTCATAACAAGGGCTGGCCCAGAGTCACACACACCACCACGGCTGTGGGTAAGAGCTCCGAAAAAGAGAAAGCCAAACCCTGGTTTTATATCTTTTTCAGGGTCAAGGGTGAGTCACACATGCCACTCACCCATGTGACCTAAAATCATCACAAAGAGGAGACTTAAACCCACGTGGTCTGAAAGTCTCTGATGTCCCAAACATGTCACTCAAACCCATGTGTATACTAGGCCCTCCCCTGAGGCAAAGAGGTCACCAAGGACTCCCAATCTAATCAAAGAAACAAAGGGGAGACTCTTCAAGGGCACTTGGTTGAATTGAATGCTAGGAGCCCATTTTGTTTGTCAACACAAATATTTGGGAAATTCTTATCATTTCTGAATATTTCTAGACCATTTCTGACATTTATGCCTGTATCAAAAATTCTCTAGCTTCAAAATTGTATTTGAGATCAAGTTCAGAGCGGTACTGTTGTAGCTGTGTAGAGCAGGGACTATGGATAAAGGGAAACAAAAAATGGAGGTGAGGTAACGGTATAAAAGGGAGATAGAATTTTTTTTTTAAATAAGTGCCTTTCCTTCACATGACCTATTTTAGTGTTATTAGAATATTTACTTCATTTCCAAACTGATAGACCTCAATTTCAAGAGTATCCTTTGATTGCCATAACAAAATAAACTGTTTATTTCTAACAATGGAGACATAAAAGATAAAATGATAAAATAGTACCTACAGGCCTCATATATAGTGCATTAATCAGTTTAAAAACTAAAAGATCCTTGGCCTTCTTGGGGATTAGGTCTAGATAACCCTTCTAAAAGCTGTTAAAGGACACAATTAAATTAACTCAGATTTCAACAAAGCTCATACTGTTTTATTACGCACTTCAGCTGTCCTTTTCTCTGTATCCTAGGATAGAATGTTGGTAAATTTCTCTCTCTCTCTCTCTCTCTCTCTCTCTCTCTCTCTCTCTCTCTGTGTGTCTTTGTCTCTCTGTCTGTCTCCCTCTCTCTCTCCGTCTTTCTGTCTCACTCTCCTCTCTCTCTCTCTGTCTGTCTCTGTATCTCTCTCTGTCCGTCTCTGTCTCTCTGTCTCTCTCTCGTATCTGCCTGTCTTTATCTGTCTATCTCTCTCTGTGCGTCTCTCTCTCTGTGTCTCTGTCTCTGTTTCTCTCTCTCTCTCTCTCTGTCTCTCTCTGTCTCACTCTTTCTCTGTGTCTCTCTGTCTCTCTCTGCTCCCTCCCTTCCTTTTTCCTTCCCTTCCTCCCTTTATCTCTGAGCATCACAAGCATTCAAGTGTTAAGTAACATGTCAGATCTGTGCACTTTCCTGGCAGAGTTTATAACTCTTGATTTCACTGCAAGGAACATATCTCCCAAGAGGAGCCACAAAACATGTTAACCCTTTGCTATGTCTACAGGATTGTATGAGAGCCTTCCTCATCCTGTCAAAGGCATACCTGACAGAGGTCAGATTATGTTGCTTTTTTTGAAATGTTCTTCCATCAAAGCCAAGACTAAAGGGAGGTAACTGGGACTTTTCCCCAGGTAACGATATTTGGAAGACACAGGAAATACGTGTACTCCTTAAGCAAATAGAAACACCACAGATTAACACCTAATTTGGGTTTGGTTTTGTTTTCCTAATTGAAAACACAAACCCCTTTATCCAGTGTTTAGCTGAGCAGATGAATAAGGTAAAAGACAGCAGCTAGATGGCTCACTGGATAAAGTGCCCACCTGGAGTCAGGAAGAACTGATTTCAAATTTTGCCTCAGATATGTCCTAGCTGTGTGACCTTGGGCCAGTCACTTAACCTGGTCTGCCTCAGTTTCCTCCTCTGTAAAATAAGATGGAGAAGGAAATGGCAAGCCACTCCAGAATCTTTGTCAAGCAACTCCAAATAGGATCACAAAGAGTAGAACATGAATGAAAAAAATGACTCAAAAACAATAAATAAGCCCATTTTCTACTAGGCTAATATTTATTCTTTACCTGGTATGCAATTCAACTGGGTTGTGATGTTGGGGACAACAATTTAATTTTTTGAAGATCAGTTTCTCAATTAAACAATGAGATTGGTGTTATTAAAGTGTTGAACTCCTGTTCAGGAGTTTAACTAGTAACAAATTCTCAAATTGTATATAGTGATTTGGATATTGCTTAGCTAGGTATGGAAGATGTTTATCTTAATCAATTTATGATTATTGTCTACCACTGAATACTTACGCAGTTTAAATGCAGTCTGTGCTCACTATTAATATCACCAATTAGAATTTAAAAATGTCAAATTAAAATTGTTTGTTTTTTTTTTCTATTATGGACCATTCATGTTTTCAGAATAATTAAAAAAAATAGAAAACTGAGTGAAGAAAAAAGACATTTCTCCCTCAAAAAATCAAAGAAAAGTTGGTATTGATTTGTACTACAGCAATTTTTTTATAATAGTTGGCCTTTGGGGTGCTGAATTCTTGGCATTGTACTTTCTGGATGCCAGGTTTGGCTTGAGGATTTTTATGTTTTGAGAATTTTTATTTCTAAGTCTGTATTTTCCAAAAGAAGGGTAACCTGAGCTGTTATCACCAAAGTTCTTTATTCATTGTCCATATTGTTTATAATTTCTAGGAAACAGAGCTTCCTTTTCAATGTGTTATTCTAAATTGGGTTTAAAGTCAGTTGTTGTATGAAGTGGGGTACAGGCTGATTTTACAGAATTTGAGCAGTTTTACCTCAGTGAAATGAAGGTCCAAACCAAGTTTTCCGTATTAGAGAACAGGGGGATTTGAGGGAACTTTGCTATGAATCTCTTGGTCACAAACAAGGATGCTATTTTTTTTTTTCCTGAGCTATACTAATGAATCCATTCCAAAGAAATACTCAGCCAACAGCCTCTTTCTGTTTGCCCTAAGGGGTAAAATTCTTTTATACTAGGATATATTCTTGCTTAGACATTTCTTTGTGACATGTACTAAATTATTCACATATGAGATATTCAATCATGAAAATGGTGCAGAAAACATTTACTTTACCTTATTGTCTTCTCTGCACCTATAGCTTTCCTTTCTGGAGGTGATTATGAACCCTATAGATAGAAGATGAGATGCCTTGTAGTTTTGAATGTATGGTAGAGATCTATAGTAGATTCACAATTAAATTACTAACATAAAAAGGAGCAATTAGTTTAAAGAATGATCTCTCCATTATGTAACCACCATTCTACTTCAGACCTTTATCTCCTCTTAGATGGATACTTGCGGCAGCCTCCTCATTGGCTTTCTTTACTCCAGCCTCTCTTCCATTACCCCCTTTAAAAAATCCCAATCGGTATGCCTAAAACACAGGTTTGAGCACACCATTTCCCAGCTCAAATGATTCCTATGGCTTCCTGCTTCCTTTACAAACTTCTCTCCTTGTCATTGAAAACCCGTCCCAGTATGGCTCTACACTGATTTCATGTTACTCTCCCTCAAACTCTGTATTTCATTCAGCCTGGCTTATTTTCCTCTTCCTGCTATACAACAATTTATCACCATATATCTCCACTGCTATGCCTTTGAATAGATGGTCCCCTCTGCATGGGATATGGTCCCTTTCACTTCTTCTATTCTCATCTCTAGTTCTTTCAGGGTTTACGTCATGTCCTACTTCCTACACTGTATGACCTTTCCTCATTTCCATCCTACCCAGTCATTACTGTTCCTTCAATTAGTTGGTGTTTGACAATCATCTGCATGGAGATGATACTTGTATGCATGGACCCAGATGTAAACTCCAAGGGAGAAAATGTAGAGGGCCCACAATTGAACCTTTAAGAGTAACCATCATTGGGAGAAATGTTGAAACGATGGAGGCTGAGAAGAAATAGTCAGGCATATAGGAGACACAGGAGAGAAATGTCACAGAAGCTAAGGGGGCATCCAGGACAAGAGAATAGTCAATGATGTGAAAGCGCTCAGGCATCAGGGAGGATTTAGCAAAATAGATAAGTGACAAAGAATGTATTGAGTAATTACTATGTGCCCAGCAATGTGCTAAATCCTGAGGATCCAAATATGGGGTTCAGACATAGAATATTTGTTCAAGGTTCATCTCAGCATCTAGGAGAATACTAGCTTGAGACTCTGGTCTATAAGTTTGGAGGTGGCAAAAACAAAATTTCTTGCTTCCTGCTTTGAGAAAAGACATATGCACACCTAAGTTCTCTCCAGAGAGAGATCCCTGGAGAGAAAGGAAAGAATTTGGGGAGCACCAGACATATAAAGGAGACAGCATCTCTACATACCCCTGACTTCTCAACTGATTTCTTTAAAGACTTCAGAAAATATGCCCTGGGGTGAGATCAGAGACATTCCTTCTCTGATGAGCAGAGATATCTCTCTGCAGTGGATAAACCCATTCAATTTGGGTGTTGTTTTGGTTCATTCAGATTTGTATGACTCCTCTGGTATCTGTTTGTATTTGTTTGGATTAATGGTTTTACTCACAGTTCACTATTCATGATGATCCTTTGTGTAACTAGCATTTGGTGAGAAGAGGTCAAACCTTTGGATATAAGCTTAGAGTGCCTATTCCTTTTTAAGGAATAGTTACCAGGAAAGAAGTTTCAAACTAAGGTGGGGGAGTGAATTCTTCTAGTCTAGCAATATTTGGTAGAGAAGGGGATGGAGCGAGTAGGAACAGATTGACATAATTCTAGTTCATTATGCCTCCTTAGAAGAGCGCTATTGTTAGGTCTCAATATCTGGCTTCTCTCTAGGCAGAAATCAAAGTTTCCCTTGGAGAGTTGTCAAATGGATTATAGAGATTCCTATTTGTGCCTTTCTATGATACATATTTGTGCAAATCCATATGGGCAACACATACATTCATGTACGCATACACACATGTGCACACATTAGACAAATGCGAAAGCAAGAACAGTCCCTGCCCTTAAGGAGTTTACATCTTCATAGGGAAATAGAAACACATTAGAGCTTGTTTTCTAGGGAAGAGGGATTTGTTCTGAAAGTTACAGGGATGTTGATTTGAATTGTTGTGAAGTAGATGAACACAACCCTTCCAGGAAGGATGACAGATTTAATCTGACCATGGTTCCTCATGAGAGCTCTGAGAAAAGTTTGTTAGATTAAGCCCTGGACAGTGATGATTCAGAAAATCTGTGTACTGAAAAACCCAATTCCAAAGAGTTGAGAAGGGAAAGGGGTAGAAGTGAGTGGAAGCAGGGAGGTATTTGGAAATGAAAGTCAGAGGAGATATAAAATGATAGCTTAAGGGGACAATGGAAGGCTTTGTAAACATAGATAAGCTGTGAGAATTTTTAGAGAGAGCAGAGAAGAAGCTATTGACTGGGGAAAGTCAGAAGATGAGAGACAACGAAAGGAATAATGTATGCGGCCAGTCAGAGGAGAACACAGGGGATGAGATGGAGAGCACAAATAGAAGGAATAATCATGGCAAGGACAAGGCCATTCCTCCTTACCTTATAGACTGGGAATGGAACGATGGATGGGGATCATTAGAGGGATGTTGAGGTGTGGGATGGAGAGGTGTGGAAACTCAAGGGAAATAACCTCAACTCTCTCAGTGAAATAGAAGATGAGGACTTTTGTGCGGGACAAGGGGCAAGAGTGGCAGAAGAAGTACTGTGGGAAGTGTGAGAATCAGCCAGGGAAGAAAAAAGCTTGCTCTGCAGCAGTGGAGACCCATTTAAGATTAGATAATCTGAATTTGTAGTGGACCAAATCATGACATTAATTTCTCGAGCAATGATCAGAACCTCAGAAGTAGTAGAAGAGAAAGAAGACGGTGGGAGGTTTGGGGGAACTAGAGGTAGTAGGAGTGGTAGTAGTAGTAGTAGGAGTAGGAGTAGTAGGAGTAGTAGTAGTAGTAGTAGTAGTAGCGGCAGTAGTAGTAGTAGGAGTAGTAGTAGTAGTAGTAGTAGTAGTAGTGGCAGTAGTAGTAGTAGGAGTAGTAGTAGCGGCAGTAGTAGTAATAGTAGTAGTAGTGGCAGTAGTAGTAGTAGTGGTAGTAGTAGTAGGAGTAGTAGGAGTAGTAGTAGTAGTAGTAGTAGTAGTAGTAGTAGTAGTGGCAGTAGTAGTAACAATAATGATAACAACAAACTCATCAACAGAACCCATATAGAACTTCACAGTTTACTCAGCCCTTAGCATGCAGACCTTATGAGACTGATACTATTTTATGCCTATTCTACAGATGAGAAACTGATGCCGAGAATTTGTCAGGACAAAGAAAGGTTTAGGTAGAATGAAGCAAAGGAGGATATGAAAGACAGAAGCTTTTGAACAGAGGGGAGAGCTTCAAGGTTTGGGAGCATGGCTACAGTGCCCTTCAAGGTAGGGGACTTCTTCAAGCCCCAGTGAATGCAGCTGCTCTCTAATTGCTTCTGTATGGCATCAGTATAAAGTGGGAGCCTAATTCCTACAGATCTGGGTGGTTGCCATGATGTGCTTGGGTAGCCTCTGTCTCTACACATCCCCTACCTTTCATCAATTTATAAAGAATATAGAGTGTACCTGCATAAAGTGGGTTTGGAACTTCTATGAGGAGAGGAGATTTGAATCCTGATAACCAATCTTTGGATACGTACATGTGTCACTAAAATGTCCTTTGGCCTTGGATGCATTTTTTCCTTAGAAGCTTTTTCATCTGCCTTTCTTTAGTGTTCTAAGGAGTACATTAAATTCACGTGTATTTTTCATCCTGTTGGTAATACTGAGTGCCATCCCCTGCAATATAATGTGCAATCCATCAATGTTCCCTAGTGATTGAATGCACTTCTGCAAATGTTTATTAGTCATTGGTTGCAACTGATAAGAGGTGAGAGGGTCAGTGCAAATCTGCCCTTGAATTTAGCACACTTGCTAAAAATATTGTACCATGGGACCCATTCTGCCTGGATGAAAACTAACAGTAATGTACTATAAAGTATATACTCATGAGAAATGGGCATAGACCACAGAGTTGGAAGAGGCCTTAGAGACCACGAAGACCACTTCATACCTGAAAAAGAATCTTGTCTGTAATAAACCTGACCAGTGGTCAGGCATCTAGGAGATTCTAGGGAATGGAGATCCCACTCCCATCTGAAGCAGTTGATTTGACTATGTAATAACACAAATTGGTAGGAGGGATTTCCTTAAATCATGGTCCATTTTAAATAGCCTTTTGTTCCTAGATATGCCTCCTCCAGCCATGTAGAACAAGAGGAATCCCCCCTCTTCTATGAGGCAGCCCTTCATGTACTCAAAGGCCATTCTCAGCCAAATTAATTTCTTCTCGAATTTAAATATTCTCAAGTACTTCAACCTATGTTGTTGCAAAGCATGAACTCAAGGCCCCTGTATCACCCTGGCTGTCCTCTTCTGGATCCTCACCAGTTAATCCACATCCTAAAATAAAATAGAGATCCTTTCCTATAGCTTCCCCCCTCCCTGCTCCATTTGTAGAACCCCAGACTTGAAAGAGTCTTGATTCACTGAGTCGTTTGGTTCATCAAAGTGCGATGGATCCTCATTCCTCCTGGAGCCTTTGGGATCTGTGTATTTAAAGCAAAAGTCACACTTATATGTGAGAACGTGACAGTAGCAATGGAGAGGGAAGTCTATGTCTCCTAGGACTTAGTTTGTGACATAAGAATGTGGGGCAGGATCCTGATCTCTTGAGGAAGACCTCTTTCTTTTGTACCAGAGTCCTCACTCAAGGATTTGTATGAATTACTTTTGTTCAGAAATTACAAGCAAGAAAATTAAACCATTTGTATAACACGTATGTGCCAGGAGGCATTATTTATGAGAGTATAGCTATGGGAAAAACCTCAGTAGACATGCATAAAATAGGAACACGGATTCCTTCTCAGTGGCTAGAGGTAACAACTTTACAACAATGTATGCAAAATCCATCCATCAATCTGTCTGTCTGTCCCTCCATCCATTCATTCATCCATCTGTCCATCCACCCATGTATTAATCCAGTTACCAAGTCCCGTCCATCTTTCCAGTATGGCAATATCCCCTTGTTCCCCCTATTCTTTGCTCATTAAATATTGAATGCATGAAGCAATCTTATTTTTTTTCAGATTTTTTAAAATTTATTTAACATATTTAGTTTTCAGCATTGATTTTCACAAGAGTTTGAATTCAAATTTTCTCCCCATTTCTACCCTCCCACCCACTCCAAGATGCTGTATATTCTGGTTGCCCTGTTCCCCAGTCAGCGCTCCCCTCTGTCACCCCACTCCCCTCCCATCCCCTTTTCCCTTCCTTTCTTGTACGGCAAGATAAATTTCTACACCCCATTGTCTGTGTATCTTATTTTCTAGTTGCATGCAAAAACATTTTAGTTTGTTTTTGAACATCTGTTTTTAAAATTTTGAGTTCCAAATTCTCTCCCCTCTTCCCTTCCCACCCACCCTCCCTAAGAAGTCAAGCAATTCAACAGAGGCCACATGTGTATCATTATGTATAACCCTTCCACAATACTCATGTTGTGAAAGACTAACTATATTTTGCTCCTTCCCAACCCATCACGCTTTATTGAATTTTCTCCCTTGACCCTGTCCCCTTTTGAAAATGTTTGTTTTTGACTACCTCCACCCCCATCAGCCCTCCCCTCCATCATCCCCCCCCATTTATTTTTATCTTCTTCCCTCTTCTTTCCTGTGGGGTAAGGTTCCCCATTGGGTATGTATGGTATTCCCTCCTTAGGCCAAATCTGATGAGAGCAATGTTCACTCATTCCCCCCTCATCCTCCCTCTCCCCTCCTCCCACAGAACTGCTTGCTCTTGCCTCCTTTATGTGAGATAATCCACCCCATTCTATCTCTCCTTATCTCCCTCTCTCAGTATGTTCCTCTCTCATCCCTTAATTTGATTTTATTTCTTTTAGATATCTTCCCTTCATCTTCAACTCACCCTGTGTCCTCTCTCTCTCTCTCTCTCTCTCTCTCTCTCTCTCTCTCTCTCTCTCTCTCTCTCTTTATATATATATATATATATATATATATATATATATATATATATATATATATATATATATATATATATATATATACACACACACATAGATATATATATATATACACATTCACCCATATATATACATAAACATATATGTATGCATATTCCCTTCAGCTACCCTAATACTGAGGTCTCATTAATCATACTCGTCATCTTTCCATGTAGGAATGTCAACAAAACAGTTCACCTTTAGTAAGGTGCTTGCAATTTCTTTTTCTTGTTCTTTTTCTTGATTACCTTTTCATGTTTCTCTTGATTCTTGTGTTTGAAAGTCAAATTTTCTATTCAGTTCTGGTCTTTTCACTGAGAAAGCTTGAAAGTCCTCTATTTTATTGAAAATCCATATTTTGCCTTGGAGCATGATACTCAGTTTTGCTGGGTAGGTGATTCTTGGTTTTAATCCTAGCTCCATTGACCTCCGGAATATGGCATTCCAAGCCCTTCAATCTCTTAATGTAGAGGCTGCCAGATCTTGGATTATTCTGATTGTGTTTCCACAATATTCAAATTGTTTCTTTCTGGCTGCTTGCAGTATTTTCTCCTTGATCTGGGAGCTCTGGAATTTGGCGACAATATTCCTAGGAGATTTCTTTTTGGGATCTATTTGAGGAGGCGATCGATGGATTCTTTCAATTTCTATTTTGCCCTGTGGCCCTAGAATATCAGGGCAGTTCTCCTTGATAATTTCTTGAAAAATGATATCTAGGCTCTTTTTTTGATCATGGCTTTCAGGTAGTCCAATAATTTTTAAATTATCTCTCCTGGATCTATTTTCCAGGTCAGTGGTTTTTCCAATGAGATATTTCACATTGTCTTCCATTTTTTCATTCCTTTGGTTCTGTTTTATAATATCTTGATTTCTCATAAAGTCACTAGCTTCCACTTGCTCCAATCTCATTTTTAAGGTAGTATTTTCTTCAGTGGTCTTTTGGACCTCCTTTTCCATTTGGCTAGTTCTGCCTTTCAAGGCATTCTTCTCCTCACTGACTTTTTGGAGTTCTTTTGCCATTTGGGTTAGTCTGTTTTTTAAGGTGTTGTTTTCTTCAGTGTATTTTTCAGTATTTTTTTTGGTTCTCCTTTAACAAGTCATTGACTTATTTTTCTTGGTTTTCTCGCATCCTTCTCATTTCTCTTCCCAATTTTTCCTCTACTTCCCTAACTTGCTTTTCCAAATCCTTTTTGAGCTCTTCCATGGCCTGGGACCAGTTCATGTTTTTCTTGGAGGTTTCTGTTGTAGGCTCTTTGATTTTATTAATTTCTTCTCTCTGTATGTTTTGGTCTTCTTTGTCAGCAAAGAAAGAATGCAAAGTCTGAGACTGAATCTCAGTGCGTTTTTGCTGCCTGGCCATATTCCCAGCCAACTAACTTGACCTTTGAGTTTTTCAGCGGGGTATGACTGCTTGTAGACTACAGAGTTCTATGTTCCACGTTTGGGGGGGAGGTGTCAGCTCTACCACTCCAGCACTGCTCCTTCCCCAAGAACCCCCAACCTGAACTGGGCTTAGATCTTCAGCAGGCTGTGCACCCCTGCTCTGATCCGCCACTTAATTCCTCCTACCAGGTGGGCCTGGAGCCGGAAGCAGCAACAGCCGTGGCTGCCCCACCTCTGCTGCCCCCGGGGCTGGAAGCCGAACCACGAACTCCTTCCACTCCGGCAGCTTTTCCCACTAACCTTCTCAGAAGTCTTTGGCATTTGTGGGTTGAGAAGTCTGGTAACTGCCGCAGCTCACTGATTCAGGGCTCTAGGGCATGCTCTGCCCGGTTGCTGGTCTTGTTGGTCCAAGCCGCTCAGGCTGGGCTCTGCTCCACTCCATTCCCAGCTCCCAGCTCCCAGCTCCCAGCTCCGTGTGGGATAGACCTCACCCAGAGACCATCCAGGCTGTCCTGGGCTGGAGCCCTGCTTTCCTCTGCTGTTTTGTGGGTTCTGCCATTCTAGAATTGGTTCAGAGCCATTTTTTATAAGTTTTTGGAGGGACTCAGTATGGAGCTCACGCTATTCCCTGCTTACTAGCCGCCATCTTGGCTCTACCCCCCATGAAGCAATCTTATAAACACAAATGTGACACATTTTTCGGTCATACTCTACTAGAAAACTAAGCTTTTCAAATAAACAAGAAGCTTTATAGCTATGTAATAATAGAAAAAGTGTAAAAATAATAAAAAAACTAATTTAAAAAATTATAAATATTTTCATGCACTTTAAGACCATATGCAAAGAGTCTTGCCCATGGCAGGCACTTAATGTTGATATAAGTGAGGCAAATAATCATCTCATACTTTATAAAAATCCTTTTTTTTTAATATATAGGAATCTCAATTGTAGGAGCCATATTCATATTTTGGCGGCACAAACATTTCACAAAGGTTTTAGAATTTATCCAAAATAGATTTGGGCTGTCTGTCTGTCTTTCTGCCTCTCTCTCCATATCTATCTATCTATACACACATACACACACACATATTACAATATAGAAATTTCCTTGACATTATCGATAGAGCAAGGAGGAACCATGATAAGTAGATTACATACCATATAATCTGTTGCTGCCCAAATAATTTTGTAGATTCAAGTCCCTCTGTGTGTGCTGAGAGTGGCCCAAGGACACATACAGACACATAATGCTGTACCTGAGGAGCTTATTATGTTCAATGGAAAGACTGGGCATGTTTGTAGGCAGAATGCAGTAAGCCAAAGATGGTTTCATTTCTATCTTTTTTATTTTATCCCTACCTCTGAACACATAGTAGTTGTTCTTTAAATAATTGTTGATTGGAACCAAATACCAGTGTCAGAGAAGATCAATTTTTGTTATACCCATTTCACAGATAAGGAAATAGAGGCTGAGAGAGGTTCAAAGACTTGGCCAGTGTCTTATGAAAAGTCAATGTCTGAAACACAATTAAATTCAGTTCTTTCAGACTCCTGTGCCACCAAGCTTATTATGTCCTATGACTGCCTCTGTCTCCTACCAGGTTTCTCTTGAATTTTGGCTCACCATTTCCACAATTATTGTCCTAGAATACAGCCAAAAAGGAAAGAGTGCTGAGCATTTCTTATTTATTTGTAATATGTTAACAAGTACTACTAATCCTACAGAAACTGAGTGTTCAGTGGGGATCTCTATCGATCCATATAAGATCAAAATAAGCTGATTAGATCTGGCACTAATCATGTGTCTCTTACAAGTTAATACATTAGAAATACACAGCTAATAAACTTCCTGAAAAAAGCCACTCAAAGAGAGGCAGCAAATTCTTGTCCTCCTTCAAGAGGAGTCTAAGTTCCACTCCTGAAATATTTGATTACAAATTGGCTTCACTCCACAAGGCCAGAAAACCCTCTAGCCTGGTTACCTGGGAAACATGTTAATTTATGGCTGTTCTCTGCCTTTGGACATTGTGGACATGCAAGAAGACAGAATCTGTCTTAGTCAAATGCCGTTAATGACTTCAGCAAGAAAGAATTTCTTGGTGGCACAAAAGCAATTTCTGATTTGTGGCGTCATGCCAGTTTAGTTCTCAATGAAGAGAAGTCCAAACTGACCTTCCCGTGAGTGTCCAGAAAAATGTGGGTGTCTTGGCCATTAGGGTGGCAGGAAGGCTGTCACCTGGCTTGAGTTGCCTGAAATTCAGGCATCTTGGCTCATTTTATAAACTGATTTGATTTTTTATTTCTCTAAGATGCAAGATATGGATATTATAGACTTATCCTTTGATTTCAATTTGTATCACTAACACTACCAGTAGTGTTGGTCAGCACCTTTGTTGTAACTTACAATCTTAGAGAATTGCTGAGGGTGCAAAGAGGTTGTGACTTGACCAAGATCACACAGTCTGCATCCTCTCGCAAGGAAAGATAGAAATGGAGAGAGAAAGAGAGAGAGAGGAAGACACACACACACACACACACACACACACACACACAGAGACACAGAGAGACACAGAGACAGAGAGATAGAGACAGAGACAGACAGAGACAGAGACAGAGAGAGAGAGAGACAGAAATAGAGAGAGGCAGAGAAACAGAGAGAGACAGAGAGACAGAGACGGAAAGAATTATATAAAGTATTTTAAGGACTTCCTAACTGACACACTGAGACCAGCTTTCTAGCCAATATATACCACACTGACTCTAAATAGGATATATCATCCCTTACAATCCTCCTTTGCTGTATCATTTTGGCATGAATGTGTGTGTGCGTGCGTGCGTGAGTGTGTGTGTGTGTGTGTGTGTGTGTGTGTAGTGGGGTGATGTTAAACATCTGATCTCATTTGGGAATGAAAATTCTTACTGTTGATGACAATTAATATGTCTTTTGTACTATGTTGTCCTTCCTGGGAACACTGAGAATTTCAAGGACTTACCCAGGATCACACTGCTAAAAGATGGCAGAGATAGGACTTGATCCCAGGTTGTCCTGACAAGGACAGATCTTTTATCTACTATTCCATAATACTTTGTTGTCTCTCATAGTAAGCTCTGAAGACTTTAAGTAGCATTCTAATTGGATATTCAACCAGTGAAGAATCAGAGAACCTGGGTCCAAATCCTGTCTCTGAAACCTACTTAATTCTTCCTTCTCTTTAGACAATCCACTTAAGCTCCCTATGCCTTGGTTTCCTCCTGCACACGATGAGGTGATTGGAATCAGTGGCATCTCACATCCCTTCCAAATCTAGACTTATGATCCTATGGTGATACATGATATATGATAGATGGATAGGAGAAAGAGCTATGTAAGAGATAAAGAGATAGAGAAAGATTGCAATACAGAGGACATAACCAGATATAGTTAGATGGAGGATGGATAGATAGTAGCTCATTCTTTATCCGTACTGAGGTATGGTTGGAATGGAGAGGAGCTAGGTGAGATTTCAGCATTGGCTCATGGCTCTCCACCTGGCATAGACCTCATGAGCCGTTTACTCTAGCCCCCTCGTTTTATATATGAGGAAACTGAGTCTCAAGGATCTTAACTGACCCTAAAGTTCACATAGATAATAAATATTGGAAGGAGGGTTTGAACCCAGGTCATCCGACTCCAGGGCCGGGATGATTCTCACTTTACCATGCAGCAATATTCTATTAGAGTTCAATGAGGCTTATCTGCCCTCTTAATGCTTTATTCTTATGGTGAATATCACTGTCCAGGATTTGAATCTTCAGATTCATGTGAGAACATGTATCAAATTCTTATTTTCAAGATTGGACAAGAAGAATGATAACAGTAACAAAAACCAAAACAAACAGTAGCCAAAACATTTCCCTCTTGTCTTTTGCACCTAAGGTGATGAGCTACACACGGGTCTCTGTTTTCCCCAGGCAGCCTTGTTTTTCTCAGCTCGATTTACCAAGGCCATCTTGATTTTCCCCTCCCGCTAGCTAATGAACGAAGTAAATGGATAAATCTGATGGTCGTATTACCATTTCGATCAATTACATGTTCACCCCTCAATGTCTTTCTGCAGGGACTCCTGAAGATTATCCCCAGTACTTCCACATGCATCCGAGGACTGCAGAGCTCAGCCTCCTGCAGCCCGTAAACAGGGATTTCTACCAGAAATTTGATTTGGTGATTAAGGTAATTTCCATTCGGGTCTCATTTCCTTTTGCTTGCAATGCGTTCAGTAATAGATTCTCTGGGGAGGTGGGAAGATACGCCTACCTTAAAAATATCATTTGGGGAGCCAAGTCAGTAACTTCAGGGAAAGAGAACAATGTGGAGCCTAAGAATCTTAATTGTGTCATATTCCATTAAAATAATATATGCTATATGAAGAAAAAACATTCGCCAAACTATTTCTGCCTAATGAAAATATCTGAATATAAATTCCTTATGTAAATATAATGAGGGCTGTAACAGGTATCATATATCCTGTCTTTTACCATCCTGAACAAATTACTTCTCAGATGATGATGAATAACTTGAAGACCACAAGGGGCTAATTATGTGCAATGCAAGAATGTATATGACTTTATACTCTACTAGTCTCTGTGATTTATATATCATATTTTCCATCTTTGTTTTTATTATATTTTTCTCCAGGAAGCTAAAAGCATTTGTCTATTTAGAAGCTTACTTGATTTATTCCTGATGATTTGTCTCATGTTGAAAGATATTCATGGACATGAAAGCCTTTTAGAACTATGGCGGATTGCATTTATTATTATAACTTTCTCTTGGAATTACTTTTAATATACATTTCAATTGAAAAATTCATATTTAACTTGGAAGCACAATCACTCTAGTAATTGTCTGAGGTTCAGTGGAAACACCCCCTTCTTCTTTGTCTTTATAATTGGATTCAACTGCACATTTATTAAATACCTACTGTTGACTTAATAAATCTTCGAATGATGCCTACCCATACATGTTTTACCTACTTTGTCATCAATGGTCTGGTTTTTAGGGCTGGGTGAATATCCATCCAAATGTCACTTTAATTGCTGATGTGTAAACTGGGCATTTTGCTCAAATCCAGCCTCAGATGCTATACTAGCTATGCTGACCCCCAGGAAGTCACTTAACATGAGCTCACCTCAATTGTGTCTTCCACGAGTGAGGAGAAAATGAATTAGTATTTGTAAAATTCTTTGCACACCTTAAATTGTTATATAAATGCTAGGCATTGAGCAAATAAATGCCTATGCCATTGAGAAAACTCAATCAAATAATAAGGAAAATGTTTAAATCCCAAAGGAAGGTAAAAGACATTTATTGAATGAGTAAAGTATACACAATGGAAAAATATTATTTAATCACGCAATCTTAGTGCTGGGAGGGATTTCAGAGTCCACATCATTCCTGAAAGTAAGAAAAATATGACTTTTACAATGTAGCCATCTGTCCTTTGCCTAATGACCTCCAGGAGGAGAATCTGTTGCCTCTTAAGGAAGTCCATCATTTTGAATAGTGCTAATTACTAAAACATGTCTCTTTATAGTAAAATATAATCTGCTTCCCTCTACTTCTATCCTGTGTTACTAGTCTTGCACTCTGGAGATGAGCAAAACAAGGGTAATCACTCTTTCAGGGGATACCCTTTATCTACTTCAAGACACCTGCTCTTCTCCATCTATATCTTCTCTTATTAAAGCAAAATACCCTGAGTTCCTTCATTTCATGCTTATATAACATTGACTCAAGGCTCTTCACCATCCTGATTGCTATCCTCTTGACACTCTCCAGCTTACCAAAATGCTTCCTAAAATATGGCACCTAGAACTACAGAATCCAATAATTGACGTGTGGAGCAATTTGTGATGCTACATCTATCTATCTATCTATCTATCTGTCTATCTACTCATTTATTTATATATTTATTTATCATTTATTTATTTATCTATCTATCCACTCATCCATCCATTCATCTACCTATTTATTAGCTTATATATTTGTCTTTTTATTCATTCATTTACGTATTTATCAATTTATTTGTTTGTTTGATATTTCTTCATTCATTTGTATTCTTGTTTGTTTTCATCTGGGGCTTTTGGATTTTCTCAAATACCAAGTGAGTATTGATTTTACAAAATTTCTCTTAGGATATCCACATTGCTTATAAATTCTGTTTGTACTTAGTAGAGTGTAAAATGTGGAAAAAAGTCAAAAGCAGTCCTTTTATCAGGAACCTCTGACCTAAGCTCTTGAAGCAAACAGTTTTGCCAACTAAGAAGACATAGTTAAACAAGAATCCAGATGGCCACTTCTTTCTTCTTTGACATTCACTGTGTATGAAAATTATTTAATACTCACTGACTTAAAAACAATTAGCAAATGCCTAATATGTACCAAATGTTGAGATCCAAAGAGGAAAAAGAAAATAGTCCTTGTCCTCTGGACAAGGAAGAACAAACAAACGAACTTCATGACCATTTTCTTGATGTATTCTTAATTTTTCTCATGGAAATGCACAGAAGTGTTTTGATGTACCTTGTTAAGGTCGGGGCTAAAGAGAATTTCCTCACATAGGATCTTAAATTTAGACCCAAAAGCCTCCTTATTGTATATGTGGTAGAGAGAAAATTGAATGATAATTATAAAGGGAAATGAGCAGTCTAAAATCACAAAGGAGAATCAGAAGGAATCAAACCCACATCTTTTGATGCCAGATGTGCTGCTCTTTGTACACTGTCACTCTGCATGATATCAGAACATAGGACTATTATTTTAGAAGTAGAATGGACTTGAGGCATTATGTATTTCAGCCTCCTCAGTCTATACAATGAGGACTCAAAGCCAGAGAGGTCGACTGATGACCCAAGTCACATGGGCATGTAGGCAGCACAACCAAGATAGGACATGAGGCTTGCAAACCTAGTAATCTTTTGCCTTCACAATACACAGATTAGATTGCCTGTTTGCATGACATAGGGGAAAGAAAATTGACTACAGTCAGAGATCCTGGATTCAAATCTTACTCATAATACCAGCCACTCAGTTCCTCATCTACTAAATCAAGAACTGGAACCAGATGGCCTCGGAGGTCCTGGTTTCAAATTCTAGGCCTGTGAACCTAATGCAGATGTAGATGTAGAGGTTACTAGATCAGTTCCTTTTAGACCAAATTTGTTGTTTCAGCTGTGTTCAACTCTTCATGACCCCATTTGGGATTTTCTTGGCAAAGATACTAGAGTTGTTTGTCATTTCCTTCTCCATATTACAGATGAGGAAACTGAGGCAACAGGGTTAAATGACTTGCCCTGTATCATATATCTAATAAGAGTTTGAGGCCAGATTCGAACTCAGGAAGATGAGTCTTCCTGACTCCCAACCCAGCACTCTATCCACTACATCACCCAGCTATTAGACCAAATAGAACTGATCATAATAGTTTGCATAGACTACACCCCATGTGAGACCTCTTGTTTTCTTGCGAAATATTAGACCTTCATTGCCATTAAATGATAAGGCCCCAAATCTGCCTCTTTTTATTGATTGCCATTCTCTCTGTAGTCTTAGCGTCTCTTGTGCCAGGGGAGTCAGGTACTTTCGACAAATCATTTCCCAACTCTGACAATTAAGACATGAAACCTTTATTTTTCTCAATGACCAGAAGCAAGTGTACTGGTGTACCTGAGAATGGTAACTCAGTTTATCAATTATGAAAAATCCATTGTCACAGGCCACAGATAATATAGTTTAATGATTTAATACCAATTTTTGTTATTAATGGAAGTTTTTACAGGCATTATTAGATTCAAATTACTGTGTTTTGTGTGCAGTCAAGGGGATAATAAGTGGAGGTATCAATCTGTAAGAATAATAATGTGCCACCTGCTTGAATAATAGCTGTGCAGCTCACTATTGTTCAGGGGTCCATTCAGCCTGTACAATTTGGCACTTCTCCTCTGGAGGGTCTTTATTATTTTGTTCTTCCTTTGAGCACAGGAAAAATAAAACAGCCCAACCTTAGACTAACTGATGTAGCAAAGACAAATAAAGAAAAGTTCATTCAAAATGAGTGTTTTAAAATGGAATACTGGAACATACATGTTTTGGGTAAACAGACATGTCCTGCTAACACAAAGAAGGTAACTGAATATAATGGAAAAGAACACTAGACTAGATCAAATCCCAACTCTGATCATTAGTGTCAATGTGATGGCCAGCAAGTCATTTAGACTATGTGCACCTCAATTTCCTCATCTGTAAAGTAGGGATTATACTAATATGCATCTCACAGGGTTGTTAGAAAGATCAAATGAAATGACACATTTAATGGGCTTCATAAACCACGATATACAGAAGCATATATACGTATATACATATCAGTAACCATTTATTAAGAACATACTATGTATATATTATTTATATGTATATTAGATGATGAGGGTAGTGATGATAATAAAATGTGTAAAATAATAAAGACCATTTTTAGAACTAAATCATCATGAATTAGTTCCTCTAGCCTTTACATCAAAATTCAAGCAACTATGAATTTCACTATTTTAAGCACGTTTTGTTTATCATCAATGGAGATGTGGTTTGCTTTTTGTCTTTGGATACAAACGAGCTAAAATACTCATTTTCAAAATAAATTGAAGTGGGCAGTTTTTTTTTTTTTTCAAATCCACCGTGTCTATCCTGTAGCTCTGAGTATAATTGTATTTTTAATCTTAAGCCCCTTGGATCTTTCACTAATAACCAGGGTCACGGT
This sequence comes from Trichosurus vulpecula, assembly GCF_011100635.1. NCBI lineage: Eukaryota > Metazoa > Chordata > Mammalia > Diprotodontia > Phalangeridae > Trichosurus > Trichosurus vulpecula. The sequence goes on along the minus strand of NC_050580.1, from coordinate 16,599,790 downwards.
GAAATCATGAACACGAAGGAATCACCATTATTCTAATTTTTCATGGTAATACAGGATGACCTTCTTAACACATAGAACATGAAATCCATTGTCCACTTTTGCCTAATCACAAAAACATTGATTATGGAGAACACCCCTGAATTGAATATTTATCTTCTCACTGATTTAAGCTACAAGGAGTCAACAAGTCAAATGAAATTAAGTATGCCTTCCAAATAATTTATTTCAGAAAGCTGAAGAAAGACACCCAGAATTCAACAGGAAAACTACAGATTAGACTGCATTTGAGAAACTACAAATTTGTTTTTATTATTTATTATTTAATGTGTTATACTGTTATTATTTTAATTGTTAATTAAAATATTCCATTTTAGCACCAATATTTTTTCCTATGGTATTACATATCTGCAAGTCCTGAACAATACATTCTCTGAAGAATTGAAGTTGAATATAACTCCAAGGCTACTAGGGAGGTTCAATGGGTTACCAATAGGCTAAAACACATTATAAACTAGGAATTATGTTAAGAAAAAATAAGATATATAGACTTTCTTTAAAAAATGTATGTTGGGGTTGCTGGAAAGATGGATCCCTGACAGTGAGAGTAAGGAACAGTGAATGAACTATATACAGCACCTACTCTGGGTGGTATATACTTAAAATCAATAGTGAATGAAGAAGGCCCCATCATACTGGGTAGATCTCTGGTGGCACACTCATAGGAGGGCATAGATAACATGCATTGTCGATGCGTTGGTAGTGACCAGTGGTGACTTTTGTAATTGAGAGAATACTCACATTGATAAGATCCCAGATTCATTAATATATCAGAGTCAAAGCTTGGGATCTGTTATATATTTCTTCCTAAATCCCTCAAATTTAATTTTCCTTCAACCTTCATAGTTGTGTAATTTACAAAATGATTCCACCCTGAGATCTGAAATTGAACATCTTATTAGTCGTATTTCTACCACTGGCAAGTTGCTTTAAGTGCATCAATATTATATATAAAGTAAATGTAAATAAGTTTTAAAAAGCATCTCAATTTAAAAAGTTATACTTTTTGACTGATATAGTCATATTAAGGCATGATCACTACCCATTTCTTGAGAGCAGGGACTGTATCTTCCTTCATTTTGAATCTCTAGATCTTGGCACAGTGCTAGGCATGTGGGAAGTACTTAATAAATGTTTGGTGACTGATGGCTAACTACTGCCCTCTTTAACAATCTCTGATTCAAGGTAAGCTTGTTGACTCGAGTCCATTTTAGGCTGTCAAGGATGATCTGTAATTTGTGGAAACGTATTTTCCTTTTTGAGATTGATTGCGTATGTACTCACACCTTCCCTTACAAAATTACTTGTTTCCAGTTGGCATTAGGAAAAAGGATACCGGCCTATATGTACCATGCATCAGACTCATGAGGACAATGGTTGCTTTCTTGATGTCTTAATATTAACAATCATGACATAACAGCTCTCATTGGGCTATTTCTCAGTTTGTATTCTCATGCAGAGTTTGGATTCATGCTTGGCATTGTTAACTCCAATTCTAGGGTAAAAGTGTGAGTGGCTTCTTTTCTTACTGTTATTCATGGATCCTCATTGATGAGCTACATGTTAACAATCAGTTGGTAGACCTATACATTGTGATTAAATTCTGGAACTCTATCAAATGAGACAAGGGGTTGCTCCCTCCCTTTCAATAATAACAACCAATATCAATATATCACTTCAAAGTTTGCATAGCACTTTACACACATTCTTCCATTATTATTTTCACTTCTTATTTTGCTGCTGAAGAAAGGGAGGTCAAGAGTTCATCCTGCAAATTATTTTATGCTATGGAATCTCAAAATTATCAATATTATAAAGAAATAAAACAAAGAAAAATGATATTATTCCAACTGTGTAAATACAGTAAAATAAAGTTGTAGATGCTAGATCTGGAGTTCAGAAAGGGTCCTTAGAGGACATGGAACCCAAATCCCTCATTTTACAGATGAGGAAACTGAGGTTCTTAGAAGCAAAGTGATTTACAGACAGGTAAAGGCAGGATCTGAAGCCTTTACTTTAAGATTCCCAATCATCCTGCCTCCCTGTCTACCATGCCAGATGGTCCTCAGCATAGCATTTGATTTAGACAATACTGTGCTTCAATACTTTGTGGATTTCTCATTTCATCAGTATAGCTATTTATCAACTGGAGTGCATGGCAAATACAACATGGCTTCAGATCCTTCCATCCATTCCCCAAAGAAGATCTGCCCCAAATCCTGTGACTTCTAGACTTTTTCACATTTTATGGACACATACAACACTTGTGCTCTCATTCATCATCACTTGGTCTTCTTTCATGATGTCATTGTCTAGCTTGTTTTTGTTCCAGTTATCCAGATCTGTGATTTCACTGGCTAAGGGAACTCCTAGTGAAGAAGGCCCATCTAACAAAGCCCTTAAGTAACGTTTTGGGCAGCTTTTCATCTTATAGAGTTTCTTTAAACACTGAGAGCTTAAGTCATAAGATTCTAGTCATAAATGCCTTTTAAATAAGTGAACAAGAATTTTTTTAAAGTTTCTATAATGGACTCATCTCTGGGCTACTGAAGACATACAGACAGAATTGAACAATCAATACTGTTAAGGGATTCACATTTGACTCAGGGAAGACAATGAGTATAAATAAATGCAAGATAAATACAAAGGCATTTTGGGGATTTGGTTTTGCTTTGTTTTCACGGAGAAGACCAGAAGATGAGGGAAATCTTGAAAGACTTCCTGCAGGAGGTGGCAGATGAGCATAGCTTTGAAGAGGGCCAAGGGCATCCAAAGGTCTTTTATAATATTTCTTGTGGGCAAGTTTCCTCAGGTAATGTGCCCAAATCTCCCTATACCCATGTGGTGATTCTACATCACCTTGGAGACAAGAGTCCAGCATTCTGTGATGGATAGACTTATAGCAATGTGGGGAGAAGTTCAGTTTAGAAAAGTTAGGCTCTAGAGCCAGGGGTCAGCTCAGAATCATTGATAGTCTCACCGAATCTCCTCAGAACAACACAGTCCCCTTCCTACCTTCTGTTCAAAACTCCTGTTATTATTGATTGAGACAGTGAGTTGCAGGGCCCTGCCTCCTTGTTAAGGCTGAACTTATTTATGAAAAGTTATATAAAGAACCAAATGATTTGGGAATAGGTAATTTTTTGAATGTAAGGCCCGCAGTTTCATAATATTGCACTACTACCTGACCAACCATTCCATGAGAATTGATTCAGTCCTATGAATTTTTAAAGCCATCTTGGAATTAAAGAAGCACCCTCTTAAATGCAATTATTAATGAAAAGGGCAGCTCTTTAAGTTGATTCTCATCTGATACCTTAGTCTCCTTTTTCCGATTAGTTAAGGGCCAAGCATTGGAACTATTAAGCACAGGGTACAGGATTGAGATGGGAAGAGCCCAGGAAGTAGGAGAGGTATTTAAAAGGGAAGAGAGATCATTCATTTATTCATTCAGCAAATACTTATTAAAAACTGAATATTTGCAGTTGTGGAAGTGTCCCAGCATGTTAGGTAGGGTAGCTCCTCTGTGGCAAATTTGTGATATGATAAACATAAGAATTCATTAGAATAGGTAAGTAGGAATGGGTTGAGATTTGCATCATTGGAAGAAACACATATCCAGGAGGTCACAGAAAAAAAAATAGCCCCTAACCTCAACATGTTTATGTTCTACTGGAATGGAATGCCATGGGAAGGTTCCAACTACCTCACAACTCTGCCTGGTAGCAGTCCTCTGGCTTACTGCAGGGCTATATTTGTGAGCTCAGTATCTCAGGTAAATAAAATAGTACATCACTGATTGCCCAGGACTGTCTGAATCATCTCACTGCCCTAAGAGAGATTGTTTATTTTCTTCTTTAAATCACTCCAAATTGCGTTAGAGATTCCAGTGTCAGTTCATATCTCAAACACTGAGAAAAAAAGAGATTTTTATTATCAGAGAGCAGACAGAGATTCTAAGGATTATGTTTTCATTGCAATGCATTGCCAGAAATATTGGTACTGAAGTCCCTTCTCACTATGATGTAGAGATGAAATATCTTTCTTTGCCATAGTTTTCTAAACATTTTCCCTAGAAAGCTCATGTGTCAATATCACAGCATTGTCTAATGGTAGATCTCTTCTTGCCTTGGAGGGTGAAGTTAGGCTTGACTCTTTGCCAGGTCACAAAAGTGCCAATTTTGCCATCTCTTTCCTGAGCCGTGTCTTCTCTAATATAAACCAATCTACTGTACAGCACACAAACCATTTTTTTTACATGGACAGAATAGTCACTTTCAAAGAAATTTTGGTCAGTCAACAAGCATAAGCAACCACGAAATTCTTGAACCAGAGTGATAAAAGGTCATGCTATATGCATATCAAAGACAGAAGCAAGGACTCTGAGGGACTAGATTGTTGTCTCAAGTGTATAAAGGATTGTCATGAGGAGGTGTTAGAATTGTTCTGTTTTGTCCCAAGCAACAAAATAGATTTTGGGAACAAGCAAATTAAATCTTGGTATAGGGAATATTTCTTAACCATCATGTCTCCCCAAAGGGAAAAGGGCTGCCTCGGAAATAAATTCCCCTGCCCCCCTTCACTGGAAGTCTTCAAGTAATTATTAGATAACCATTCACCTCATATATGTATGTATGTATATATATATATATATATATATATTTTAGAGGAGATGATTTTTCAAAGGGGATTGATATATCGCATCCCAGTCACATGTTACCTCAAGATCCTCTAATCTAATCTTAGTGTTTTGTTTTGTTTTTTGCATTCTTTGCCTTTCCTGGTCTTTTGTTTTACAGTTTTAGGGCAATTGTAATAAATCCCCACCCCCCCAAAAAAAGACAAGCTAAGAAGAATAATCATGATTTAATAGTCACCAGGTAGCATCATGCATCACAGATTGATAGCTTTCTGTGATTAGCCAAGCCACACAAGTTTGTTTGAAACCAGCTGAGGACACATAATTTATTACAAACACTTTAAACAGTGTTTCCTTAAAACAAACATGCTAATTAATCAATAATTGGCTGTGAAATATCTAGCTCAGAAAATAATATTAAAACAATTATTTAATAATGATATTGTCTCTTTTAAAAAAATTTGCATATGTTATGTGTCTGCATATCTACAACTATATTCATACTACTGATAGCTAACATTTATAACAACTGAAGGGTTGCAAACCTATACATGTCATCTCATTTTCACAATAACAATATGAGGGGCAGCAAGGTGGCACAGTGGATAGAGTGCCAGACAAAAACTCAAATCTCATCTCAGGCATTTACTAGCTGTATGATGCTGGGCGAGTCTTTAACCCTATTTGCCTTAGTTTCCTCATCTGCAAAATGAGCTGGAGAAGGAAACGGAAAAGTACTCCAGTGTCTTTGACGAGAAAAACGCTAATTGAGTCATGAAGAGTCAGACACCACTGAAAATACTGAACAGCAAAAATAACAAAGTGAGGTAAATGCTATGATTATCCTCATTTTAGAGATGTGGAAACTGGAGCTGAGAAAGGTTAAAAAACTTATCCAGGGTTCCACACCTAAAGCCTTGGCATTCACTAACTGTATAGCCCTGGATAATTCGCCCACTATTCTCAGGAACGACATACAGATAGTTAGTACCTGTGGTACTATTCAAACTCACTTTTTCCTGACTCTTAAGTCAGCACTCTGTTCTCTGTGACATCTGGCTGTCTCTATCTATATATGTACATGCATATCCATATCTAATATCAACACATATATCTATTTTTCTTTGAACAGGATAACAAAGAAAACTTATTCAGTCAACTCAGTTCTTTTCAACAAGTATTTATTAAATACATCCTATGTGCCAGTAACTAATCATGCTTGACCCTGGAGAGATAAAGATAAAAATGAAACATTTCTTTCCCTAAAGAACCTTATATTTTAATGTTGTTCAACTGTTTTAGTTGTGTCCAACTCTTTGTGACCCCATCTGGGGTTTTCTTGGCAAAGAGTGGTTTGTCATTTCTGTATCCAACTCATTTTACAGATGAGGAAACTGAGACCCAGGATTACATAAGTGTCTGAGGCCAGATTTGAACTCAGAAAGATGTATCCTCCTTACTTCAGGGCCAACTCTCTATCCACTGTGCCAACTAGCTGCCCCACACATTCAAATTGTACCTAGGCACTAACACCTTCTCTCTCTCCTTCTCAGCCCTTTATCAAGCTTCTGAAATTTAGATCCACTACTGTCCTGCTTTTGTTTTTCAACCCAGAGATGGGTTCATTGCCTTGGCTTAGATTTCAAAATCCTTCCTGAAGATAACTAGCCTCTAGTCTGCACGTTTTTAACTTTTTTGAGCCATGATCAATTTGCCAATCCTGGAAGCATATAGACTTTTTTCAGAATGTTTTTAAATATATAAAATATATAGAATCACAACAGAAAATAATTACATTGAAAATGAGATGTCAAATATTTTGAAAACCAAGTTCACAAATACCAGATTAAGAACTTCTGCTCTAGTCCATTGCTGTCTCCTCTGTCTCCATCTCTGTGATGATACCATCATTGTCTGTCCCAGACTCCTTTATTGAACTGAGTTGAAACTTTCCAGAAGATACATGCTAAAATTCAAGGTTTTTTTTTTAACTCAGTTAAGGGATCATTAGCTTAACTAGGATGGAGGTAATGTTTTTTTGGTTAAAAACCAGCCATCAACCCAGAATCATCCTCATTTGGTTTAAAATGGCCATATATTCCTCTGAGATGCTTTTCAAAAAGTTCTCACTGAAAGCCTTAGGGTAAATGGCTCCATTATTGTTAGCTGTGCTGAGTAGTTCTGAAATAGTTCCTTGGGTTAGTGCAGAGAATCTTCTGAATTTGTGGCTTTAGGAGCCTTGGTTTGGGATGCTGTTCACTATGTGTTCTGAAATCCCATTCCAGATTGAAATGCCTCCTATGATCTGGACCCCTGAGGATGCTGTGGAGATGGGGGAACTTGTGCTTACAAAAAGAGATTTACAAAAGCAGGGAGAGCCAAGATGGTAAAGGAAAGGACTACTTTGAGCCCTCTCAAATTCCCCTCCAGACAACTTTAAAATAACAACTCAAAATTAATTCTGGAGAAGCAGAACCAGCAAAAGGAAAAAAATCCAGTTCAAGAGAACTTAGAAGGTTGACAGGAAAGATGTGTCTCACTGTGATGAGTGAAGTCCAGCAGAGTTGCCCCAGTAAGCCACCATCAGGCCACATGCCACTAAGCCAGTAGCAGGGGTTGGGGGTGGCTGAACTGGTGGCAGTGACTTCTACAACTCTGAGCTCACAGATGGTACTGGGCTCAGACAACTGGTCAGATGGAAATTACAGGGAGTCCTTTGCTGGAACTGGGTGTGGAGCTCCTGCATTGCCCATACAGGCATCCAGGACACAGGTTCAGGTCATAGCTCCAGTGCAAGGAAGGAAGACTAACATACTAGAGCTCACAACCATAAGAAAATGGGAACTGTGGTTGGTAACAGTTCCATAGCACAAAAAAGTACTTGAGTTTGGTCACAGACCATGACATAGGCAAGGAGAGCAGTGACTGCACTTTTGCTTAGAACATACCACATTGGAAGAAGTGGAAACTTACATACTGTTAGAACTAGCTCTGCAAACAGCAGCACAAAAATCCTGAATGTTAAAATAGTGCCCTCTCCATCAAAGGAGCAGAGACAAATTTTAACATAAAGTTGAAGATTAAGAAATAGGCTGGAGAAATGTACAAGCAACAACAACAACAACAACAACAACAACAACAACAAAAACAAACGATCTTAAAATAGAAAGTTAATATGGTGACAGGAAAGATCAAAATACAAACTCAGGACAACAATATCAAAATGGCTATATACAAAGCCTCAAAAGAAAATGTAAATTGGTCTCAGGCTTTCTAGAAAAAATTTAGTGGAAGAACTCAATAAAAGGATTTTAAAAATCAAATAGGAAAAGTAGAGAAAAATGTTGGGAAAAGAAATGAGAGTAATGTGAGAGAATCGTGAAAAAAAATGAAGCTTAGCAAAGGAAGCACAATTTTTTTAAAAAATTGTACAAAAATTGAAGAAAACAACTTCTTAAAAAGTAGAATCAGCCAAATGGAAAGGGAGGTACCAAAATGCTCTGAAGAAAATAATTCCTTATAAATGATAATTGGACAAGTGAAATCTAATAACTTTATGATGTATTAAGAAACAATAAAACAAAATCAAAAGAATGAATAAATAGGAGAAAATGTGAAATATCTCATTGGAAAAACAAGTGATTTAAAATAGATTAAAGAGAGATAATTTAAGAATTATTGGACTATTTGAAAGACATGATCAAAAAAGGAGCCTAGACATCGTATTTCAAGAAATTATTAAGGAAAAGCATCCTGATACCCAGTGGGTAAAATAGAAATAGAAATTATCTACTAATCACCTCCTTAAAGATATCCCCAAATTAAAACTCCTAGGAATATCATAGCCAAATTCGAGAGCTCCCAGGTTAAAGAGAAAATATTGTAAGCAGCCAGAAAGAAACAATTCAAATATCATGATCAGAGGACTTGAAATACAAGATTCCAGAGGGTAAAGGTGATTTGCATGGTGACCAAGAATCACAAAATTCATCTGGAAGAGCAGAAGGACAAGGATATTAAGGGAAGTAATGAAAACGTATGAAGAAATGTGGCCTAGATGTACTAGATCTCAAACTGTATTATAAAGTTATAATCCTTAAAACAATGTGGAACTGAATAAGAGATAGTGAGGTGGATAAGTGGAACAGGTTGAGAACACAATCTAAAGGTAAATGGTCACAGTAATCTACTGCTTGATTAACACAAAGATCCCAGCTTTTGGGACAAGAACTCACTTTCCCACAAAAACTGCTGGGAAAACTGGAAAGCAATTGCAGAAACTATGTATAGACCAACATTTCGTGACATATACCAAGATAAGATTAAAATGGGTGGGCACATGATTTAGACATAAAGGGCAATGCCATAAATAATTAGGGGAGAATGGAGTAGTTCACTTGTTAGATCTATGAAAAAAGGAAGAATTTTTTGATGAAACAAGAGATAGAAAGCATTACATCCTATTAAATGGATAATTCATAAATATAAAATTTAAAAAAAAAAAGATTTTGCACAAACAAAACCAATGCAGCCAAGACTGAAAAGGAAGGCAAAAAAGTGGTGGTGGGAGGGAATTTATAGCAATTTTCTCTGATGCAGGCAACATTTCTCAAATATATAGAGAACTGAGTCAAATTTATAAGAATATAAGCCATTCCCCAATTGATAAATGGTCAAAGGATATGAACAGGAAGTTTACAGATGAGAAATAAAAGCTATCAATAATAATATGAAAAAATTCTTTAAATCACAATTGTTTAGAGAATTGCAAGTTGAACCAACTCAGAGATACTACCTCACAACTATCAGATTGGCTAATATGGTGGAAAAGGAAAAAAAAATGACAAATATTGAAGAGGTTGGAGGAAAATAGGGACACTAATGCTCTGTTGGTGGAGTTGTGAATTGATTCAACCATTCTGTAGAGAAATTTGGAACTATTTCTAAAGGGCTATAAAATTGTGCATACCTCTAATTCAGAATACCACTACTAGATCTGTATCCCAAAAAGATAAAAAAGAAAGAAAAAGATCAACATGTACACAAATATTCATATCAGCTTTTAGTTGTGACAAACAATCTGAAATCAAAGGAATGCCCGTTACATGAACAAGAGGCATATGATTGTGATGGAATACTATTGTACTATAAGAAATGATGATCAGGTAGATTTCAGAAAAACCTGGAAAGACTCACATGAAATGATAAAAAGTAAAGTGAACCTAACCAGGAGAACATTTGACACAGTAACAGCAATATTGTATGCTGATCAACTCTGAATGACATCTATTTTAAGCAATATGAAATTCCAAGACAATCCCAAAGGACTTGTGATGAAAAATATTATCATCATTCAGAGAAAGGACTGGTGGAGTCAGAATGCAAATGAAACCATACAAGTTTTACTTTATTTTGCGTGTGTTTTTAATCTATGTTTTCTTTTACAACATGACTCTTATGGAAATAGGTTTTGCATGACAGTACATGCATGACCTCTGTCAAATTGCCTGGCTTCTCAATGAGTGCAAGGGGAAGTTGTAAGGAAAAGAATTTGGACTCATTTTTAAAAGAATGTTAAACAATATATTTTCATATAATTGGAAAAAATTAAATACTTTTTTTCAATTTATTATATTATTTATTTAATATTTTAGTTTTCAACATTAATTTCCACAAGGTTTTGAGTTACAAATGTTCTCCCCATTTCTACCCTCCCCCCACTCCAAGATGGCATATAGTCTGATTGCCCCATTCCCCAGTCAGCCCTCCCTTCTCTCACCCCACTCTCTGCACATCCCCTTTCCCCTTACTTTCTTGTAGGGCAGGATAGATTTCTATGCACCATTCCCTATATATCTTATTTCTCAGTTTCATGCAAAAACAACTTTTTTGCATCTGATTTTGAAACTTTGAGCTCCAAATTCTCTCCCCTCTTCCCTTCCCACCCACCCTCCCTAAGAAGGCCAGCAATTCAATATAGGCCACACATGTGTCATTATGTAAAACATTTCCACAATACTCATGTTATGAAAGACTAATTAATTTCCCTCCATCCTATCCTGTCCCCCTTTATTTGATTTTCTCCCTTGACCCTGTACCTTTTCAAAAGTGTTGACTTTTGATTACCTCCTCCCCCTATCTGACCTCCCTTCTATCTTCCCCTCTTTCTTATCCCCTTCCCCCTACTTTCCTGTGTGGTAAGCTACCCAGTTGAGTGTGTATGTTATTCCCTCCTCAAGTCAATTCCTGTGACAACAGGATTCACTCATTACCCCTCACCTGCCCCCCTTCCCTTCCAACAAACTGCTTTTTCTTGGCACTTTTATGTGAGATAATTTACCCCATTCTATCTCTCCCTTTCTCCCTCTTTCAATATATTACTCTCTCATCCCTTAATTTCATTTTATTTTTTTAGATATCATCCCTTCATCTTCAACTCACCCTGTGCCCTCTCTCTATATATGTTTATATTCCCTTCAAGTACCCTAATACTGAGAAAGGTCTCCTGAATTAAACACATCATTTTCCATGTAGGAATGTAAACAAAACAGTTTAACTTTAGAAAGTCCCTTATGATTTCTCTTTCTTGTTTACCTTTTCATGCTTCTCTTGATTCTTTTATTTGAAGGTCAAATTTTCTATTCAGCTCTGGTTTTTTCACTGAGAAAGCTTGAAAGTCCTCTATTTTATTGAAAATCCATATTTTGCCTTGGAGCATGATACTCAGTTTTGCTGGGTAGGTGATTCTTGGTTTTAATCCTAGCTCCATTGACCTCCAGAATATCATATTCCAAGTCCTTTGATCCCTTAATATAGAAGCTGCTAGATCATGTGTTATTCTGATTGTGTTTCCATAATACTCAAATTGTTTCTTTTTCTTTGACCTTGGAACTCTGGAATTTGGCAACAATATTCCTAAGACTTTTCTTTTTGGGATCTTTTTCAAGAGGTGATTGGTGGATTCTTTCAATTTCTATTTTACCCTCTGGCTCTAGAATATCAGGGAAGTTTTCCTTGATAATTTCTTGAAAGATGTCTAGCCTCTATTGTTTTGATCATGGCTTTTAGGTAGTACAATAATTTTTAAATTATCTATACTGGATCTATTCTCCAGGTCAGTGGTTTTTCCAATGGGATATTTCACATTGTCTTCTACTTTTTCATTCCTTTTGGTTCTGTTTTATAATATCTTGCTTTCTCATAAAGTCACTAGCTTCCACTTGCTTCGATCTAATTTTTAAGGTGGTATTTTCTTCAGTGTTCTTTTGGACCTCCTTTTCCATTTGGCTAATTCTGCCTTTCAAGGTATTCTTCTCCTCATTGACTTTTTGGAACTCTTTTGCCATTTGAGATAGTCTATTTTTTAAGGTGTTATTTTCTTCAGAGTTTTTTTGGGTCTCCTTTAGCAAGTTGTTGACTTGTTTTTCAGGGTTTTCTTGCATCTCTTTCATTTCTCTTCCCAATTTTTCCTCTACTTTTCTTACTTGCTTTTCCAAATCCTTTTTGAGCTCTTTCATGGCCCGAGGCCAGTTCATATTTTTCTTGGAGACTTTTGATATAGGCTCTTTGACTTTGTTGACTTCTTCTGGCTGTATGTTTTGATCTTCTTTGTCACCAAAAAAATATTCTAGAGTCTGAGTCTGAGTCTGAGTCTGCATCCTTTTTCACTGCCTGGCCATGTTCCCAGCTAACTACTTGATCTTTGAGCTTTTTGTCAGGGTATGACTGCTTGTAGAGTAGAATACTTTGTCTCAAACTTGAGGGGCTGTGCTGCTGTTTTCAGAGCCAATTCTACTCCACCATCACCACATGCTCTGCCACAGCAGCGCTCTTTCTACGCCAAGAATTGCCAACCAGGATTATGACCCAGATCCAAGCACAGCAAAGCAAGCCCTGTACTCCTGCTCTGGTCTGCTGCTTGATTCCTCCTACCATGTGACCCATAGTCACCAGAAGCAGCCCACGCTGGAGCTATGGAAGCAGCCGCAGGAGCTTCCTGCTGCTGCTGACACCACTGCTGCACCACCTCTGCCACCTGCAGGGCTGGGACCAGACCACTTTCTCACCGATCTAGCAGTTTTCCCACTAATCTGCTCCGTGGTCTTTTGTGTTTGTGGATTGAGAAGTCTGGTAACTGTTACAACTCAATGATTCATGGCCCTAAGGCCTGCTCCCGGCAGACTCCCAGTCTGGTCTGTCCTGGCTCAGGTCATGCTGGGCTCCACCCTGCTCCCAGTACTGTGCGATAGACCTTTCCCAGCAACCATACAGGCCATCCTGGGCTGGAGACCTGCTTCCCTCTGCTATTTCGTGGGTTCCACAGCTCTAGAATTTGTTCAGAGCCATTTTTACAGGTGTTTGGAGGGATTTGGGGGAGAGCTTAAGCAAATCCCTGCTTTCCAGCTGCCATCTTGACTCTGCCCCATGAAATACTTTTTTTTATTCTTAAAGACTAACAAGTGTTAAGGAGAGACTCCAAAGACTCATCCTATCAGAAGATAACCTTTTTTATAATTAGAAGAACTGAAATAATTTTTAAATAATGAAAGCATATTTGGGAGCCCTTGAAGCTTGGAATCACGGATACTTATAACACATTTGGAGGCAGAAGGCATATCAGAAGTCATAATTTTGTCAAAGAGGAAACTGAGGCATGTAGAGGTTTGGTGACTTGCCCAAAGTTACACAGATGGTGAAAAATTTGGAATTTTAACCCATTTCCTCTCCTTTCAAAGCCAGAGGGTCATAAGGTACTTCAGATGTCATTCAATCTGTCTTCCCCTTTATACATTAGAGATGAGAAAACTGTCCCAGGAATATGAAATTACTTGAGTAAGATCTTTTAGTTTATTAATTAGCATGCAGAACTGCAACTGGAAACAAGGTTCTCTGACTCAAGATTGAGTACAATGTACTACATTGTACTCTTGTTTTAGGAACAAATCCCCAAAGACCTTTATTAACATTGCTCTGAACACATGCTCCCCTGTAATTGTGTTATTCAGTGTTTCAGTCATATCTGACTACTTTTGACCCCATTTGGGGTTTTCTTGGCAAATATACTGGAGCAATTTGCCATTTTCTTCTCCAGCTCATTTTACAGATTGGGAAACTGAGGCAAACAAGGTTAAGTGATTTAGCAAGAGTCCCATAGCTTGTAAGTTTCTGAGGCAGGATTTGAACTCAATGAGATGAGTTTACCTGACTCCAGGGCAATGTTCTATCCACTGTGCCATCTAGCTGCACATTACCCGTTAATGGGTAGGGTAATAATAATTATATTCACTGATGTACATACATATATATATATGTGTGTGTATGTATATGTGTATATGTACACACACATAACACACACACATACACACACACACACACACACACACACACACATATATATATATATACCTACATGCACACATATCAAAATATGTGTCTTTGTCTTTTCATTTGATACATTAATTTTATGAAGTAGGTGCTATCATTATTCCTCTTCTACATGTGAGAGAACTGAGACTAAAAGAGTTTGAATAGTTTACTTACACAGCTAGGAAAGTTCCAGGAGCAAGAATTTGAATCCAAATCTTCCTAAGTCCGAGTCAGTCATTCTATTCACAATGTGATGTTGCTTAAAATGTGTACTCCCTTGTCCATGTTCTCTCTCTCTCTCTCTCTCTCTCTCTCTCTCTCTCTCTCTCTCTCTCTCTCTCTCTCTCTCTCTCTCTCTCTCTCTCTCTCCTGAGCCTTTTTCAGGACTGCTCATCCATATTTGATATTCGCCTATCACCAAACTCTCACCTGTGGCTCCAAGAAGCTGTAGCATGCACAGAGACCACACTTCCTTTAAAACAACATCAGTAGCCAGCCTGAACCAAACTGAGAGTGACTGATAGATCACAAATGCATTGGTGAGATAGGGGTATGTCTACTGCAAATATATGAAGACTTCCCCTAGTGGAATGAGTGGATGGTTACAATCTGTTCTAATGGCCATGAAGGTGGCTCAGGCAGGCACCATGGAGTGCTTAAAACTTGGTCAGAAATTGAAGACACCATTCATCCGCTGAATCTCAGGCCATCACCAGTCATCTTGATTTTGTCTTGCCACTGGACTTTGATGACTTTGGAAGAAATTTAGACTGATAACTTTTCACAGCTCTGTCTCACTTAAATCCAATTCACAGACAAATCAAGACATCACTCATTACATGATATCATTGGTTATCTTTGAAAATGAAGGATGGACAACAAGAACACTTATTCATTTATCTGTTCATTCATACATTGCTTATTCATTTATTCTTTCACGTATCTATTAATTTACTTATTTGTGCATTTGTTTTTTCTTTTTCTTTTTTTTTTGCTTGTTGATTTATTATGCATTTTTGGATTGGTTGTCTAAATATTTTCTGAATCTTACCACACTTGTAGTATTTCTCTGATTGTTTCAGTCGCAGTGGCTATATCTGTTTCTAGTCATGACCAAAGCTATCTTTCTTTGCCTTTTTGCTATTAGATAGGGATGAGAGAGGTGAGGGGATATTCTAAATTATGTCTTCCATCAAAGAGACAGATCCATCTTTCCCCCACATATTCAACAGATTATTTTTTTAGGAGGGAGATGGTATGTTGCTTTGGTAGGTTATGTGAATCCATATGAATCTGTTTAGATATGACTTATAGGAAGGCAAAAAGAGTTATTTTTAGAGTTTCCTGGTCTTTCCTTCTCTAAGGGAGACTTTGATCCCTGCCAAGAAGGTAAGCAGGTGGTGGTGTGTATATATGTGTATATGTATATGTATATGTATGTATACGTATAAGTATTGGGGTGTAAGTATAGGCGGAGATATCTATCTATATCTATATCTATATCAATATATATAGTATATGTATTTATCTATCTATCTATCCCTCTACCTATCTGTCTGTCTCCACCTACACCCCCCCCCCAAAATATTTCTAGTCTGGGGAAAATAATTTTTACATTCTCATTCTCCTCCCAATCACTATGCCTGTAAAGGGAAACAGTATCGCAAGCTATCTCTCCAAAGCTTGGCTGTCTTTCTCACCAAATTTCAGTTTTACAAAGACCACATGCAGTGAATAGTAAATAAACCTATTTATCTAAGGTGATAGTAAATAGAAATCAGAGAAATTATACCAGACAATACACAGAGTAAATGACCTCTCCTACTAGGTACATCTAGTATATGGATATCTCATGACATCCATGAGCAAGTCCTGGATTTCACCCAAGGGAAAATTCCCCCAAATTTCTAGTGTAACAAGATGGCAACAGTGACATAAATAAGGAGCTATTTCCTCTACATGTTGGCTTCTTTCCAGAGTATTTTTTTCCCGTCAAGGATCTCTCCCTTAGAAGAGTCTTGAACCTAGAAGCCAGAATCCTAGAATTTCTCTTTCCCTGAGCTCTGCCCAAGGAACAATCAATGTCTGCTTATGAAGAGAGTCTTAGACAACTGAGCTTTGACCCATGGATTATATATCAAATAGTACCACACTGTTATTTCGGTGGGTAGATGAGCCCATGAATATGCACATTACTTTCTAAAAACATAGATTCCCACCCATTCATGGCTACCCATCTTCTTTCACTCTTATCCACATCCTCCAATATCTTCAACACAAGTCAAGTCAATGACTGTTTATTATGTGTGTAGTATATGCCAACCACTCTCAGGTTCATTCACTGCTGAGTGTTTTCCTTAAATTCTATTGACAATATGATACTCCCCATATTCATCAGTTATTCCTTATCTGACATCATATTCACTTCCTCACTTTCCTTTCATCTATTTTCACCCTTTCCAGTGCTTTTCCCAATGTCATTTCATGTTTGCAATGCCATATATGAGTGAAAATACTACTTGAAGCCAATACAGTAACATTTAGAGAAAAATAGAGTTCTGCCCCATAAATTACTCTATCTTGAAGTTAAAATGGACCAAATGAAAACCAAATAAACAAATGGTGGCCTTTATTATTAGTGAGGATATTTTGTGGCAGCATTTGAGAGGTCACAGAACACTAAAAAAAATGGGCATCAGGAAAGGTTTCCTTTAGGGGCAAACCCCAACAGAATCTTGAAAGATACTAGGATTCTAAGAGGTGGGAGTGACAAGGGAGAGTAGTCCATGGAAGGGACTCAATGCAAGTAGAGTCAAAGAGGGGGAACACGGAATGTCTACATATGGCACCATACCTGCCCTCACAGACCTTACTGGCTCTATGCACACCAGTGACTTCAAGCAAAAGTCATATATGTGTGCACGTATATTATACATATATATGTATATACACATGTGTATATACGTTTATGTGTATACATACATGTATGTATACACATATATGTAAAATGGGACTAACACATTTACTTTAAATCTTCAAACAATTTTCTTATCAAATTAAAAACAAAATATCCCATACTATAACAAGCTTTCCATGGCCACTGGTTTTTCTTTCTGATTTTTAAATTGTAAATATGTCAACTAAAGGGATCTTATATTTTGATACATTAAGTTCCTATGATTTCATCCATATGGGAAGTTGTTTTAACTCATCTATAACTTAGAGATTTAGGTAGTTGTCGAAGGCTTAGAAAAGCCAAAGGATTTTTTCTACCATCACATGCCTATTATGCATGAGAAGCAGGACTTCAAATCAAGTTTCCTTTAAGCAGCATTTTGTCTTTTAAGAAATTAAGTATGTACATATTTAAGAGAAGTGTTTTTTTTGGGGGGGGAACCATATATAGAGTATAATAATTTCTCTGAATTTGAGAAAAGGAAAATATCCTCTCTGCTTCAGATTACTTTTTATAACTATCACTTGCTGTGTCTCAGATGAATCTCCATCCTTCAGTGACAATGAAAACAAAAACTTTATTTTCCCATTTTACATTTAAAAATGTTAATGAATGACTGTGATTATCTTGTAGGAAAGGAATAAAAACAACAAAATGATTAGGAAATAATAAAATTTAAAGTCAGATGATCCTTATTTCTATTTCATATGTGCCTTCTCAGAGCCTCAGGAAACCAATATAAAACAAAATTGCAATTCCATATTTAAGATTAAGTATTATTATGGGCTGTAAAACAAGTCAGTGAGTTTACAATTTAAATTAAGTTGATCTTTGACTGTTCTCACATTTTCTACTTTTCTTTTTTTTAATTCTTAGAAGAAATAGATTGAGGTCAGAAAGAGAGCAAAGTTTTGTTGTTGTTTTTTTTTAATTTCCTCAAAATAGTAAAATGTTTTTATCTATGGTTACATAATTAATTTAATTAATGAATCATAAAGCATTTTTAAAAGTGAATTCCATATGCTGGATACTGATCTAGGTGCTGAGGATTTAAAAACAAAATGGTTCCTGCCCTTAAGGAAATTACATTCCACTGTCAGAAAATAACACATAAAAGCAAGATGGAGATAATGAGAGAAGACACTGCTGAATAGAATTTATAGGGTTTTTTTAGGAATTATTTTTTAAGTGATGCAAACTATGTAAATATTATCATGTTATTTTTTTCTTTCCTTCTTAAAAGTTGAACTTTGCCCTTTTCTACTCAAGATGGTTACTTAGTTAATTAGCCTCATGTGGCCATGATGAAACAATAAGCCAGTTCAAGGAAAATAGGGTTGAGAAGTTTGGCTCACGCTGACCACATATGTAAGAGGAAAGCCACGCTGGAACGCATATATTTTAAAGATGTTCAAGGGTTGATTTTTAAGATAAAGGGAGAAATATTTTATAATGGATGAACACTTTCATAAAGGGTATTTTAACTCAAGGGAGAGTGGCTGAGAAGAAATTGATGATGGTTTTTAGTATTTTTATTTCCAACACTTAGCAGAGTATCTGGCACATGATAGGCACTAAATAAATGTTTATGGAATTGAATTGAGTGGGAGGAAAAGTATTAGCGTAGAGAGATTAGTGTAGCTAGATTTTAGACTATAAGGAAGAAAGTAAATTTTAAGAAAAGTGGAAGGAGGGGTGGCTAGGTGACTCAGTGAATAGAGCACTGGCCCTGGAGCCAGGAGGACCTGAGTTCAAATCTAGCCTCAGACACTTGACACTTGCTAGTTCTGTGACCTCAAGCAAGTCACTTAACCTCAATTGCCTTGCCTTCCCTCTCAGTAAAAAAGAAAGAAAACTGGAAAGGGAGGAGGGGAGTGAAAGTGTGAAGGCCTTTAAAGGCCAGACCATCCTATACTTCATCTTGGGCATAATAAGGAACATAATATGGAAGAAGTGAAGTTTATTGATGAGGGAGGTGGAGAAGTGACATGATCAGACCTGTACTTTAGGAAGACTAAAATTAGAGCAGAGGTTATACTGACAGTTCAGTGTAAGAAGAGCAAAGAGAACATATATGGCTGAATATTTGTATTTTATCTCTGCCAATAGAATATAAGATGCTTGATTGGGAATCATTTATTTTTTATCATTGTGTCCCTAGTCCCTTAAATACAATATGCACTTAAATGCTTGCTAATTGATTGAAACTTACTCACCTAAGGATGCTCTACTTTTCTACAATCCACGAATCAGAAAGATATCACAAATATACTGGGTGCAAACATGAGAAGGGGACAGAGGCTTTCAAAGAAAAAAAATGGCCACTAAACATATCTTTATAGTCAATAGTAACTTACCTTGATGAGTCGATGATCTCACACCAGTGGATGCTTCCTTAAAATTGCACATGGCAGCCCATCCATGCTCTCTAATACTCATAAAATTCATCTTTACCATCACATGGTCTAATTCATTTCAATATAACAACTGTATTAAATATCAACTATATGCAAGGCAAAGAGATATGAAGTAAAAAGCCTTCCACTCTCAGGGAGCTAATATTCTATTGGGGTAGGCAGTGACTGGAGGTACATAGAAAATAAAAACCTGCTGTGCATATTTTTTCTGTTTGTTTATACAGATATGTGTATATGTATATATTGTGTGTATGTGTATGTTTGTGTTCTAAATTGGTAGAAAGAAGTGATTCAGTAGATTAAATCATAGTTTTACACCCTGCCATATAGCCTGGTATCTTCTATGCATATAATAAAATTACAGATGTTCCCCTTGTCAAATAAGACAGCACGCTTAAGTGTGCAACATGTTCCTTTGATTATCTGTATCCAACAAGTCATAAAATGGCAGGGGTATGTTTGCCAAAGTTGTCTTCCTTATGTGAGGCATGCATTCCCCCTGATGTTGAGCTTCTCTAGATACCTTCTTTGTGGATGACATCATGGTGCTTGCATTAAGCCCTGAAACACTAGAAGGCTTCCTAGGTCAGACCTAAGACCACCAAAAAGGGATCACAGGTTGAGTTAGTGAATGGTACAGGTTTTTTTGTTTTGTTTTGTTTTTACACAGGAAGAAAGAAATGGAAGAAGAATGTCTTTTGTCCAGATTTTGACATACAATTGGCTAGGCAGTACATTGAGTTAGTGCTACAATTCACATATTTTAGAAAGAGCCTGTAACAGGACAACAAGCTGGGAACAGAACTGAATCATAAAAGGAAGGCAGATTGCATTATGCTTGGGAAAATATGAGATACTTTTATTTCTTTTGATGATTTTAATTTTTTTTTCCTGCCACAGAAAGCAATTATTTAGAAATATGTATTATAAATATGGTGGAGAGCAGTCAGGAGGTTTCTTGAACTCTCCCCAGTTTCCCTCAGAAACAACATTAAATCAAGCATCTAAAAGAATTCTGGAGTAACAGAATCCACAAAAAGACAGAGTGAAACAATTTACCATCCCAATATAATCTTGAAGTACTTCAGGAAAGGTCTGTATCACTTGGGTAAAAGGGGAGAGTAGCCCAGCACATATGGAATTCAGGCAAGCCATTAGGAAGTTCTCAGCCACAGCATAGATCAGCAACAAAGACCCCATGCTTCTGGCTCAGCAGGTTAGTGGTACAGCAGGACAGCTGTAAGGCCTCCAGTCCTGGTGCAGCAGGAAAAGGTGCAGTGTCAGAACCCAGGGTACAACAGGCAGAACTACACCAGGCCACCCTAGTGCAGTGGGGACGATACTAGCCTCAGAGGCCCTGGGTCAGAAAGCCATTGCCCAGGTGCTTGGCCCTCAATGCAAAAAAACCTGTGATTGTGTCTGTGTCCCCTGTAGTCTACAAGCAGAGCTCAACTTTAAAAATGAGCACAAAAAATAGTGTTGGCCACAGAATACTACTATGGCAACTGGGAATATCAAAACACAAATATAGAAGAGGACAATGTCAAAATGCCTACATGTGAAGTCTCAAAGGGGACTATCAATTAGTCTCAAACCCAAAAAGTCCTCTTGGAAGAGTTCAAATTTTAAACATCAAGTAAGAAATGTAGAAGAAAAATATGGGAAAAGAAAAGAGAATCATGCCAGAGAATTATGAAAAGGAATCAACAGATTGTAAAAGGAAGCACAAAAATTGAGTGAAACAATAAGTCCTTTAAAATTGGCCAAATGGGAAAAAATCTACTGGAGAAACCAATTCCTTTAAAAGTAGAATTGGCCAAATGGAAAGGGAGGTAAAAAAAGCCTATGGAGGAAAATAATTCCTTAAAAATTACAATTGGGCAAGTGGAAGCTAATGACTCTATGAGACTTCAAGAATCAATTCCAGAAAATCAAAAGAATGAAAAGTACAAGAAAATCTAAAATACCTCATTAGAAAAACAACCAACATGGAAAATAGATTCAGGAGAAATAATTTGAGAATTATTGGACTACTTAAAAGTCACATTACAAAAATAGCCTTGGAAGCATCTTTCAAGAAGTTATCAAGGAAAACTGTCCTGATATCCTAGAACTGGAGGATAAAATTATCATTGAAAGAATCCATCAATCACATCCTAAGGGAGAGATCCCAAAGTGAAAACTGCAAGGAATATTGTAGCCAAAGTCTTGAACTTTCAGGTCAAGAAAAAAATACTGTATGCAGTCAGAAAGAAACAATTTAAATATCAAGGAGTCCCAGTCAGGATTAAACATTCTTCTACATTAAAGGATCACAGGACTGGGAATTTGATATTCCTGAAGGTAAAAAAGAAAGCTTGGATTATAACAAAGAATCAACTTCCCAGAAAAATTGAGCATAATCTTTCAGGGGGAAAGATGGATATTCAATGAAATAGGGGACTTTCAAACTTTCCTGATGAAAAGATTAGAGCTGAATAGAAAATTTAATCTTCAAATAAAAGATTCAAAAAGGCATAGAAAGTAAACAAGAAAGAAAAAAAATGATATTCAATAAGGTTAAACTGTTTATATCCCTACAAGGGAAGATAATACTTGTAACTTTTAAGCACTGTATCTCTACTAGGGCAGTTAGAAGGAGTATACTTAGAGGGTGTTGGTATAAGTTGACTTTGATGTGATGATAAAAGGGGGGGTGAAAAAATGTACTGGGGGAAGAGGAAAGGAGAAGGCATAATGGACTAAATTATATCATGTGAAGAGGTATGAAAGACCTATGACAATAGAAGGAAAGAAGGGAGGGGTGAGCATTGTTTGAACCTTACTCTCTTTGGATTTGGCTCAAAGAGGGAATAACATACACCTTCAGTTGGGTAAAGAAATCTATCTTACCCTATAGGGAAGAAGGAAAGGAAGGGGAAAAAAGGGGGGAGATGAAAGAAGTGAGGGGAGACTGAGGGAGGCAGTATTCAGAAACAAAACACTAGTAAGGAGGGAAAGGTAATAGGAGAAAGAGAAAATTATAAACAGGGCAAAATAAGATGGAGGTTAAATATAGAGTTAGTAATCATAACCATAAATATGAATGGAATGAACTCTCCCATAAACAAAAGTAAAAAGCAGAATGCTACAATATATTGTTTACAACAAACACATTTGAAGCAGAGAGACACGAGGAGTAAAGGTAAAAGGCTGGAGCAGATATGTCATGCTTCAGCAGAAGTAGAAAAAAAGAAACAAACCCCAAAAACCTAGGGATAGCAATCCTGACCTCAGACAAAGCAAAAAGAAAAATAGATCTAATTAAAAGAGCTAAGAAAAGAAAGTACATTTTGCTAAAAGGTACCATAAACAATGAAGTAATGTCAGTACTAAAGATACATGCACCAAGTAGTATAGCAGCCAAGTTCTTAGAGGAAAAGTTCAGGGAATTATAGGAAGAACCAGACTGAAAAACTATACTAGGAGGGGACCTCAACCTTCCCCTGTCAGAAATAGATAAATCTAACAAAAAAAAAAACAATAAAGAAGTTAAGGAAGTGAATACAATTTTAGAAAAGTTAAATATGATAAAATTGGATGAAGTTGGATGAGGATGAAAAAGAATATACTTTCCTTCTTCTTAGCAGTATATGACACCTAGGCAAAATTTGACCATGTATTAGGGCATAAATTCCTCACAATTAAATTCAGAAAGGAAGAAATATTAAATGTATCCTTGTCAGATCATGATTCAACAAAAATCACATGCAATAACAGACGTTGGAAAGATAGATTAAAATTATTTGAGAATTAAATAATTTAATCCTCAGGAATGAATGGGTCAATTAACAAATAAGAGAAAGAATAATTTCATCAAAGAGAATGGCAGTAAAGTGACAACATACCAAAATTTACAGGATTTAGTCAAAGTAATACTTAAGGGAAATTTTCTATCTCCAAATGCTTACATAAATAAAATGGAGAAAGAGCAGATCGATGAATTGGGAAAATAATTTAAAAAGCTAGAAAAAGAACAAATTAAATATCCCCAATTACATACCAAATTAGAAATTCTGAAAGTGAAAGGAAAGATTAATATATTTGAATATAAGAAACCTATTCAGCTAACAAATAAAACTAAGATCTGGTTTTATGAAAAAGACAATAGATAAACCTTTGGTAATTTGATTTAAAAAAAAAAAAGAAAACCAAATTACCAGTAACAAAAATGAAAAGGGTGAATTCACTACCAATGAACAGGAAATTAAGACAATAATTGGAAGTTATTTTGCCCAATTGTATGCTAAAAATCTTACAATCTAAGTGGAATGGATGAATATTTACAAAAATATAAATTGGCCAGACTAACAGAAGATGAAATAAAATATCTAAATGGACCTATTTTAGAATAAAAAAGAAATTGAACAAACCATCAATGAACTTCCTAAGGAAAAAAAAAATCCAGGCCTTGATTTATTTACAAGTGAATTCTATCAAACATTTAAAGAACAATTAATCCCAATACTATATAAAACATTTTGGGAAATAGGCAAAAAAGTTCTACCAAATTCCTTTTACAACACAAATATGGTGTTGATATTTAAACCAGGAAGAGCCAAAACAGAGAATGAAAATTAGATATTAAATTTTCTAATTAATATTGAAGAAAAAAGTTAAAATATTAGCAAAGAGATTACAGAAATTTATCATGAGCATAATAAACTATGACCAGGTAGGATTTATACCAGGAATGTAATAATGATTCAATATTAGGAAAAATATCAGCATAATTGACCATGTCAATAACAAAACCAGTAGAAATATTATTATCTCAATAAATGCAGAAAAGGCTTTTGACAAAATACAGTACCCATTCCCATTAAAAACACTGGAGTTAGGAATAAATGGAAGATAATGATAACTTAAAATAATAAGTAGTATCTATCTAAAACCACCAGTAAACATCTGTAATGGGGATAATCTTGAAGCCTTCCCAATAAAATCTGAGGTGAAACAAGAATGCCCATTATCACCACTCTTATTCAATTGGGACACAATAATGCATTGTTGTTGAACTTGTGAACTGATCCAACCATCCTGGAGAGCAATTTCAAACTATGCCCAAAGGGTGATAAAACTGGGAAATAATGAGCAGGCAAATTTCAGAAAAACCTGGAAGGACTCACATGAACTGATGCTGAATGAAGTGAGCAGAAGCAGAGAACATTGTACACAGCAGCAGCATTGTTTGATGATCAACTATGATTGTTTTAGCTCTTCTTAGCAATACAATGATCCAAGACAATTCCAAAAGACTCATGATGGAAAATTTTATCCCCATCCAGAGAAAGAACTATAGAGTCTGAATGCAAATTGAAGCAAAGTATTTAAACATTTTGGGGGGGGGGATTTTGTGGATTTTCACTTTTGTTCTGTTTCTTCTTTCACAATGTGACTTATGTGGAAATATGTTTACATGATTGCACATATATAACCTGCATCAGATTGCTTACCATCTTAAGCAGAAGAAATAGGAGCGAGGAAGGGAGGGAGGGAGGGAGAAAAAAAAATCTTTAAAAAACGAATATTGAAAACTATCTTTACATGTAATTGGAACAATAAAATATTATTTACCAATATATACATATGTGTGTATAGTCTTTATTTTTAATTAATTTTTGATATTTTCCCTCTTGAATTAAATGTTCCTTTGTGAGCAAAAGAAATCAATACAATTATCACATTTGGCAATGTATTAAATATTCTCCCTTACTTAGCTTTCTTCTCTGCTGAAAGAAGAAAGCTATGTTTCATTATCTGTTTTCTGGGATCATTGTTACTCTTTAATTTACTCAGAGTTTGACTTCCTTTTAAGGGTCTCTTCATTTGCATTATAATAGTAATCATGCATATTATTTTCACAATAGTCTATCTTTTAACCACCAGTATTCTCCAAAAGACTCATAGCCATTATTGTTGTTGGTAATGTATCTGTTCCTGGTGGCGTTATGTTGCTGTAAATCATAGAATGCCATATTTTTCAATATTCCAATGAAGAGGTACATTGTGGGTAAGAACAGGCTGCTACCAATAATTACATAAGAAAAATCACAGCAGCAACATTATAGGAAAAAAAATATATGTGACTGGAAAAGTAGATGGACTGACCCTGAAGCAAGAGTGAAAGGTGACTGAGTGACAGCCTTTGTGCTCTACTAATATCAAGAGATCAAGGAAAGCACCTTTCCCAGTTTGTTGGTTGAACATGAACAAAAGTCCCACAGACCTTAGTTGAGATCTACTTCATTGGAGGCAGTACTTCCCATCAGTGAGCTTACAGATTCATTGGAGAGCCTCTATGCACTTTCAAAAATTTCTAAACATCTAAGCAATTTTAAGAAAAATCAAAATTCTAAGTGACCCAAAAAGAAAAGGACAGGTGGGAGAGATTCACAGTAGGTATTTAATAAAGAATTAACTTGAGTACAAATGGTACATAAAGAACCTGATACATCACATGGACAACTGGAAAAGAGTTTGGCTCACATGCTGAAAGTGATGAAGTCCATGTATTGCACATGTATCTGCAAAACCTTGCAAGACTTAAAAGATTGCTTCCAGAATATTGCATTCTCTTGGAGGTTAGGGAAGGTTTATCTCCAGGGGAAGAGAGAAGGCTCCATAGAAAGTTAAGGTGGTAAGAACAGTGATGGTACAATTATAGGAATGTGAAAGGATTGATTTATTAAGATACCTTAAGCTGAGGAGGATTCCAAAGACTTCTCCAAAGGATATAAACAAATAGTCCTCAAATAAATTGACCACCTTATGAAAGGCAATAAGATCAAGACTGGACCTGTGATTTCATTGCTAGAAGGAACTCTTTAAAAATAATTTCATTAATTCATTTAAGAGATTTCAAATAAAACATCATTTTGCTACCCATGTTAGAAGCAAAAGATGATGTTTAAAACATTTTTATTTCTAGAGGGAACTCTCAGTGAGGAAACTCTACCAGAGCAGGGCAGTGTTTGTGCAAATTATCTTCTTAGAGAATTCAGAGATTCAATGACTTGCCCAAGATGATGTAGTCATTATGTGTCAGAGAGGAAACTTTATCTCTGACCTTTCTGGCTTCTAGCCCAGCTCTATCCACTATACCACATTGATTCTCATAACCACATGAAAGAATGCCACAAATCACTAAAAATAATGCCAATGTACATTTAAACAACCTTGAGATTTCATCTCATGCTCAGTAAATCAGGAAAGGTGATGAAAAATGGAAATAGTCATTTATATAAGAATTGTGGGAAGACAGGCACTGTAATGCATTGCTGTTGGAGTGATACCTTAGCATGCCCAGTCAGGAAAGCAATGTAGAATTACAAGAAGAAAGTGAGTAAAACATGCATATTCCTTAATGCTGAGATTTGTCACTAGACATATACCCCATGGAGATCAACGTGAGATAAAGGAAAGGAAAACAGAGAAGAGGAGAAGAGAGAAAGGAGAGGGAAGAAGAGGAGAGGAGAGGGAAGGGAAGGGAGAAGTCCAGTTTCAGGGATGGGGAACTATGAGCCTAGAGGCCACATGTGACCCTCCAGGTCCTCAAGTGTGGCCTTTTGACAATCCAAACTTCCCAGAACAAATCCCATTAATAAAAGGATTTATTCTGTAAAACTTGGGACTCAGTAAAAAGGCCACACCCAAGGACCTAGAAGGCCATGGGTTCCCCACCTCTGTGACTGACATAAACTAAAATGATTGTATGATGTAAACGGAAAGAACAAAAATAAATGAATCAAAATGAAATTTGATGAAATGACAATAGTAATTTTTGGCCTTAAAAAATAGAAGTGAGAGCATACATCATCCAGTTTCTTTGAGCAATCCTGGATATAAGATACTACATATAATATAAATATGCATTTGTATTGTTGGTTTTTATTATTATTTTTCTTTATCCTAAAACTGTGTTATCAGGAATGGCTCTTAAGGGTGGAGAGAAGGGATTCAGTGGGATATACAAGTGATAAAGCCAGGAGATAATAATTTTAAAAAATCTTTCAGACCGTATTATTAGCCAAAAAGATTACCAAGTGAATATTGATAAGGGCAGATCCACATGCCTATTCTTCTGTCCCCACAATTTTTTATGCCAATGCTTTGTCTCCTTAATAGCTCCATGGAAATGGAAAAGATGAGTTTTTAAATTATTTCTATAGCAGACAATAGTTTCTGATTAATTAAAATTGCGATTTGCTACCAAACGGCAGTGAGGAGATGAAAAGTAAGTGTGGGTAGGTTGACCCCACATAATGAGACATGAATTTTACAAGAGGAGAAGTCACAAAGGATTCCATCAGAGATATGTATGACCCCAAAAGAAAGTGGGCTGGTCATGTAACGAGAATGAGAAACAGCATATGGATAAGCTACATTGATGGCTACATTGGAGGCTGAGCAATGCCAAGACAATGATCCAAACTATTCAAGTGTATCAGATAAAAATGCTTCGGTGGATTAGGGGAAAAACATGAAAAAACAATGACCTAAGACTAAAGGCCATGCATGATATGAAATCTCCTTGGCTTGGAGGCACGGAGAATTGCAGGCTTATTTTATCAATGAAATTATGTGTTCAGTCAAGCATAAATATATGTTTATTTGAGTAGTTTTTTAAAGAAATAAGTACATTTTCTTCAATATATGAATGAATCTTTTTTTTTTTTTTGTCATTTGCGCTACACAGAGTATAGGTTGATAGAGTAGAAAGTGTTCAAGATTTAGACTGAGAAACCATAGTTCAAATTTTGATTTTGTCACTTGCTAATTGGGTGACATGGGGCAAGTCACTTCAACTCATGAGATAGTAGTTTTCTCATCTCTTAAGAGAGGAGGTTGGGTGTAAAAGACTAAGGCACCTTTTGGCTCTAAATCCATGATCCTATAATCTCTGTACTGTAACAATTACAGGTGACACCGATGACTATAGAAAGATAAGCCAAATTATCATTAGAGAAGATTACTGGCTTTCTTTCTACACAGTATGCACATAAACAGGCAAGGCCTTTGAATAAAAGTCCTCCTTGGTGGAATGAAAGGGAGAGACAGAATTCAGTGATTCATGTTGAACCCCTATATTTCATGAGGAAAGGCACAGATAGAACATTGGACATAGAGTCAGGAAGAATTGAGTTCAAATTTTGCTTCTGTCACTACTGACATGGCTTAAAACAAGTCACTTAACTTTTATAAGACTTAGTTTTATCATCTCTATAAAATGGAGAAAATAATCCCTGTTGTTCCATATTCACAGGGCTCTGGTGAGAGTCAAACAACATAATGTATGCAAAGTCTAAAATGCCTAGTTATTGTTATAGGTTGTAAATAGAATAGAAACCATTTGAAGGCAACATAGAACCTTGCACATAGTCAATAAATAGTTATTGCATTGGAGTGATTTTAAATCAACAAACATTTATTAAGCCCTCATTATGCGCCAAGCATTGTGATAGATGGTGGATTAGATTGCATGAAATCATCTTCATCATTTTCATCATCAAATTAATTGATTACAAAGAACATTATCCATGACATGATTGACTGAAAATGGAGGCAAACCAGTCATGTTGTGAGAAGGATGGATATCTGATGCACAGACTATGATCCTTTGGAATGCATTAAATGTCAAAATGCCGAGGTTGAACTCCATGACACCATATTGGGGAGGACACAGATACAAATTACTCACGAGTTGAGCACGTGGGTGGACTGCAATCTCTCTTTCTAGAAAGAGTACCTTAAGATCCTCTGATCTCTATGATTTTAAATGCAGCAAGATCTTTTGCCCGATGTGTTTGATAAATAGTATTTTTTTTAAATTTGGAAACTCATTTATTTCTTTTTTTTCAAGTGTTCCTAGAACATTTTTTTGCCCATTAGCAATAAAGTAAGGACAAAAATAATTTTAATTTCACTTTAAGGTCAAATAATTTTTTTTCCAAAACCAAGCACATTTTGGCAATGGACAAAATATTTGACTAATGAACAGTTCTTATTACTATGCTATGAAAAGATAAGACATATTAAGCTAGTTGCTAACATTTCCCCTTTGATACTTTTCTTAAATTTCAATGTACTATAAATTCTTCTTAGTTACTTGGGTAAATATTAGATTTTCATCTCTGTGAAACTGAGTAGAAGGTGTTGCTTTATAATGGCTGTGCACACAATTTATTTTGACTTTGGAAACAAAGGAGCAAGGTGTCTACATTTGCAAAATGATAGGATCTATATAGAATGCCCTTATGTTTAGGTGGGGTAAAATGATGTATTGGAGAGAGATCACTGGTCCTAGAGCCAGGATACCTGGATTCAGAACCAAGTGCTTACTCTTATCCAAGCTCTGGCCTTAGGAACACTACTTGCCTTTCTTGAGATTCAGTTTCTCATCTAAAAATGGGAATAACCATCCTTACATTCTAACTGTCATAGTTTGGTCACAAGAAATGTACTTCATAAACCCTAAAGGTACAATATAAGAATGAATAATCAAATGGGACTGGCCATTTAAACGTGAAGTACTAAAGGGTACTCTAAACATTAGAGTACTAGCTAATGTTTTCCCCCCTTGTGGGTCACGAATGGCCAACATGGAAAAGGAGTTTGCTATCTTGGGTGCAGTTGTGTCAGGAGAAGGGAAAGTCTGTGGGGATTAAACAGAAGCCAACCTGGAAAGGAAGCCATAGCAATGCATGGAAACTTCCATAATAGTTCAGTTACAACATTTCATTTATAAGTACAGGAAGATTAACAAAGAGACATGGAGGTGAGGTGTGGGCAAAGCTGTTACCGTGGAAAAGGTGCATTCTATCACACAGCTTTCAGTACATTTTGGGCTAGTCTCCATTTACCCCATAAAATTATAATTCTGCCAAACACTGCCTTCATTCCAAGAGGACTGAGAAAAACAAAAGATGTCCTCTGTGATCCAAATGCATCCATTTGATAATAAGTTTATAAAAATGATGGTGTAAGGGGTAATCAATGAATGACCAACATTCTACACTATGACCTATGAAGTGCAAGACATATGGAGTAAATCCCCAAGCACATAGGAGTGGCACCCCTCTGGAGGATTTGTAAGCAAGAGGCACAAGATGACAAGGTAGAGAATTTTTAATCTCTTCCATTGGAAGGAGTAGCCATAATAATGGGAGCTTATTTCTCAAACCCAACTCATATTGGAAGGTTGGGTCCCTTGAGGGAAGCTATTATTTTACCTTTCAGCATACAAAGGTATTCCTGAATGGTTTAGGTATTTCTAAATTTATAGTTCAATGAGCTTTCCAATACTTCACAATGCTTCACTCACTGGTTATCAATTGATACTGATTTGTCAGCAGGACCCAGTTAGCTTTTAGAAAGGAATATTTAATAAAAGGTCATAAAAGCAATTGTTATGAAATATTTCCTCCCAAATTCTGTGATACACTCTTTCACTAATACATACAAATTCCAGGGGAAAGTTGGCTTATTAAATTGTGTTTGTAGTAAGTTCATTTTGGAATTCTTAGCCTCCAAGTTCTTCTCAGATATGGTGTAACTTTCCCTTAAGCTCGATGTAGAGTCCTGGAGCTTCCTTTCCTCCCCATAGTTTATATTTGGCTCTTGACGCAGAGTCTACCTCACACCATTGCTGTCTCAGGGAGTCTGCCAGTAGTCTGACAATGGGAACGATCACATCCTCCAACCTTCCAAGATTTACAAATTTTTTGTTTTTTTTCTGGCCAAGAGTGAGGGAAAGGAACAAGGATTACCTTTCCCTCCAAGCAGTTCCCACTCAGGTACTCAAATGGACAGCTTTCTCCTCCAGCCTGTCAGACACACAAATTGCAAATTTTTTTTTTCTATTTCATATAGGCACTATGTCCCCAGTAAATACCAATACATTTGTTTTGTCTTAAGCAGTTGGAATGCCTTTGAGAGATTCATTGGAGTTGCCAAAGCTTTATTCACATCTCTACCATAAATAATTCATTGACTGATTCAGTTGAGGAGTGCATTGATACAATGATGTTATGAATCATAGAATCACAGAATATGAGCTGTAGAATAGAATTTTGACCAATGAACAAAATCTTCACCATAATATATATATATATATATATATATATATATATATATATATATATATATATATATATATATATGAAGATCTATATGAAGATCTCCAAGAAGGGGAAACTGACCACTTCTAAAGGCAGCCCCTTTTGCTCTTATGGATCATTCAAATCATTACGAAGCTTTTGTTGTCATCAATCCTCAAGTTGCCTTTTTGAAATACTCACCCCTTACTCTGTTTTTCACCTTCTGGAGCCAATCAGAATTACTCTGATCCTTTCTTTGAATGACTGCTCTTCAAATACTGAAAGAGACTATGTCACTCACAGTCATCTTTTCTCCATGATAAACATGTCCAGCCCCCTCAAACAAAAGAAAAACTGAACGTAGCTTTATGACCATGGGATTACTGATTTTGAAAAGCTCCAGGTTGTCCAGAGGAAATCGACATAGGTAATAGTGGCCTTGAGTCCTTGCCAGATGAGGATCAGCTGTTTAGCCTGGAAAGAGAAAGCACATGGAGTTAGATATAGTGGGGTACATAATGATAAATATTTATAAGTATTTGAAAGGTTGGCATGTAGAAGAGAGCTTAGACTTGTTTTATTTCGTCTTAGAAAGGATAAGGAAAACAATGAAGAAACACAATCACTGCCTTCATTCTGAAATGACCTCCATCCACTCTGACTATATTTAGTAAATGTAGAGTTGTTTGCATGTTGTCTCAACCCTTACAATGTGAACCCTTTGAGGACAAGAAATATGGTTCTTTATATCCTCAATGCTTAGTAAATGTTTAGTACATTCTTGGGGACTGAAAGTTCCTTCCTGCTCATCACGATTGTTTACCTTAGATAATCCTAGACAGATAAATTTAATTGAAATAATTCACAACTTCTGTAAAGTCAAAGAATAAAAATAAACCCATAAAATCATCACCTTTTTATATATTACCAGCAAAACACAATAAGATGAAATGAAAAAAGAAAGATATCTTATTCAAACTATCTACAGCATGTATAAGGTATCTGAGATTCTATCGATGAAGAATTTCTAGGATTTATATGAATCCAACTATGAAACACTTTTTTTTTACAGAAAAAAATAAATAATTGAAGAGATATTAATTGCTCATGGTTGTGTTGGGCAATACAAATATTAAACATATCAGAATATTACTTAAATTCATTTATATATGTATCATCCTAAGTAGTATTGCATAGTGGATTGAGAGCAGATCTTAAGTGCAGGAAGAGTTAGGCTTGATTCTTAACTCTGATATACACTGGTTTTTTTGATTTTTAGAAAGTCACATCTGCCTAGTGCTCTAAGAAATTCTCTGAGACTCTAATTTGCAGATTAGGGCCAATTAGTTTTGCTAGAGGGAATAGCTACCTTACATGGGGTACTCTTCTCCATAATGAAAACACAGGCCCAGTCTCCTGTTAGTGCCACATTACTCAGGCTGCCAGGGAGATAGAGGTAGACAAAGAAAAAACAAAATACATCTGGATAAATAAAAGGTTTAAAATATCAACAAAAATAATGAAAAAAGAGTAGTATTGAAGGGACCTAGCCAGGTCAGATCTCAAACTACAGTATAAAGCACTAATCATCAAAACCAATTTGGTGCTGTTTTCAAAATAGAAACTTTGATAAGTGGACCATATGAGGTAAACAAGATAAAAGTGATTGGACTAGATACTATAGAATTCATCAATTCTGGCAACATTAACTGTCTTTGAAAGAAAAAAGTGGAGAAAATTGGAAAGAATCTGAGAGAATTAGATTTAGTTTAGAAAAGCATCCTGTACCATATACAACATAAATTCCAAATGGATATATGGCCTACACATGAAAAGGACATTTAAAAAAAGAGGACTGAAGCAGGAGAAATTTTGCATGATTATTGTTAGGAGGAGGATTTGTACCTAAAGAAGGGATAGAGATGATCATAAAAGTCAAAATGAAGGTTTGATTCAATAAAATTTAAGATTTAAGATTTTACATATATATAATATGCAAAACAAATATAGTTAGAATGAGAGGGAAAATAGTTAATATGGGGAAAA
Organism: Trichosurus vulpecula; assembly: GCF_011100635.1. Lineage (NCBI taxonomy): Eukaryota > Metazoa > Chordata > Mammalia > Diprotodontia > Phalangeridae > Trichosurus > Trichosurus vulpecula. Next base: position 16,566,172 of record NC_050580.1, on the reverse strand, counting down.
CATCTCCACAATGAATTTCTCTAGTGCAGATCTAATATTCAAGATATATAAAGAAATGAAGCAAATATAGAAGAATGAGATTTATTGCACAATGGTGTTTTAACAATCTGGCTAGCAGCTTCTGTGGGGGCATAAGATGCACCCAAGAGGCTGCCAGCATGCCGGGAAAGCACAGGTTCTTTTTATCTGCTTAAACAAGGAAAGGTTGACGGTGAAGGGGTTGACCAGCTTTCTTTAATCCAGCATTCAGTTAGTTCAGGGGAGCATACAGACAAGCATCAACAGACAGACCAAATGCAGATTCATTCACTTACTTCAGGGGAAAAACCCAGCACCCTGAAGTTCAGAACATTCATTTAGTTCGGGGGAAAACAAAACCAGCACTCCGAACTTCAGAATAAAATACAAGCACATTACAAATATCAACAGACAGACCCAATACAATTCATAGTTACCAACACCTGGGCTCAGCCCGAGAGCAAGGGCTGGCCCAGTCATGCTCGCCACTGTTCCCGCGCCAACCGGAAAAGGAAAGAGCAATCTTCCAGCCGTCTTGTCCCCTCTTATAGAGTTTTTGACATCATCAAGCACCGCCTGAATGACCAGGGCCGATTGGTTCTTGAGCTGGCCCCTCTCCCTGGAGTAGACTAGGTTAACACCCAATAGGGCATGGCTCTGGAGTCAACACTTCCCCTCAGGCAGCCCCATGAAGTTCTCTGCTCCCCGGCATGGGTCTCTGGGCTTCCTGCCCCAGAAGAGGTCACACAGGAAGTTCTCTGCTCCCAGGCATGGTCTCTGGGCTTCCTGCCCTGGAAGAGAAGCTGCAGACCCAGCAGCCAGCAAGGCTCAATGAGATAAACTGAGTTACTCAAAGAAAACAAAGGCCACTCTGGCCACAAATGGTTATATGATCAAAGTATATGAACAGCCAATTTTCAAAGAATGAAAGCCAAATTGTGAACCATACCATGGGAAAAAATGCTCTATATTGCTATTGATAGAGAAATGCAACATTTAAAAAAAAAACTTTTAAATTATATATCTCACCTACCATTTGGCAAAAATGAAAAGAAAAGAGGAAAATAGCCATTGTTAGAAGAGCTGAGAGAACACAGGCATACCAATGCACTGTTGGTGGAGTTATGAAGTAGATAAATTATTGTGCACAGCTTAGAAATATACTCTAAAATGTCACTAAATTATACATACCAAGCTAAAGATCCCCAGTTCCTTTAACTCTCTCACTGTACAGACATGGAAACTGAAGCCTAGCAAGTTGTCCAAAGTCCCACAGGTAAGGTGAAATGCTATTATTTAAAGGATGATCTTTTGAGTTCCTGTCCAGTATTCTTCCCCCAAATCCTGCTTCTCAGCTCTGACTTTTCTTAAATAGCTTAGATTCTCATAGTTAGTCATGGGCTTACCTGGACTGTATCGTCGTGTGGTCTCAGGACTTATAATGTTAGGGGAAAAAGCCTAAATATTGTCATGTTTTGTCTTTCTCTAGTAAATGAGGTATTTATTCCTCATAAGATGCATACTTTGAAATACCCAAGTACTCGAATCTTTGTGTACTTCTGACCTTAGTTTTACATCAGTGCTCTGATAATTAGTGTGTTAATTCCTATTACTCCATGGAACACTGTTGTCCAGAAATCCTCCCTCCCCAAATTAAATTTGAAAAAACACTTTTCCCTATAGTCACAGAATGTGTAGAAAAATAAGAATAAATGTGAGGCCAATGATAAGGTGGCCTTGTTTTCTTTTTGCTACTATTCATATAAGAATTCTCATCTAAAGATTTAGGTGAAGTTGGGAGACTCAGTCCTACTCTCTGATAACTTGTTATGATGAGGTGCCCATTTTTTAAGACACCCACCACCACTACCACAATAATTAGCATTTATATGGAAACTCTTATATGCCACACATTGTGCTAAGCATATTACAATTTTTTAATTTGATCCTCATTACTCTGGAAGACAAGTGCTATTATTATCCCCATTTTTCAGTTGAGGTGACTGAGGCAAGCAGAGATTAAATGAATTGCCCAAAGTCACACTGCTAGAAAAGATATGAGACTGGATTTGAACTCAGCTCTGTACACTATAGCACCTAACTGCCAATGTAAATGAAGACCATGACAGTAGAATACAAGTTCAAGCACTGTAGTAAGTTAAGCCAAACTTCAGGGGGCAAAGGATAGCCTCAAGTTCTGTTGGCTGAGGACCAGCCTGGCCCAGTCTCTGATGCTCTGATTGTCTCCCTCTCCTTCCTATTTTTTGTATTTCTTGATTGATTCATTAATGTGTTATTACAAAATGTTATTATTTCTTCTGCTTGTCTATTCTCTTCACCAATATCATTCACCTCCTGGAAGTCAATTGAATAGATAATATTCATGAGTTGTTTCCTGACCTCATCCCCAAATCTGCCCTTGATGACTCCTCTTTTGGTAATGAGCCTCTTTCAGTTTCCCTAATCCGGTCCTCAGAAAACACAATAGAAGTTCATGGATGGGGGGAGCTTTTCCAAAACTCTTCTTTCCCATGTCTCTACCTCCAAGAACCTTCTCTCTGAGATTACTTTCAATTTACACTGTATGTATCTAAGACCAATCTAATAGCTTTTATCATGTCTCCTCCATTAGAATATAAACTGATTAAGGATAGGGACCATGCTTGTCTCTTTCTTTGTATCCCCAGAGCTTAGCACATTGCCTGGCATACAGTAGGCACTTAAAAGATCTTGTTGGTTGATTTTTCATTCTCAATGTGCTAGGATTGTCTCCTAGTATTACCTCCCAGTTTGATAGAAAACGTTGACTATGGTAACAGGTGAAAGTACCATGGAAAGTAGACAAGTCTATGATCATTATCATTCATTATTAATTAACAGCTGTCACATATTAAGGACTTACTATGTCCCAGGTAAAGGATAAAGATACAGCAAACTATGTAAAAAACTCTACTCTCAATGAGCTTCTCGTCTATTGGCAAAGATAGCAAACGCATATGTGTATATATTCAGATTGTATAGAGAAAAAAAACACCAAAGAAATATGATCATCACCTTTTTCCCCCTAGCATAGAATTATTATTTTTTCATCAAAAACCCAATAGAGGGTGCCTCAAAAGTTTCATTTTAAGCTAGTAAGGCTTAAAACTGCAATAAGACTTTTGGGACACACTGTACAAAATTTCTTTTTTATTCCCTCTCAACAAACACCTGCTTGTGACTTCCCATATAATTAGAAATGTGCAAGATGTTAATACTTTGTTTTGAGAAATGTCTGTCAACACGCTAATTATTGAATGACCTAGTGAAACCTTGGCATTTTCTCATAGAAAAAAAAGAAGCAAAGAAATTGAGGCAATACACAGATTGCTGCCTTCAGATTGATGTGGTTAGCTCACCTCATTCCATTAGACCACTTGATTTCCCCCACACACAGATGAGGCATGTTTTTCCTACCTTCACAGCTGGCACTAATAAATAACAAGATGGGAGCAGATTGCAAAATGAAAGGTACTGTCATTGTATTTTCTCCCCTCTCCACCCCCCATAAGGTGACACCTGTGGGGGGTGGGCAGAGGAAAGGGAACTGTCACAGAAGAGAAAAGAAGAGACACTTTAAAGGTGTCTAGCAACATTTAGTTACAAAGGTGTAGTGGGCATTAAATGTGAGTTCTTCTTTGTTAGCATACATTAAAATTTCACGTGGAAATGGAGGAAACAGATTTGCTTCCCTTAATTAGAGCCTTTAAATACATGGATTTTCCAATTCCCAAAAGAAGGAGAAGAGAAGGAAAAATCAGAATAAGCTATGATACATACTCAACAGGAATACTGATATTTGAAATTCATAAATATTGATGCATATTTTTGATTTAAACAATGTTGGCTGGTCAGGTAGGAAGAATGAGAGGTAAACATTGTGCAGCTTACATGGTTCTCTTGTGTCTTCAGAATGGCAAGAAAGTCCTCAACACCCTGGATATATTAATATCCTATCAAAATAAAACCTATAATTGTACATGTAACACCATAATGGAAAGCATATTTTGAAGGCAATTACACCCACAGATAGGTATGTATATGTATATATATATATATATATATATATATATATATATATATATATATATATATATATATACATATGTGAAGCTTATACTATATGATAATGTAAATGACATTTTAAGAAGGTTCATTATTAGATACTTTGCTGTTGCATTCTAAGGGCCACTGGGCCCTGCTAACATATTTTTACATGAAACTAACTGTATGTGCTGTCTCTGCCTATAGAATGTGAGCTCCCGAAAATCAGCAACTTTCTTATTTTTTAAGAAAACTGTGTATCCCCAGTGCTTGGCATAAAATTTCCTGAATCCCAAGTGCTTAATAAATGCTTTTCATTCGTTAATTCTGGCATGCACTTTTACTCAGTGTGTCTATACCCAAAATATCCAGTCTCAGGTAACAACAACCACAATAGCTAGCATTTGCTTAAAGTTTTAATATTCACAAAGTGCTTCACACCTATTTTCTCCTTTGATCCTCTTAAAAACCCTGGGAGCTCCATGATCTTATCATCTCTTTTTTTTAAATTGCTGTTCAGTCATTTCAGTCATGTCTGACTCTTTGGGGCCTTCTTAGCAAAAATATTGGAATGTTTTGCCATGTACTTCTCCAGATCATTTTATAGGTGAGGAAACTGAGGCAAACAGGGTTAAGTGACTTGCCCAGGGTCACACAGCTTGGAAATGTCTGAGGGCAGATTTGAACTCAGGCTCAGTGTTATATACACTGAAGCAGGGATTAAATGACTTTCCCAGGGCCATACAGCTAGGTAAGTGTGTGAGGCAAGCTTTGAGCTCAGGTCTTCCTGACACCAGGTTCAGTCTTTTATCTACTGCACTATCTAGCTTGCTCATATAAACTTTGAACAAAGACATTGAAATGGGGAATTTAAACTTAGATATGAACTTGTAACAAAGGTTTGGGGATGAGAGATGGAGATGGAATTCTATGCACGAGGAATGGTAAGGTCAATTTTTCCAAACCAGAGGTGTCAAGCATATGGTTGGCCATTTTCAGAGTGCAGCCCAAATGAGATTAAAATGTAATTTGGAAATATTTAACAACTAAATTACAATGCAATAGAACATGAGTCATATTAATGTATGGTGTATTAAGTTTATATGTTTGTCACAAGCAATCTTATGTGTAGTTTAGTGACCTTTATTTCTGCTTGAGTTGGACACAACTGGTCTATAGACCAGTGAGTAGTCTTGGGGAGGAGAGTAATGAATAATCATAATGAAAGAATATAATTTCCTGCTGCAGTGGTGACTGGTCAAAGAGTTAACCATCTGCATTGTATCCTATGCAAACCTCAATATGGTGTCAAACATTTGTCCAGTAACATGCTCAGTTATAAAATAGAAAACCTTAGCTCTATGCTGGGGTATGAGTGATGACCTTACTAGATGATGTTAAAGCTCCCTGAAAAGTTCAAGCTCTGGGGTTTTAAAGTCTTATGATCTATTTCTCTCTATATGACTCTCCTTGTCATAGGATAATGATCTTTCAAAAACAAAATATCTCATTAGATATGCTTTTCAAATAATGGGATCCCCCTCATAGCAGATTTGGAATATAACTGGACAATGGACAACTTGGAGTAGGAATAGTAAAAACTTATGGGCACAGATGTCCTAAATCACTCTTCTCCACAACTTCCTTAGGATCTAGAAGACTTGGGTAGTGGAGGCTGCTGATTAGGCAAAGGCCATGAGTTTGATCCCCATTTGGACCAATTATCTTCACACAGAGGAAATCTATGTTATACAGACATGGAAGTTGTCATTGAAATTAGCCAACTTTCTTGAAAGCAAAGTTCCATTGGTGGTAGTAGGGCCTGTAGAGAGGACATCAGCACAAATCTCTACTATGTTTAAATACGAGCCCCATCAGTGATGACCAGAAGGTCATCTTTGTAGACAAGTGTCAGCACTCCAAGAAAGAATAGGAAGGCCTCTTCAGTCACTGTTCTAGTAATGTTTCCATGACACGGTGAGTGTAAAGTATCAGGAAACCATTAGAGGTGCTGAGAGGTCTCTGGAGAAAGGCCCTTTAACACTCCCTCACCACCAAGGGTGATCTCTTTCCTCTTAATAAACACCCCAGCTGTCATTGTCAATTCATACATTGGCCTAGTTATATGTTCTGGCCACTTTGCACTTAATTTCATTATAGTTTCATTTCTAAGTAACTTACCATGACAGAACTATCCAGCTGAGTCTCCTAGCTTGAAGCACATATCACAGAAGCTTGTTAGCAATACTTTTAAAGAGAAGAACCATAAGCTTACCTTCTACAAAGATCAAGAAACCCCAAGAGTCAGGCCATATACAGTCTCGAATGAGTTGAAATTTATTATTGAAAATAGGGCATGGAGAGTGAGGAATCTCCACTAAAACATGAGTTACTCTAAGACAGCAAGAAATGCAATGCTCAAGGAAATTAATATTCTCTGTAATTGAATTTCTAGTTAACTGAAGTTTAATAAGAGGATCTTTTGTTCTTGTTGTAAGCTTTGTGACCGAAAATATTTGTGAAATTTATTAGTTCATTTTCTTGACCTGGTAACATCACATGCTTTTTAATATCCCTTTGATTTAGGATCTTACAACGCCCTGGTCAAGTCATTCTGCATATCTAGTTATTCTCACTGTCTAATTGTAAAGATGGATACAACACTGAAGACATTGGACTGAATACACAATTTCCCCAAGATACAACTTGGACTTTTCACTTTTTTTAAAAAATATGAATCTCTAACATCAACTATTTTTAATCCCTTGAGATTTGCCTACCTCTCATGAGAAAGCAGTGTTAGGAAGGGGAAAGAAGAGTCCAATTAATTTCTGAGTTCTAGTTAATCAAGGTTTTACCTTACTATTACTTCAAAGGTGAGCTGAAATCAAGGTAGGCAGTTGATTTAAATGAAAAGTGTCATTTTATTCTAGAAATGGCATTACTTCAAGGAAAGTATTTGAATTTTGAAGAAAAAGTCATTTAGGTAAATTTAAACAACTCAGAGAACTATACCATGTTGCAATTTAATTCAGCAAAGATTGGTAAAAATGATAAAATACAAGTTTATTGGAACTGTGCAAAACCATACCTGCAATCACAAAACTGGGGGAGCTGGTAGCTGTTATTATTTTATTTTCCAAAAGCAATCCAGTGATGTACAATCAAAGCTGTGAACTGGTCAGACCCTTTGATTCAGCAATCCAGCAACTAAAACTCAATCCTCAGGTTGTTATTGGAAATTGTGGGAGGGGGGAGGGAAGATACCCACATGAATGAAAATATACTTAACAATTCCTCAGAGCCAAATGCAGGAAACAACCTGTGGGACTTATGAATATAAGACTGAAGAATGACTATGCAGATTGTGGTATACAGAAATAATTGAATAATTTATAGGAAACAACAAATATAAAATGTATTTTTTTAAAAAACAGAAAACATGGCTATAATAGAAAGGGCAAATAATTGCCTTGGAGTCAGAGGACCTGAGTTTAAATCTCACTTCAGACATTTACTAGCTATGTGACCTTATAAAAGTCATTATCCCTCCATGTGCCTCAGTTTCCTCCCCTTTAAAATGAAGGAAACAGAGTAAATGGCCTCTGAGCTCAAGATCCATAATCCTCTGCTCTGTGAAGTAATACAAGGCAAAGAAGGCAGAATTGGAACCTCTCTCAGAGCATTGGTTGTGAATATTTTAAAAAAATCAATAAATCTGAGCCAAAAAGAAGGAAAGAAGAGCATTCAGACTATTAGCATTTCTTTTTTCTTTCTCCTTTTAAGCATTTGTTGTGTCCTTGCTACATGCCAAGTACTGTGCTGAACTTTAAAGACACAAAGAAAAGTAGAAACAGCCCCTGCCCCAAAGGAGCTTATATTTTTTTTTCTTTCTTTAACATTTTCATTTAAAGTTTTTGCTCTATCCCTTCCTTCCTCTCTCCCCTTCCCCCTCCTGAGACTGTAACAGATATCTTATATATGTGCAATGTAAAACATTTCCATATTAGTCATTTTGTATAAGAAGACTCAAGTAAAAGAAAAAAAGGAAAGAAAATGAAAAATAACATGCTTCAGTCTGTATTCAGTCAACATCTGGAAGTGGATAGTATGTTTCATCATTAGTCCTTTGGGATTTTCTTGGATAATTGCATTGCTGAGAATAGCTAAGTCATTCATAGTTCTTCACTGAACAATATTGCTATTACTGTTTACAATGTTCTCCCGGTTCTGTTCACTTCACTTTGTCTCAGTTCATGTAAGTCCAGATTTTTTCTGAAATCATCCTTCTTGTCATTTGTTATAGCACAGTAATATTCCATTACAATCATATACCATAGTTTGTTTAACCATTACTCAATTGACGGGCATCCTTTTGATTTCAAGTTCTTATCAGAACAAAAAGAGCTGCCACAAATATTTTTTGTACAAATAGGTCATTTTTCCATTTTGGGGGGATATCTTTGAGATTTAGAACTAGCAGTGGTATTGCTAGATCAAAAAGTATGGACAGTTTTATAGGCCTTGCGGCACAGTTCCAAATTGCTCTGCAGAATGGTTGGATCAGTTCACAACTCCTCCAGAAGTGCATTAGTGCCCCAGATTTCTTACATTCCCTCCAATGTCCAACATTTTCATTTTTCGTCACAGTAGCCACTCTGGTGGTGTGAGGTCATACCTCAGTTTCATTTTAATTTACATTTCTCTAATCAAAAGTGATTTAGAGCACTTTTTCACATCACTATAGATGGCTTTGATTTATTTTTCTGAAAACTGCCTGTTCATATCCTTTGATCATTTATCAATTGGGGTATGATTGTATTTTTCTAATAAATTTGAATCAATTCTCTATATATTTGAGAGATGCAGCCTTCATCAGAGATGCTTTTTGCAAAAATTTTCCCATTTTTTCCCTTTCCTTATAATTTTGGTTGCATTGATTTTGTTTACCAAAAAACTTTTAAATTTTGTATAATCACAATTACCTATTTTGTAATGCTCTCTATATCTTCTTTGGTCCTAAATTCTTCCCTTATTCAAAAATCTGATAAACTATTAGATGCTCTCCTAATTTGCTTATGGTATTACCCTTTATGTATAAATCATATGCCCAATTTGATCTTATCATGCTAGACTGTTTCAGATGTCGGTCTGTACCAACTTTCTGCCATATTTTTTTTTCCATTTTTCACAACAGTTTTTGTCAAATAATGAGTTTTTGTTCCAAAACTGGGATCTTTAGGTTTATCATATACTGAATTACTCTGGTCATTTACTATAATGTAATTTGTACCAAATCTATTGCACTAATCCAACAATTTATTTATTAGCTAGTAACAGAGTGTTTTGATAATTACCACTTTATAACACAGTTTGAGATCTGCCCTGGCTTTCACTTTTTCCCCCATTGATACTGTTGATATACTTCAGCTTTTGTTTTTCCAGATGAATTATGTTATTATTTTTTCTAGCCCTATAGAACAATTTTTCATAGTTTGATAGGTATGGCCCTTAATAAATAGATTCATTTAGGTAGAGCTGTCATTTTAGTATATTGCCTCAGTCTACCCATGAACAATCAAATTTTTTTTCCAATTGTTTAGATCTGACTTTATTTGTGTGAAAAGTATTTTATAGTTGCGTGCATATAGTTCCTTGGTTTGTTTTTGCAGTTAGACTCTCAAGTATTTTATATTGTTTAGAGTTATTGTGAATGGAATTCCTCTTTCTATCTCTTGCTTCTGGACTTTGTTGGTAACATACAGAAATTCTGATGATTTATGGAGACTTATTTTATATCCTGAAAATGTGCTAGAGTTGTTAATAATATCAAGTAGTTTTTTTTTTTAGTTGATTCTTTAGGATTTTTGAAGTATAACATCATATCATCTACAAAGAGTGATAGTTTTGTTTCCTCATGGCCTATTCTAATTCCTTTAATTTCCTTCCCTTCTCATTGTTATAGCTAACATTTCTAATACAATATTAAATAATGGAGATGAAAATGGGTATCCTTGCTTCACCTCAGTTGTATTGGGAAGGCTTCTAGTTTATCCTGATTACAGATAATGCTCGCTGATAATTTTAGATAAATATTACCTATCATTTTAAGGTAAGCTCCATTTACTCCTATGCTCTTTAGTGTTTTCAATAGGACAGAGTGCTATATTTTGTCAAAAGCTATTTCTGCATTTATTAAGATAATCATATGGTATCTGTTGGCTTTATTAATTATATGGTCAGTTATGCTGATAGCTTTCCTATTATTGAACCAGTCCTACATTCGTGGTATAAATCCCGCCAAGTCATAGTGTATGATCTTTGTGATATATTGCTGTAATATCTTATTTTATTTAAGTTTTGCATCAATATTCATTAAGGAAATTGGTTTATAATTTTCTTTCTCTGTTCTTCCTGGTTTGGGTGTCAGTACCATACTTGTGTTGTAAAAGGAATTTGGTAGGACTCCTTCTTCAACTACTTTTCCAAATGGTTTATATGGTATTGAGATTAATTGTTCTTTAAATGTTTGGTGGGATTTGCTTGTGAATTCATTTGGTCCTAAGGATTTTTTCCACCTTAGGAAGTTCATTGATGACTTATTCAAAATCCTTTTCCCCCTAAGATTGGGTTAAGTATTTTATTTCTTCTTCTGTTAACCTGGGTAACTTATATTTTTGTAGATATTCATCCATTTCATATAGATTGTCAAATTTATTGTCATATAATCATGAAAATGGCTCCTATTGCCTTAATTTCCTCTTCATTGGTGATAAATTCACCCCTTTCAGTGTTGCTACTAGTAATTTAGCTTTCTTCTTTCCTCTTCGTAAAATAAAACTAACCAATAGTTTATCTATTTCGTTGTTGTAGTTGTTTTTTTTTTCCATAAAAGCAGCCTCTAATTTTATTTATTAGTTTTACACATATAGATATATGTGTAATATATATGTATATTTACTTTCAATTTTATTAATCTCTGCTTTGGTTTTCATGATGTCCAATTTGGTGTTCAATTCGGGATTTAAAATTCATTCGCTAGTCTTTTTTAGTTACATGCCCAATTCGTTGAACTGCTTTTTCTCTGCTTTATAGATGTAAGGAAATAGACATAGTAGCATTTCTTAAATATAATGTTTGGGCTAATAGAAGGAAACATTGAAGAAATGCAAAGTAGATTGAGATTATTCTATAATATTAAACACACATTTAAAAATATTTATATGAGTTTTTAATTGTTGAATCAAGCCTGATGATCACATTATTTACCAGATTTATTAATGGTATATGTTTGAAGCTAAACACTTCAAATGAGTTAGTAATAACACTGCTATTCACACATATAGAATACAGAGGCAAACTTTAAATTCAATAGAATTTAAAAGCCAATCTAAGGTACAGTTTGGTTTAAAATGGATATTTAATGAGAACAGAAGGCCCTTATCTTGAGCTGAGCTCATCTATGAACCTTTACAGCCCAGGATACACAAGCATGAGATATTCAAAGATCACTCAGAATGTAATGTGTGATGTAATATACTTTACTTAAGATTTTTTAGACAATAAAACACACTGAAATAAAATCCGAAGGCAGCAGCTAATCAAATAACAATAATCAGGCTGTTTAGGCATGGAAAATTAAGGAATTTAAGCTGGAGGCACCTGGGTTTATTTTTATTCCGTAGACCTTGCCTTTGGTCAGGATAGAGTACTATTTTTCCCCAATAGGTATCCCCCCTCCTTTTCAATATGTACAATAGGTAAAAGTCATATGAAACTATTAAGTAACCTTCCCTCATGGTTTGGTAAATTAAGCTAGAATAAATAAAAATAAAACTTTATAGGATCAGGGTAGAAAGCATTGTCTTTGATTAAAAAAAAAACAGAGTTGAACTTGACCAACTCAGTCGAATGCCAAGCCTAATTAACTCCTTTAAAGAAATAGAAAAGTGTGATAAGTTGATTATGGTTTCAATTATGACCAAAACACAGAAAATATAAGCATAGTCATTTAAAGACAAACCTACCTAATTTACATAATTCCTTTAGGACTGCTGGACAAATATGGTAAACAGTCATTCATGAACAAAATTTGTCTGGTTGAGGAAATTGTTTCAAATACATTTATCAAGTTCAGGGATTGGGAGGTTGAGGTCCCCCATTATTATAGTTTTGCTTTCTATTTCTTCCTGTAACTCCCTTAACCTCTCTAAGAATTTGCGTGCTGCATCACTTGGTGCATATAAGTTAAGTAATGATATTGCTTCATTGTTTGTGGTGACTTTTAGCAAGATGTAGTGTCTTTCTTTATCTCTTTCAATTAAATCTATCTTTGCTTTTGCTTTGTCTGAGATTAGGATTGCTACCCCTGCTTTTCTTTTTTACTTTAGCTGAAGCACAATATGTTCTACTCTAGCCTTTTACCTTTACCCTGTTTACATCCCCCTGTTTCAAATATGTTTCTTGTAAACAGTATGTTTTAGTATTATGGTTTTCAATCCATTCTGCTATCCTCTTCCATTTTATGGGAGAGTTCATCCCATTCACATTCACAGTTATGATTACAAGCTGTTTATTTTTCTCCATCCTATTTCCCCCCTGTTTATGCTTTTGCTTCTCCCTTTCCCCTTGAACTCCTCAAAAGAGTTTTGCTTTTGACTGCCACCTTCCTCAGTTTACCCTTCTTCTTGATTCCCCTCCCTTATCTTACCATTTACTCCTTGTTGCTTCTTCCCTCCCTTTGGACCACCCCCTAAATTTTTCCCCTTTCCCATTCCTACTGCTTGTAGGACAAGTTGGATTTCTATACTTAGCAGGGTATGCTATTCCCTTTTTGAACCAGATCCGATGACGTAAAACTCAAATACTACTCTTCTCCCCCCCACCTTCTTTCCCTCTACTACAATATCTTTTTGCTTCATATGATGTAATTTACCCTTTTCTACTATCTCCTTACCTCTTCTCCCAGAACCATCCCTTTAGATCTCTTAGTTTTTTTTTTATCATTATATTGGCTATTTGATACTGGTACCTGCAGTCTATGAATATCCCTTTCAATTGTCATAATAAGCATACTATTCTCAAAATTGACATAAATAAAACATATATAAAACAAAATAATCCTATATAAGGATGTAACTAATTAGCTTTCTTGATTAACTAGGGTGTTTTCCCCCCATTTACCTTTTTATGTCTCTCTTGAGTTTTATATTTGGAGATCAAATTTTCCATTGAGCTCTGGCCTTTTCATCTAGAAGATCTGGAATTCCCGTATTTCATTGAATGTCCCTCTCCTTCCCTGGAAAATTATGCTCAATTTTGTTGGGTAGTTTAGCCTTGGTTGTAGTCCAAGCTCCTTTCCCTTTCAGAATATCATATTCTAATTTCTCCTGTCATTTGAGGCAGAAGCTGAAAGATCATGTGTGATCCTGACTGTAGTTCTGTGATATTTGAATTGTTTCTTTCTAGCTGCTTGCAGTATTTTCTCCTTGAACTGGAGTTCTGGAATTTGGCTATAATTTTTTTTTTGGAGTTTTCAATTTGGGATCTTTTTCAGGGGGCGATTGATGGATTCTTTCGATGCCAAGTTTACCCTCTGGTTCTAGGACCTCTGGGCAATTTTCCTTAAGGATTTCATGGAAGATACTGTCCAGGCTCTTTTTTTTTTCATCATAGCTTTCAGGTAGACCAATAATTCTTAGATTGTCTCTCCTGGATCTATTTTCCAGGTCGATTGTTTTTCCAATCTGATATTTCATGTTTTCTTCTATTTTTTCATTTTTTAAATTTTGTTTGATTGATTCTTGATGCCTCACAGAGTCATTAGCTTCTACTTGTCCAATTCTAATTTTTGATGTTTTGTTTTATTCCTTTATCTTCTTTATCTACTTTTCCATTTGGTTGATTTTACTTTTCAATAAGACATTTTCTCCATTTTTAGTCTGATTTTCCTTAACCATTTCACTGATTATACCTTTTAAAGATTTGTTTTCCTCAAAGAATTTTTTCCAATTTTTCCATTTTTCCTTTTACCTCCCTAATTTGGTTTTTAAAGTCCTCCTTGAGTTCTTACAGGAATGCTTTTTGTTTTGGAGACCAATTCACTTTCCCTTTTGAAGTTTCAGATGTGGGTGTAGTGTCCATGCTATCCATTTCTGAATTGATATTTTGATCCTCTCTGTCTCCATAAAATGAATCAATTGTCTTTGGCTTTTTTGCGTGTTTTTTTCATGTTTTTCTTTTCCTCCTGGCTTCTAAAGTGCATCTCTGCTTCTAGGGCTCAGGGGGCTCTGTCCCAAGTTTCTTGTGTTGGGATCCAACTTTATGTTCTATGGCCTCTGGTTTTGTGAGGTGTGGGAGAAGAGTGGCCTGGCTGCTGGGGGTCTCCTCTTCCCTGGGATTGTCCTACAGAATGGATGGTCTCAGCTCTTGTCTGTGCTGGTGCAAAGCCAAGTCTGGGGTCCTGGCATTGATGTTTGTTAGCTCCACCCCCTGGGGCTCAGTTACTCTCGTTCTGCTATGTTGAGGGTGCTGGGACACCTCTCTTCCTGCACTAGTCTCCTTCTGCCATCATGGGAAGGGCCCTCTCCTCCACTTCTCTTGCTACTGAAACCCCTCTTCTGGCTCCTCTGTTTCTCCTGAGGTATTATTCTCTGGGTTTATTCAAGGGAAGGATGAGAGACTTTTTTACCTGCACATCATGGCTCCCAGAAGTTTGAGAAGGCTAGTTTCAAACCGTTAGACTGTGGGTTGGAGGCTTCCAGGCTAGCTGCTCCCATGGCCACAGGCTCTGCCCTCTGACAGACTGCTGTCCTGGGCTAAGAGGCCTCGGGATCTATCGGGGCCATATCCGGTACTTCTGCCCTGGGCCTGTTCCTGCTCCAGCTTTTTGCTCACTCAGCGCTCTCCCAGAGCTGCAGGCTGCCTGGATTCCTCTTTTGTTCGCAGTTGGTTGGTTGGGTGTCATTCTTCATGCCGGGCACCTCCTACCCCTCTCAGTCTGCTAGTGGCTTCTAACTCTCTTGAATCTGCTCAGATTCACTTTTTTAGACATATCTGACAGAATTTGTGAGAGAGCTCCTGTAGTTGCTTCCTTGCACAGCACCATCTTGGCTCTACCCCCTGAAATTGGTTGAAATAGGATAGTTATGGTACATTTTTTTTAAATGAGGGAGAAATGAAAATAAATCTCATCTGAGACATTTCCTTTTTATGATTGTGGTAGCACCCTTTACTCTTTGGTGGCTTATTAAGTATGTGCTATCAAATCTGGCCTTCTACTTTCTTCTTAATGCCTACAAAGATATAGATAGGTAGATAGATAGATAGATAGATAGATAGATAGATAGATAGATAGATGGATGGATAGATTCATATATAGTTATAGATATTACGTATGTATATATTACATATCTATATCCATATAGATATAATTATACCTATCTATCTGTATATCTATCACTCTAGCTGTCACATGTTAAGTAACACACTTCTTGGGACCTCATCAATGTTTTCTGTCCCCAAATGAATGCCTTTGCTTTTCTATCCTATGTGTAAGATAGTACTGGAGCTTGACCAGTCTTTCAGCCAGATTCTACTCAGATTAGGTCCAGCCTTATGTTTGCCTCAGTTTTCAATGTAACAACATGTGTGTGTGGACACTTCTGGACAAAAATCTTCCTGCCTTTCTCAACATTGTCGATTGTGAATCTGACAGCTCACATATTATTTATGATCATTTTAAATCAGTATTTCTGTATTTGAATGGGTTTTTTTGTGTAACAAGAGAAACATAAAAATAAAGCAAACAGAGAAATGGGCAGGCACTTTTTGATTCCTAAGGATTGATAATTATTTATTGAAAGAAATATCTTTACTTTGTCCCAGGTAAACACTAAAATCATGCTGGAAATAGTTCCCCAACTCTCATGACCCCAGGTTGTCTATTCTCTCATCTTGGTAGTGGCAGGAGTAGGGCTCAAAGACAACCAGAATCAAGCTTCCCCTCTAGATTTCTTAATTGCCTCCTAGTGGTTTATTGAAGCTTCAAGATCATTAATATATTTCCAGTTATTTCTACTTGGGAAGTCATGGGAGATGATGTGGGAAATTAAAATAAAAGATTACTTTTGCTCCTGTTCAGATTCAGAAAGATTCAATGGTATGGGTTGACCACATGGAAAACAAAGACCATACATAGTGATGAGAGAAAGATAAAATGCATCTACCTATCCTAGCACATTTAGATGTGAGAGTGTGGGGGAGAGGGTTATAACGGAGTGCAGGATAAGCAAAATTTTGGTGACTAGCTAAGTTATCTTTCCAGAAGGATGATTGGTAATGATCTCTGGATATGACATTTTCTTTTTATCCTAAATTTAGAAATCATCAGAAAAGAAAACATTATAATAACTTGCACACTAGATGGGGTAGTAGAAAGAGCACTAGCCCTGGAGTGAGAAGGTCCTGAGTTCAAATCTGACCTCAGATACATCTTAGCTTTGTGACTCTGGGCAAGTCGCTTCACCTTATTTGCCTCACTTTCCTCATCTGTAGAATGAGCTGGAGAAGGAAATGACAGGCCACGCTGGTATCTTGCCCCAAATGGAGTCACAAAGAGTCAGATATAACTGGAATTCTCGAAAACATTTGCTCTGCTACATAGTAAAGTTAGTGAATATAGGGAACAAGTTTGCTTTATTTTCATTTATCCTCCTGTAATAAATCTAGTTCTTTGCATTTAGTAGGAGCTTTGCAGTTTTTTAGTTGGATTTTTTTTGTTGAATGATAATATGTAAGTAGTAATTATGAGATTGGATGTATTTAAATTAGGTGGAGATGTATGATTATGCAGCCTATGAAATTTTGGGGCGGGAGGGTTGTGTTGGTAAGAAAAATGGGCTCCTTAGCACTTAGTTTGACAAGTGCCCTTGAAGAGTTTGGCTTTTGTTTGCTTTGATTAATTCAGTGTATTTCATTGAGTCTTACTAGGTGTAAAACCTTAGTGGGTGTGGGTTGGCAACTAAGGTGGGGCCCAAGGTAGGGCTAACTCCAGGGAGGACCTAGTTTACATGTCTGGGACCTCAGAGGCTCTTAGACCACGTGGGTTTAAGTCACCTCTTTGTGAGGATTCTAGGTCACGTGGGTGAGTCGCATGTGTGACTCACCCCTGATGTTGAAAAAGATATAAAAACCAGGGGTTGGCTATCTATTCCTTGGAGCTCTTTGCTGCAGCAGTGGTGGCATGTGGCTCTGGGCCAGCCCTTGTTCTGAGCTCCCGGGCTGAACATAGATGTTGGTAATATGAATTGTATTGGGTCTGTCTGTTGATATTTGTAATTTGTTTGTATTTTGTTTTGAAGTTCAGGGTGCTGGATTTTTCCCCTGAACTAAGTGAATGCTGTCTGTATGCTGGATTAAAGTAAACTTGTCAACCCCTTCACCTTGCTTTCCTTAGTTAAGCAGATCAAAAGAACCTGTGCTGTTGGCAGCTTTCCCCCACAGAAGCTGCTAGCCGGATTGTTGAAACAATGTTTTAAAACATATGTATCATAAAATAACTTACATTTATATAACAGTTTAAGTTTTGCAAAGCATTTTACAAATATTATTGCTTTTGATCATCAAAACAGCCCTGAGAAGTAGGTGACATTTTCTTCATTTTACACTCAAGGAACCTGAAGTAAACAGGAATTAAATGACTTGTTGGGGGTCATACTAGTTAAATTTCTGACTTAAGAATTGAACCCAGGCTTTCCTAATTCTAAGGGCTACTCTCTCTATCCAACATACTACACTGCCTTTTCTTTTCTAATGTTTCAGAATATCTTTTAAAAAGCGCTTGGCTATGATGATCATGTGTAAAGGGAAATCCAAAGGTCTTGGGAATCCAAAGGCCTAATGCCTAGTCCCATCCCTGCTGTCAAGTTTCTACATGACATTCTGTAAATCACTTAACTTCCCTGGGCTTCAAGTTTCTTATTTGGGAAATGAGAGAATTGAATATGGCTATTTCTGAAGTCCCTTTTATCTCTAAATATCTATGATTCAAGCTTCAAAGATATAACTAAAAAAACAACTTTCCATATATTAGATTGGGAGACCCCTCCACTCACACTCAAGCTATATAATAGTATATCTTCTCTCTCTTTTTTATGTTTGCCAGGCAGAACAAGATAATGGTCATCCTCTCCCTGCATTTGCCAGCCTTCATATTGAAATCCTGGATGAAAACAACCAGAGCCCTTACTTCACAATGCCCAGTTATCAAGGCTATATCCTGGAGTCTGCCCCTGTTGGTGCAACCATCTCAGACAGTCTCAACTTGACCACCCCTCTCAAAATTGTTGTCTTGGACAAGGATGTAGAGGATGTGAGTTGTGGTTTTCTTTTTTGTTTGTTTAAATACAAAGTCAAACTAATAGATTTATTTATGTTTTAAAAGTTGATGTCAAGAATGTCTTTGAGTTTTATGGCAGGATATAAACACTAGTAATCATTGTAAATGAAGTATCTGTAAGAAACTCATCTGATATTTTTATTATGGTGGCCTGATGTAGAGGGTATTGGATGTCGAGTCAGAAAGACCTAGTTTCAAATCTTGCCTCAGAGACTTGGCTAGGTCTATCACCAAGGCTAAAATATAGAGTTGTAGATTAAAAATTTGAAAGGCTATGAGAGGATATCTAGCCTTAGCTTTCATTTCCCAGATGAGGGGTTTGTGACACACTGACTTGTCCAAGGTTTTACTGAAAGTAAGTGGTAGAGCCAGGATTCAAGTCCAGGCCCTTTGGTTCTCAGTCTAGTGCCCTCTCTGTTCTACCAAACTGCCTCCCCAAGTAAGAGAAGATCTGTGAGCTTCAGACTTCTCCCTAAAATTTACCTAAGCAGTTTTAGGTCTCAATCTGCATTGGTAGGATTCTAGATTCAGTACTATATACTAGGATCTATTAAAATCTGATGGTGTTTGACCATCTCTTAAAAGGAGCCAAGTTAATTTGACATCATTGATAGCTAAGATGTCTATTGCTGCTTTCCACTGTTCTTTATGAGGTAGACAAATGGTGGTGCTGAGTAGCACCAATGATGGTTTGTTATCGGTTGCATTCTACCACTGTTATTAAATTGTTTTTCATCTGTGTATGACTTTTTATCACCACTCCCATTTTTGGCAAAGACATTGGAGTGGTTTGACACTTTCTTCTCCATCTCATTTTACAGATGAGAAAACTGAGGAAAACAGGGTGTAAGTGACTTTCCCAGTGTCGCACAGAAAATAAGTATCTGAGGCCAGATTTGAACTAAGCAAGATGAGTCTTTCTGACTCCAGGCCTGGCGCTCTGTGCACTATGGTTCCATCTAGTTGCCCCCTAGATATCAATATCCCATTCTTATAAATGAAGAAACTGAGACACAGAATTGGCCATTGGATTGTCCATGATTGCAAGCTAGTAAGCTTCTCAAAAGGCGCAGTAACTTCCTCAGCCCAAGCCCAGTATTGTATCCTCTAGAATAAAGCTATTGTCACTCATTTGACAGAAAATGATTAAAATTATTTAAATGTCTGCTGTTTTCAACATCCTTGGGTGCACACAAGAGACAACGTGAGTGAGCAGAGAATTAGATTTAAGCCAGGAAGCTCTGGGTTCAAGTTCTTATGCATACTATCTATATGGCCTTGGGTATGGTACTTACCCTCTCAGGACTCTAGGAAACTCTTTAGGCTTATACATTTCAGAGAAGGTGCTGACTTATACTAATGAAAGGAGTTCCTTCCTCCAGGAGTTCCTTTATCAATGAAATCACCAGTCCAATCACTTCCTACCAGAGTTCACATTTGCAAGAATTGTTACAAGAATCTAACACCCAGCAGAGATAAAGTTAATATTTGTTGATAGAATGTCTAAGGCTATGTTTTGTTGATATTCGTGCCATGTCTGATTTGCTCACAGGTTCCACCAGGTGGCATTCCAGTAGGTAGTATTTAATGCTAAGTATGTGATTTTGTGGTTTGCAGTTTCATGGGTGTGGGAGGGCAGGGGTTTGGTGTGCTCACTGATGTGGTTTCTTCTATTTTTCATTTTCCCTGGAAAAGTCAGATTACACCCCACAACTATTAGATATAATTTTAAAACTACAAATGCTTTAAATTGCACTTTGGCCTGTGTTGCCTAATACTTTTCCAAAGTTTCTGAGACAACAACTTTGTAAATTAGCTAAATATTCTGCTATCTTTGACTGACCCAATGATAATGTCACATGTTTTGCATGTCTTTATATATGTGTATGATATTCATGTGTATTCATGTGTTTTGTAGCTATAATAAGTAGCACACATGGCAGGAAAATAATTTATGCAATTTATCTTCCAACTCTCCAAATGATCTGTGATTGCATCAGTTTGGGAATTCCCTCCAATAGTTAAGATCCCAACTGATCACTACCTAAACATCTCCTCCAATAGCTTCCCATATGCTCCCAAACAATCTATAATTTGACTTCATACTTAGGAGACCAGAGTTCAGTTAAAGAATCCTTTAGGCTCTTCTACTTCTAAATACAGGCGCTTAACTGGTTGGAAGTTTTCTAGAATGTCTTATTTCTTTTCTTATTCTGCATGCATTTGCTACATCTGTGTAGCTGTGTTTCTCTCTGTGTGAGCCAGGATGCAAATTAATCTCAGCATAAATAGCATTAAAATTAATGAGACAACATTCAAGCCCTTTGTCTCCCAGGCAGAGTGGAATCTGTGACATCTGCTTACTCAACTTGTTAGGCTAAAGACCAAACACCAGCTAAGGTCAAGCAGTGGGGGGAAAAATAGAGAATTTGTAAATTGCCTTTGATACACTTCAATTCAGTGAGTTAATTTGTAGTTGGAATAAACTCTTACGTGGT
Organism: Trichosurus vulpecula; assembly: GCF_011100635.1. NCBI lineage: Eukaryota > Metazoa > Chordata > Mammalia > Diprotodontia > Phalangeridae > Trichosurus > Trichosurus vulpecula. Next base: position 16,545,175 of record NC_050580.1, on the reverse strand, counting down.
CTTGAGGACTGTGTCTGAGAGTTGGCCCAGCTTGGCATCTGACAAGGACCTGGTGATGCAAGCACAGGGGAATTTATTAATGGCCTCTAATGAAAACATAGCACAACAAAGGGACTGATAACTTTGGGGTGTGGAAATATAAAAAGAAAGACAATGAAGTTGTTTATGAAGAATTCTTTGCTATGATATTAGCTTACATTTGTTGTTCTCCAGCTGATGATGATATATATATATATGTATATATATATATATATATGTATATATATGTATATGTATATATATATATATATGTATATATATGTATATGTATATATATATAGGCATTGATTTGTTTTTCTTCTCAAATAGAGTAAACTCTCAAATTGTAACTGGTAAAAATAAAAGTCAGTAATTGCTAGCATTAGGTAATTCACTTAAATTTGTCATTCACAAGTAACATTAAGTGACAACTAACACTACAAATTAGTCTCAGACATTTGGGGCTTAGGCAGTTCTCAACTATTTATGCTGAAAATATCTTTGGAATAGAAGTGGCCCTAGTAGATGCTTTAAAGTATTTGCTGATTACGTCTTGATTAATGTTTACCTGAAATACAGCTGTGTATTTGTGTGGGTGCCTTCAAATTTAAATATATTCAGTGGACATATCAACATATGATAGATTCATGTGAAGATGTTACAATTTAGAAAATACATTCTCTTTAAGAAAAAATATTTTAAAATCAGAAAATAGCTGGTCAAGATAATTTAGTATTCTGGACTATGTGATATATATATATATATATATATATATATATATATATATATATATATATATGTATATGTGTATATATATATCACATACACATACACACATCCATATACACACATACATACAAATATCTACACATACGCACATGCATATACATATATATATACATACACATATACACACACACATATGTGTGTATATGTGTGTGTGTATTTCATAGGATTTTTAACTGGAAAACGAGGGAATCCCTTTATAAAGTCTTACTATGTTTGGTGAGTGGAAGGTATACTGCTAAAAGTGAGGATGGAAGTACTCTATATTAAAGATGAACACTCTAGTTTTCTTTAATGAATGAAAACTTATATCCTCTTTGCCATATTCCTCATTTCTATGCATAGCCATCAATCAATGAATAAGCATATATTAAGTGTCTTCTTTGTAAAAGGCAAAGTGTGCTAAGTGTACATACACAGAATTATAAAAATACTTGCAAAATAACTACAAAGTATTTGCTTGAAAGGAGTACTAGTATGTAGATGGTTTGAGAAAGATCTCATGTGGTAGAAGGTAAATGATGTAAGATTTAAATGAAATATTCCTTGAATAATATTTTATTATTTTTCTCAATTACATATGAAAAGTTTTACTTTTGTGAGTTCTAAAGCCTTTCTCTTCCTCCTCCCCCCACCACTGAGAAAACAAGTAATGTGATATAGGATATATATGTGCAGTCATGTAAAATATATTTACATATTAGTTGTGAAAGAAAACACAGACCAAAACAAAAAAAATGAAAATAAGGTGAAAAATAGCATGCTTCAATCTGTATTCCAACACTAGCAGGTCTCTCTCTAGAAGTGTATAGTATTTTTCATCATGAGTCCTTTGAAATTGTCCTGGATCATTATATTACTGAAAATAGCTGTCATTCAGAGTTGATCATCATACAATATTGCTGTTGCTGTATACAGTGTTCTCCTGGTTCTGCTCCCTCACTTTGTATCAGTTCATATAAGTCTTTCCAGATTTTTCTGAAATAATTTATTATCCCACAATAGTATTCCATTACAAGCATCTACCACAACTTGTTCAGTCACTCCCAAATTGATGGACATCACCTCAAATTCCACTTCTTTGACAACAACAAAAGCTGCTATGAATATTTTTTGTACAAATAGGTTTTTTTCTCTTTTTTTATCTTTTTTTGGGATACAAACCCAGTAGGAATATTGCCAGATCACAGGGCATGAATAGTTTTGTAGTTCTTTGGGCATAGTTCCAAAGTGTTCTCCAGAATCATTGAATCAGTTCAGAGTTCCAGGATTAGTGCATTAGTGTCCCAATTTTCCCACATCTCCTCTAAAATTTATCATATTCTTTCTCTGTCATATTAGCCAATGTGATAGATGTAAGGTGGTACTTCAAAATTGTTTTAATTTTCATTTCTCTAATCAAAAGTCATTGAGAGTATTTTTCCATGTGACTATAGATAGCTTTGATTTCTCCATCTGAGATATAAAGGAAATAGGTAATTCTAAAAGGCAGAGGTAAGCAGTGAATGCATTTCACACATGAGAGATAGCCTAAGGAAAGTCACAGAGATGATAGATGAAATGTTAAATACTAGGAATAAGATAGATACATAGCTTGATAGATGAATGAATGGATGAATAGATGATAATTTAGATTGTCATATAGATAGATGGTAATACATAAGATAGGTTGATAGACAGATAGATGGATGGATTTATGGATGGATGATGGATGGATGGACAGATGGACAGACAGCCGGATGACCAGATGGATGGATGAAATGGCTAGATAGATAGGTACTTTATTAAGTGCTTACTATAAAGCAGGTGCTGTAGAAATATAAGAATGCCAGGGAGTCACTGACCAGAAGGAGGTTATATCACAATAAAGAAAGGTGACACTTAAAAAGGAGCTAGAAAAGAGGAAGGTTTTCAGCCAAAAGAGCATGGGTTGGTATTGGAGGCTAGAAAGTGAGGTCCAGGCTTGGATCCAAGCAAAACAAGATGAATGCTTCACTTTCACAGCCCAGGTTGATACCAAGGATAGAGTCTAAGTTTCTGGTAGGAAGAAAGGTGGCATAGTTTCAAGCTGGCACCAGTTTGGCTGAACCACAAAAGGCAATAATAATTAGTAGGATGGAAAGGTAGGCTGGAATCAGATTGTGAAGGACCAAACATCTAGCAGAAATTAGAATGTAGTGAAAGAAAGATATTGAAAGACAGGATATGAAAATCAGAGAAGAAAGAGTAAAGTTAAGTACAAGAAAGAGATGAATTGGATCTTGTTCACTTGGAGTCTCCCTGGGCCTGGAGATTTGAGTAAAAAAATAAAAAAGGAGTAATGTCATTGATCTTAGGCATAAATAGCTGTCCTGAGAACTGGATTCCTGTAAGGAACAGGATGATGGGCTTTCCTTTGGAGCAAAGCTCTTCTAAATTGAAGATTCAATAAGAATCTTGAAATGTGTCAAGATCAAGTCTTTAAAAAAAGAGCAAGAGAGGAAAATCTAGATAGGGAGTCACTTATCTGGTTTTCTTTAACTGGAATTCTCTTTAATCTAGTTTATTTGGATATTTAATTGATTTTCATAAAGATAACCCTTAGGTATTGTAAGATCTAGAAGATCCATATGAATCAATAAAAATAACAAAATTATATCCAGCGTAAAACACATACATGCGTATATCAGCGAAATATATTGAAAATTTGTAACTACATACATATATATATATATATATTCTCATGTACTCTCCTTCTAAAGAATGAAAGATCTTTATGTGTGTGCATGCGTGTGTGTGTGTGTGTGTGTGTGTGTGTGTGTGTGTGTGTGTGTGTTGTGAGGAGGCGGGGAAGACTATTTAAGTTTGCGCCTGTTAAAAAATTCCCTGTGCTTGTCACAGTGCTTTGTATATAGTAGGTACTGAAAAATGCAGATTTACTAGTTCATTGATTGATTCATGCATTCATTCAACAAGTAATTATTAAGCAACTCCTGTCTTCATCTCTTTTGTATAGTGTTAGGGGAGATGGGCAACTTAGATAAGTCATATTCTGTGCCCTCGTGGAGTTTACATAATGATAAAAAAGAAACAAACATGTTATGTGTGCAACCATATATTAGCCAAAATAATTAACTCTTTTATGTAAGATTGTTCAAAGTACACTGCTCAGAATAAAATAAAATAGGAATATAGTTGGCTACACCATCCAAAAGCAAGAGGCCTCCTACCAAAGGATATCTTAAGAATTTCACATTGCTTATTTTTCTGGGGTTATTGAGCTTTGGGAAATGTCAAAGGTTGAACTCCAATCAGTGTTCTACAATATAAGTTGTTAACACAGAATCTGATAATAAGCATAAATAGCTGGTATTTAACTCACTTAAAAAACTTTTGTAAAGTTCTTTAAAGTACATATAGAGAGGTTAATCTATGCAAAATTGTTATTTTTTTCTATTTGCAATTCCCCAGTTTAAATCACATTGTGGGCTAAATCAGAGCTCTCTATATATTTTATTTTCTTTATATTCTTAAAGGGAAAGGCTTTAAATTAAGCCCATCATGGCTACACCTAATGGCTACTCTCTTCTTTTCCTTAGCCCCACCCCACCCCCATACACACACCCCTGATATAAAGGCTATGTGATATTTAATAGTATTCCTCTTGAAACTAACACTGAATGAGGTGCCATATTTGGATCCTTGGATCGTTTAAAATTGTCTAAAAATCGTTTTAAAATTGTGCTAATTTGTGTTTGGAGATCAGTTGTAAATTAACAGTACATCCACACAGAGGGATGGGAGGGGGAATGGTTAAAACAGTTTTGTATATAAACAAACTGGATATATGGAGCTCTCTATCCTGAACAAATGAGTCACTTGTTAAGGACATAAATCTCATGGGTTACCTGCTCTTTCTGAGAGAATGACTTTCACTTACTGAAAACCACATTGACCCTATGACTGTCGTCTTCCTATCGATAATTTACTCATCTCATCTTCCTTTTCCAAATCACGTCCTCCCTTCCTTTCCTGTATCCCAAGTATCCTCCTCACATCCTCTTACCACAACTGAATTATAATATATATATATATATATATATATATATATATGTATGTATGTATGTATGTATGTATGTATGTATTTTTTCTGCTGCCTTGCAGTGTGCTAATACAATGGTTTCATTCATTGAGTCATTTTATGTGAACATCTTATCTTTTAAGGGATATACATTAAAGATCTGGAAGATTCTGGAGGATAAATTAATTTTCAGGCATGACCTTTTTGCCATGCTCTGTCTCATACGATTTATCATTATTTAGCTTCTCTTTCAAGTAGTTCAGGTAAATTCATGTGTTTTCAACTTAATGAGCTGAAACTCCTTAATTAAAATAGATCTTCTACGAGTGAATCCTCTCTGGAGACATTTTATAGAATTAGAATGTGAATAAATAACAGGCATAATCCTTAGGGATATTACTCTGTGAACAACTGAGTCTCTCTTTCATCAAACTGCCCACTTGTAGAGGCAGTGTGGGATAGTGGAAGGGAGTCTTGATGGATGAAGAAGAACGTGATTGGAGTCATGGCTCTTCCATTTGTCCCTTAACTCTCTTAGAGAACAATATGCCATCATGGTTTCTCTCCAAACCTCCTCTCCTTGAAACAAACCTGGAACACATTGGAAGCTGTCTAAGGTTTATAACTGCTAGTGAAAATGATAAAACTCTCTCTGTTTTTCACCCCTTTATTACTTAGAGGCTTTAGGGAGACCATGTATGAATACTAATGGAAAGTTTTTGGAGAAGTCAAATAAAATTTATCTCTGTGTCAGGAAAAAAAAAGAGACTCAAGAACTAGAGCATGGACTAGCATTAGAAAAGGTAAGCATGATGTTTGAAAAATTTGAGGGCTAGTAATGGTGGTAAGAATATAGGATGACCACAGCTGATCTCATCTACAACAGAAGTATTGAGATTGATGAGGCTCCATTGGTTGGACAGAGAGGAAGATAGGCATTCAAAGACGGGAAAAAATATCTTTCCCTTGTCTTTGACCTCTTGGCCAGTATTGTCACCATATATCCCATCTTTCACTTTGCATACTGGTAAAGGAAAGGTGCAAAATGTTATGAACAGTGAATAGTCATCTGATGAATTTTAAGGCAGTATGAGAGAAGGGAAAAGATGTGTAGGTGTGGGGGCAGGGGAGTGAGGGAGATAATCATAAATTTGGAAGTCAATGAGGAATTCCCATATAAGGTCACAGTGAATACTCCTAAATAAGAAATATGTAAGTTAGAATTATAGAGTAGGAAGATAGTAAACAAATAGACATCTTGTCACATGTTTCATATATTAGAAGTTTAGTAAAATATTATATCTTAGTGTCTCCTAGAAATATACTCATTAACCCAACTACCTAATAAGTCCCCTCTTTATAAAAGCAGCAACAAAAACCCAACAAACTTTGGAACATTAAACACCTGAAATTCTCCACCTTTCTACCAAAAGAAGGGAGATGCTGATGTCATCTCATCTCATCTCATCTCATCTCCTCTCATCTCATCTCATCTCAGGGGACGGGACCTTTTCAATCTGAAGCCCAGAGAAGAACAGTATCTCATCCATAGTCACTCTGGGTCTGGTTCTTCTGACTTCAAACATAGTACTCAGGAATTTTTATACATAAATTAGAGATTACCTGGTGGCTTGGTAAATGGTAGGAATGTGCTCTTTTTTCTTTAGAATAATTGCATTTTCTTTACAAAGCTCTCTTTCCTTTCAAATTTGCATGCATTCATTAATCACACAAATGTGAGTCTTCCATATTGTGCTGTCCCCTCAAAAGGATCAGACTTTTGGAGTCATTTTGCTTCATCTGTGAGTTACTGAGGTGAAAAATCCACTTATTGTTTAGTGTAATAATTTATGTAAGTTCTTTGTCTATTTCATTTCATAAACTCTGAGATTGCTTCTAAGTAATGAACAAATGGCTCATCGAGCTCTTAATGAATATTATTTTTTTTAAAGACAAAAGACCCAGAGGTCCATCTCTTTCTGAATGACTATACCTCGGTCTTCACTGTGACTCCATCTGGTATAACACGCTACCTCACCTTGCTTCAGCCAGTGGACAGGGAAGAACAGCAGTACTACACCTTCTCGGTAAGCCTCCTTGCATCTCTGTACAAACAATTCTGATGTCACTGAATGAGACTATTTTTCAAAAGTTAAAAGGTCAGTGCATTGTGGGTGGGTGTGAGGGCAGTAAGTTTCATGGAGTAGCTCAAAGAAAATAATATATCAATAAGAAATGTCTTATGCAGCTTTTCTCTATTTATGACTAGAAAGCCATGAGGTTGCGTCCATGATTGTAGACATCTGGAGTTTCCTTGTATTAAATTTATCTTAGTAATAGCCCAATTCAAAGAGGTTAAGTGGTGTAGTTGTTAGGAGGTCAGCCCTGGAGTCAGGAAGATTTAGGTTCAAACACTGTTTTGGATAAATGCTGTCTGTGTGACCAGGAGCAAGTAACCTGACCTTCCAGCTCTGATTAACTCTCGGTGATTCTGTTATATAAGATTACTAGATTTACACCAGTGGATGGTATTCACATACCTGGCTTAAAATGCTCCCGAAATTGGGAAGTCATAGATATGACTCTCCAATCTTAAGAGAGGAGAGTGAAGAGGGGGGAAGGAGGGTGGAAAGAAGGGGGAAGAGACAGACAGACAGAGGGGGGGGAGGGAGAGGGATACAGTTGGATAACTCACAGCAATTTTCAAAGTACTTTGCCTACTTCATTTTGTTTGATCCTCACAATGACCCAACATTTTTTTCCTACTATCACGGACTGTTATTCACTCTTGATCAGTGGACAACATTCTATATGAATGAGTGAAATAATTCTAAAATGAGTCAGAAGGTTATCCACATATTGGATTTTTAAGCAGAGGTAATGTTTATACATTATACATTATTCCTATCCCTATGTAACTTGGATATGTTTATCTGGTTAGTTCCAGTTCTCCTGCACATTGAAAATCAACATTCATTCTAACTGCATTTAGTAGCAGGAATAAAAGTGATGGGGTTGACTTGCCTATAGAACTTCCCAGAATCCCAGAACACATTGTTTTTGTTATACAAAAGTCTGTGTGCATAGTTCTGAATGTGCTTGTGGGGAAAATGATTCCCTTTGAAATAGCAAGGGATTTTTTTTATCATCTGCACCGTTAGAAGAAAAAGTCTATTGTAAGAACGTGCTGTATTCAGTGACAATTCAAATTAGTACTTCTTCATTAAAGGTCTGGGCTTCTTTTTTTTTCCTTTAAAGATAACTGCATTTGATGGTGTCCAAGAAAGCAGTCCTGTTACAGTCAACATCAAGGTGATTGATGCGAATGACAACACTCCAACCTTCCCTGCAATCTCCTATGATGTCTATGTTTACACAGACATGAGCCCTGGGGACAGCGTCATACAGGTAACACCCCATGACAAGTCAATCTTCCTTTGTGAGTGACATTGATGTGGCACCTTTGAAGTTCTAAAAGAATGCCATGCATGTGATTTCACTCAAACCTGGCACCAATCCTGTAATGAAACTACAAGAGTTATTATGGTCCTCATCTTATATATAGAGAAACTGAGGCTTAGAGGAATTGAATGACTGGTCTGTGATCACAGAGCTAGTGTCAGAGACAGGATATGAAACTTGGGCTTCCTTTATGGGAATCCAGTACTCTATGCACTTTGCCATACCTTTTATAATTGTTTTCCTCATCTGTAAAAATGAGGATTTAAGACAAAAGGGGCTGTTACCATCCAGTTTTTAAGTCTATATTCGACACTCAAATATACATCTCCCTCTATTTTTTTAAATGCAAACAGTTTTTCAACACCAAAAAGAAGAGAAATGGAAAAAATGTACAGGCACAATTTGCTATCAGAATATTCTCCACCGGATCACATCACCTCCTTTTTGATCTTTTTCCTCTATTCATTTATATTCCCAGTATCAAAGAGAAAAATCTCAGTGTCCTTCGCTATAATTTAATCTGACCTCATTTCATGTTGAAATGGAGGAGCAAGAGACTAGAATGAAGGATTAGAATCATTTGTCTTTTCTCTGCCTTTGATACTCTCTGTGTGGGAAAAAAGTCTTAAATGTTCCCTCAAAACCAGTCATAATGACACAAAGTCTTTCAGAGAAGGACCAATCGGAAAAGCAGAAACAAAGTAGGTTAAGTAGAAAACAATACTAATAATAACAAGGACGAACAGTAAAAAATGTTGAGATACCTACATTCACATGTAAAAAGTATCTTCTATCCAGATAAAATTAATAAACAAATAAGCAGTAAAGCAATGAATCAATAAAAAGGCAAAAGTACCTAGTGGTCTAAATCACATTTGTATCTATGAAATGTCTGATACCAAACTATGCCATTCATGAGCCTTGGGGAAATGACTTCAGTTCTTCAGACCTCAGTTTCCTCAGCTGTAAGATAAGGCAATGGGGTTAAATATCCTCTCCAGTACCTTCCAGATGTAGATCTTCTTTCCAGATTTCTTTTACTTTTTCCCCCGACCTAATTATCCTACTTTTAAGGTGTTGAATTTATAAACTACTTTCACAGTGTCATATATTTAGAACTTGGAAGGAACCTAGTGGTCATTGAGTCCAACCCCTGCCTTTTTATAGATGAAGAAGCTGAGACTAATAGAAGGGATGTAACTTACCTAAGGTCATAAAGGTAGTGAGACTATTTCAAAGGCTTTGGGGATTAGTTAGCATGCAGAAGAGGATACATGGTAAATTTTGCCTTTTCTGCTGCATTTGCCTTTGCTAAATGATAGCTCCTTCTTTGAATTCTTCCCTTGGTTTTTATGGCATTAGCTTTCCTTGCTCCTTCTGAGTCTTTGGCTGTTTCTTCTTTGTTCTGGATTGGTCCTTCTTCATATCTCAGCCCCTCTGTTTATGAATTCCCTAGGACTTTCTTCTCAGACTTGTTTCTTCTCTTTCTCTGTTTCCCTCTATAGTAATCTCACTTTCTCCCATAGCTTCAAATACCACAATAATGTTTTGAAACAGTCATGGAACAGTAAGATCTTAGCTCTTGAGCTACTAGGAAACTTAGAGGTCATCTAGCCTAACCACCTTATTTTATATGAAACATTCTATTATAATATTTATCTTACTTTGAGCAAGATAATATCTCAATCACTCTGAATTCTTGTGGTGCTGTGGATAGGGCATAAGATCCATAGTCAGGAAGACCTGAGTTCAATATGGTGTTGGACTAGACAAAAAAAATTAATATCTGTCGGCCTCAATTTTCCCATATGTAAAACAGGATAATAATAGCATCTACCTTCTTTTATCCTTGTGAGGATTAGTGAAGATAATAATTGTAAAGAGCTTAGCATAGTGCTTGGCACATAGTAAGTGATATATGAATGTTCACTGTTTTTATTAGAAAAATTCCCAGCATTCAGGAACATATTGAGCTCCCTGCCTAATCTTCCATTTATAGCCATCTTTAGTCAACCTTTGGCATCTGTGGCCAAAGGAAACTACATTTACTGGTAACATTTGAATAATAAAACATCAAATTGTATTGTTTCTGGATAGGCAGGCGTTGGGAGAGAAATATGGAAAAGATGCTGAGTGTTTAGTGGGACTTTCCACAGCCAAGGCCTTATAATCCTAGCTATTTGCAGAGCTGAATTGCCCTCCTTGACATCTCCTTTTCCTTCCACAGCTGAGTCCCATCTTTTCTTTGACATTGTCCTGGAATGCACAATTGTTCCAGTCTCTTGAATCCATCCTTTCTCAACTTACTTGATAACTTAAAGATGATCCCAAGGGCATTTTCATCTTTCCTTGGCCTCTCTAAACAAGACTTTTATGCAGTGTTGCTACAGTTTGAAGGGCTTTTCCACTCTTCATTTGAGGCCTATGAGGTTAATTGGGCATCTAATCACTACTTAAATGCAATAGAGTTGAGCAAATCTACCACCCTCTATTGACATAGACAAGAGGAAACAGGCTTAGAGAAGTTGGCTGACTAGTCCAACATCAGTTGGTTCTCAGTAGTAAGTGACAGAGCCCAGATTTGAACTTGGGGGCTGTGACTCCAATTTCAGAGTTTGTTTGATTTCATCACACTGCTAGACTTTGAAGAAGACCTGATTTCAATGTGAAACTCTCTGTACAAATTCATTCACATTTTTGGGCCCAACTTGGGAAATGAGAGTTTGGGGTTCAAAGACCTTTGAGGTTCTTTCCCTTTCTGAAAGTCAGTGGTCCTAACTGGCAAATCTATACATCTATACCTTTGTCCTTTGACCTTTCCAGCAGTCTTCATACCCACAGCCACCTGCTGGCCAGCTTTGAAACTTAGAAGCTGTGTCACCAAAGCTTGTTGCTTCCCTGTGGGAACTGGACTACATAATGGACTACATTATGTGTAACATAAAGCTTGATGATAATCTGATTATATACACTTTGACAAAATAGTTGGATACTTAACATGTAATAGGCTTTTAACTTTTATGATGACAAATATTGAATCATAAAGTTGTTAGCAATCTAAGTCATAGAGATAGGTGAAATTAAAAATACATTGGCTATTAGTTTCTATTACAATTGCCCAAGGAAAGTAAACTTTTCTTTTTGATAAGTGTCTGATTTCAAGAGGGATGTCCTAGCTGTCTTCCCTAATGAACAATGTCTTATTTTACTAAGTTGTTATTTAATTAGACCTAGCTCTCATTTTTATGTATGATTTCAGTTTTTAAATAAAAAGTGAGTTTATAAGAAAAAAATATATCAAAAGACTAGAGAGAGTAATTCTTAGAACAGTAGATATCCTGTGGTGTAGTTCTATATCTCAGACTATATTTGCTCAGGAACTCAAAGACCTTGGGACTATTTGGAATAGATTATTTCCAAATATATTTTGTTTACAACACAAATTATCATTTGATTATATAAATTTATATTTAATGTATGTTTTCCCTAGAAATGTAAATTTTAAATATAATTACATGTATAAGTTCATGTTCAGTTTCTTTGCTCTTATTAAAAAGAGCAAAGGAAAAAATCATTTACTATGAATATTTTATTTTTAGGTTTATGAAATGTTCATTACTTTTAGAAGTTGATAATGTGTATCATGGATATAATTTTAAGATAATGTAATATTATCAACAAATCATAATATTAATAACATAATTAATAAATAATACACTATTAATAACATGTGAATAATAATTCATGATACAGCTTTATTTCTTAATAATAGCTAGCAGTTACATAGCACTTAAAGATTTGGAAATTACCTTATATCATGGAATTTTATTTGATCCCCTCAATAATTCTGTGGGATGACTGCAGTTATTATCCCCTATTTTGCAGATGAAGAAACTGAGACAAATGAAAGTTTCAGTGACTTGGTCAGTGTCACAAAGCTAATTAAGTGTCTGTGGCAGCACTGAACTTAGGTCTTCCTGACTCAAAATTCAGCACTCAATGCACTATATTACCTAGCTACCTTGGAAATGCAAAGTTTTTAATAGTAGTTTATTTTGTCCAATTACATGTAGAGAAAGTTTTTAACATTCATGAAAAAAACCTTTGAGTTCCAAAATATTCTTCCTCTTTTCCCTTTCCTAAAATGGTAAGTCACTTGATTTAGACTATATGTGCAGTCAAGTAATGAATATTGCCATATTAGTCATGTTGTAAAAGAAGAAACAGACCAAAAGGTGGAAAAGCTGTGAAAAAATAATAAAATGAAAATAGTATGGTTCAATCTGCATTTGGACTACATCAGCTCTTTCTCTGAGTGTGCATAGCATTTTCCATCATGAGTCTTTTGGAATTGTCTTGGATCATTGTATTGCTGAGAAGAACCAAGTCATTTTAGGTGATTATTGAGTAGTGTTGCTATGTACAATGTTCTCCTGGTTCTGCTCATTTCACCTTGCATCAGTTCATGTAAATCATTCTAGGTTTTTCTGAAATATATCTGCTCATTGTTTCTTATAACACAATGTTATAATAATAGGATACAATAGTATTCTATTACACTCAAATACAAATTGTTTTCAAATACAATTTGTTCAGCCATTCCCTAGTTGATGGGCATCCCCTCAATTTCCAGTTATTTTTGCCATCACAAAAACTAGTTACTATAAATATTTTGTACATGTAGGTCCTATTGCTTTTTTTAATGATGATAATCTGATAATTTGAAATATAGACCTAGTAGTGGTAGTATTGGCTCAAAGGTATGCAAAATTTAATTGCCCGCTGCATATAGAGTCAAACTGCTGTGCAGAATGGTTGGATCGTTCACAACTCCATAGTGCAGTACTATCTCATGTCCCTCACATTTTTACATGTATCATTTTCTTTTTCTGTCATATTAGCCAGTCTGATAGGTACGAGGTGGTACCTCAGAATTGTTTTAATTTGAAATGTAAAGTTCTAAGATTTTTTTAATCCAGTTTGGATAGTTTTAAAAAGCACCACAAAGAAACAAAAAGTAAGCTCAATTATATTTGCAGCTTTATAACAATTAATGCTATATTACATCCTGAATGCTCAGAAATCTGGGCTCTTTTATAGAATAAGAAAGAAAAATAGTAGGACTAGAACAAAAAAAATGAAGATGAGGAGAAACAGAAGAGGAAAAAGAAAGAAGAGGAGAAGGAAGAAAGAAGGAAGAAGCAGAAGAAATGATGACTCCTTGCACAGTATTCTCATCTATAAATAGAGGTGGACTAAGTGCCCCCTGAGACTCCTTTCATCTACAGATCAATAACCCTAAGAACCAAGGAGGAAAAGGAAGGACTCCAGGAGATCATCTTGCCTGCTACTAACATGACATTTCAGTTTGGAAGCCGTTAATAAAGTTTCCACATTGATTATAGTTTTTATTTCCTGTGTGTTTGTAGTATTTTCACAGTAATACAAATATAAATAGCTTTCATGGTTTTGTATTTTGGAAGCAATGAGTATAGCTCATAGCCCCTAGGGAATTAACAAGCACTTCATAGTGGTGAATGGGGCGATGACACCATGGCTTCTAATTCTACTTTCAATAGCGGCATTGTCCCCCTTGTAGCAGTGAAAGAACACAATGCACAAACATTTCTATCCTTAGTCCCAGCTTCATTTGCTGATTCTGATGAGACTATATGTCCATAAAAATCCAAACTCAAGAAGGTAGAGATGCTGCTGTATTTGTTCCTTCCCATCTCCCATCATGGGCCACTCCAGTGCCCCATGGGGTATGTTCTCTTCTGGGTCTTTGTAACCACAAACTAACATATGGAAACCATCTTGGTCAATTAAGGTTTACCTCAAGTTTACTATCTCAATTTCCCACCTAACAGTACTGTTATTAGATTTTTTTTAAAATTTGCTTTTATTTTTATGTTTTTTTAATTTTGAGTTCCAAATTCTCTTGCTCCCTCCTAATTATCTCCCACCCATTGAGAAGTCAATCAATATGACACCCATTGTACATGTGAAGTCATGTAAAATATATATTTCATAGTAGCCAAGTTGCACAAAAAAACAAGGAAAATAAAGTAAAAAATGTTTCAATCCTCATTCAGAATTACTCAGTTCTCTCTTTAGGAGGTGGGTAGAATTTTTCATCATGAGTCCTTTAGAATTGTGTTTGACCATCATATTGATCAGAGTAACTACATTTTTTTCACAGTTGATTTTCATTGCTATATTGCTATTACTTTGTACAGTGTTTTCCTGGTTCTGCTCACTTTACTTTGCATCAATAGATATGTCTTCCCAGCTTTTTCTAAACCCATCCCCCTCATCAATTCCTATTTCACAATAATATTCCATCACAATCGTATACCACAACATGTTCTGCCATTCCCTATTCAACATACATCTTCTCAGTCACCAATTTTTTGTCTCCACAGAAAAGCACCACCATAAATATCTTTGTACATAGTGACATATGTCTTTTACTGGAGGAGTAGGAGAGAATTTCTTTAACAGAGTTCTTTTTATGGATACAATTAGTTACATCAAAAGGTTTCCTAAATTGTGGGTTAGAATGAAACTAAGTGTTTATAGAAGTAAAACTTTATAGAAACCCTGGTCCTGATTTCTTACACAACAGTGCTCATCTGTCAATCAGTCGATTAACAAACAGTTATTACTTGCTTATGACATGCTAGGCAATATAGCAGGGATGTCAGTGACTAAAGATACGACAAAAAATTAATTCCTTCTCTCAGAGAAACTAATTAAATCCTCCATAACTTAAAGGCATAATCAATCATCCCAATATTCTTGAGAGAACAGCACAAATGTAATCTGAAAACGTTTGTCAGGGAGGACCAGGATATGAATCCGACCTTCGACACTTACCTTTGTGTCTTATTGATTTGAGCTTTCTGTATCTGTTTCCTCATGTAGAAAAATAGGGGTGATAATAGTACCTATTTAATGGGGCATTGTGAGGATAAAATAATGTAATGTATATAAAGTGCTTTGTCGCACACCTCTCTCTTGGTTCTCCATCTACCTATCTGAACATTCCTCTTAAGTCTTTTTTGCTGACCCATCATCCATAAAATATCACCTAATTTTACATATTCTCCAAAGATGTAATTTAGTGCCCATCTTCATATCTCTCTACAATCTCCCAAAAGGTAACCTCACAAATGTGCCTGGGTTTAATAAGCTAACACTAATTATAATAAAATTATAGTATTAATATAATAACATAGAATTAAAATTGCATTATGTTATATTATAGGACTTTATAACAAGATATAATATTATAACAATATTATAACATATTATATGTAATATAACTATATGCATATGTCTAGATAATAATTTATGCTTATCATATACTCTAATGTCCAGCTCTATTCCTTCTCCTCATCTCTGGTCTTACATCACTATGCTCCAGATGTTTTGATTTTGTTGTCCTATATGCTTTTTAAACTCATAATGTCCAAAACAGAACTCATTATCTTTCCCCTAAACTTACTCATCTTCTGAACTTCCACTATCCTATAGCTATCTCTCTCACTTACTCCACTGATATCTGGTCGCCAAGCACCTCCTAAATATCTCTCTCATCTGTAACTTTTTTCTCTCTCTCTTTCCCCTCTACCTCCTTCAGAGCCTTGTTACCTTTCACCTGCATTGTCTTGGTAGCCTCCTAACACACCTCCATCCTTAAGTATCTCCTTACTTCAGTCTATCCTCCACACAGCTCCAACATCCCTATCCACACTGAGGAATAATGATGTTTGAAAAATACAGGTCAAACTATATCACTCTTTCCCAGCAAACTCTGATGGTTCCCTGTTGCCTCAAGAAGGAAATTAAAAACTGCTCATGTTCACATTCATAGTACTTTAAAATATGGCCCCAAGCTACCTTTTCAGTCATGTTAAAAAATAGTTCTCTTCATATTCCCTATAGTTTAGTTAAACTGCCCTTCGTAATGTTCCTCATACAGGTTCCATTTTTTGTTTTCATTCCTTTGCACTGATGCTCCTCCATACCTGAAATCTATTATTTCCTCACTTTCAGTTTTAGAATCTCTATATTGCTTTAAGACTCAGCTCAAACTCGACCTTCTGCAGGAAAAACAATCCTGATTACACCAGCAGCTATTCCCAGTACCACCTCCCCCATATCACTTTGTATCCACTTTGTCAATATATATATACCTATAGATATACGTGTTGTCTCCCCTGATAGATATATGGAGCTGGAGGGCAGGCAATACGTCACCTTTGTCTTATACCCCCAATGCTTTGCACTGTGCCTGGCATAGAATATATTTTTGTTGATTCATTATGTGGTTGGTTGATGTTGCTTATGAAATTGTCATTCTCAGTATTACAATTATCACCTGCAGATCTGGTAGAGTCAGAACACATATAGACAGAGTGGGGAATGAGCTTACATACACTGTCTCTCTCAGGTGTGTGAATTGCACTTTCCTTGCTTAGGTTCTTTGCAATCAGTCAGTGGGTCAGCATAGGGCTGGCTTACTACCCATAATTCCTAAAAGGTAAGGTCCTTTTCTCATACCTCTTTGATCTAACTATGCTGGAGGTTCTGTTGGGAGGCAAACTATGTTAAGAGAACCACCTATTCTAGACTTGGCTTCTATGATGAGATTTTTTATCATAGACACATATAAAACAAAGTAATATAACACTTGCCCTTTGCACGATACAATGGATTCCCAAAGAAGTAGGCAATACTGACTGCAGTATCTTTATATAACTCCCCCTCCTAGAGTTACTCTTTTAGTAAATCTTACTGGAGTGAGGGACCTTTTCCTTCCTTTACTAGATTACCAAGTCTGAGAGCTATGTCTCTAGGGAACAAAGATCTATGGTGATGAGTTTATGTATTACCTTAAAAAGCTGATTAAAAAACCACCCAAATGGCATAGAAAGCGTTAAGTATCTCAAGCCATCATTTTCAGATGTGGCACCAGAGAAGGTTTTTAGTAAAGGAATCATAGCAACATCTTTCATGGTGTAGAGAGAAAATTATAGATGTTAATAATCTCAACTCTACTGCACGATGACATTCATTTAAGATGTCGACAAATTGTATCCAAAGTCAGAATTAGCCAGACCTTTGTACTAATGGAAAACATGGCAGTTCTCTGAATTTTCATTAATGGTCCATTACCCTTTCTGAAGATAAAAGAACTTCAAAGGTAGCCATTGTCTAAGGAAAATGGGAACATCACTGATTAGTTAATGTGGAAATGATTCTGCAACCTGCTTTAAAAAGTCTTCTAGAGCTTAGCTTGTCTCCCAAGAAAATAAATGCATGTCCTCCTCCCCTGTCCTCTCCTGCCCTGTCCTCCAGTCCTGATTGCTTGCTTTCTCTCTTTCTCTTTTCTATTCTTCTCTCTGTAACTTCCTTCGAAAATATATGTATATATCTCTCTATTCTTATATGTGTAAATGTACAAATATATGTATATACATACACATATATCTGTGGGTATCTGTATATACAAATATATAGATATCTATGAGATCATGGTATTTATAGTTATGTATCTACAGGAAGATATGACAAAATAGACTCTAGCAAATGAAGAAAACATTATATACAAGGAAATAGAAGCAAAACATAAATAAAGATTAAATTCATGTATAGAGGTTTCCGTAGTATTCCCTTTCCTGCATTTTACTCTTCAGCCAAACCAGCCTTCTTGTTTTTGTTTCCATAGGACACTTCTCCCATTTCCACGTCATTGTAAAAGCTGGCCCCCACGTGTAGCAAACTCTCCAGCCCCAAATCTGCCTCTTAGAAAAGTGTCGTCCAACTGCAATATAAACAAGAGCCACTAGACCATGCAAGGAGCCTTGCAAGATGCACAATGACTTTAAACATTAACATTATTTTCTATAGTATTTATTTTGCTAAATATTTCCAGTTATACTTTAATCTGATTTTGGCCACACTCAGAAGTATTGCTGGCCTCAGTGTAATCTCACGCTAAATACATCTCTCACAGAAAATCCTGGCTTCTTTTAAGGCTCAATTCAGATGCCACTTCCTACAGGAAGCTTTTTCTGGTCTCCCCTCTACCCCCATTACCTCCAGCCCAATAACTAATGGGAGATATCATGGAATGCCTAACAGAGTTTTCTCTTCTCATATATTCAATCATTTTTGTCATGCCTGACTCTTCTTGGCAAAAGTGTGGGAGTGATTTGCCAGTTTCCTCTCCAGCTCATTTTACAGATGAGGAAACTGAGACAAAGAAGCCTAAGTGACTTGCCCGAGGTGACACAGCTAATAACTTCCTGAGGCTGGATTTGAACACAGGTCTTCCTGACTCCAAGTCTGGTGCACTATCCACTGTGCAACCTAGCTGCCCTTTCCTTATCATTTTTTTTTCAGTAATAGGTTCTTAATGTATTGTATGTGTATCACACATTCATCCTCTTGGACTAGTCACTCCCTTGAACTTCTGGACTTCAGTTTTTTTCACTGTGAAATGATAAGAATAGGCTAGAAGATGGCTTAGGGACTCAGCCAAGAGTGCTTGTGAAACTCAAGGTTTTCTGGGCCATCTCCAACAGATGTTGAGCCCCCTGGAAGGGACACAGAGACACAGAGGGTTTTGATATTATTGAATATGTCCAGGAGATGGAGGCCAATATTTCAAAGGTTTTCATTGATCTTCATCTCTCTATATGAATGTACAGCATGATCCATTACTCTTATGGGAAATGCTCTTTACTTGGTAAAGTGATTGAAAGCACATGAGGGTATAGAATACCTTCTACTTATCCTATTGGACAAACACTTATTAGGCACCTGTTAGATACTGTGATATGTGCTAAATGCTGGGAATATGAAGATAAACAATGACACTGATGAATCCTTCAGGGGCATGGACCCTTTAGGCAGTCTGGTCAAGGCTCTTGATCCCTTCTTGGAATTTTTTTAAATGTATACAATAAAATATAGAAGATTGCAAAGAAAATCAAATGGCAATTATCATTTTTAAAGTCAAGTTCACAGACCCCAGGTTAAGAATTCTTTTTCTAGTCTAAAATTAACACTTTACAGTCAGAAAACCGAGGAAAAAAAAATCAAGAGACTTGGCTAAGGTCACACAAGTACCAAGTAGCCCAAACAAAATTTGAGCTTATCTTCTTCCAGCTCTAAATATTACATTCTCTCTACTACATGCCATTTCCCTAAATTTTTCTCAGCCTCCTTACTTGCCAAGAATTTTCTGCACTGTTTTGTGAATAGATATATGAATTTGTATGTGTTTATGCTGTTTTAGGGCTCTGTTTCTATCCTTTTTATTCATTAATAGATTATTTTAATTATTAGTTGTGTCTTTTGTCATTTAAAAAATCTTGTTCAAAAAAAAAAAACAGGGGGGCAGCTGGGTGGCACAGTGAATAGAGCACTGGCCCTGGAGTCAGGAGGACCTGAGTTCAAATCCGGTTTCAGACACTTGACAAATGTACTAGCTGTGTGACCTTGGGCAAGTCACTTAACCCCAATTGCCCTGCCAAAAAGCAAAATAAAATAAAATAAAACAAAAACTTGGTCTAGATTTTTAATTCCATTCATGTGGGTGAATGGCTGATGGGAAATTCTCATCATACATATATCAGTTGCTACTCTATAACTTACAGACTTGCAGAAATGCCTGGGGTACCATGGAACCTGCACATAGGTGCTCTACTAGTAGATCTGAGGCAGGGATTTGGTCCAAGTCCTCCTGATTCTAATTGCTTTCCCTCTCTGTGTCTTTTTTTCATTTTTTATGACTCTTGTCAAACACATGGCTGCCTTGAATTCAATTATGCTTTTGCTTCTCCTGCTTACAAAGTAGTTATTAAAAAAAAAAATTAAGCCAGACTAGTCCTAACACCTATCTCTGCCACATCCCTCTTGACACTTCTTCTTATCTTGATATGTTGGCATTAATCACAAAATTTCATTAACTAATTTAAATCCCAGGAAGAATGTTAAAATGTAATCCATTTAGAACTAAATTTTAATTAGGATTTCCTGAGACATTGTGTGAAGTGCTTTATGAAAGTTAAAATAGATTATACAGCCTATGTTACCTGTATCCACTCTTTTCCCAATTTCATCCACCCATAAAGGAAAATAAGTTTACCTGGCATGAATGGTTCCCTTGTTCAAAAATACATCATTCATTTTGACTGTCTCTGTAAACAGCTTCTGCTTCTTCCTTCAGGACAAGGCCTGACATTTCTATCCTACATCCATGATCCTTTTATGTGATGCTTTTCCTCCCAACAACCACATCTATCCACCCCCAAACACACTTCGGCTCCTAGGTGCTTAGTTCCACTCTGAAATTCCCTTCTATGTCTTTACTAAATTATTTCTATTACTATAATCTTCTTTTTTATATGTGAATCATAATCAAAATTTAAATGGAAAACCAGGTGATATAGTCATTTATGTCCATAATATGGACACAAAAATGGATACATATAAAGTATTTGAAATTTGAACCTCAAAAGGTAACTTAAAATGGAGTTCCTTAGTACAAAACTTTGAAAATATTATTATTTTAAAATGGGAATAATTTCAACTAAAAGTGGGGAAATATTTTCAATAAACTCATCATTGGAGTGAGTCGTAGGAAATTAGTACTGGAACATGTGTGCATATATGTATACACACATGTGTGTACTTGAAGGCATATACACACGCGCACACTTTTCTGGTTTAGCTAATTTAACACAAACTAATTAGTCAGGCTCATGCATACCCTCCTCTTGTGAGCTACAATTGCTGTTTACTTTGTTCTGACTGAAACTGCCTCAAATTTCATATCACCTTGGTTGACTGTCAGTAAGAAACAAAAAACTCAAATTTCATAATTACACATGTTCCAGGAACCAAGAAAGTTGTCATAGAATACAGAGTGCCAGACTTAAAGAAAGGCTGAGGCTTGAATCTTGGGTCTGACAATTGTCTGTCATTTCCTTTTTACCAAGCCCCTCTCTAAGCCTGTTTCCTTATCTTCAGAAAGGACACAGGGATATCTCTAGTACCCATGCCACAATTTGCTATGAAGTTCAGGGGAGATGATGTCTGCAAAGCACGTTGCAGACTTTTAAAAATCATATAAATGTTCATTGGGGTTATGATTTATAACATTCCTCAGTCTTTCTTCCCTTACAGAATCTACTTTCTGAAGCTGACCAATGAACATCCTTCATTAGTGAACTCACATCAGACCCCTCTCTGATAACTGCAAACAGCTGCCCACTTGCGAGGCTTAACATTTGATAGAGATGACCACATTACCAATGCCGGAAGAGCTTTAGGCAGTTATATTAAGCACAAAGTGAAAATGATATTTCAGAGCTCCTAAGTCCTCCAAATATCACTTTTGTTGGCCGTCTGAAGTAAATCAATCCAGTTAAAGATTCATTCCCAAGTCTTACAGAGTTCCAGTAAAATTCAAATATTTCTGGGCAAAGCAATTCATAAGGATAGATAATTCATTTTTAGTGCAAATGAATTTTATTATACACTTTCTTTTTTACAAATAAAGAAGATTCCAGGGAAGGAGATAGTAAGGAATCTAAAAAAAAACTAGGAGAATTAAGGGATGAAAGGGAAGGATTTGCAATTTTTCATAAAGACAGTCTGTGTGTGTGTGTGTGTGTGTGTGTGTGTGTGTGTGTATGTTGGGGAATGGTAGCTGGGAAGGGAAGAGAGTAACTGAGAAAATGAGTTTCTATAAATGTAATGCTACATAATCCTAGATTAAGTCCTAAATATTAATTTTTAGCTCACTTAGA
The DNA here is from genome assembly GCF_011100635.1 of Trichosurus vulpecula. Taxonomy (NCBI): domain Eukaryota; kingdom Metazoa; phylum Chordata; class Mammalia; order Diprotodontia; family Phalangeridae; genus Trichosurus; species Trichosurus vulpecula. Next base: position 16,523,020 of record NC_050580.1, on the reverse strand, counting down.
GCATTTTTTTCATTTCATATGAAGGCACTTAAGGCCAAAAAACTTAAATGATTTGTGGAGGGTCACATAGGTATTAGCAGACACATAGTAGTAGAAAGAAAATGTGGTCTCAGCTCAGCCAACTCCAAATCTCTTACGCTTTCCTCGGAATCACACTATGAGGTTCCTCCTTTTGTACCTTTAGTATTACAGGAAAGATAAACCTCAAGAAGTAGGAAATTCCTTCCTTATCTCCCCCCAAAAGAAAGATTTTGCCAATTGTGATTTTCTCAATTCCATAAGAGGAGAAAACTTTCCCCTTATCTGTGATCGTTGCTTTTCTCTGAAAGTTGCTTAGATGAGAGGGGTGGGGATGACAATTTGGTGACAGGTTGATTCCTGAGGGATTTATGTGTGATTTTTTATTCCAGCTCACTGCAGTAGACGCAGACGAAGGGTCAAATGGGGAGATCTCATACCAGATACTCGTTGGGGATCAGGGAGACTTCGTCATCAATAAAACCACGGGTCTTATTACCATCGCACCGGGAGTGGAATTGACAGTGGGGCGAACCTATGCCCTCACCGTGCAAGCAGCTGACAATGCCCCACCTGCAGAGAGAAGGTAATTTATATTATAGTACACATAAACAGAGTCTCTTCTTCAGGATCTATATTTAGCCTCATAATTAAATCGAGCCATAGCATGTGTGGTTTTTTTACCTCCTAAAAATCTGAATCAGATCAGGAAGGCCCAGTAACTGGATTCCTGGGAACTGCCTGTACCACTATGTAATTTGATGAAAAAATCAGTAATAGGAGAAATTATTAAGCCACAAAAGAAGTGGAAGTTAAATGAATTCCATGAAGTTTATATGTTCAGTTGGATACAAGACTCTGTAATGTATGGGAGTTCAGAAGCAACAGAGGCATGTGTCCACATTATTACTGAAAAACAATAGACAGGCTTCTCCTACACGTCAGAGCTCCCAGAGCACAGAGTCTGTCATCATTTTAGACTTTGCATTTCTTCTTTATTTTATTGTCAAGGAGTCGTAGAGGTTGAAAATATAAATAGGCTAAGAAAAAGTTTAAACACATTAATGAATGCTAGTCATATGAGGTTAACATGGAGAGATTTGCCTGTGCATACATTGGTATATATAAAATAAATTTGAAACTGATGATTTTGGTGGGGAAAGTGCTAACATTTGGGGGCATCAAGAAGGGTTTCATGGAAGGTGTGATGCATGCACTAAGTCTTAAAGGAGATGAGGAATTATATTAGGAGAGGTGGAAATGAGGAGGGAGGGAATTTTAGAAGCAGGAGCCAACCAGGGGGAAGGCCCAGAGACCAGGCATAGAGTGTTGTGTATAAGGAGCAGCAGAAAGACCAGCTTGGCTAGACGGCAGAAAAAAGAGATATAACTTGAAACAAGTATAGGAAGGGCATGTCTCCAATGGCCTAGCACAGTGATTTTGGAAGACCTAGTATATACTTAAACAGGACTTGTATTGAATCTTTTATGAAAGAATCTATTTGCTTAGTCTGATGAAGGTAATGAGTTAAGACAAACAGGAAAGCAGGATTTTATGTTTGTTTGTTTGTTTTTCTAAATGGGGCTTATAATGTGCTGTCCACTGGACTAAATTCTGGGAATACAAATATAAGCAACTGGAGGGCAAGGCCATGGGTTTCAGGGCCTCTGATTAGAGATGGCGGTGTGCAACACAGTTTTTTTTTCCGCCTTTTTTTCCATCAGCTATACTGTTTGGGACTTCTCTGGAACTCTCCAACATACCTTGTACCTCTTTCTATCCCCTCTAACTCTCCCTTACTTTTCCACTTCTTTTTGTGTGTTGTCTTCCTGTTAGATTGCATGCTCCTTGAGGCCAAGGCCTGTCTTTGTTTTTAATTATATTTGTATTCCCAGCATTTAGCACAGTGTCTGTCATGTAGTAGATGCCTTATGAATGTTTAATGACTGACTGACAAAAAGAAAGAGAGCCCCTGTCTTCAAGGAATTAGCATTCTAACTGGGGAAGGCAATACGTAAAAAGATGATGAAAACTAGCATGAGGAGGTATATAACCACACAGTGACATAGTGTCAGATTCATGAAAATTAAAATTAGACTTGGGAGGAGGATGAGCTAAGGATGGCTTGGGGCTATCCCTATATGGAGGCCTCAAGAGAAACTCACCAACCCGAGAAGGGGCCAGAGGGCAAAGAGATGTCCCAAGGAGAGAAAGCCAGAGGACATAATCATAAGTCCAGGTTGAAAGGGAAGCTGAAATATGAATACCAGAGAGTCAGAAGCAAACTTATGAGAGAAAAGCTTACTTGAATGCTCTTGATGGGTGTTCCCTTGTAAAATTGTGGTATGAAAATCCTGCTTATTAGAAATGTGATCAAATATGGTATGAATATGTGAAATTCCAGCCTCCTATTACTCATGCCCAATATCTGTTGCCCTTTAGAACACATTTCACCTTGGAAACTTAAAAACAGGTTAATTATGGTGACTGATCCATTGCTGATCTTGAATGTGATGCTTCCATTGAAAAACATTAAATTATTTTCTACTATCAGATATGAAATATGGATATCACATAAGCCTACAAAGTTCAGAATAGTTAACTCTCTCGCCATTCTGTGGGCGAGCGAAGATGAATTCGAATTTGGATAGCATTCTCTTTTTTGTACTATTTTTTTTCTTTTTTTAATTTAATTTATTTAATAATTTAGTTTCCAGCATTGATTTTTACAAGAGTTTGAATTACGAATTTTCTCCCCATTTCTACCCTCCTGCCCATTCCAAGATGGCGTATATTCTGGTTGCCCCGTTCCCCAGTCAGCCCTCCCTTCTGTCACCCCACTCCCCTTGCATCCCCTTTTCCCTTCCTTTCTTGTACAGCAAGATAAATTCCTACGTCCCATTGCCTGTGTATCTTATTTCCTAGTTTCATGCAAAAACATTTTTTGGGTTTTTGAACCTATGTTTTTAAAACTTTGAGTTCCAAATTCTCTCCCCTCTTCCCTCCCCACCCACCCTCCCTAAGAATGCAAGCAATTCAACAAAGGCCACATGTTTATCATTATGTAAAACCCTTCCACAATACTCATGTTGTGAAAGACTAACTATATTTTGCTCCTTCCTAACCTATCCCCCTTTATTGAATTTTCTCCCTTGACCCTGACCCTTTTCAAAAGTGTTTGTTTTTGATTACCTCTTCCCCCTATCTGCCCTCCCTTCTATCATCCCCCCTTTTTTATCTTCTTCCTCCTTCTTTCCTGTGGGGTAAGATACCCAATTGAGTGTTTATGGTATTCCCTCCTCAGGTCAAATCCAATGAAAGCAAGATTCACTCATTCCCCCTCACTTGCCCCCTCTTCCCTTCCTACAGAACTGCTTTTTCTTGCCACTTTTATGTGAGATAATTTACCCCATTCTATTTCTTCCTTTCTCCCTATCTCAATATATTCTTCTCTCATCCCTTAATTTGATTTTTTTAAGATATCATCCCTTCATATTCAACTCACCCTGTACCCTGTGTCTATACACACATACACATATACATACATACTCACACACACACACAGATACACACACACACACACACATATATGTGTGTGTGTGTGTGTGTGTGTGTGTGTGTGTGTGTGTATATGCATATTCCCTTCAGCTACCCTAATACTGAGGTCTCATGAATCATACACATCATCTTTCCAAGTAGGAATGTAAACAAAATTGTTCAACTTTAGTAAGTCCCTTGTTATTTCTCTTTCTTGTTTACCTTTTCATCGTTCTCTTGATTCTTGTATTTGAAAGTCAGATTTTCTATTCAGCTCTAGTCGTTTCACTGAGAAAGCTTGAAAGTCCTCTATTTTATTGAAAATCCATATTTTGCCTTGGAACATGATACTCAGTTTTCCTGGGTAGGTGATTCTTGGTTTTAATCCTAGCTCCATTGACCTCCAGAATATATCATATTCCAAGCCCTTTGATCCCTTAATGTGGAAGCTGCTAGATCTTGTATTATTCTGATTGTACTTCCACAATACTCAAATTGTTTCTTTCTGGCTGCTTGCAGTATTTTCTCCTTGAGCTGGGAGCTCTGGAATTTGGCAACAATATTCCTAGGAGTTTTCTTTTTGGGCTCTTTTTGAGGAGGTGATCTGTGGATTCTTTCAATTTCTATTTTGCCCTTTGGCTCTAGAATATCAGGGCAGTTTTCCTTGATAATATCTGGAAAGATGACATCTAGGCTCTTTTTTTGATCATGGCTTTCAGGTAGTCCAATAATTTTTAAGTTATCTCTCCTGGATCTACTTTCCAGGTCAGTGGTTTTTCCAATGAGATATTTCACATTGTCTTCCAATTTTTCATTCCTTTGGTTCTGTTTTATAATATCTTGATTTCTCATCAAGTCATTAGCTTCCACTTGCTCCAATCTAATTTTTAAGGTAGTATTTTCTTCAGTCGTTTTTTGGACCTCCTTTTCCATTTGGGCAATTCTGCCTTTCAAGGTGTTCTTCTCCTCATTGGCTTTTTGGAGCTCTTTTGCCATTTGCATTAGTCTATTTTTTAAGGTGTTGTTTTCTTCATTATTTTTTTCAGTATTTTTTTGGTTCTCCTTAACAAGTCATTGACTTGTTTTTCATGGTTTTCTCACATCATTCTCATTTCTCTTCCCAATTTTTCCTCTTCTTCTCTAATTTGCTTTTCCAAATCCTTTTTGAGCTCTTCTATGTCCTGAGACCAGTTCATGTTTTTCTTGGAGGCTTTTGATGTAGGCTCTTTGACTTTGTTGACTTCTGGCTGTATACTTTGGTCTTCTTTGTCACCAAAGAAAGATTCCAAAGTCTGAGACTGAATCTAAGTTTTCACTGCCTGGCCATGTTCCCAGCCAACTAACTTGACCCTTAAACCATCACAATGATTTAGTACTAATTTTTGATAGAAATAATTATTTGTACCCAATTAATAATATGGGGGGAGGAATCCAGGTCTGGATATCATTCTATACTTTAAAGCCCACAGAGATGTCACCTGAAAGGTTTTTACTTTAGAAGTAAAATGGGGAAGGAGTATTTTATGTTTGGGATTGAAAAAACCTTTTATGGACTTAGCACTAATCATGATATCAATGTTTCAATTGGACCCTAGGGTGGAAATACAAGGTTAGAGAATAGTTGAATGAGTTTTATAAAAGTTGGCCTCAGAGACTCTGTAGAATTTTCCACATCATTAACGTATGCATGTCAGGTAACTCCTCCATTCTTTATTCTCCTTGTATATATATATATATATATATATATATATATATATATATATATATATATATATATATATATATATATATATATATATATATTTAAAAATGTCATTGATCTCTAAGGAATATTATAGACCTTGACTTAAATACTTTGACCTCACAAGTTGGAGTGTAGCATTTACCCTATCCAGTTCTGTGTTCATTTAGAGATACTGAGAAGTTATCTCTGCCAGCACAGAGTTTGTTTCCTCCCTTATTAAGTGGATGTTTAGTCTAGATTGCTTGGTTGTTAGATTGTCCAAGAGTTGTAGATGTTGAAAATAGAAATAAGTTAGTTAATGAGAAGCTTAAATGATATTCATTAATGATGAAGCCATATCAGTCCAGCATGGAGAAATTAGGACTGCTTGGAAGGTCATGTGTTGTAAGTGGACAGTCAATGGAAGTACTTTTCTTCAGGTGGTAGAATTCAAATCTCCAGCCAAATCAGAGCTTTAAAAAAGTTATAAATAAGTAGCTATCAGAAAAGAGATAGATAAGAAATATCTGCAAGATAAGTATAAAAAAAACCAGAACAATAATGATGTCAACAAAAGAGGGTACTCTATTGGCACAAAGCTCCTCTTGTAATCCATATACACACACATGCCTCAGTGGTTGCTTTGTACCCTGGGGTCAGTGATTGCATATAATCATTACTGAGTTAATAATAAAAGTTAGAGGCACTCTACTAGTGGGGCAGTCAATCATCAGCTGCTTTCACTGGCCTCTCTTTGCGGAGTCTCTTCTCAACAGTGATCCATCCAGCATCTTCCACAGACCTACAGGGAAAGTTTCAAGGGCTATACTCACACTAGAAAAAGGTGGGGTAAAAGGAGTAGGGAGATTTAGAAATAACCAAGCAATGGGGAATCCCTAATGATACCAATTTAAAATTATGGGATATTAGAATTCTAGGAGAAAATTACAGAGGAGAATAATTCTGACATAACCCTAGAAAAGAGAATGGCCACAAGGACTCCAAGGGAGAATGGAAAGCCTCATTAAAAATAAATAAATAAAGGAAGACATAAGGAATGGAGCAGGTGGCCTAGAAAAGCTAACAGGAAAAGCAATGGATTCCTTGAAGAAACATGGGAGAAGAATGAATCAAAAATTCAATGGCACAATAAAAATATTATTGCAAAATAGAGACAATAATGGAAAATAAACAAATAAGATATCTGTTTTCAAAAACATCCTACCCAGAAAACAGGGAATGAAGAGATGATTCAAGTCTCACAGGGTTGGCAAGAGAGCACGATAAAGATCAAAACAAGAATACCTTTGTTGAAGAAACCATGATAGAAAATTGTCCAGTAGTATTAAAACTAGAGGGAAAATTGTAGATTGATAGAACATGTCAAGGATTGAGAGTAACCCTTGATATATATATATAAGCCGGAAATGTGATTTTCAAGATCCCAATTTCTCAGGTCAAAGATAAAATATCCTGGGAGGTTAGGAAAATATTAATAACATGTGGATCTCAATTTCATCCTTTCTATAATGTGAAGATTATAATAAATGACTTTTAGGGCCCTGGTTACAACTATTATATATTGATGATCCTATGAATCCATAGAACTTCAGTTAGAATCAGGTCAGCTTTTGTATAGACTATGATGAAAAAAATAATATATTAGCACATTAGATATCAGAAAGTAAAGAATATGACTTTAAAGCAAGAATACAGTATTTTTTAAAGTAGAACATAATTCAACCTGGGAAATAAAAATAGTTGTTTAGCACATCTGACATATTCCATATTTTCTTGTTAAGAAAAGCAGAAGTGGGTAGAGGCTGTGAAGGACAAATACAAAGGACAAAGGAAATATAAAATCAATTAACAAGTTTGAATAAGTAGAAAGGGGAAAAGGCTGCCCTTCAGAAACCCCTAGTGGTCAATATGGGGAGAAAAGAGAAGAGGAGGGAGCTTTTATGGGAATCTAGGTTTAAATTAGATGATAATCAATGGAGAACTCATGTGCTGTATTGTTATCTTTGGAATGTTAAGAGGACTCAAGGAAAATCATTAACCTGTTAGATGAACCTCCTATGGTGAATGCAGGGGAAGATACAGCAGAGGGTTAAATAGGATAGAAGGGCCTGGATAAAATGCCATCCTCACTGCTGGAAGGAATATCCATGTTGGTGACAACATTAGAGTATTTATGTATTACTTTCCAAAATAGAATGATTATGGTTCCTAGATTCTAATCATTGTAATGGTGATTAATAATAATAGCATACTATTAACATTATTTTGAAATTGTAGAATTTTTTTTCAAATAATTTTATGCATGTTATTTTATTGGCAAATGTTAGTTCCTTTCAATATTTTACAGAAAATAAAGGATGATACAGTTAATTAGCATTACTCCAGATGGTAATTATTAGATAGCTAGTTTCAGCCTAAAAGCTCTGAACCTGGAGTCAGGAAGACCTGAGATCAAGTTTACCCTTAGATACTTATTATCTGTAGTGCACTGAGTAACTTACTTAATGTCTACCTCAGTTTCCTTATCTCTAAAATATGAATGATAATACCACCAACTTCCTAGGATGGTTATTGTGAGAATCAAATTTGCCCATTGCAAATCCTAAAGTGTAATATAAATGATAGTCTGGTGATGATGATGACGATCATGATGTTGTTTCATTGTAGTTATCTGTTGATAGATGGGTGAGTAAAATAATATGTTATTCTTACCATCCACATGTATTATTTCATTGCAAGCAACTCACTATAGTGATAGCCATTAGGATAAAAAAAATAAGTGCCTGCCTAAGAGTAACTACCTCAGTTGAAAAGCCTTCTTCCCCATGAATCACGGGATCACATGAAGTATATATAAGCAGAGAAATAACTAGAAATGGCTTGGTTTTTGACCTGGGGAGCAGGGTTGCTGAGAAGACCCAACTCCATTCACATCAAACTCTTTGGAGAGGATCGCAGCTATAGGAGGAGGGGGTGGCAAAGGATAAGGTGGTGGGGATGGCAGGGTCCTGGTTTTCTGGGAAGAACTAAGCAATCCAGATGCTCGCTGATGAGCTAGATTACAAGAGTTCAAGTGGTCAGCTGCTGCCCAAGTAAAATGACCCACTAGAGCAGTGCACAGGTCACGCTCTAATTCCTTTCCCTTCTTGCTTTGATATGTGGTTAATGTAGTTGCTATGAGAGGGAGTTGCCTACCCGCTTCCCTCTTCTTCCCAGGTTTTAGACCCCCCCTCCTTTGCCTAGTTTCTACATTTTCCAAATCCCCGTCACCACCATCACAGTACCTCGTGGAGGAGCATGAGCCTCCTGGGCTAGGTACCACGGTCTATAGATGAGTGAAGGTAAGAAGTGGATCCTTTCTCAAATTCAGAGGCCATCCTGCCTCTTTTGTCCCTCCTCCCTCATTCCAGTCATTCCCCCACAAAGCTTCTAAAGAAATTTTCCTAAAGCACAGCTCTGAACACATCACCACCTCTACACAATAGATGCCAGGAGCTCCCTATTACCTCCAAGATGACATACAAAATCCTTTATTTTGAATTTAAAGTCCTTCACAACCAGGTCCTTTCCTACCTTTCCAGTCTTCTCACTTATGGACTATTTGTGCCTGACCTGTGGTAGAGCCTTCCAAATTTGTATAGGCCTGATCAGCCACAGTTGGACACACAGTACCTTAATTCCAACATACTGATGCCATTGTGGTCTTCTTAAAGAACGAAGGACAGCAGTCAACCAAGTCTTCTCTTCCTTTCCTCCCCTCCCAACTCCATACCTTTGCTCTGCGTGGCCCTCTGTCCTGGAACTTTCTCCCTCCCCACCTCTGCCTCTTGGTTTCCTGGCTTCCTTTAAGACTCAACTCATATCCTACCTCATGCAGGAGACTTTTCATAGTTTCTCACTTCTACCCCTGTGCATACTAACACTACCCCTCTGAAGTTAACTTCCATTTACACTACATCTATCTTGTATATACATTTTGTTGTTTTTGTTCAGTTGCATCTGACTCTTCATAATCCCATTTGGGATGTTCTTGGCAAAGATGCTGGAGTGTTTTGCCATGTCCTTCTCCAGCTCATTTTACAGATGAGGAAATCGAGGCAAACCAGGGTTAGGTGACTTGCCCAGGCTCACAAAACTAGTAAGTGTCTGAGGCCAGATTTGAGCTCAGGAAGATGAAGGCTTCCAGAATTCAGTCCCAGCATTCTATCCACTTTGCCACCTGGTGGCCTATATCTAGCTTTTCTATGTACATTCGTACAGAACTGCATATTATCTCTTTCTATAGATGTGAGCTCCTTGAGGCCAGGTACCAAGTTTTGCCCTTTATTTGTAACTCCTTTAGTTAGCAAAATGCCTGGCCCATAGTATATTCATTGACTGATTGTCTTAGTTGAGATGATCAGGATCATTGATAATATGTTATTGTCAATGATTTCTGTACTTCACTAGATCTGTAATTTCATCAATGTGAATATTCCCTCCAGTTTTGCCACTTGACCCCCCTCCTATATGACTCCTGTTCTTGTCTTCCCATAAATCAGCCACTTGTCCAGAATTAATTTTTAAGCCTCAAGGGTTTTCCTGGTCTCCCAGTAAAATGTCATCAAGTCAGTCAGTAGGTGAGCTTTTATTAAGTACTTACTATGTGCCAAGTACTGTGTTCAACATTGGTGGATACAAAGACTGACCATATGGACCAGCAGCTTTCTCCTGGTTTCTGTGACCTCTAGGAGACACAGAGACTATTTAGACACATCTTATGGGGAGACCAAGAAAGCTGCTGGGACTTAAATATTGATTCTGGATAATTGAAAAATTAAAATATTACTAAAAATAATAGAAAAATATGTGATCTATCTGGCAGACATTTTACTTCAGTTTCTTCCTTTGTAAAATAATAACAGGAACTTGATTATAAAGTTTTCATGAGGAAAACTTTTTATAACAATACATATCCCCACCACCAACATGACCATTTTTGCTGTCTTTATTTTTCCTATTAACTGAAGATTGAATGAACATTCGAGGTGACCTAGTCCAAAATTCTTCATTTGACTAAGAAGGAAACAGTCCAGAAAAGTTATCACTTGCTTATGGTCACACAGCATGTAAAGGAGAAGCTTAGGTCTCTGGATATCAAATCCAAAGTGTTAATGAAAAATCTTTCTGGCAAACACTGTTCTGTAGCTTTATTGTATATGGGTATCTAGACAGCTTGGAGTCAGGAAGACCTGAGTTCAAATGCAGCCTCAGATACTTAGTAACTGTATGACCCTGGGTAAGTCACTTACTTCTGTTGGCCTCTGTTTCCTCACTTGTAAAATGGGGATAAGGATAGCACCTACCTTCCAAGGTGGTGGTGAATGTCAAGCGAGATAATATCTATAAAGTACTTAACACAGTGCCTGGTGGATAGTGAGCACTGTATACATATTGGTTGTTATATCATCATCATCATTAATTTTATAGTAATGATAGCTAACATTTACATAACACTTTAAAAATTTCCCAGTGCATTATACTGAGCCACTGAGTTTGAATCTCAATTCCCCCATTTAGTTAGTGTGATCTTGGGCAAGCTCCTTTACCTCTCTGGGCCTTGGTGGCCTTACCTGGTGTTTCAACAATCTGGCTAGCAGCTTCTGTGGGGGTGTAAGATCCACCCACAGCCAGCACTGGGAAAGCTGCCAACAGCACAGGTTCTTTTGATCTGCTTAACTAAGGAAAGCAAGGTGAAGGGGTTGACAAGCTTACTATAATTCGGCACACAAATATCATTCACTTAGTTCAGGGGAAGAGACCAGCACACTGAACTTCAGAGCAGAAAACAAATAAATTACAAATATCAACAGACAGACCCAACACAATTCATAGTTACCAACATCTAGGTTCAGCCTGGGAGCTCAGAACAAGGGCTGGCTCAGAGTCACATGTGCCATCACTGCTGTGGGTAAGAGAGCTCCAAAGAACAGACAGCCAACCCCTGGTTTTTATATCTTTTTCAGCATCAGGGGTGAATCATACGACTCACCCACGTGACCTAGAATCGTCACAAAGAGGCAGGCTTAAACCCACGTGGTCTAAAAGCCTCTGCTCTCCCAGACATGTAAACTAGGCCCTCCCTGGAGTTAGCCCCACCTTGGGCCCCACCTTAGTTGCCAATCCATACCCACTAAGGTTTTACACCTAATAGGGGTTTGGGCCTGGGGCTTAGCACCTAGTAAGGCTCAATGAAAGACACTGAATTAATCAAAGGAAACAGAGGCCAAACTCTTCAAGGGCACTTGTTGAACTAAGTGCTAAGGAGCCCATTTTGATTACCAACACACCTGGAAAACAAGTAGATTGAACTAGGTTACCTCTAAGTACCCTTCTAATTCTCTGTTGAGGATTTTATCATTTTTACCCCCAAAGCTAAAGGTATTATAGGTACAATTATCCCCATTTTATAGATAAGAAAATTAAGACCGATGAGGTTAAATTATTTGCCTACAGTCATATTAGGAGTAAGTGTGTAAGTTTCTGTTCAAAATCACAGAATGTAAGAGTAGAAAAGAAGTGAAATAGCAAATGTGTTGTTGAGTTGTTTCAGTTGTTGTTGAGTCTGACTCTTTGTGACCCCATGGGGGTTTTCTTCGAAAAGATACTGAAGGGGTTTGTCATTTTTTTCTCCAGCTTATTTGACAGACGAGAAACTGAGGGAAACAGGGTTGAGTGACTTGCCCAGGGTCACACAGGTAGTAAGTGTCTGAGGTCAGATTCAAACTGGGGAAGATGTGTGTTCCGGACTCTGGGTCTGGCATCTCTGCACTATGGCACTGGATAGTGGCCATCTAGTATAATCTATATGTGGAAGATATGCTCACTATAGCATGTTAAACTGTTCATCCAACTTTTGCTGAAGAATTCCAAGGAGGAGGAACTCCTTACTTCGGAAATACTTCAAACTATTTGAGGACACCTCAACATGAGCTCCAAACACAGCTGTCTGATATATCATGTTCTCGGATTGTCTATAAAAATAAATAATTTAAATTATGTACTTATATAATATTATAAGCAATAATAATTAATTATAATTAATCATAATATATTATATAATATATAATAATATAAGCAAGAAGAAAAAGAAGCAATAAAAAGACAATCATTTGGCTTATAAATTTGAGATCCGGAAATATCTTATTTCTATTGGCATCTGCTGGTGCCCATGTCTCCCCTATCCTAAGGAAAGAAAAAAAAAAACCCTTCAGTTGATCTTTCCATCCCCACTATCATCCCATATCTCTTCTACCTTTTGTGGCTACATTCCTTGAAAAGTTCATATACAATAGGTACCTCCACTTTCTCCTCAATCTCTTCTTAGCCCCTCATAATCTGGTTTCTGACTTTTATCATTCTACCAAACTTACTCTTTCAAAAGTAATCAATGATCTCTTAGTTGCCAAATTAAATGGACTTTTCTCAGTCTTCTTCCTCTTTGATCTCTCAGTAGCCTTTGACATTGTTCATCGCTTTCTCTCCCTTTATACTCACTTATCTCTAGACCTTGGGGACACCCATCCTTTCTGGTCTTCCTCCTACCTATCTGACCAGTCCTCAGTCTCCTTTACTGGATCATTATCCTGGCCATACCTAGTAATCATAGATAGTCCTCAGGTTTACATCTTGGACTCTCTTCTCTTCTCCCTGTATACTACTTCATTTGGTGATCTCATCAGCTCCCATGGATTTAATTACCCTTTCTATGCTGATTATCAAATCTAACACCTGCTCCCCCCCATCAACAAGGCCAAAATTGAACTGATTATCTTTCCATTTACCACTAACCACTACCTGCCCCTGCCCTGTTACCTTCCCTATTCATGTGGTAGGCAGCACTATCATCTCACCCAGTCCTGAAACCTAGGCATCATCCTGGGTTCCTCACAACTTTCACCCTTCATATCCAAGCTGTTGGCAAGGCCTGGAACTTTTGCCTTTATAACATCTCTTAAACATGGCCCCTTCTTTCCTCTGTCACTGCCCGTATTCTGCTGCAGGCCTTCATCACATCGCACTTGGACTACTGCGATAGTCTGCTGGTGGGGCTGCCTGCCTCAAGTCTCTACCCGCTTTGATCCATTCAGACATTAAAATGATTTTTATAAAGGAGAGCTTTGACCGTGTCACCCAATGCCCAACTCAATAAACTCCAGTTTCTGGTTGTCACATTCAGGATTGATACAAAATCCTCTGCTCAAAGGCCTTCATAAGCTAGCTCCACCCTACCTTTCCAATCTTATTACACACTGCTCCCTATCACATGGTCCTTGATCCAGTGACACTGGCCTCCTGGCAGTTCCAGGAGTAAATCACTCCATTTTTTGACTTTGGGTTTCTCTAGCTATCCCTCATGCCTGGATACATGCATACAAACACACACACACATATACCAATACACACATATGTATATATGTGTGTATATGTCTATATGTACATGAGGAGAGAGAGAGAGAGAGAGAGAGAGAGAGAGAGAGAGAGAGAAAGACAAGAGATGCAGAGAGCAAGAAACAGAGAGAAAGATCTTCTTTTAAGTCCCAATTGATATTCCATCTGCTATAGGAATTCATTTCCAATCCCTCTTAATTCTAGTTCCTTCTGTTAATTATTTACTATTTAAACTTTATATAGCATGTTTGTACACATTGTTTGCTTATTGTCTCCCCTATTCAGTTTTGCCTCTTAAAAAAAACTTTTATAGTCAACATGGGGGTAAAAAAAACTAAATAAAATTGTTCTAGCCATTTTTAATAATAAATGATGACAATGAAAACAAGTAATGGATTAAAATATGTTTAAACTAATTGTCTGGGTTTAATTTTTACATTTTAAGTGATTCAATTTTGAAACTTAAAAGGTATGCATATGGAGCAAAGTAGAAGGGTGTAATTGATTGTCAAAAGTGTCTATGATGTCAAAAATATGATGATTTAAAAAAATTCTCAGCATCTAATGGCATGAGACAACTACAAGTTGAAACAAAGATCAAAGGCTTTTGAACATTTGATGTGTCAGTTTCTACATTTACTTGTTTCAACTCCACTTTGTTCCTGTCATGGGTATGGCACTGTGCTTTCAGTTAGATTCTAACTTAAAACAAATTCTAAATATTCATGATCAATATCCCCTCCCTCCCCTCTGTGGAAGACATGAAAAGTCTTTTGTAATTAGGACAGAAAATGTAATACCTTGGAGTTTTGTTAAATTTTCTCCCTGACTTTGTAGGACCTGCCTTTTACAGAGGTTCTCAGGGGAACTTTGACATATTTGAACCTATCTGCTGAAACACAAATAGAAAGAGGAAGATGATGGGAACTGTTCTCATTCTTCTCAAGGCTATATTTAAGACTTCCTTGACCCCGTACAGCTCCTTCAGCCCTGAGCTCGCTCTCTCTCTCTCTCTCTCTCTCTCTCTCTCTCTCTCTCTCTCTGACTTCTGCCAGAATCTCCATTTAAGAAGGGCACCTAGGTGGGGGGGGAGCCAAGATGGTGGAGAAAAGGTAGAGACTTGCCTAAGCTCTCCCCCAAACTCCTCCAGATACCTTTATGTAATGTCATAAAACAATTACTGGAGCAACAAAACACACAAAAGAATGGGCTGAAATTATTTTCCAGCCAAATACAACTTAGATGCTCAGGAGGAAAGATCTATTGCACCTAGATGAGAGTGGAGCACATTTGGTAACTATACCAAGGTAGGAAGGAACAAGAGTATTTGTGGCTGCAGGAGAAATGGGGTCATGGTGACAGTTTTAAGGCCAAGAAGAATGCAAATATAAGAGAACAAGTTCTCTTCTTGGGTAAAGAACAGAGCTTGAGTCAGAGAGAAGTTACCATGCTTTTTCTTGGGTCATACAACCTTGGGAAAACTGAAAACTTATTGAACCCCAGAACTAGCTCTCAAAACAGCAGCAAAGAAACCCTAAAGATTGTGATGGCACCCTTCCCACCCCAGGAGCAGAGCCCATGTTTAAGATAAAGTTAAAAGTCAAGATGTCAGGAAAAATGAGCAACCAAGTACAACAAAAAGGAATTATTCAAGGGTAGGCTGAGCCAATATAATAAAACTGGCAATTAGTTTGCTTATTCAGTGCCATACCAATAAAACTACCAAAAGTATTTTATAGAGCTAGAAAAAATAATAAACTTCATTTGGAAGGAGAAAAATCTATATCAAGAAACTCAATTTAAAAAAAAAATGAAGGAAGGTAGCCTAGCATTACCAGATTATGAAGTGATAATCATTAAAAGAATCTGGTAATAGATAAGAATAGAGTTGTGAATCAGTGGAGTTGATTAGGTACATAATAAAAAATAGTAAATGACTACAGGAATCTAGTGTTTGAGAAACCCAAAGACCAAAGTTTTGTGGACAATAACTCACCATTTGACAAAAAAATTTCTGGAAAACTAGAAAACAGTTTGGTATAAACTAGGCATAGACCAGCATCTCACAATATATAACAAGATAAGGTCAAAGTGGGTGCAATTTAGACATAAAAGGTGATAGTATAACCAAATTAGGACAATATAGGAAACTTTAACTGTCAAATCTATGGACAAGGGGACAGAGCTAAGATGGTACTGTGAAAGGAAGGAACTACCAGAGCTTTCTCACAAATTCTGTCATATCCGTCTAAAAAGTAAACCGGAGCCAATTAGAGAGAGTTAGAAGCCACTAGTAGACTGAGAGGGGTAGGAGCACTGGGCACGCAGACTGGCACCAGACCAAACCAACCAGGAAAAGCAGAGCAATCCAGCCAGCCTGTGGCTCTGGGAGAGCACTGGGTGAGAGAAATGTCAGAGCAGGAACAGGGCCAGGGTGAAAGTACTTGATATGGCCACAATTGAGCCCCAGGCCTCTCAGCCCAGGACAGGAGTCTGTGAGAGTGCAGAGCCTGTGGCCACTGGAGTAGCTAGCCCAGAGGCCTCCAACCCACAGTCTAAAGGTTTGAAACTCACCTTCTTGAACTTCCGGGAGCCATGATGGCCAGGTAAAATGGCTCATATTCTTCCCTTGAATAAACCCAGAGAATAAAACCTCAGGAGAAACAGAGGAGCCAGAAACGGCGGCGGGGGTGGGGGGGGGGGATTCAGTAACTAGAGAAGTGGGGGAGAGGGGCCTTCCTGTGGTGGTGGAAGGTGACTAGTATAGGAAGAGAGGTGTCCCAGCAGGACCCACCTCAGCAGACCAATGAGAGTAACTGAACCCCAGGGGTGGAGCTAACTAACGTCAAGGCCAGGACCCCAGCCTTGGCTTTGCACAGCCAGGGGAAGTGGCAGACACCAGCACAGACAAAAGCTGGGACACCATTCTGTAGAACAGTCCTGGGGAAGAGGAGACCTCCCAGCAGTTAGATCACCCCACCCCCACACCTCCCGAACAAGAGGCCATAGCACATAAAGCTAGATCCCAACACAAGTAACTTGGGATAGAACCCCCTGAGCTGCAGAAGCAGAAATCCACTTCAGAAACCAGGAGGGCAAAAAAAAAACACCATGAAAAAGAATAGCAAGAAGCTTTCAAAGACAATAGATTCAAATTATGGAGATGGGGAAGGTCAAAATACCAATTCAGAAGAGGACAGCATGGACACTACACCCACATCTGAAACCTCAAAGGGAAAGTGAACTGGTCTGCAGAACAAAAAGCATTTCTGGAAGAACTCAAGGAGGACTTTAAAAACCATTAGGGAGGTAAAGCAAAAATGGAAAAAAAAATGAATGAGGAAAACAAATCTTTAAAAGGTAAAATCAGGGAATTGGTTAAGAAAAATCAGAATATAATTGGAGAAAATGTCTCACTGAAAAGTAAAATCAACCAAATGGAGAAGGAGATAAAGAAGACAAAGGATAAAGATAAAAAAGCTAATGACTCTATGAGACATCAAGAATCAGTCAAACAAAATCTAAAAAATGAAAAAGTAGAAAAAAACATGAAATATCTGATTGGAAAAACAACAGACCTGGAAAATAGGTCCAGGAGAGACAATCTAATAATTATTGGTCTACCTGAAAGCTATGATGAAAAAAAAGAGCCTGAACAGTATCTTCCATGCAATCCTTAAGGAAAATTGCCCAGAGGTCCTAGAACGAGAGGGTAAAATTGTCATTGAAAGAATCCATCGCTCACCCCCTGAAAAAGATCCCAAATTGAAAACTCCAAGAAATATTATAGCCAAATTCCAGAACTACCAGGTCAAGGAGAAGATACTACAGGCAGCTAGAAAGAAACAATTAAAAGATCATGGAACTACAGTCAGGATCACGCAGATTCTTTCAGCTTCTACATTAAATGACAGGAGAAATTGGAATATGGTATTCTGAAAGGCAAAGGAGGTTGGACTATGACCAAGGATAAACTACCCAGCAAAACTGAGCATAATTTTCCAGGCAAGGAGAGGGGCATTCAATGAAATAAGGGAAGTCCAGACCTTCCTGATGAAAAGACCAGAGCTCAATGGAAAATTTGATCTGCAAATACAAAACTCAAGAGAGACATAAAAAGGTAAATGGGGGAAAACCCTAGTTAATCAACAAGGCTAATTAATTACATCCTTATATAGGATTATTTTGTTTTATATAAGTTTTATATGTGTGTGTGTGTGTGTGTGTGTGTGTGTCAGTGCTGAGAACAGTATACTCATTATGACAATTGAAAGGGATATTAATAGACTGTGCATGTCAGTATAAAATAACTGATATAATGATAAAAATATAATTATGAGATGTAAAGGGATGGTTGTGGGAAAAGAGGTAAGGAGGCAGTAGAAAAGGGTAAATAATATCACATGAAGAGGCACAAAAACATATTGTAGTAGAAAAAAAGAAGGAAGGGAGAAGAGCAGTATTTAAGCTTTACTCCCATCGGATTTGGTTAAAGACGGAAATAACATACCCTGATAAGTACAGAAATCTAACTTGTCCTACATGCAGTAGGAGGGAAAGGGGAAAAAAAGGGAGGGGGGGTGTTCAGAAGGGAGGGAAGAAATAGCAAGTGGAAAATGGTAAAATAAGGGAGGGGAATCAGGAGGGGGGATAAACTGAAGAAGGAGGCAGTCAAAAACAAAACTCTGTTGAGGAGTGGAAGGAAGAAGGGAGAAATAAAAGAATAAACAGGGTGGAAATAGGATGGAGAAAAAGACACAGACAATAATCGTAACTGTGAATGTGAATGGGATGAACTCTCTCATAAAATGGAAGAAGGTGGCAGAATGGATTAAAAAGCATAATCCTACAATGTATTGTTTACAAGAAACACATCTGAAGCAGGGGGATACCCACAGGGTAAAGGTAAAAGGCTGGAGTAAAATATATTGTACTTCAGCTAAAGTAAAAAAAGCAGGGGTAGCAATCCTAATCTCAGACAAAGGAAGAGCAAAGACAGATCTAGTTAAAAGACATAAGAAAAGAAACTAAATCCTGCTAAAAGGCACCGTAAACAATGAAGCAATATCATTGTTTAACATATATGCACCAAGTGGTATGGCATGCAGATTCTTAGAGGAGAGGTGAAGGGAGTTACAGGAAGAAATAGACAGCAAAACTATAATAATGTGAGACCTCAGCCTCCCCCTCTCTGAACTTGATAAATCTAACCTCAAAATAAAGAAGAAAGAAGTTAAGGAGGTGAATAGAATTTTAGAAAAAGCAGATATGATAGACCTCTGGAGAAAACTGAATGGGGATAAAAAGGAATATACTTTTTTTCTCAGTGGTACATATCACATACTCAAAAACTGACCATGTACTAGGGCATTAAAACCTTACAATCCAGTGCAGAATGGCAGAAGTAGTCAAAGCATCCTTTTCAGATCACAATGCAATAAAAATTATTTGTAATAAAGAACCATGGAAAATAAGCTAAAAATTAATTGGAATCTAAATAATCTAATTCTAAAGAATGAGTGGGCCAAAGAACAAATTAGAGAAACAATTAATAACGGCATTCAAGAGAATGACAATAATGAAACAATGTACCAAAACTTATGAGATGCAGCAAAAGCAGTTCTTAGGGGCAGTTTTGCATCTCTAAATGCTTACATGAATAAAATAGTGAAAAAGGAGATCAACAAATTGAGCATGCAAATGAAAAAGCTAGAAATAGAACAAATTGAAAATCCCCAATTAAATACCAAATTAAAAGTACTGAAAATCAAAGGAGAGATTAAAAATTCGAAACCAGGAAAACTATTGAATTAATAAATAAAACAAAGAGCTGGTTTTATGAAAAAAAAACAATAAAATTGATAAACCTTTGGTCAATTTGATTTAAAAAAGAAAGAAGAAAATCAAATTACGAGTATCAAAAATGAAAATGGTGAATTCCCCTCCAATCAACAGGAAATTAAAACAATAATTACGAATTATTTTGCCCAGTTGTATGCCCATAAATTTAACAACCTTAGGGATATGGATGAATATCTACAAAAACATAAATTGCCCAGGTTAACAGAAGAGGAAGTAAAATTCCCAAATAAACCCATCTCAGAAAAAGAAATTGAGCAAGCCATCAATGAACTCCCTAGGAAAAAATCTCCAGGGCCAGATGGTTTTACATGTGAGTTTTATCAAACATTTAAAGGACAATTAATGACTATACTTCATAGACTGTTTGGGAAAACAGGTGAAGAAGGAACTCCACCAAATTCTTTTTTATGACACAGATATGGAACTAATACCCAAACCAAGAAGAGTCAAAACAGAGAAAGAAAATTATAGACCAATTTCCCTAATGAATATTGATGCAAAAATTTTAAACAAAATATTAGCAAAAAGATTGCAGCAACTTATCACGAGAATAATACACTATGACCAGGTAAGATTTATTCCAGGAATGCAAGAATGGGTCAATATTAGGAAAACTATCAGCATAATTGAACGTATCAACAACAAAACTAGCAGAAACCATATGATCATCTTAATAGATGCAGAAAAAGCCTTTGACAAAATACAACACCCGTTCCTATTAAACACACTAGAAAGCATAGGAATAAATGGAACCTTCCTTAAAATTATAAATAGCATCTACCTAAAACCATCAACAAGCATTATTTGTAATGGGGATAAGCTAGATGTATTTCCAATAAGATCAGCGGTGAAACAAGGATGTCCATTATCACTCCTATTATTCAATTTGGTACTAGAAACGTTAGCTGTAGCAATAAGAGAAGAAAAAGACATTGAGGGAATTAGAATAGGCAAAGAAGAAATTGAATTATCACTCTTCGTAGATTATATGATGATTTACTTAGAGAATCCTAGAGAATCAAGTGAAAAACTACTTGAAATAATGAAGAACTTTAGCAAAGTTGCAGGATATAAAATGAAACCACATAAATTATTGGTATTCCTATACATTACTAACAAAGCCCAACAGCAAGAGATAGAAAGAGAAACTCCATTCAAAGTTACTGTAGACACCATAAAATGTTTGGGAGTCTGTCAGCCAAGACAAACCCAGCGACTATATGAACGTAATTATGAAACAGTTTTCATGCGAATAAAGTCAGATCTAAATAAATGGAAAAATATTGGTTGCTCATGGTTAGACCGAGCAAATGCAATAAAAATGACAATTTTACCTGAATTAATTTATTTATTCAGTGCCATACCAATTGAACTACCAAAAATTATTTCACAGAGCTGGATAAAATAATAACAAAATTCATCTGGAAAAACAAGAGGTCTAGAATATCTAGGGAATTAATGATAAGAAATGCTAAGGAAGGTGGCCTAGCCATACCAGATATTAAACTCTACTATAAAGCAGCAGTCATCAAAACTACCTGGTACTGGCTAAGAAACAGAATTGTGTATCAGTGGAATAGGATAGGTACGCAGCATGGAAAAGTCAGTGACTATAGCAATCTACTCTTTGATAAACCCAAAGAATCCAGCTTCTGGGCTAAGAATTTACTATTTAACAAAAACTGCTAAGAAAATTGGAAAATGGTAGGGCAGAAACTGGGCATAGACTAATATCTTACACCATATACCAAAATAAAGTCAAAATGAGTTAATGATTTAGAAATAAAGACTGATACTATAAGCAATTTGGGAAAGCCAGGAATAGTTTACCTATCAGATTTATGGAAAAGCAAAGAATTCATGATACAACAAGAGATAGACAGAATTACAAAATTCAAAATGGATAATTTGATTAGGTTAAATTGAAATATTTTTGTATAAAAAAGTCAATGCAACAAAGATTAGGAGGGAAGCAGAAAACTGGGAAAAAATCTTTACAACTAGTGTCTCTGATAAAGGCCTCATTTCTAAAATATACAGGGAACTGAGCAAAATTTATCAGAATACAAGTCATTCACCAATTGAGAAATGGTCAAAGGATATGAACAGGCAGTTTTCAGAGGAAGAAATTAAAGCTATCTATAAGAATATGAAAAAATGCTTGAAATCACTACTTATTAGATAAATGCACATCAAAACAACTTTTAGGTACCACCTCTCTCCTGTCAAATTGGCTAAAATGACAAAACAGGAAAATGATAAATCCTGGTGAGGATGTGGGAAAATTGGAACATTGTTACATTGCTGGTAGAGTTCTGAACTGATCCAGCCATTCTGGAGAGCAATTTGGAACTATGCCCAAAGGGCTATAAAAATGCTCATAGCCTTTGTCCCAGCAATACCACTTCTAGGGTTGTATCCCAAAGAGATCACACAAGGGGGAAAAGGACCCATATGTACAGAAATATTTACAGTGGCTCTTTTTGTAGTAGCAATGAATTGGAAATCAAGGGAATGCCCATCAATTGAGGAATGGCTGAACAAGTTGTGTTATATGAAGGCAATGGAATACTATTGTGCTATAAGAAATGGGGAACACACGGACTTCATAACAATCTGAAAAAACCTATATGATATAATGCTGAGTGAGCATAGCAGAACCAGGTGAACATTGTACACGACCACAGATATATAGATTCTGTGACGACTAACCCTGATAGACTTCACTCTTCTCATCAATACAAGGTTCAAAGGCAACTCCAAAGGACTCATGATGGAGAGAACTATCTACATCCAAAGAAAGAACTATGGAGCCTGAATGCAGATTGAGGCACACTGTATGCTCTCCACCTTTTTCCCTTGCTTTTTCTTTTTTTTTTTCTCTCTCACTTTTTTTGGTTTTGTTTCTTCTTTCTCATGATTCACTCCATTGGTCATAATTCTTCTTTACAACTTGACTATTGTGTAAATAAGTTCAATGAGAAGTTCTATGTAGAAAATATATTGGATTACATGCCACCTTGGGGAGGGAGGTGGGGGGGGATGGAAATCTTGAACTCAAAATTATGTGGAACTGAGTGTTGTAAACTAAAAATAAAAACAATCTTAATTATAAGAAAAATCTATGGATAAGGGTAGACTTTATGACCAAACAAGAGGTTGATCAGATCATGGAATATAAAATGGATGATTTTGATTAGATTAAATTAAAAAAATGTTTTACACAAACAAAACCAAGGTAGCCAAGACTGAAAGGAAATCAGAACCTGGGGAGCAGTTAGAATTTTTTCCAGCAACTTTCTCTGATAAAGGCCTTATTTCTAAAATATATGGAAAACTGCATCAAATTTATTTTAAAAAATGTATTATTACCGAATTGGTAAATGGTCAAAGGATATGAACAGGCAGTTTTCAGAAGAAGAAATCCAAGCTATCTGTAATCATGTGAAAACATGTTCTAAATCACTATTGATTATAGAAATGCCAATTAAAACAACTCTGAGTCACACCTCACATGTGTTATATTAGCTAATATGATAGAAAAGAAAAATGATAAATGTTGGAGTGGATGTGAAAAATATGAACCCTGAAGCACTGTAAGTGGAGCTGTGAATTCGTCCAACTATTCTGGAGAAAAATTTGGCACTATGCCCAAAGAGCCACAAAACTGTGTATAACCTTTGCCCCAGCAATACCTATATTAGGTCTGTACTCCAAAGAGATTAAAAAATTGGAAAGGACCCATATGTATAAGAATGTTTTAGCATTCTTTTTGTTGTGGCAAAAAAATTGGAAATCGAGGGGATGCCTGTCAGTTTGAGAATGGCTGAAAAATGTGTGTGTGATTGTGATGGGATGCTATTGTGTCATAAGAAATGATGATCAGGATGGTTTCAGAGCATGAACTCATGGAAAGTGAAGTAAAACCAGGAGAACATTGTTACGCATAACAACAATATTGTAGGCTGATTTAACTGTGAATGAATTTTCTATTTTAATCAATATAATGATACAATAATCACCTTGCATTTTCTCTACATCTAATTTAAATTTTTCTCACTGCTTTCACAGAACCATACGAGTATAATTTTTACATGATTGTCTGTACATATGATTTTCTGTAGAGAATGTAATGCTCTGTAAGGGTAAGGAACTGTTTTATGTTTGTCATTATGTCCCAGGATGTATGTGTCCCCAGAACATAGTAGCAACTTAATAAACGCATATTAATTTAAAAAAAAGGAAAGAAAAATTCTATCCACCTCCAGAGAAAGAACTTATAGAGTCTGAACGCAGAATGAAGTATTTTTCATTTAAAACACTTTTTCTCACATTTTTTTGCAATGTGGATAATATGGAAATATGTTTTGCGTGATTTCACATGTATAACTGATATAACATTTCTTGCCTTCTCAATGGATGGAAGAGGAAAGGGAGGATGTGAGAGAATTCAAAACTTTTTTAAAATGATTGTTAAAAATAAATAATTTTTTTTTCAAAAGGCTATAATTGTAGAGAAAGTGCCAGTAGTGGATCAAAAGAGGGAATTTCATTTTTGGGAAAAGAAATCTCAGGTTTAGGCTAAAATGAAAGTAACATATGATGCAGATAGATTGAAATACCCAATTGATATTGAGTTTAAAGTACCAATGTTAACTACCATGCAGAGACATGGTTTTGTACTTAATCTGATTTCAATTTTGCTTCTCATTTCTTGTATAATTTATCTTAAACTGTACTTTTTAGAAACTTTTTTTGTTTTATTCAGATATAAACCCTGTTTTATATGCTTTAATAATCTCCACATTGTAGCTACTGAAACATCTGACACAGTCACATTTGTCAGCAAACTAGATAGCCCAACATCTCATTTAAAAGTTTTTTTCAGTATGTTTTCTGTTAACAAACATCTAGCTTTTCTCTCTCTCTGAGAGAGATAGAGAAACAGAGACAGACAGAGACAGAGGGAGAGAAAAACAGAGACAGAGACAGAAAGAGAGAGAGACAGAGAGAGAATCTCCTGTAATAAATATGTATGGTAAAGCAAAAATCAAATTTCCACATGGGTCTGACGCAAAAATAATGTCCAGACATTTTGTTACTATGATAGAAAAAGGACTGATTTTGTAGTCACAGGTCATTGCATGAAAAGATGGCTTCTGCTAATAGCTACCGATATGACTTTGGGCCAGCCCTTGAATCTTTCTGGGTCTCAGTGATCTGATCTATAAAATCAGAGTGTTTGACTTGCTGTCCTCTGAGGTCCCTTCCATCTCGGGCTCTGTTATCCTATTTCTGAAGTCCATTTCAAAGAAGTTTAGTTATTAGTCTTATTCATTCCAGATACATTTTTAATTCAGCATAAAAATTTAATAGTATGACTGGCCATAAGAGTTGATACTTATCATTTCAGCAAGAGGATTTCTTCAGAAGGAGTATATCTTTCAGTAAAAGTAGATGCACTTGGTTAGATGGTCTTTCTCCTTAAATTCTTATGTAATTTTGAATTCCCATATGTTGTGCTCCATTGTTATCTTTGTGATGCCAAGAAAGTGAGGAAGGCCCCCAGCTCAGTGGATGGACCTTGGTATCACTTTCTTCCTCTACAGAATGAGGGAGTTGGATCAATAGCTACTGAAGTCCCTTCAAGCTGGAGTTCCAACTACCAGTAGTCAATTCTTCAACATATTCCCAAATGTAACAGCGATTTTATCTCCTTTTGTTTCTTTCCCCACAGGGATTCTATTTGCACTGTCTATATTGAAGTACTTCCTCCAAACAACCAGAGTCCTCCCCGCTTCCCCCAACTGATGTACAGCCTTGAAGTCAGTGAAGCCATGAGGATTGGGGCCGTTTTGTTGAATCTCCAGGTATGTAGTTTGGTGTCCATGTGATAACCTATTGCTCCGGAATGAAAGGCAATGGTTTATGGTGCTTCATAGGCAGTGGTTGGTACTTTAGTGGAAATGAATCAAAAGACCTGACTTTGAATATAGGCTCTTCTTCTTACATGTCTGATCTCCTCAAATCATTATCCTCTCTTGGCCTCAGTTTGTTTTTCTGTAAAATAGAAGGGCTCTATTGAATGACTGCTAAATTCCTTTATAGCTCCAGATCTTTGATTCTGTGACCTGGAAGATGTAAGGAACTGTTGTATGTCCATGGCTTTAAAAAATGTGAAAGTGTGTTAACTCATATTGAATGAAAGTTCAACCCTGAGAAGAGATCTGTAATCACATAGGCGAAGTGTTTCAAAATGATTTCTCTCTGCTGATTGCAGCCACTGTCAAACTGCTCCAAACAGCAGGCATCTGCTGCAGTCACTGCAGGAGAGAACATAGGCTTTGTAAAAACAAATATTTTGTATTGTACAAGGATAGCTGTCCTTCATGTTTAAAGGCATTACTGCTGTCGGTCATTTCTGGACCTGGATTTCTTTGTACCCATAATGTTCATTTTAAATGCACCATAAAAACTGTAGAAAAGCTGGCAGACTAAGGAAGACCCCTTTCCAGTTCTGTCTCTGCTGTAGATGAGTCTTGGGATATTGAGCACATCTGGATCTCAAGGTTGCCCATCAGTAAAATGAATTCGAATTACAGAATCTCTAAATCCCTCCTGGATCTAACATTCCATCCCTTAATACTCTATGTTCTGTGATCTCGCAGCTCTGACATATTCTGTTCAATCTTCAAAGGGCCCTTCTAAATCTGCAATTCTGTATGGTATCTATTTTTCACCTGTACTGTTTTACTTCCCCTTAAAATCCCTCCTTCCTTCCTTCCTTCCTTCCTTCCTTCCTTCCTTCCTTCCTTCCTTCCTTCCTTCCTTCCTTCCTTCTTCCTTTCCTTCCTTCCTTCCTTTCTTCCTTCCTTCCTTCCTTCCTTCCTTCCTTCCTTCCTTCCTTCCTTCCTTCCATTCAGTTCTTTCTTTCCTTCTCTCTCTTCCTCCCTCCCTCCCTTTATTTTCCTTTTCTTTTTCTTTCTCTTCCTCCATTTCTTCCTCTCTTCTTCCTTTCTTTCCCTTCCTATCCTTTCCCATTTCTTCCTTTCCTTTCCTGACTGGGTCTCCCTATCTCACCTGAACAGGAAGTGCAGAGATCAATCACAGTGCCCCTGACCTCCTATCCAATAAAGACAAAAACCTAAGATTTAACCTACTCCATTTAGCTACCTGTTATGGTTCTCCTCTCCTTAGGCAGCCTCATAGCTCTGCTTTCCTGGGAGAATTCACTATATTAGTGCTACAT
This sequence comes from Trichosurus vulpecula, assembly GCF_011100635.1. Lineage (NCBI taxonomy): Eukaryota > Metazoa > Chordata > Mammalia > Diprotodontia > Phalangeridae > Trichosurus > Trichosurus vulpecula. Next base: position 16,496,180 of record NC_050580.1, on the reverse strand, counting down.
TTAATTTGACATTTGATCAATTTAGCAACCTCAGCTCAAAACTTTACAGTGTGCCTAATGATGCCCAACTTTGTTCAAGTTCTAAGAAATCAAAGTTCTGTGTTCTGAGGGTTCTTCAGGCTCTGACATTGTGTATTCTAAGATCCCTTCCTATTTCTGACACCTTTTATTCTAAGCCCCACCCTTCACAGATCTGATATTCTATTTTCTTTCATTTAAGATTTCTTCAGAATCTCACATTCGTTATTCTGATATCCTTTTAAGTTCTAGCATTCTGTTTTCTTAAGGTTCTTCTGGCATTCTATGTTCTAAAGAACTTATAACTCTTAAGATCTAAGGTAGCTTCCTGTCAATCCTAGCTCTAGTATTCTGTGTTCTAAGGGTACCCCTAATTCTTACACTTAGGCTTCTAAGATCCACTCCAGCTCTAACATTCGATATTTCAAAGATTCTTTGAGCTTTTCCATTCTATGTTCAGAGCAGAGACATCTGGAGATGTCTCTGGATATAGAGATACAGTTAGAGTGAGAGATCAATAAGACCTGTATCTTATCTCTATATTACAAACACACACACACACACACACACACACACACACACACACACACACGGCTAAAGAGAGCAATAAAGTTTATATTTAGATCTCTAGAGATTTAGATATAGGTGTAGATAAATAATTTCTCTCTCCCCTTCCTTGGCTGTCAAATATTAGGAAACTGTAATCAAAGACTTCTTGAGCCTAAGTGTTTTCCTTCTTTTAGGCAACAAGGTGATTGGTACCAAACTTCTTAATGAGTACTATAGATAAATAAATAAATGCACACACACATATGTATGTATGTATACATACATCTATACCTATCTTTACCTATTTACACTAAACAAAAAGAGAAGAAGTCAATGGACGGATAGATGCACTGGCATGTGCTAAAAAGTCATCGGTTTCCTACAAGCCTTTCCAGCACCTGCCCTGCGTGTGTGAGGCAGTGAATTTAAGAGGGCAGGATCTGAGCAAGTACTTATACTGTGGCTATTGACCCTAAAGTTAAGAGTGTTTCTAATTCCTGGGTGTGTTCTTCAGACAAAGTCCATGGGAGGCAGAATCATCCCAACCCCTATGAGGGCATGTTTATTGTGCTCCCATATGTATAAACCTTCTGTGCCTTCTTGTTGCCTGTAGAATGAAAGACAAATTCCTTTGCCTGGATTTCAAGGCCTTGAACAACCAGACTTCAGAACAGCTCACTTTGCAGCCTGATTTTAGGGGACCCCCCCAAAAGTTCACTAATCATATCCTGTGCCTCCCACCCCCCAATCAGTAAATTCATTCAAGGGTAGCAAGTTCTCATTGACTCCAAGGCTTATAGTGGTAGAGGTGAGAGGGACTTTGGAGTTCCATCTAGATCAACACCTTATTTTACATCTGAGTAAATGGACAACCAAGGAGGTTGTTACCTACTCAAGCTTCCAGGAGAGCTAAGGGACAGAATCAGGATTTGAACTCAGGTACTTTGTCACCAATCCCAGTACCTTTTCCTTTCTACCACTGCCTTGATTTCCCTCTTCAGCCATGCTTACAGACCTCTTTCTCCTCCAAGGCTCAGTGTAGGTGCCATTTCTTCCCTGAAGCCTTTCGTAATCATTTCATTTGAAAGCTATATCCCCCCTTGAGATTTTCCTAAAACACTGTCCCAGGATCTGTTCTTCCATCACAATTTATGTTTCTTATTTTATACCACCTCAACCCCCACCCCCATCTCCAGGAGATGATAAGCTCCTTCAGAATAAGGGCTGCACATGTATATCCCACTTCCTCGGGCATAGTAGGACCTTAATAAATGTTTGATAAATTGAATTTAAAGAAAAGAACGTAGAATGTTAATAAATGCCAAAATTAATATAGTGTTTTGCAAAGCACTTTAAATATATCACCTCATTGAATAGTCAATCAATTAGCATTAATTAAGTACCCTACAATGTCGTGGGCACTATGATAAATGCTACAGATACAAATATAAAAAAGAAAGATTACCTCAAGCTACTTGTAATTTAATGGGGGAAGATACTACACAAAGGGAAGCCCAAAGGTGAGAGGAAGGGAAAAGTAACCAAGGAGGCTCAGGTGGGAAATGAAGAGTTGGCCAGCCCTTTCCCCCTCCTTAGATTGAGGTTTCAGAGCTTCCCCTCCACCTTCCAATCAGAGGGTGGAGAGACTGAGGAGCTGTGAGTCCCAAGGCTGCTTCCGTCTTTCAGGATAATGAAGTTTCTTGGGGTGGTGATGGAGCAGTCCAAACTCTTAACCTTCAGAGCCACCTTATTAGGTAAGTGCTGTTAGAATTCTTATTTAGATGAGGCAACAGGCTGTAGAGGTAAAAGTTACTTGCCCAGGGTCTACAGTTATTAGGCTCAGGATTTAGAGCTAAAGGACATGAGTTCAACTCTTACTCCAGAACTTGTTACTTGTGTGACATCAGGTGAATCCCTTTACCTCTCTGGATTGCAGGGTCCTGTCTGAAAAAAAAGAGGGTTGGATTACATGACTCAAAGATCTCCTTTCATAAGCCTATTAATTGAACACAGAAATTACACACACATACACATGTATATGTGTGTATATATATGTGTGTATATGTCATATGTGTGCATGGATGTGTATATGTAGTAATGTATATATGTGTATACACACATATATGCACACATATGCATATACATGTGTGCATGCATGTGTGTATATGTGTGTGTGTATATATGTGTGTATATATATATATATATATATATATATATATATATATATATATATATATATATATATATACACACAGAAATCCCATAATTCTTTCTTACAATTGCCACAAGCCATTGGGTAACCCATTATAAAAAGGACAAGATTTGGAGGAAGAAAGGAAGTGAGTTTGAATCCAGGCCAGGATACTTACAACCATAGGGAAGCCGTGAAATCATAGGATTGTAAGGTGGGAAAGAACCTCATTTGCCACTTAGCCCAACCTTTACCTGAAAATTCCACCTACGACATCCCAACCTCTGCTTGCATACCTTTCAGAAAGGCCATCTCGCTACTTCCTGACACAGTCCATCCCACTTTCAGACAACCCTATATTTCTCGCCTGACAACAAGACTAAGTTTGCCTCTCTGCTCTTCTCCACCCTGTTTCTCAGTTTCCTTGTTTGTGAAAGGGATAACCCATGACTTCCTCACATGCTTTTAATCCTTTTTCTGAAAAAAAAAAAGGATTATGTCATCTTTAAACAGTATAAAAGTGAGTTCAGAAAGCAGAAGGAAAACCCATAATAGTTGAATAATCCTAATGAAAGAAGGTGAGTTGAAAGAAAACCCTTTTCCTCAGGCACAGTGTCTATGGTGCTGAAGCTAAGAAAATAGTTAAGATGACATGTCTATTGAACCTTTGAAATCTTTGTGGAAGGAAGAGAAAGAGTGATGATTGCAGCAGCTGCTTCTATTAGGAAGAGCCAGGAGAGCTTATCAAGTCATTTTTCGGAGGCCACCACATACCCACTCTCATTCACGAGCCACTGAGATTGAATTTGAACCAGTGACCCCTAAGTCGAAAAGCTTCTATCAAATTACTCATACAAAGACCTTGGATAATAGGCACCATTAGAAGTACTGAGAGCTGCCTGGAGTAAGGACCCCCAGGCTACTTTGTCTGCCCCCTGCTACTACCACCCTCAGACTCATCACTGGTCCATTTAGACCATCTGTGCTTATGAGACTTTTACAATCATTTTCAAAAGGAGGGAGGGAGGGAGGGAAGGACAGGTGGGGCCTCTTTGGAGGAAAATTGAAGTGCTTATTTTGGAACAATTGTGAGTGTTTTCTTTTTCTATTTTTCCCTTAATGTGCTATCTAGTAGGCAAACACGCGGCGCGCGCACACACGACCCTATTTATCCCAGAAAATGGTTTTGGTCTGCTTGATTTTCTCCACTGTAACATCACACTGTTTGGCCTGGCTATGGTGCCCTGGTAATGATGGCTTCCTACTGAGCCCAACAGCATCAGATGCCTAATGAATTACCCTGAAGAGTGTGTCCGGTGACATTTTTCTCTTCCAGTCAGCTCACTTTTAACACTATAACACCAGGAGGAGAAGTCTATGACCAGAGTGCCAGCCTCAAAATGAGGAAGACCTGAATTCAAGTCCTGTCTCTGACAAAGGAAAATAGGATCATCGATGTAGGCCTGGAAGAAAACTCAATGATCATCTAGTCCAGCCCTCACATTTTTATAGATGAGGACACTGAGAATGAGAAAGGCCAAGTGGATTGTCCATCATTATAGAGATAGTATCCAACCTAGGTCCTCTGACTCATGAGCCAGGGAGCTTTTTGTAATCACCCCCTCCCATTGGGTATACTCCCTTATCAGGGATTTAGATCAGGATGGTAGTTCTCTGCATGAATTTTGGCCTTTTTCCTGGGCATGGAGGTGGCGCTTGTCATAAGTACTTTGGATTTGTGTATAGGTAGATGTCCTATGACCTCTGTGCATTTCTTCTCTGCTCCCCATCTAAAGGTCTAGGTCATATGCAGCTACCTTCTGATAAGAAAACCACTGGGCCTACAGAGTGAGGCAGGTGTTTTGAGAGAATGAAATGCAAGAGGGTAGTTTTGATTGGTTGGAGATCTAATATGTCATATTAAAAGAGGGGCTTTGAAGGCACCTAAAGAGGGCAGTGGAGGAGGGAAGGAAGGATGAAGGTTGTGTCTAAAAAGGTGTCCAAGCTCCAAACACAAGCAACTCATCTACTTTATAGCTTGACCTTCTTTATTTATTTCTACCTTTCAAAATCCTATTAAAAAAAAACCTCAGGTTCCTCCTTCTCCTTGAAAGTTTCCCTCATTCCCACCCCCCATCCACCCAGATCAAAGTCTGTTCTCCCTCACTATCTTTTTCTAGTGATTTTTTCAATTCTCCCCTTTGCCCCATCAGCCTCTGTTGTTCTTACGTGCATGTATGGTAGAACTTTGCTCACATGCAGCTCTGCGCCCCAGGAGAATGTCAGTTCCTTAGGGGCAGCTTGAGTTTCCTTTCTCATCTTTGTGTCTCTAGCACATAGCTCAGTGGGGACTTAATAAATGTTTGTTGAATTAAATTACCAAGTGTTTGGTTATGGACCTGAAGAGATGACTAGGAAATGTTATGTTCAGGCCTCAAAGTTTAAGGTTGAACCTTCCAATGTTGATTGTGGAAGAAGGCCATGCCAGAGTCAACATGGATTGTTGACTCAACATGGATTGTTGCAGGGGTGTGGCTTTTTAAATTTGGTTTTTCTTACTGCCAACCTTTGTTATGCATGAAAATAGGTGAGATTTGCCAGACATATCAGAGTTGCTGACATTGTAAAACTTGTATTTAGTTACCAGATTCTGCTTTTATCTAGGATGTCACAGCTGATTGACCTTCTCTCACAGTGTCAACTTTTCCTATTTCACTCTCATATTGTTTTTCTGTGGTCCTGAGACAAATCACAGAAATGCAAGTACTTCAAAAAGAAGGGGCTTAATAATTTTTATAGTTTTTTTTTTTACTATTCTTTTACTTTTATTTTATTGATTACTTTATTGTTTTTCTTTTTCTTGTTATTTATTTAATATTTTTAGTTTTCAGCATTAATTTTCACAAGAGTTTGAATCATAAATTTTCTCCCCAGTTCTACCCTCCTCCCCCATATATTCTGATTGCCCCATTCCACAGTCAGCCTTCCCTTCTGTCACCCCACTCACCACCATCCCATTTTCCTTTACTTCCTGTAGGGCAAGACAGATTTTTATTCCCTATTGCCTATATATCTTACTTCCTAGTTGCATACAAAAACTGGTTTTTTTTGAACATCTGCTTTTAAATCTTTGAGTTCGAAATTCTCTCCCCTCTTCCCTCCCCATCCACCCTCCCTAAGAAGGCAAGCAATTCAACATAGGCTACATGCAAAACCCTTCCACAATACTCATGTTGTGAAAAACTAACTATATTTTGCTCCTTCCTAACCTATCCCCCTTTATTGAATTTTCTCCCTTGACCCTGACCCTTTCCGAAAGTGTTTGTTTTTGATTACCCCCTCCCCCTATCGGCCCTCCCTTCTATCATCCCCCCTTTTTTTATCTTCTTCCTCCTTCTTTCCTGTGGGGTAAGATACCCAATTGAGTGTGTATGGTATTCCATCCTCAGGTCAAATCCGATGAAAGCAAGATTCACTCATTCCCCCTCACTTGCCCCCTCTTCCCTTCCTACAGAACTGCTTTCTCTTGCCACTTTTATGTGAGATAATTTACCCCATTCTATTTCTTCCTTTCTCCCTCTCTCAGTATATTCCTCTCTCATCCCTTAATTTGATTTTTTAGATATCATCCCTTCATATTCAACTCACCCTGTGCCCTGTGTCTATACATACATACACATACACATATACATACATACCCACACAGACACACACACATATATGTGTATATATATATATATATATATATATATATATATGTGTGTGTGTGTGTATACACACACACACACACACACACACACACACACACACACATATATATATATATATATATATATATACACATACATATATATATTCCCTTCAGCCACCCTAATACTAAGGTCTCATGAATTATACACATCATCTTTCCATGTAGGAATGTAAACAAAACAGTTCAAATTTAGTAAGTCCCTTATGATTTCTCTTTCTTGATTACCTTTTCATGCTTCTCTTGATTCTTGTGTTTGAAAGTCAAATTTTATATTCAGCTCTGGTCTTCTCACTGAGAAAGCTTGAAAGTTCTCTAATGTTATTTAAAATCCATATATTGCCTTGGAGCATGATACTCAGTTTTGCTGGGTATGTGATTCTTGGTTTTAATCCTAGCTCCACTGACCTCCGGAATATCATATTCCAAGCCCTTTGATCCCTTAATGTAGAAGCTGCTAGATCTTGTATTATTGTGATTGTGTTTCCACAATACTCAAATTGTTTCTTTCTGGCTGCTTGCAGTATTTTCTCCTTGATCTGGGAGCTCTGGAATCTGGTGACAATAGTCCTAGGAGTTTTCTTTTTGGGATCTTTTTGAGGAGGTCATCGTTGGATTTTTTCAATTTCTATTTTATCCTCTGGATCTAGAATATCAGGGTAATTCACCTTGATTATTTCTTGAAAGGTGATATCTAGGCTCTTTTTCTGATCATGACTTTAAGGTAGTCCAATAATTTTTAAATGATCTCTCCTGGATCTATTTTCTAGGTCAGTGGGTTTTCCAAAGAGATATTTCACATTGTCTTCCATTTTTTTCATTCCTTTGGTTCTGTTTTATAATACCTTGATTTCTCATAAAGCCACTAGCTTCCACTTCTTCTAGTCTATTTTTTTAAGGTAGTATTTTCTCCAGTGGTCTTTTGGACTTCTTTTTCCACTTGGCTAATTCTGCCTTTCAAGGCATTCTTCTCTTCATTGGCTTTTTGGAGCTCTTGTGCCATTTGAGTTAATCTATTTTTTAAGGTGTTATTTTCTTCAGTATTTTTTTGGTCTCCATTACCAAGTCATTGACTTGTTTTTCATGGTTTTCTCACATCATTCTCATTTCTCTCCCCAATTTTTCCTCTACTTCTCTAACTTGCTTTTCCAAATCCTTTTTGAGCTCTTCCATGGCCTGAGACCAGTTCATGTTTTTCTTGGATGCTTTTGATATAGGCTCTTTGACTTTGTTGACTTCTTCTGGCTGTATGTTTTGGTCTTCTTTGTCACCAAACAAAGATTCCAAAGTCTGAGTCTGAATCTGAGTCCATTTTCACTGCCTGGCCATTTTCCCAGCCAACTCCTTGACCCTTCAGTTTTTCATCAAGGTATGACTGCTTGTAGAGTAGAGAGTACTTTGTCCCAAGCTTGAGGGGTTACACTGTTGTTTTCAGAGCTATTTCTGCACAGCAAGCTCTGCCACACCAGCGCTCCTCCTCTCCCAAGAACCACCAACACGGACCACAATTCAGATCTTACCAGGCTCTGCACTCCTGCTCTGATCTGCCACTTAATTCCTCCCACCGGGTGGGCCTGGCGCCAGAAGCAACTGCAGCTGTAGTTCTGTCCCCATAGCTGTACCACCTCTGCTGCCCCTGGAGCAGTGGTCAAACAGCAAACTCCTTTCACTCCCCACAGCTTTTCCCACTGACTTTCTCTGTTGTCTTTGGTGTTTGTGGGTTGAGAAGTTGGGTAACTGCCACAGCTCAGTGATTCGGGGCACTAGGGCCTGTTCCTCCCTGCTCCCAGTCTGGTTTGTCTGGGTGCAGCCCACACTGGGCTCTGCTCCCCTCTGCTCCCAGCTCCTTGGTATAGACCTTACCCAGGGACCATCCAGGCTTTCCTGGCCCTGCTTCTCTCTGCTATTCCATGGGTTCTGCAGCTCTACAATTTGTTCAGAGCTATTTTTTATAGGTTTTTGGAGGGACCTGGCAGGGAGCTCACACAAGTCCCTGCTTTCCAGCCGCCATCTTGGCTCCACCCCCAGGGCTTAATAATTGCTACTAAACTGAGTGACTACAAGGAGGAAGGCCATAGTTTACATGTCTACCTTCGGCTGCCAGAGAATAATGGTCTTTCTCTCCAGCACAAATGTTTATGCAAAAAATAGAAATTAATTATGTAATATTCTATTTCCCTGGTGCCTTTTGCCATCTGGTAGAAAGAGCATTGGATAAGGAGGCAGGAGACCAGTATTTGTGTTTTGTGTCTAGCACAGAATCATTGAGTGATGTCAGAGAAGTCACTTTGTTGTTCACCCTCTCATCCTTCTCTTCCTCACTTATCCATGGCCCTTTGTTTGAGAGCAAGAAAGAGGAAATCTTCTTTTATCAGGGTGCTTAATTGTGTCTAAGAAACTCCCAATAAAAGATATGTATCTATATATACACACATATAGACACATGTGTATATATACACACTGTACATGTGTGTGTTTGTCTGTGTATATATACATACACATCTTTTAGCAGGAGCATACAAACATCTATTTATACAGCTAGGTGGTGCAGTGGATAGAGTACTGGGTTCGGAGTCTGGGAGACCTTAGTTAAAATGTGACCTCAAACTCTAGCTGTGTGAACCTGGGGACACTTTCCTTATCTATAAAACTATCTGGAGAGGAAATGGCAAACCACTTCAGTGTCTTTGCCATGAAAACTTCAAATGGGTTCAGACTGAATACACACACATACACACACACCACACACACACACACACACACACACACACACACACACGTTTATATCTATACACATACAGATATTCATATATATAGTATATGTGTATATACACACATAGTTATATAGTTAAGTATTGGCTTCAGTACACAATGGATGGTCCATTCCTTCTAACATGTTTGACTCCCTTTTCAACCCTATGAGTCTGCATACCTGTATTAAAGTTATGCGAAAGCAGATCTGGTGCACAGGGTTATCTGGCTCCCACTTCCTCAGGATATGAATCCTTCATTTAAGTTGTGTCTTCTCTTCTCAACTTGTTTGGGCTCAGCAGTATCACTACTCCCTCATCACTCCTCAAATATCACTCATACTACTATACCAATGGTCCCACCTTAGTTGTTGTTTATTGAATTTGCACTTTTGCTGGCCCACTCCAGGCTTGGTTTCTATTGCTAGGATAATGATTTGAGGTTGCCTATGTTTTTTTCCTTACTTCAGGTGATAGTCTTGCTAATTATTCTTTGCTGATGTCACTGGCATACTTGACAGTGGTCTCTAGAGCAGTATTTTCTCTTTGATGGTTCCTGCATTCACGAATCCCATCAACTTGGTTTTTCTCTTGAAAAGACTCCCATCCTTTCAATCTGAAAATTAGCACACCATTCTTAGCCCCCAAGACCCAAGCATTATTTTTACCCTCTAGGTTCAGCTTTTCTTGAAACATTAATCCCAATAAGATGGCAGCTTTCTGAATCCTTATTTCGTTACAAGTCCTCCTTTACACTCCATAGTCTCCTGTTCATGGCTTATTTCCCTGTCCCTAGAATTAGTGGCCTTGTCTAGGAGATCATTAATATTCCTTCCAGGTCTAAAGTTTGTTCTTTGGCTCTTCTGGTCCATTTTTCTCATTTCTTTTTTCAGGTCAGAGAATTTTGGGAGAGACGGTAGTATCAAGGAACTATTATTGTTAGGCCTGAAGACAAATTCAAACTAGTGAGAAGTGATTGCAAAATTACAGGAGCTTTGCAGGCGCCGCTCGATTAGTTGGAAGCTTCCTGAGAAGCTGCCCTTCTGCCTCCAGGACTCCAACTTGGCTGCTAAGTCAGGGTTTGAGCAGCTTAGAGGTGTTCTAGAAATTCTCTACAATTAGGTCATTTTTTTTCCTTATAAAGATGAGGATGAGGTAAAATATGACCTTACAAAGTGTTTTATATACATCATTATATGTACATTATTATATATATTTCCATGTGCCCTGGAGGTAAACTTTTGTTTAGTTGCCTCTCCCAAACAGAATGTGAGCCTCCTTAAAGGAGGGACTGTCTCGCTTTGTTTGTTTTCTGTTTTTATATCCTTAGGACAATATTTGAAATATAGCAAATGTTTAATATACTCAATACTATATGCTAAATGCTTTACCAAATGATTTTTCACTCATCATTCATCAACAAGGCAACAACCATTTATTAAATGCTTGCTGTGTTCCAGGCACTGAACTAAACTCTGAGAATACAAATACGAGTTAGAAAAAAGATAATCCCTCACCTCAAGAAGCTTATAATACCAGCAGACCACAGGTAAAAGCAGGCTAGGAGAGAGGGGATATCAGGCAGGGCCTTGGTAGAAAGTCTTGATTGCAGCCGAGAGAGGAATGAGACATGGCTGGCCTGGATACCTTCCTTATATGAAGGTTCTGTGATGGTCAGAGGCCCTAGTAGTAAGAGGTACTTCCAATCTATGAATTACAGAGCTGGATTAAGCTGGTATCATAGAGGGAATCCAACATGTATCCTAGAGAGGAATCTATTCACTGGATCCTCACAATTGCCTTTGGAGTTACATGCTATTATTTTCCCTGTTTTAAAAATGAAGAAATTAAGGATGAGAGCTTAAATTATCTGCCCAGAGATCCCAATCTATGGAGTAGCTCTTATAGTTATAAAAGAGTGAGAAAAGTAGTAGTGTTGTATAATCTCAAAAAATAAAAGAATAATATTTGTTTGAATCCAAAGCAAATCCTTCAATATCACAGTAATAAAAGTGTGTGCTCCAACCACTGATGCCAAAGAAACCAAAGTTGATCATTTCTATAAAGACCTACAACAACTTTTAGGCATAAGACCAAAAAAATTACATTCATCATAGGGGATTGGAATGCTAAAGTAGGAAATCAAAAGCTATTTGGAATAACAGTCAAGTTTGACCTTTGAGTACAAAATGAAACAGAGCAGAGACTAACAGAGTTTTATCAAGATAACTCATTGGTCATTGCAAACATTTTTCTTTCAACAACCCAAAAGTCAGTTCTACACATGGACATCACCAGATGGTCAATATGAAAATCTGATTGATTATATACTTTTCAGCCCAAAGTAGAGAAGCTCTGTCTGGAACTGATTGTGGAACTGATCATGAGAATCTTACTGAAAAAATCAGATTTGTGTTGAGAAAAATAGAAAAAAATCATATTAGTTAGGTGACACCTACATAGTCTGATTTTTTCTACTTCTACGTCCCTTATGAATATGAAATAGAAGTGATGAGTCGATTTAAGGGATTAGATTCAGTAGATAGTGTCTGAAGAACTGTGGACAGAGCTTTGCAATATTGTATGGGAGGCAGTAACAAATATCATCCCAAAGAAAGAGAAGAGCAAAAAAGCAAAATGGCTGCCTGACAAGGCTTTATGAATAGCCAAGGAAAGAAGGAAATTAAAAGAAAAAGGAAAGGGAAAAATATATCCAAACAAACGCAGAATTCCAGAGAATAGCAAGAAGAGATAAGGTTTTTCTTAAACGAGCAATTCAAGGAAAATGAAGAAAACAATAAGATGGCAAAAAGAAGAGAGCCCTTCAAGAAAATTAGAGATATGAAGGTAAAGTTTCATGCAAAAATTGGCATGATAAAAGACAAATATATTAAGGATTTAGTAGAAGCAGAAGAGATTAAGAAGAGGTGGCAAGAATACACAAAATAACTATCCCAGAAAGAGCTTAAAGTAGTACATAACCATAATGGTGTGGTTACTTATCTAGAGGCAAACATCCTAGAGAATGAAGGCAAGTAGGCCTTAGGAAGAATTGCTATAAATCAGGGTAGTGGAGATCACATAATCCCAGTTGAGCTATTTAAAATCCCTACAAGATGATGCTATTAAAGTGCTGTACTCAATATGCCAGCAAATTTGGAAAACTCAACAGTGGCCACTGGATTGGAATAGATCAGATTATGTCCCAATCCTAAAGAAATGACATGCCAAGAAATGGTCAAATTACTGAACCATTGCACTCATTTCATACACCGGTAAGGTTATGCTTAAGATTCTGAAAGCTAAACTGCAACAGTATGTGAACCGAGAATAAGCAGAAGATTGGGCTGGTTTTCAAAGAGGCAGAAAAACTGGACACCAAATTCCCAATGTTTCCTGGATTTTGGAGAAAGCGGGGGACTTCCAGAAAAAAAAGACATTTACTTGTGCTTCATTGACTATATTAAAGACTTCTTTGTATTGAGCACAACAAAATATGACAAGTCCTCAAAGACATGGGAGATGGAAGTTCCAGTATTTGTCTCCTGAGGAATCTGTATGCAGACCAAGAAGCAACAGTTAGAATCAAACATGGACCAATTGATTGATTTAAGACTTGAAAAGGAGTATGACAAGGTTGTATATACTGTCACCTTATGTATTTACCTTAATATGGAGAGTATAACATGTAAAATGCCATATTAAACAAATCAAATGCCAGAATTTAGGTTGCTGGGAGAAATATCAACCATCTTAGTTAGATATGTAGATGATGCCATTTTGATGGTACAAAGTGAAGAAGAATTAAGAAACTTCTTGATTAGGGTAAAACAAGGGAGTGTAAAATCTGACATAAAGCTTAATATTAAAAAAGATCCTAAGATCATAGCAACTGGTTCCCTCACTTCCTAGCAAACAGAAGGAGAAGAAATGGAAGTAGTGTCAGATTTTATTTTCTTGGGCTCAAAGATTACTGCAGGTAGTGACAATAGTCATGAAATTAAAAGATGCTTCCTCCTTGGAAAGAAAGCTATGGCAAATCTGGACAGCATACTAAAAAGTAGAGACATCACCTCACTGACCAAGGTCTGTATAATTACAGTTATGTTTTGGTCCAGTTGCAATATATGACTATGGGAGTTAGATTATAAGGAAAGCTGAGTGCTACAGAATTGGTGCTCTCAACTTGTGGTGGCATAGAAAACTTTTGAGAGTCCAGATCGAATCAGTCAATACTTAAAGATATTAGTTCATATGATTCATTGGAAAAGTGAATACTGAAGCTGTGGTCCATGGGGTCACAGAGAGTCAGACATGACTGCATGACTAAACAACAACACACACACATATTTATGTAGATAGATAGGTAGTTAATCAGGATAAACATTTTGAAAAAGTGGCATTGAACTGAGTTCTCAAGGGAGCTAGGGAATCTATGAAGTGGAAGTGAAAATAGAGGCCATCCAGGCATAGGAAATGGTCTGGAGACTAAAGGTACAATGATTTGTAGGATCAACATCAAAGAAACAGTGTGAATGAGATTACATGAGGAAGAATGGTGTAGAATTGGCCTGGAAAATATATATTGGAACCAATTTTCTTATAAATGCCAAATATAAGAGTTATTGTCCTAGAAGCGATCAAGAATCATTGAAGGTTCATGAGCTGAGGGGTGTCACACTTGTGTTTCTAGAATATGAGTTTGGCATCTGTAAGATGGATGAATTAGAAAGGGGGTTTTCTTAATTCATGGAAAACTATTGAAAAAAAGTTATAACGGCCTGGAGGGTCATGATAAGGTCTGTCAAAATGGAGAGAAGGGGAAGGATGCAAAAGTGGCTGTAGGAATAGACATGGCAATACTGGTCAAACAATGAACTATGGATAGTGAGCTAGAAAGGAGAGTCCATGATGAGTTATAGATTTCTAGCCTGAATAATGCATCTGTAAGGCAAGTGTCATAATATCAATAGTGACCATGAATATGCCTGTATAGTTCTGTATCGCAGAATGTAAGAGACTCTCTGTATAAAAGGCAGAAGTAAAACCCTTAGTCAGAGATCAGAGGATCAAATCCCCAAACCAATAACTCCAGCAGTAATTGTATCCCAAAACCAGAAAGTCCACTTCATTATAACAGCAAGGAAATAAAAACACAATATCTCAGGAGGGAGGCAAGCCATCCCATAACCTTCCCCTCTGCTGGTGCCCTCCTGTATACACTCACTCACAAATCCTAGTTGTCTGCCAGGCACATAATAAGTTTCCTTCTGGTTTCCTTCTTTGATCTCTAAGAAGTTTGCTTGGTAAAAGAATAAGAATTATGCAGACACAGAATCTGTGATGTTATTCCCTCTGCAAAGAAAATACTATATATTCCAAAGTTATTTTGTATGTTCACACCTGTTTCTGATGTTTAGAAATTTTTAACTGAAAATTCTTCTGTTCTTTTGAAAGCTGGGTGGAATGTGAACAGGCCTCAACCTATGTAGCACATGGCCATGGGTAACCAGTTCCAGGGGCTGAGGTTTTAATAGCAAGGACTGGAATTACGTTTAGTAACTTGGCAATAAATGATTCCCACTATTGCGTTGTCCCAGAGTTTATTGCTTGCCTGGAAGCTGTTTATTACTTCACACACTGCCAGCTATTGTTGATTAAAGCTTAAATATGCAAATGCTGTAATTTTCCTGAGATTTTGATAAATAGGAACTGAGCAAAAACAACGTTACGAGGTACACTCAATAAGCGGCTAATGGGAGAAGGCTCTTGGAGGGAACCGACGGTTCTGTGGATCCTGGGAAATGCTTTTCTTTCTTTCTTTCTTTTTTTAAACTCAGGGAGTAGGAAGGTGACTCTTTTTTGAAACAACCACACAAAAGAAAAGGGGAGGGAGTTTAATGAGGGAAAGAAAGGGAAAAGAAAGATAAATTGGAAGGGGAGAAGAGTCCAAAGCTTCATAGAATCATAGGGATGAAAGAAAGCTGAGAGATAAATGATCAGTTCTAATACTCTTGTTTTACAGAATGAGGAAACTGAGACCCAGCAAAGTGCTTTTGCTCTGAGCTCATTCACTTAGTACATATCTGAGGCAACAGGTTGCTTACTCTAGATTTAGTGCTCTGACTACTTAGGTTGAGAATGTTGAATTAAGAAAAATAAGAATCGAATTCCTCACTCGCTTCCTTCTTCAGTGCCTCATCATGGCCTGAGGAGACTCTAGAAGGCCATGGCAGTGGAATGCAAGTTGAAACCACTCAGACCAAATTGTAGAGACATTTAGTATTAGCCTGGTAATATAATATTTGTCCTCTGCGGATTAGCTCAGCTAAGATCAGAGGATCTCCTTTGCCAAAAGGGCTTAATTGATGGGGTTTCTGAGGTTTCTGTCAAGAAAATTTATGCAGCCATTGAATATGTATGTCAGGGATGGGCTGAAAACTCTATCAGTGGAAAGAAGGCCTTGAAATCACAGGTGTTTTGTAAATCAGGGCAGTGTATGGTAGTGGATAGAGCACTGAACTATAAGCAAGGAAAGCCTGGGTTGAAATCCAGACTCAGATACTTGTTAGCTACATGATCCTAGCACAGTCCCTTGACTGCTCTGAGTCTCAGTGTCCTCATCTGTAAAATGGGGGGCTTGGACTAAGAGGCCCTTCCAGCTCCAAGTCTATGAACCTATATAAATATATACATATAAAAGCCTTTACTTCATGTATTCAAGTATTTATATCATTTACTCAAGTCATCTGTCCATTTTGATAAATGAAGGGCATGAAGAAAAGGGCATCCTTGTACATTTTCTTTCCTTCACAAACACACATGCTTACATGCTAATATACACACAATGCATGCATACATGCAAATGCGCACACAAACAGACCCCGTACATATACACATACAAACACATATGTACACGTATATTTATATATGCTATTTAACAAGTCAGGGTGGATAGAGTGCTAGATGAGGAGTCAGGAAGATCTGCGTTTGGGTTCATAGACTTTGAATCTACAAAGGATCTCTGAGGCCACCGATTTCGATCCTCTTTGTAAGGAGGTAACATTTGCTAAGAGTTTTTTTTTTTTTTTCCTGAGTTCCATCTAAGCAACATTCCAGAGCTAAGATCCATGATCCTGTGGGATGAGCCTTTTTTCTACCTCCAATCCAGGGCCTATTAAATGGAGATGAAAGAGCTTAAATGGTGTCAAAGTACCTAAGACCTGTCACAATAAAGGAGTGGAATCCAGGGTAAGAAGACTTAATGAGGGGATGACACCATCACCAAGGAGCTATGCTTGTATTTGCAAGTCTAATTGCCATACTAATTACTCTATTACCATTAACAAGATCCCTGCAAATTGTACATTATTATAATCCTCTAAGCACTACATTAATACCCCAATTCACCCTTATAATCTTTTTTTATTCTATCTTAATATATTCATTGGAAAACAAGGAAACAGAAATGTAAATATCTGGGTCCTTGTTTGTCCACCTTCATTGATGCTTGAGGTTCTTGTTACCATTTACCAGAGGTGAACTGTTGATTCAAAGATTTACAGTGATCAGGGCAGAGTCTGGAAGACTTTAGCCTTCTTGTTGCTGACAAGTTGTCCTGGTGAGGACAAAGAACACTCAGATTTCTGGAAGAAATGTTCCCTAATGACAGAACTACAGTTGTCCTTCCGCTCCCCCATGACATCTTCAGAGAAATGCAGTTTTCAGAGTTTACACACACACACACACACATACACACACACACACACACTCCTCACACAGCATTCTATTCATTCCACTCTGACTCTTGTTAAAGAACATCAAAAACACCAGCGTTATGGGAAGAAACGAAGGTTATCACTCTGACTCCTCAATAAGTGTTGAAGACCTCTATTCTCTTATTCCTGATAAAGTCCCCATCAGTGAATTAACAGCAACATCAACAAAGCTTACAAAAGGCTTTTGGCATGTCATCACATTTGATCTGTATACCAGTCCTGTTAGGTAGGGGCTGTTACTATCTCTACTTTCTTGATGGGGAAATTGATGCTGAGAAAGGTTAAGTGATTTGCATAGAGTAATAGAGCTGGTCAGTGTCTAAGGTCCGAAGTAGTTTCAGAATTCAGGTCTTTCTTTCTCCAAGTCCAGAACTCCATTCATTATTCCACATAGTAGCCAGGAAGCCTACTAAAGATAATCATAAAGCACTTGAATGTAAAACTGCTATTACTTCTTCCTACCCAGACTCTTTTCCTTCTTCAGTCTAAATATTCAAATCTCACTACCTGATCTCCAAGTGGCCAGAACATGAGTGCTCCTCAATAGACAGATTGCTGGCTTTTGGATCCATCCAAGCTTATTGATGTTTACATTAAAATATAATGTGGGGAATGGAAGGGAAAGGAGGAGGGAAGAAGAGTTGACAAGTATATGATGGATCATATTTAGCTGGGTCATGAACTCCCAGAGAGTGAGATGCTAATGAACTCTGTTGAATTAAGCTTATGTTTTGACCTTCTCTTTAGATATTTATATTTTTCCTTTTTTCCCTGTTGGCTGTATTATCTCTCAGGATTTTTTGAGGTTTTTTAGATGTCTTTCTTCTTGAGCTGAGAGACCCTTGCATCTATTTACAATTTACCGTCGGGACAGACCCATGGGACCTCATCTCAATCAGACACACATCTACTTCTGCATGGGCCTGAATCCCCAGACACTTCCCAATTTACCCAATGTTCCTGGCAGGTCTCACATGGGAGTGCATTTATTAAATCTGAACCTCTAAGGACTCTTCCAAAACTAGATTAACTTCCCAGGAACAATAGATGGGGACAGGGACTGTTGCAAGTGGGAAGTTAGCATTTACTGTATTGCTTTTCTTTACAATAATAGTAAATGACATTTAGAGAGTGCATTAAAGCTTGCAAAGGACTTTACATGGATTATTTCATTTAAGACTTCCAAGAGCTCTGGAGATAGTTATTATAGGTATCATTGTGTCCATTTGACACAAGAAGAAATTATGGTTGAAAGGTGACACAGTTACCTGAAGTCTGAGGCATTATCAGAATCCAAGTCTTCCCATCTCCAACATGTGACTCTCTCAGAAAAGCCTAGCAATACCTCCACCATTTTGTACTCTAAAGTTGATTTTTTTAAATCCAAGGATAAGACTTTACATTTATCCTTCCTGAATTTTGTTTCCTTGGATTCAGCCTAGTGCTCTAGCCTCTCAAGATGTTTTTGGATGCCAGCTCTGTAAAACAATGTGTTAGATCTCCCCCTGAGCTTTGGGTTAGCCACAAATTTGATAAGCATGTGATGGGTGCTTTTATCCAAGTTATTTGCTATTTCTCTGTAACTCCAGTGCCTGACAGAGTCCACTGTCCAAAGCAAGCAGAGTCAGGAGGACCTGAGTTCAAATCCAGACCTCAGACACTTGACACATATACTAGCTTTGTGACCTTGGGTAAGTCACTTAACCTCAATTGCCCTGCCAAAAACTAAAAACAAAACAAAACAATAAAAGTTTTCCCTGAACATGTGAATTGAATTCAAGCTACATTTTCCCGCAATACCTATCTCTAATTGCTCTCATTATCATTCATTTTCCATTCAAAGTCCTGTCTTGAAGCCTGTCAGTCAAAAAGGCTGACTGATTTGAGTCTTACTCTTTCTGAAGGGATGTGAGCAAATGGCAACATGTTTGGAAGAGTATGAGATCAGAGCATCATAGATTTCTAGAGGAAGGAGGCCTCATGAGAGTTCAAATCTTTCTCTTTTATTAATAATTATTTTTATTTTTAGTTTACAACAGATGGTTCTACATAATTTTGAGTTCCAGATTTTCTTCCCTCCCTCCCCACTCCCTCCCCAAGATGGCATGGAATCTCATATAACTACCATGTATAACTTCGCATTGAATTAATTTATACACTAGTCAAGTTGCGGAGAAGAATTATAACAAATGGAATGAATCATGAGAAAGAAGAAACAGAACGAAAAAAAAATAACCCAAAAACAAAAACAAAAGAGAAAAAAGAAAAAGGCGAGCATGAAGTGTGCCTCAATCTGCATTCAAACTTCATAGCATTCTCCATCGTTGAGTCTTTTGGAGTTGTGCGTGCACTTTGTGTTGCTAAGAAGAGCGAAGTCGGTCAGGGTTGGTCCTCATGGAATCCATATATCTGTGGTTGTGTACAGTGTTCTCCTGGCTCTGCTCCGCTCACTCAGCATTATGTCTTGTAGGTTTTTCCAGGTTGTTATGAAGTCCGTATCATCCCCATTTCTTATGGCACAATAGTATTCCATTACCTTCATATACCACAGCTTGTTCAGCCATTCCCCAATTGATGGGCATCCCTTTGATTTCCAATTCTTGGCTACCACAAAAAGAGCCGCTATAAATACCCTTGTATATATGGGTCCTTTTCCCACTTATGTGATTTCTTTAGGATACAACCCTAGAAGTGGTATTGCTGGGTCAAAGATATGAACATTCCTGTGGCCCTTTGAGCGTAATTCCAAATTACTCTCCAAAATGGCTGGATAAGCTCACAACTCCACCAGCAATGTAACAATGTTCCAATTTTCCCACATCCTCTCCAGCATTTATCATTTTCCTGTTTTGTTATTTTAGCCAATCTGACCAGAGAGATGTGTTATCTAAGAGTTGTTTTGATTTGCATTTCTCTAATCAGTAGTGATTTAGAGCATTTTTTAATATGCCTATAGAGAGCTTTAATTTCTTCCTCTGAAAACTGCCTGTTCATATCCTTTGACCATTTCTCAATTGGGGAATGACTTGTATTCTGATAAATTTTGCTCAGTTCCCTGTATATTTTAGAAATGAGGCCTTTATCAGAGACACTAGTTGTAAAGATTTTCTCCCAATTTTCTGCTTCCCTCCTAATTTTTGTTGCATTGGCTTTTTTTGTACAAAAACATTTCAATTTCACATAATCAACATTATCCATTTTGCATTTTGTAATGCTCTGTATCTCTTGTTGGGTCATGACTTCTTTTCTTTTCCATAAATCTGATAAGTAAACTATTCCTTGCTCTCCCAAATTCCTTATAGTATCAGCCTTTACTCCTAAATCATGAACCCATTTTGACTTTATTTTGGTATATGGTGTAAGCTATTGGTCTATGCCCAGTTTCTGCCCTACCATTTTCCAACTTTCCCAACAGTTTTTGTGAAATAGTCAATTATTAGTCCAGAAGCTGGCCTCTTTGGGTTTATCAAAGAGTAGATTGCTATAGTTGTTGACTTCTCCATCTTGTATTCCTATCCTATTCCACTGATCCACACTTCTGTTTCTTAGCCAGTACCAGGTAGTTTTGATGATTGCTGCTCTGTAGTACAGTTTAATATCTGGTATGGCTAGGTCACCTTCTCTAGCATTTCTTTTCATTAATAGATATAGATATTCTAGACCTCTTGTTTTTCCAGATGAATTTTGTTATAATTTTGTCCAGGTCAGTGAAATAATTTTTTGGTAGTTCGATTGATATGGCACTGAATAGATAGATTAATTTAGATTAAATTGACATTTTTATTATATTAGCTCGGCCTAACCATGAGTAACTGATATTTTTCCATTTCTTCAGACCTGCCTTTATTCGCGTGAAAAGTGTTTCATAGTTATGTTCATATAGGCTCTGGGTTTGTCTTGGCAAATAGACTCCAAAATATTTTATAGTGTCTACAGTAACTTTGAAACAGAGAAAGAAAATTATAGACCAATTTCCTTAATGAATATTGATGCAAAAATTTTAAATAAAATAGTAGCAAAAAGATTGCCGCAACTCATCAGGAGAATAATACACTATGACCAGGTAGGATTTATTCCAGGAATGCAAGGCTGGTTCAATATTAGGAAAACTATTAGTATAATTGACCATATCAACAACAAAACTAGCAAAAACCATATGATCATCTCAATAGATGCAGAAAAAGCCTTTGACAAAATACAACACCCATTCCTATTAAAAACACTAGAAAGCATAGGAATAAATGGAACCTTCCTTAAAATTATAAATAGCATCTACCTAAAACCATCAACAAGCATTATTTGTAATGGGGATAAGCTAGATGCATTCCCAATAAGATCAGGGGTGAAACAAGGATGTCCATTATCACCCCTATTATTCAATTTGGTACTAGAAACGTTAGCTGTAGCAATAAGAGAAGAAAAAGAAATTGAAGGAATTAGAATAGGAAAAGAAGAAACTAAATTATCACTTTTTGCAGATGATATGATGATTTCTTTGGAGAATCCTAGAGAATCAAGTAAAAAACTACTTGAAGTAATAAACAACCAACTTTAGCAAAGTTGCAGGATATAAAATAAACCCACATAAATCCTCAGCATTCGTATACATTACTGACAAAGCCCAACAGCAAGAGATTGAAAGATAAATTCCATTCAGAGTTCAAATCTTTCTAAAGATTAGCAGAAAGGAGTCAGAAAAGTTATGTGACTTTCCCAAAGTCACAGAGATAGTAGATGGCAGAACCAAGTTTTGAACCTAAGTCCTCTGACTTTAGGACATCAAGCACATATTGGAGTCAGAAAATGTAAGTAAATTATTGAAAGGATAGAACCAGCGGCAATGGAAGAAATTTTCAAAGAAGCCAATTTGAGGTTGGCACCCACTGCTAACATTTAGAGCCAGGCAAAAGTCAAATGAGCTGCCTGGGACTGTGGTGGGTTGCCTCTCACTAGAGATCCTTAAGTCAAAGGTAAATGACACTGTGTTTGGAATGTCATGGCAGGGATTCATTTTCCGGTCTAGTTTGGACTAAATGATCCCTGGTATGTCACTACAACTCTGAACTTCTGTGATTCATTAGGTGTCTTTTCCAAACTCCACCAGTAATCTCAGACCTTTCATGCTCAGCTCATATTCCCCCCCACCCCCTTCAGCAGGAAGTCTTTCCCAGCCATCTTCTCCATCCCCTTTCTAGTTGCTAGTGTCTTCTTCTCTACGTCTTTGTTGCATGGATCCCATATGTACCTAGCCATTTAATGTTATCAAGTTGTATCTCCCAGTAGAATATGTGTTCCTTAAAGGCTGGGATTGTTTTGGCTTTTCTTTGTATTAGCAGAACTTAGCAAAGTGCCTGGTACATGGAACATGCTTAATAAATGCTATTTGTCTAAATGACTGACAGATCAACATCTGAAAATATGTCAAGTTCACATAGACATTTCTTATAATATGGAGCAACAAACAGAGAGATCCAGAGAAACAGAGAAAAGAGACAGTGATAGAGTAAGGAACAGACAGGCAGAGACACAGGATATGTGTGTGTGTGTGTGTGTGTGTGTGTGTGTGTGTGTGAAAGAGAGAGAGAGAGAGAGAGTGAGAGAGAGAGAGAGAGAGAGAGAGAGAGAGAGAGAGAGAGAGAAGGAGGAGGAGGAGGAAAACGAGAGGGTGAAGGAGGGGGAAAGCTGTAGAATTTGAATCCCTTGTTCTGAAGCATTTTAATTGCCTTTCCTGCCTTCTCTCTGAAGGCTAGAGTCAAACTGATTAAAATGCAACTTCAAAGTTGATTATTTCCTAGGTAACTTGGGGATATTTAGAGGGATTAATTGCAATGAACATTGAATATAAATTTTGTATTTATTTGTTCTTAGAAGCAACATTTTATAAACATTCAATAGTAAATCAATAGAACTTCAGTCACTACTCCAACGTTCATCTAATAGGTGCCTACTGTGTGCAGGGAACCCTTTTCTAGGCCCTCCTGTGAGCCCTTCAATCTCTGGTTCTGCAAACCTCCCAGGGACGATGTTGGAGTTGGTTTTACCTGTACTGCTTTGTGGAGAGAATGCTCACCCTAGAGTCAGGAAGACTCTTCTTCCTGAGTTCAAATCCAGTAGCAGATACTTACTAGCTGTATGACCCTGGACGAATCACTTAACTCTATTTGCCTCACTTTTCTCATCTGTAAAATGAGATGGAAAAGCAAATAGGAAACCACTCCAGTATCTGTGCTGAGGAAACCCCAAATGGGGTCACGAAGAGTTGGACATGACTGAAATTACTGAATAATAAAAGTATCACTATCTCATTTTGGGTTGTGTTTATAAAAGGTCCAGATACCAAGATTTCTGATATTTTCTCTCTTGAAATTTGGATTAGGATAAAAGTTGACCCTTTGGACCAGAGGCAGTGGGTGCATCCTGCCATAAAATCCTAGTGTTTCCCCTAAGTTCCATCCGAAGCCTTTCTAATGCTCCATTTTCAGTCTCTGCACTGAGAAAGCACCCCTCTCCTTCTCCGAGATATAGACTAGCAGTCTAAGAACGCGACAGAGGGAACACAAATTCAAGAAAAGTCTTAGGCTGCATTTCCAGCAGATATCAACTTCTTTCCCTGCCTTTCTGTGCTTGGCTTAGACAAGCATTAATGAAGGAGAGGAAATGGATGGATGGTGATGACTCTACTTAGCTAAAATACAATGGGGATTTTTAAAGAAAACACAGAAGGCTGCCCTGGACTATATTTTCATTCAAGTGGATAAAACTTAGGTACTCTCTCCCTAAACTTCCCCCACGCCATTAAAATTATACCTCTCACTCATATGTGATACTTCTGTTGTCTTCCTATTCCAGTAGACTCTGTAGATGTGTGTGTGTGTGTGTGTGTGTGTGTGTGTGTGTGTGTGTGTATTTTCAGAAAATCATAAGATTTAGAGAAGGAAGAAGTTAGGTTTCCTGTTCCTGGAGTCATAGACTCCCAAAGCCTGAAATGATCTCAGAGGACATAGATGTCCAACCTATTAAAGGTTCTTTCCAGTTTCTCTCTTCTCTCTCTCTCTCGGTAAGGCAATTGGGGTAAAGTGACTTGCCCAAGGTCACACACACACAGCTAGTAAGTATCAAATGTCTGGCCAGATTTGAACTCAGGTTCTCCTGACTTGAGGGACAGTGTTCTATTCACTGTGCCACATAGCTGCCCCAAGTTTCTCATTTTTATAAAGGAATAATAGGAAATGTAATATAATGAAGCTAGTGACCAAAGGTCATACAATCAGTCAATTAATCAATCATTTAAGTAAGCATTTATTAAGCACCTATTCTGTTTCAGGCACTGTGCTAAGTTCTGAGGACACAAAAGAAGCAAAAGTCATTTCTTCCCCTCAAAGAATGTACATTGTACTAGAGAGACAAAACACACACACACACACACACACACACACATATATATACACAAAGTAAGCTATATATAGGATTAATAGGAAAATATTAATAGAGGGAAGATGCTTAATTAAGGAAGGCAAGGTTCCAAGGTTGGTTCTCTGGCTCAAAATGTAATTTCCTTGAGGGCAAAGATTTTTTCATTTTTGATTATGTATCCCTTGTTATTGTTGAGTCATTTTCGGTTTGACAGACTCTTCATGACCCCATTTGGGGTTTTCTTGGCAAATATATGCGAATGCTTTGCTATTTCTTTCTCTATCTCATTTTGTAGATGAGGAAACTGAGGCAAATTGGGTTAAGTGACTTGTTCATAGTCACACAGTAAGTGTCTGAAGCCAGTTTTGAACTCACAAAGATGAATCTTTCTGACTCATGGACCAGCACTCTATCTACTGTACAACCTAGCCATCCCTAGCCCCTGGCATACAGTATGCCCATGATAAATGCTTCTCCATTGATTGATTTTCCAGAACTATAACTAGATGTTATAGATCCCAGGGCAAGAATCACAAAGATCTGGGATCTCAGGACCATTTGCTACTGTGGGACAGAGACCTTAGGATACCATGAGTTCCCTGCTGTGAGACTATTATGATAATAGGGACCAGAGTGAATCTGGGAAGGGGGCAGCCTGGATTGTGGGCAGGAATAGATAGGAAGCACAACATCTGGTAGCCTCCTAGTTTAAGTAATTATTGTCATTAATCACAAGTTCAGAAGTCCCTGGTCACTGAAGGAGTGCAAGTATTATTAATGTTATCTAAATATCAGCAGGTAGCGTCAAGATCCAAGTGGTCCTGCCTTTGTTACGGCTCCAACTAGCTCTACTATGATCAAGTCACTTAACCTTTCTGAGACTCAGTTTCTTCACCTGTAAAATGAAGGATTTGTGCTAGATGGCCCTGAAGGTCACTGGGCTTGGAGTCAAGCAGACCAGAGCAAAAATGTTATCTGATACATTTATGAGCTGTGCAAACTTGGATAACTTAATTGTTTTCTCAGCGCCTTGGATTTCTCATCAACAAAAATGAGGGGTTGGATTCAATGACTTCATGTTTTCCTCCTAGCTCGTAATCTAAATCCTATCATCTGATGATATGCTGCCTCTCCCTGGATCAATTTCCAACTTTGCATTTTACCAACTGGATCAGGATAAATATGTAGTCAGATAATCAGATTTTTTACATAAGGGAATGAATCATAGCTGCATAGTACCCTTTTAAGCTCTTCAAAAGGGACTATGTCTCCAGTAAGATTAAAAATCTTGAAAATCCAGAAACAACTTGGTTGGAAATGTGGGAATTTAGTGGCTTGTGGATCCTGTTATTTCTAATATTATTTATTTCAATATTGTCACAAGGGGCAGGAAGTCCCAACAGTATCCCAAGATTCTAAAAAAAAATAATTACCCAAAACCTTTGAGACTCTTCTAGATACTGTAGCAACAAGCTTGCTAGCAGCTACTGTGGCTGTGTAAAACCAACAACAACCAGAACATAGAAGGCCACTAACACAGGTTCTTTGATCTGTTTTACTAAGAAAAGTAACTTTAAGGGGTTAACAATCTCAGTTTAATCAAACATACATATATCATTTACTTAGTTCAGGGGAAAAGATCAGCCCCATGAACTTCAAGGCAAATAGGAACAGAAATTACAAACATCAACATACAGACCTTGTCCAATTCAAATCACAATTCGTAGTTACCAAAGAAGCATCAACATCTTATCGGTCAGGGTTTCAAAGCTGGGGGGCAGTTACAGCTTGTCCAGAGTATCAACACTCCTTCCATGAGTGTGCTCCAAAAGTCAAACACCAAGCTCCTCTCAATTATATCCTGTTCGGAGACTTAGGGCTCTGACCTCACCCAGGCTGGGTGTGTGAAAGTTCCTTATCCCCAGTATCACATCATATACAAGTCAATGATTCCTGATTGTCCTAATGGTGAGAAATAGCTGAGAAATATTCCAAGACAAAGACAGGAAAAAGGTTTCCCACCCATTGAAACAAAAGGGAGACTTGAAAGTCTTAGCATCCCCAAAGGGATGAACAGGCAAAAGTCTGATTGCCTTAACAGATACTTCTTTACTTTCTTTGGTAAACTGATTGTTTCTGGCTTCCAAGGAATTGTAGCTTGAGTGATTCACATGCTCAGGGACCATTTTATAGACCATGGCAGAGACTCCAAAAGACTTAAAACTTTAAAAATGGATTTCTATTTGATATCACTATGATACCATTGAGGTATCATCCATATTCATTATTCACTCTTGTCTCATGACTAACCTGTCTGTTTTCTTTTTACTTATACATGTCCTTAATGCCATCTTTTACACCACCTTTAATACGTATAATTTTAAGAAATCAAATGTATTGAATTCAGTAATGCCTAGGCTTGGGTGTGGAATCGGTGACCTTGAGGCCACAAGTGGCCCCCTCAGTCCTCAACTGACTGAATTTAAACTTCCTCAGACAAATCCCTTTAATAGAAGAATTTGCTCTATAAAATTTGGACTCAGTCAAAAGGTTGCCCCCAAAGACCACATGTATCCTCGAGGCCACAGGTTCTACCCCCCGCCCCAACTTTTCTGGATTTCAGTAATTAATTTGCTCCTTTTGTAGAGCAGGGCAGCTTTAGTAAAGCCATGTATCTCCCTGTAATCAGTAACAATGCATCATAAATTATCAAGAGTGACCATATTTAAAAGAATAGAGTGACTTAAGAAGTACTAATCGCCTTCATTGCTCCAATTTTAAAAAAAAATGAATCAAGTGAAAATCAGATAAGAAAATAAAGCTATCCCAAACTCATCTCTTTTGGGGGGAGTGAGGATGGGGGAATTATTACCATATAACCTTTGGGAAGAAAGGAAGGAAGGAAGGAAGGAAGGAAAGAAGGAAAGAAGGAAGGAAGGAAAGAGGGAAGGAAGGAGGGAAGGAAGGAAGGAAGAAAGGAAGGAAGGAGGGAGGGAGGGAAGGAAGAAAGGAAGGAAAGAAGAAAGGAAGAAAGGAAGGCAGGAAGGAAGGAAGGAAAGAAGGAAGGAAGGAAGAAAAACAGAAGAAAGGAAGGAAGGAAGAAAGAGAGCGAGAGAGAAGGAAGAGGAAAAGATAAAATGAATCCATTTAGAATCATTTACAGTAGATAATATAGATAATAGAAGGCTTAAATTTGTCACAACATGCATCAACTGGAAGGGTACAGAGAAGCCAGAATGGAGCCACCAATCCAGGCAAAGTTTTTGTTCTCAGAGGGAGCAATGATTATGATTTTCATTGTGTTAAGGGCTAGGGCTATAAACTGTATCTGAATCCTGCCAGCAATGCCTGCCTAGGCAGACAATACTTTATTGGCATGCTTTTCCTTAAGGATGTCAGTCAACATCATACATTCTGATTGAGTTGAAGGTAGTTTCATGAATATCACGATATTCCTTCTATGTATAAGAAAAATGGTTGGAAGAGTGCTCTGGGGCATCTTAACCACTTATTTCTATCGGTGATGGCCTGACAACGTGGGATTTCATTGCTCCTTTCCAGAGAAGAGCTGGGTGCAGTAGTGTGTATTTCCTCCTTGAAATCTGGGAAACCTAACAAAACTTCTTCATGTTATTCCTAATTTCCCTCTCACCTGGTAGTAAGGCTGTACCCTTTCTGCATCAGAATCTTCAAGAGGTAGTCAGTCTCTTTGGTCACAGTCAGCTAGAATCATAGAGAGGATGACATTAGGAAGGGCAGAGCCTCAATAGGTGGGCACAGTGTGTGTCACAACAGTACCATAGTCCATCACAATACTATTTGTTCTACCAGAGGTATGTGACGACAGTACATGCTGGATGGTCACATATAGGACTGGAGTATTGAAGATCTCAAATATAATCCATAATTTTTTTTTTTCTCTGTTGGCCTTGGGACTAAGGGAGTTTCTATTTGAAGCCATTCTTCACATCATCCAGCTTGGTGACAATGACACATTCAAAAGGGTACTTCAGGGTCAGCATATTTTTTTTTTGTTTTTGTTTTTAGTTTGTTTGTTTTTTTGCTCTGGGCCTCGTTCCCTACCTAGTGATCCTTGTCTACCATCACACCCTGCCATCTGGAGCACCCAGCAATGGAGGAGAAGATGGTCCAATAGGAATTGTCTCCTACAAGGCCTGTTTTGTATATTAGTCTTTGTCAACTTTGAAGGCAGAAACATCATAATCCATAATGAACACTGAAGTGGTAAGTTTAAACCCTTAAGACAGAGAGGATGTGGTGCAGCACCTGCAGGGGAAGGGAGCATTGAGCGCATTCTAGATGGAGGAGAACAAAACTACATATTATACTCATTTTAAAGAAGAGAAAAGGAAGGTCCAGAGAGGTCCTATAGCTAGTAAATAGTTGTTGTTCAGTAATTTTAGTAGTGTTTAACTCTTCATGACACCATTTGGGGTTTTGTTAGCAAAGATACTCGAGTGGTTTGCCATTTCCTTCTCTATCTCATTTTACATATGGGAAAACTGAGGCAAGCAGGGTTAAATGACTTGTCCACAGTCATATAGCTACTTAAGTGTCTGAGAGCAGATTTAGGCTGAGATCTTCTTGACTCCAGGCCCAGTGTTCTATCCACCGTACCATCTAACTGCCCTTATAAATACTAATCGTAACTAAAATCCCGGCACTCACCCATCATTGACTGTAGTCCACTACACTGTCAGGGTCTGGTTAATGTATGTGGTCATTATTTAGAGTTCTTCTCAAGTATATTTCCATTTTCAGAGGAGATCATTGATATTTAAAGAGATTAAATGACTCACTTGAGGCCACGCTATCCTGGCAGCAGAGCTGGAATCAGGAATGAAAGACCCATCCTGCAGCTCTTTAATCTAAGACTTCAATACCTGGCTGCATCTTTCTGTTCCTCCTAAGCTCTCGTATTCCTCTTGTCTTCTCCCATGTGCAGCACATGCCTTCTATCGATAACCTGAGCTTTTCATTATATTTTCTTCCCAAAGGCAACCGATCGAGAGCATGATCCAATAACATATGCAATCGAGAATGGAGATCCTCAGCGAGTTTTCAACCTTTCAGAAACGTAAGTGAAACTGCTTCTTGAATTGGATTTTGGGTTTTAACTTTGAACATTTACAAGGTAGAAAATAACTGAGCTAGAGAGGAGGCTCCTAATCAGAGGCCGTCAGCTGTTTGTAGCTTTTCCCCCTTACCCTGTAATGAGAGCTTGGAGAATGGTATTGAGCTCAGCAATCCTACACGGGGGACTATTTATTTATTTTAAACATTTTATTAGGTAAAACTCACTGAGGTGGAAACATTCCATTTGCAGCCATGACCTGGGATTAATTACATCCCT
The DNA here is from genome assembly GCF_011100635.1 of Trichosurus vulpecula. NCBI lineage: Eukaryota > Metazoa > Chordata > Mammalia > Diprotodontia > Phalangeridae > Trichosurus > Trichosurus vulpecula. The sequence goes on along the minus strand of NC_050580.1, from coordinate 16,466,359 downwards.
TTAAAGTTGTCAGCTATTCATAACAACAAGGGCATTTCAGCTGAGAATAGAATGGCCTTAAAAAGGTTTCATTAAAAAGTGAATTCGGTTAACCAAAATTTATTATACATATATTTAAGGTTTCACTATTCACAAGTTGGTTTTCTATTAGCCTGATTTTCATTAGCCTTGGTAGCTTTTTAACTGTGTGATTGAAGGTGGGAAAACAGTTATATGAAAAGCAGGAAGGCTGAGTGTATGGAGGGTCAGCCTTGGAGTAAGGGAGACCTAAGTTCTGATTTACTGGCTGTTTTACCCTGGGCAAGTCATCTACATTCTCAATGGACCTAGTGACTTTTTAAGACTATGAATGACAGAGGAGCTGCCAAACTATATTTTTTGCTCACTGGGAATCTTGCATAAGAAAATCATTCACACATGCCTCTTATATGTTGGGATATATGATTGTGTGCATACACATCTATATACATATATGTACATACACACACATATATACATACTTGTATTTGTGTATGTTTACATATACATACATACCTCTGTGCACACGTACATATCTGTAATATATTGTGCATTTCTGCATTGCATGTAATTAGAAATGATATAGTCCAACACTTTAATTTTACGTATAAAGAAACTGAGACCAAAAGTAGTGAAGTGATTTGAGAAGTAAATAACAGAACTTATATTCAAATCAATTCCTCTGACATCAATTTTGATGTCTCTGTGTGGGAACAGTCTAAACAATATGTAAATGTGTGATATATTGTCATCATCACCACCACAGGGCAGTTGGGGGTACAGTAGAGTGTTAGGCTTAGTATCAATAAGACCTGAGTTCAAATCTGGTCTCAGGCACTTTCCAGTGTGTGACCTTGAGCAAGTAACTTAACTTTTGTCTCTCTCAGTTTCCTCAACTATAAAATGGGGAGAATACTATAATATAATAATAATGTATTGGGGCAGCTAGGTGATGCAATGCAAAGAGTGCCAACCCTGAAGCCAGGAAGACTCATCATGAGTTCAAATCTGACCTCAGACTCTTACTAGCTATGTGACCCTGGGCAAGTCACTTAGCTTCTGTCTTTCTCACTTTCTTCAACTCTAAAATTGGAATAATACTATAATATAATGAAAGTGAAATGCAGCTAGGTGACATAGTGTAGAGTACTGACCCCGAAATCAGGACGACTCATCTTCATGAGTTTAAACCTGGCTTCAGATACTTATTAGTTGTCTGAACCTGTGTAAGTAGCTTAACCCTTTTTGCCTCAGTTTCCTTATCTGTAAAATTATCTGAAGAAGGACATGGCAATCCACTTCAGTATCTTTGCCAAGAAAACTCCAAATGGGTCACAAAAAGTCAGACGTTACTGAGATGACTAAATAACAAATACATTCTAGAGATGCTGTGAGGGTCAAATGAGGTAATATTTGTAAAACAGTAGGTACAGACCAGACACATGGCAGGGGCTTAATAAATGCTTATTACCTCCTCCCCACCCACTGCAGCAAGGCATTCTTATGACATTGAAAAGGTTGCAAAGCAGTTTGTGTATATAATCTCATTTGAGTCACAAACCATCCTGTAAAGTAAGTTCTACAGTTATTTCCATTTTATAGAGGAAGAAACTGAAGGTCATAGTGGTGAAATGCCCATGGTCACACATCTAATACATGCTTCAGGTGAGATCTGAATTAAAGACTGGGACTACAAGTCCAGTGCTCTGTCTGCTATCACACATTGTAATAGAAGTCCACCTACTATGCATCTGTGTGCCATCTAACTCAAGGCCGCTGAGGCTCCTTGAGGATCTGGGCCATAAGGGCTATTTCTCTAAATTACATATAAGACACAAGATGCCTAAACTTTTGGAGGATCCCTCTCCGCAGATCTCTAGTGTTGGGTCTGTTGGGTTGAACACCAGATTGTCCCCAAACAGTTGGAGAGATGCTTTTTCACAAGAATTCAGCAATGGTATCTATTAACTTTTTTTATTAAATTATTAAATTTATTGATATATAAAGTCATGTTTTACATGGAATTAAATATAATTGGGGAGAAGTCAGTTATAAAACCAAGAATATAAGTCTCATGATTAAGTAAAGTCTAGTAAATATCACAACCATCAATCTTAAAGGCATCTAATCATAGAACTCTATATTAAATCCCCAAATATGTTCGGCAATTAGGTCTCTCACATTCTTTCCCTACGCCTCAGCAGTATATAGAAGACCTCAAATATCATTGAACATTTAGGTTATATCTAAAAAGCAATTTCCTCATAAACATGGTGGTCAAATATTTAAATGATTGATTAAAAAAGGCTAGGGGACTACTTTGTCTGGTGGGGTCTAAAATGAACATTGCATACCCATTTAGATTTTGGTGAGGTGCTGCCTGAGGGCAGAGTGATAAACTTGGTGACTTCCCAAAGTCCTTTTTCTGCTTAGATAGAAATGTTTTCTCACCGTTTATCTTCACTGGCAGTTTCGTTTCCTTCCACTGATGGGTAATTCATTTTGTGTAGTTTATTTTGTAAGTTCATAAGCACTTCATTCTGTCTTCCTTCCTTAAAATATGGTTGAGCACCTGAAAGCTTCAGAGGGTGATAAATACTCTATCCTGAAAATGTATTCATTTTATACTTTTTGATTTATATGATCTTAAAAGAGGTAATCCAGGTGAAGTTCTAAATGACCTTTAGTGAGATGAGAACAATGATTTGACAGGCCTTGTGGTACCTGAAAAAAATACCCAGTAGAGAAGTAAGTGTGTGTGTGTGTTTGTGTGTGTGTGTGTTACTGTGATCTAAGCTGGAAAGGTTTCAAGTAAAGGCCAATTGATGGAAAAGTATCTTTGTCACCTGACAATTAAATCTCATGGATCCTGTCACCAAGTTGACCAAAAAGTAATGAATTTGCCAACCATGGAAAATCATAATAACATCTGCTAGGTTTTTTCACCATCAGAACTCACAAGCCCTCTAGGTCTGTGAGTGTCAACTCTCATCAATGAAATCTTAGAACTTGGGAATATTGAATATCTATCACTGTAAGACACACACACAAACACACACACACACACACACATCTATTGCTTAGTCTCCAACTTCCTTGCCACTTAAGGAAATTAAGTGACACAATTACACATTTGGAGGACTAATAGTTGAATGAATATTGGTAGATGGTCTCAACCTTCACCTCCCCACTTCACCCTTTTGTGCCACTTGGTTAATATTACTGCAGAAGGAGAAATGGATCATATGGAAGTATAATGACCTTGCATAGGAAGAAAGATCTGGATAGACATAGGAAATATGGTCATTCCCCAGATGGGTTCTTAAATTATCAAGCTAGTTTAGAGCTAGGGTAATATGAGAGGTTAGAAAAAAAGTATGGCTTTCCAGTAAAATCTCTGCAGTGGAACCTCTTTCAGGCAGGGGAATGAGGGAAGGAAAGTCCTCTTCTTCAGCTTTGGTCATACCTTCTCTCCCCTACATTCCCCATATAATCTTTTGCTGCAAGATGACCTTGAGAACTTTGAAATTTTGAAGGACTTTAGACTTCACATGTTTCCATTTACGTCCTTGTACCATCATCAAATCAGTGTCTATATTGGAAGCAAGGAAAAAAGTGGCCAACTACTCATAGCTTTAATGAGCAAGGAAGTGACATTGTGCCTCAGGGAAACACCTGGTTTATACTGCAAAAGGGATAATTTTGGGATCATCTTTCTGTGTGTTACCTTTTCACCTTATGTATTCTCTTATGGTAAGCCCACTTTTCCTAGATTCTTCATGTCCTGATAGGAGGGTATGTCATAGACTTTTGGGGAGAAGTTTTGTACCCACTATTCTTATAGTATTATTTTACTAAATATGTTTTTAGGAATGGGCCTGATGTTGATGCTGCTGGTACAGGTGTGATGCTGGGACAAAATGAGCACTTATTAATGCAGGTTTACTTAGCCATAATATGGCAAAAATAATTACTCAGTGATATAGTAGGATTTAGTTTTAGTAAACACATAGTCCCCTCTACTACATACACACACACACACACACACACACAAAATACATATGTGTGTATGTGTATATATTCATATGTATATGTGTTAATGTGTGTATATATTTCTGTGTGTGTGTATGTCTGGCCTTGAAGGCAGGTTGCAGTAATTCATATAGTCTTGGGGCATCCAAAAAATGTAAAGGTCATCAGTCTCATACAGATGGGTCTTTTGTTTCCTTGGGTGACCAGGAAATGACATCAATACAGACTGCCTACCAGGGAGCTGTGAGTGGAGACACTATTTGGACCTTGTTCCATCCCTGAGACAATCAAGCCTCAGATTCACCAATGTTTTAGGGAAAATCTACACTTGCTCGAACTGCAAAGAGATGTTGGTCCTATCATATACTTATCTCTTTCTAAAAAAAATTAGGCTGGGACTTAAAGTGATTCTCAAGTGATAATTTTGGGAGGAAGCATACCAGTGTGGGCTCGAAGGGGCATTTGAAGATCACCTGACTCAGGGGTGGGGAACCTTCCTTCTCAAGGCTGGAGTCAGTCACAGGGCCACACCTGAGGACCTAGAGGGCCCCATGTAGCCTTGAGGCCTCAAGTTCCCCATCCTGACCTGACTCCTCAAAGGCATTTCTAAAAGTCTGAGGGGGGAATTTAGCCTTGGTCTGGAACCTGAGACTATTTTACCAGAGTAGGAGTTGGGATTAAGAAGCTCAGCATTTATATCTTTTACCTGTGATTAAAATCAACAAAAGGGGATTGTATTTTTTCTCAACCCTCAGTTGAACTTACCTACAATTTGACTGCCTTAAGCAGGGGTGGGGAACCTGTGACCTTGGGGCTGCATGTGACTTTCTGAGGCCTTTTGCTGGAATCCAAATTTTACAGAAGCCACATGTGGCCTCAAGGCTGCAGTTTTCCTACCCCGTAAGGATCGATGAGAAAATATTCATTCAACATAAGAATGAAAATAAATAGGATAAACAATATTAATAATATAAATATAAAAATTATATGACTACATTTACAGGGGATACATAGAGAAATAGGGCTTACTTAACAGAAATCTCATATACAGAAAACTTTTATTGAAAATATCTGCTGTGGTGAGAGCTTTTTTCCATATACAGCAAGGCAACACTTTATTTCCTCTTTCCAGGAGATATTTATTTATTTTTTCCTCATTATTATTTTGAACTGGTTTAAAGTTGCCTTTTTTTTTTTTAATGAAAGAAAAGCACCAGTTGAATTATAGAGAATTGGGTCATACCACTTGAAGGAAAGGAGACTCTCTTGAGCAACAAGTAATGAAAAATCTGTGCCTTTCTCTTTGAAAGGAAGACAGTAACAAGTAGGAAACACTTGACATTTATCCTAGTAAAATTCACTCTCATGGATGATCAAAGAGGGGTTTAGATGATTTGCCATAAAACTCAGGAGAAGAAAAAGAAATACATAAACATATATTAGCATTTCTCCTTTCCCCAGACATTTATCCACATTTTGTATCATCATTAGATTTCTAGGCATCAGAAGGAGTCTATTTTTGGAAGAACAGCTGAACCAAATATAGAGAATGTCATCACCCATATGCCTGTTTTGTGGTGTTGAATTCTTTGGCCATAACTACCCATGAAAAAAGAAAATATTCAAAATGACCCTGAGCCTTCTGGCCTTCTTCTAATGCTATATAGCATTCATGGCAGAGAGACAGAAGGAAGGGGAAGGGCATGTGATACTGGTAATCACATATTTTACACCATTTATAAACATGTAACTTAGCAACTGATACTCTAAATGTGGGATTCTTATCCAATGACCAAGGAATGGGCATCCTCTGGGAGGAAGTGAATCATACTGATATCGACAGCTTCCTCATAAACAAAATAAAATAACTGAAATATGTTACAGGTGATACGGAAGGATGACTTACAAGTTCTTAGAGAAGCAAGCTGACAGAGTTGGCTTTCTCATGAGTGTGAAGGCAATGAAAATCCATTTCATGTGATATTTGGTCATCTTGTGTCTTGGCAAATTATCTGTTGCAGAGGATAATGAAGAACGGGATTAGATTTTCCACATTAAATCAAGATATACTTTAATAGTTTGGGGCTTCCATGTGATGGTAGGAATAAATGAGGATAGCAAATATATATGGATATGTGTATATATATATATATATATATATATATATGTGTGTGTGTGTGTGTGTGTGTGTGTGTGTGTGTGTATTTGAAAGTATTAATTAAGGAGGAATTAGTACAATGACATATTGACAGAATATGCATAAAATTTATAACTCTGTCTTGAATTTTGTCTTTAAGAGAAAAAAACATAAGGTGCTGGTTGCAAACATAATACAAAATGAAAAAATATTATATTTTAATAAATATAAAATTATTTTAGTGATTTGAATGTATTTCCTTATTGAGCTGCTTATGGAGAATCAGACCACTGACTTATTAGAGAAAAATATCTAAATTAACACAGAGTTATGGGAAAAAATGTAAAGTATATTGATCAATAGGTATAAATATGTAATATATGACATATATGGTACAATGTAAACAACTTCATCTTGATGTATCTAAAATGTACAAGAAATGGGATATGGGTGGAGGGAACAACTATAATAACCATACCTAGCATTTGATAATGCTTTAAAGTTTTGTTTTTTAAAAATATTATCTCATTTTGGTCTCACAACAACCTTGGGAGGTAGATGCTGTTTTTAATGCCTATTTTACAGTTAAGGAAACTGAAGCAGGCTAAGGTTAAGAAACCTGTCCAAGGTCACACAGTTGGTGCATGAGGTCAGATTTGAACTCAGGTATTCTTGACCCAACACCTGGCATTCTATCTACTGTGAAACCTTAAACAAACTGGAATAATTTCATAAGGAAGTTTTAATGATATAAATCCATTGTCATGATCACTAGTGCTATAGAGCACACAAAGCATCCTAGTGAAGACTTGATTTTCTAAGCATAGTTACAACAAGCCAGGGCAACATTGATTAAACATACAAATGTATTTAATTTTTTTATACAAGAGAAAGAAGTTTGAAGATTACATACAGTTTCATCTCATAAAACAAAAAACGTGGAGGATTGAATTATATGAAAAAAGTTTAGGGAGGGACCCAATTAAAAAGTGATTCTAAGGGCATTTAACTTGGAAACCATAAATTGTTGCTTATGGTGGGGGTAGAAAGGACAGTACAGGGAACAAAGATCATAGAAGTGGCTAAACTAGACCAAGCATCCCCAAAAATGGTGAGGTTATTGAGGTCAGTCAGTCAATAAGTATTTATTAAGTGCCTACTCGGTGCCAATAACTGGGCTTAGCCCTGGGGATGTGAAGAGAGGCAAAAGACAATTTCTACTTGCAAGAAACTTACAGTCTAAAGAGGAAGACAAAAATGACTGTGCACATACAGGATATATAGAGGATAGATTCTCCAAGCATATGAAGAGGGAGAGCTAAGAAAACATATAAAATCTTGTACCTTTAAGTTACATAAAGAGTTGTTCAGTTACCATCAACAAATATTAGCCCATCTGCCTCCTTTTCATCTAAATGTTTTATGACAATAATATATACAAAGTTTTAAGGGAGGTATTAGAAGAAACAAACAAGCTTCAGTAGAGATATATGGAATAAAGGACTCTTTTACTCTCATACAGTAAGATGTAACATAAGATGTTACATAAGTACATACTACACTTGATCTTTGTCATGAAAAACAAAATAAAATAAAACTAAGCATTTTATCTAGTGGAACAAAATGCATCTAAATGCTTTTCCTATAAAAAGATTCATACCTCAAAATTATACAATGTATCATTCATAATAACACTAAACATTATCCACATAGATAACTTTGTTTGAAATCTCATCATTAGAATCATCAGATGAGATATAAAAATTAGGAAGAAAGATGCTTGGCAAACTATTCCCGAGGTGTACAAGCTTAAAATGGATTTCTGATCAGTGGTGAAGTCAGCTAAATGCTATTTTGTTTGCTAGTCATATGGGGAGTGGGGCATCAAAAGCCGAGAACATCGCAGATTTCTTGGATGAGATCCATAAGTAATGAAAAAAGTTTGGCCTAACTATCCACCACAGAAAACTGTAGAATGCCTATCATGTTGTGTATCATAAATCATTACATGGACAACCTAAATGATCCATCTATTCATGTATTTATCTCAGACAACAAAAATGAACAATGTATTGAACACATCATAAACAATTTAAAAAAATAGTAGACTGAATTGATTATAGAAATTTAATTAAATTGTGTAGTATCCCTAAACTTCTCCCTGAATTAAACATCTGCCTTTCAATATCCATGTTATTCAGAGTTAGATTGTAATGGCAAGTCATGGAACAGTATAGACTCCAAAGAATTGAAAGTGAGTGTCAATCAGGAGACAATAGGCAAGCTTACGGTTTATGGGAGCATCTTACAGCACATAACTAAAAAATAAAAGAATCATGGAGAACTGAAAAAAGGCACATCGTAGTGAAAAAGAATGTGAACTCGTCCCGTGGAAAGAGCAAGAGATTATTGATGATTGTCACCTTCCCCATTCTCCACTGGGATTCTTGTGATGTCAAGATAAAGTGCAGACAACTACCAAAATGATGGGTGAAACATGAATGGATTGAAATTTGTATACTTTAAGATAATATCCATACTTAGGAGAACACAGTTCCTTTAGAGTATTGGATTTTTACAGTTCTCAGCTCTTTGTTCTGTAAATTAGCCCATAAATTGCAGAATCAGTGCTTAGGATTAACATTATTTCCGACTTTCTTTTGAAATATCATTTTAGCTTTTGATATTTGAAACATCTTCAGTGACAAAATTGATCCAACTACCACTGCTAATCTTGGAATGATTTGTTTTTAGTTATGTGGAAATAGTTGCCTTCATAATGCACTTCAAAAATTTTTCAAGTAAAAGCCACCTGATTTCCTTTAAATCATTTTTCCTGATAATTTTAGAGGAATCAAGTGTTTCTAAAAAGCTTTTGGACCAATACTGGAAAAATTCACTAGCAAACCAACAATGATTTTGTTGTTCTCTATACATCAATCTTCCTTCTAATTGGTTCATTTTTAATGGGTAAACAGAATTCATTGAGATTTATTACCACCAAAGTGTGATCTGCATCTGAACAATAATTTATCACCGTTCTGGAATGGTTTTCAATGTCCTCGTGCATTTGCTTAGTTAATAGGATAATGTTCCATTTTGAATTACATGAGAATAGGTATTGTCAATAGCACTCCTCCCTCCAAACCTCCCAAGCCATGATCATACTTACATATGCATCAGATTATAATGAGACTCGTGTTTAATACCAAACTTTGAAACTTAGGGAGAAAACATGTATAGAACTTGGACCACTTTCAGAAAGGAAAGTCATATGACTGCTGAAGAGTTGTCAAGCAGACTTAGGAAATTCACAGAATAATATGATTTCAGGATTGGGTGGTGTCTCAGCCATCATCCATTTGAACAAATATCCAAGGAAGGAATCCCCTCTAAAATATATCTGATAGGATGCCACCTCTTCCATGTGTCAACTTTTCATATGCAAATAATAGTAATAGTAATGATAGCAGGTAGCATATTGGACTTCACAATTTATCCTCTCAACAAACCTGAAAGGTAGGTGCTATTATTATCCCCATTTTAGAGATGAGGAAACTGAGATAGACAAAGGTTAAGTTATTTGCTTAGGGCCAAACAACTACCAAATGTCTGAAACCAGGTTTAAACTTTTCTTTTCCCTGATTTAATTCCAGCCTTCTATTCACTATGACACTTTGCTCCCTTTACTTGAACACAGATACTATATTCCCTCCATCCTGAGTCTTCTCTTCTCCAGGTTAAACATTCTTAGTTCATTGAACTAATCCTCAAGTGATGCCCACTATTATTTTAAATTGCTTCTCTTGAAGATGTAGAAGATAGAGAATAATGTTGGGAAGGTAGCAGGGCATAGTGGAAAGAGTACAGGATCTCAAGTTTGTAAGACCTATGTTCCAATCCTGCCTCCAACATTTACTTGTTGTGTGATTCTGGGTAGGTCATCGTTCTTATTATCTGTAAACATGTAGAGGTTCTACCAGATGCCTTCGAAGGTCCCCATCAGCACAAAATCTGTGATCCTAACATTTTAGTTGGGAGATTTCAGGTCATATTGTGTTCCTACCACTTCTTGTCTCCATGAGCTTGTACAAATCACTTTGAACAGAGTAGCTGCTGTATAGGTTTGTTACCATCCCAACAGAATGAGAGCTTAATATGTGACAGGTTCTAGAAATATTGAGGCAAAACATAAAATAGTTCCTGCCCTCTTTAAGCTTATGATCTATTGAAACTGAATTAAAGTTAGTTGACCTGCTTCCACCCCTATGTTCTTCAGTTTCTTCATCTGTAAGGAGAGAAAAATAGCTGCAGATCTCTAGTAATGTTAAAAGGAAATACTGTGTGCTTTGTAACATTCCAATGATATAATTGGGAGGGATGATCACAGAAAATGGGTACTGGCTCTGGAGTAAGAGAAAAATTTATCAAAGCCTACTGTAATATTTCCCAGCTCTGAGACCTGGGGAAAATTACTGACCCTGTCTGAGCCCCTATTTATTCATCTCAAAAGAGAATGGATGGATGCCAATATATCTTCCAAGTCTTACAATGTGAACCAATGATCATGGCATGCCGTGATTGACGGTCATTTTGAAGAATAAGGATTTTTATATAAAATAATGGACTACCACTTTTTTTAATGAATTGTAATACTTGGGGTGTCCATGAGGATAATTCATTGGCTGTAAGAGGTATTGAATTACTGAACAGTGATAGAATTGTTTACTAAGGGAATCTTCATGAATAAGATAGACACATAGATTTCTGAATTGATTTAGGTTCTACCCTTCCTGGATGCATTGTTCAGTCAACCCTTTCAGTTCTGTCATCTTTAATCCTTTAAAAAAAATTGCCAGAGTCTTACCATCCTTTATCTACCTAGAACATAAAATAAGAACAAGAAGTCACATTTCCATAGTGCTATAAGTTGTACAAAGGGCTGCCCTGTATAAAGGGTAAGTAGTGGAGAGATAGCTAGCTAGCTAGATGGATAGAGAAAGAGAGATGTTGGAATGTGTGTGTGTGTGTGTGTGTGTGAGTGTGTGTGTGTGTGCGCGTGTGTACATATTCATACATATACGTGTCTGTGTGTATGTGTATTATGTTGAGGGAATATGAGGGATGAAGGATCCAGACTTATAATGCTATCAAGAACATCCTAGTCACACATTTCTACTGATGCAAATCACCATCTCCCCTGACACTTCCGGTTCTTAGAGTGTTATCTGGCTGCGCTGAGTGGTTAAGTGATTTGCCCAGCATCCCCCAGTATGTGTCCAAGGTGCTCCTCATACCCATGTCTTCTTGATTCTAAGATCAGATATTTATCTCTCAAACTACACCGTATTGCCAGCCTCAGCATTTCTATTTCACCAAAGTGACCTAGGGAGTTGTGGTGTGGGTAGAGTACTGAATTCAGTTAAATGAACCTAACAAGCATTTATGAAGTATTTACTATGTCAGTCATCATGCTAAGCACTGGGAAAACAAATAGAAAGAAAAAGACAGTTCTTTCCTCAAGGAGCTTACTTTCTAACGAGGGATAACAAAACATAAAAGCAGGGGGTGGAGAGATAGAGAGGACATTCACATGGAGTAATGGTGGTGAGGTTTAGAGAGTCACAAGTGGAGCCAGGGTATGAGTGAAGAATGACTGACTTGGTCAATGCCTAAAATAGAGACTTGGGAAGGAACTCATCAATGAGAAAAGAGAGTCTCAGGAGCTGTGGGATCATCCAGGTTGAGAATGCTGCACAGTTGGAGGACTCTTTCAGAGCAGGAAGTCAGCTGAGGCATTATGGTAAAGTCCAGAGAGTCAGGAATAAGTTTGGGATAGAAAGGAAAAAAAAACCTCAGAGTCAGGAAGAACTAAATACAAATCTTGCTTTTTGTGCTTAATTGCATGACTACGGGTAAGACATTTCACCTCTCTCAGGCCTCATTTTCTAGGAGATTGTAATAATACTGGTACTGACAATGCGATAGGATTTTGAGGAGGATCAAATGAAATAATGTGGGGGAAGTTCTTTATATATATATATATGGTGGTAATGACAAAATTCTGATAAAACTCAAAGAAATGAAGCCACTTGTCCAAAGTCAGAGAGCTGGTAAGTGTAGGAGCTAGAAATTGAAACTAGATCTCCAGACTCCATGTCAAGGAGGTTTTTCCCACATAAGTTGAGTATCAATATTCTTCTCCAAAAGGTGATTTGAAACACTTTATCTATGTGTGAAGAAATAGAAAGCTTTACTGAAATTTCCCAAATAAAATTAATTGTAAACATTGTAGACTTGTCTTATGATAAATATATTTTTCCTGTTGACTTTTCTCCCATACTAGCACTGGAATCCTTACCTTGGGAAAAGCATTGGACAGAGAAAGCACAGACCGCTACATTTTGATAGTCACTGCTTCTGATGGCAGACCAGATGGGGTAAGTAAAATTCTAATGCCTATGCTTTAACAATTAACTTAAATCTACTTAAAACAAAACAAAACAAACCTGGCTATTCTATGGCTAGAAAATAACATTGGAATTGCGGACATGTTTCTTTATCCTGTAGTCAACCTCTAGTTTGGGACAAACCAGGGACAAGCCCAGATAATTTTTGGAGATTCGCCATTTTGAAGATATACTTCTGAAATCTTTAAACTGTGGTTAAAGAACAGTTTAAAAGTGGTCTTGGCTCAGCATTCTCTTGCCATGGAATTTACTTTGTATGCATTTCATATTTACTTGTCTATACTCACTTCTCCCAATACAATGCAATTTTTTTGAAGGTAGGGTTGGTTTTGCATTTGTCTCTGTACTCCTAGAACATTGCATGGTGCCTGGTATATCATATTTAATTAAGACATATTTGTTGAATAAGTTATTCAATGGATCCTATAATAAGAAATTTCATTCACAAAAGCTGATGCAGTCTTGGGCTCATTTAAGAGAGGTGTGATTTCCCAAGAATAGGGAAGTAATAGTCATTCTGTACATAGCCCTGGTCATACCACATCTATGGTATTGTGTTCAGTTCTGGTCCTGATGGTTTAAGAAGGCGATTGATAAAGATGAGAGGCCAGGGGAAAGAACTATCTTTCAGATCATGCCATATTAAAATGGTTTCAAGAAAAAAGGGTTACTTCTCCAGAAGAAGAGAAAATGAGGCTAGGGGGAGGGAGATGTGATAGTTGTTCAAATATTTCAAGAGCTACCATGTGAAAGAAATTTTAGATCTCCCTTTAGTGTCCAGAGGATAGAATCAGGAGCTGGGACAACAATCAAGACAAGAAGCATATATGACATGGATGACCTCCAAGGGAAGCCAGGTATCAACAAAGCCACAGTGAAGACAGAGTGAATGCCAGGCATGAGGGACACACTTTGTCAAGCTGAGGGAATACCTCACAGTTTGAATGGGTCATAAACTATGTGAAGGCAAATAATGAGAAATGACATGAAAGACTTGAACACCAAGAAGATAAAGTTAATATTTTATCCTAGAGCAATTGGAAGTTGTGAAAGGAGAGGGGTCGGTAAAGGTAGTTTAATGCCAGATTCAGTGTTCTTTCCACTATGCACCACACTGCCACAATCATGGTGACTCTTAATTTTACTAGGCTGCTTCTGTGAGGCTGTATATACATGCTGGTTCTGGCCAATAGAGACCTTCCCCCAGCTTTTTCACAGGTGTTAGAGATTTTGAGAATATGGGATCAGCTCCATGTTCCAATTACTAATGAAAGGCAGTTATCAATGGGAGGAACTACAGGAGAGTTCCAAAAAAATTCTCTTTGGGATGAAATCATGGTTCCCTTAGCTACACATCTAAATAATAGCACAGTTTTCCTGTGATAGCACTGGCTCCATCACTTTGAAAACAGGTGTAGCCAAGGCTGTGCCTGGCAGAACAAAGTTATTCCCGCTTTCAATAGCAATTTTTCCAAATTATCTGGACTGTTTTTACAATTCTAAAATTTAGGAAGATACATTTTGCTATGGGCAAGACACTTATCTTTGATATTTCATTCATTAATTCATTGACCTACTTAACTAATATTTATTAAGCACATTTATTGTTACCAATAACAGTATTAATTTGTTTATTATTAAATTGTAAAATTTATTTCTAAAAAGAGGAAGAGACACAAAGTTTGGGTTAGACAAGGTCCTTGCCTTCATACAGTCTGTTCTACTCTAGACTGGGACTCCAAAGAAGAGAAACAGAATCCTGTACTTGGTTGATCTAACTATAGAAATTGGATGATGGTGATGATGATGATGATGATGATGATGATGATGATGATGATGATCGGTGGTGGTGGTGGTAGTAGGGGTGGGGGTGGTGGTGGTGATGGTGATGAGGATTATCTCACATGTGTGAAGTAAACCACTTTACCTATGTTATCTCATTAATTCTTTTTTCATTAATTATTTATTAAATATTTTTAGTTTTCAGCATTAATTTTCACAAGGGTTTGAATTACAAATTTTCTCCCCATTTCTACCTTCCCCCCATACTCAAAGATGGCATATATTCTGATTGCCCCATTCCCCAGTCAACCCTCCCTCCTGTCACCCCACTCCCCTCCCCCCATCCCCTATTCCCTTACTTTCTTATAGGGCAAGATAGATTTTTATGCCCCGTTGCCTGTACATCTTATTTCCTAGTTGCATGCAAAAACTTTTTTTGAACATCTGCTTTTAAAACTTTGAGTTCCAAATTCTCTCACCTCTTTCTTCCCCACCCACCTTCCCTAAGAAGGCAAGCAATTCAACATAGGCCATGTGTATCATTATGCAAAAACCTTCCACAATACTCATGTTGTGAAAGACTAAATATATTTCGTTCCTTCCTATCCTATCCCCTTTTATTCAATTTTCTCCCTTGACCCTGTCCCTTTACAAAAGTGTGTGTTTTTGATTACCTCCTCCTGCTATCTGCCCTCCCTTCTATCATCGCCCCTTTTTTATCCCCTTCCTCCTTCTTTCTCGTGGGGTAAGATGCCCAATTGAGTGTGTATGTTATTCCCTCCTCAGATCAAATCTGATGAGAGCAAGATTCACTCATTCCCCCTCACCTGCCCCCTATTCCCTCCCCAAAGAACTGCTTTTTCTTGCCACTTTTAGGTAAGATAATCTACCCCATTCTATCTCTCCCTTTCTCCCTCTCTAAATATATTCCTCTCTCATTCCTTAATTTGATTTTTTTTAGATATCATCCCTTCATATTCAACTCACCCTGTGCCCCCTGTCTATATATACATATGTACACACACAAACACACATGTGTGTATATATATATATGTGTGTATATATATATATATATATATATATATATATATATATATATATATATATATATATATACTCCCTTCAGCTACACTAATACTAAGGTGTCATGAATTATACACATCATCTTTCCATATAGGAATGTAAACAAAAAAGATCAACTTTAGTAAGTCCCTTATGATTTCTCTTTCTTAATTACCTTTTCATGCTTCTCTTGATTCTTGTGTTTGAAAGTCAAATTTTCTAATCAGCTGTGTTCTTTTCACTGAGAAAGCTTGAAAGTCCTCTATTTTATTGAAAATCCATATATTACCTTGGAGCATGATACTCAGTTTTGCTGGGTGGGTAATTCTTGGTTTTAATCCTAGCTCCATTGACCTCTGGAATATCATATTCCAAACCCTTTGATCCTTTAATGTAGAGGCTGCTAGACCTTGTGTTATTTTGATTGTGTTTCCACAATACTCAAATTGTTTCTTTCGGGCTGCTTGAAGTATTTTCTCCTTGATCTGAGAGCTCTGGAATTTGGCGACAATATTCCTAGGAGTTTTCTTTTTGGAATCTTTTTCAGGAGACAATCAGTGGATTCTTTCAATCTCTATTTTACCCTCTGGCTCTAGAACATCAGGGAAGTTCTTGATAATTTCTTGAAAGATGATATCTAGGCTCTTTTTCTGATCATGACTTTCAGGTAGTCCAGGAATTTTTAAATGATCTCTCCTGGATCTATTTTCCAGGTCAGTGGTTTTTCCAATGAGATATTTCACATTGTCTTCCATTTTTTTCATTCCTTTGGTTCTGTTTTATAATATCTTGATTTCTCATAAAGTCACTAGCTTCCACTTGCTCCAGTCTAATTTTTAAGGTAGTATTTTCTTCAGTAGCCTTTTGGAACTCCTTTTCCACTTGGCTAATTCTGTCTTTCAAGGCATTCTTCTCGTTGGCTTTTGGGAGCTCTTTTGCCATTTGAGTTAATCTATTTCTTAAGGTGTTGTTTTCTTCAGTATTTTTTGGGTCTCCTTTAGCAAGTCATTGACTTGTTTTTCATGGTTTTCTCACATCACTCTCATTTCTCTTCTTAATTTTTCCTCTACTTCTCTAACTTGCTTTTCCAAATCCTTTTTGTACTCTTCCATGGCCTGAGACCAGTTCATGTTTTTTCTTGGAGGCCTTTCAATATAGGCTCTTTGACTTTGTTGACTTCTTCTGGCTGTGTGTTTTGGTCTTCTTTTTCACCAAAGAAAGACTCCAAAGTCTGAGTCTGAATCTGAGTCCATTTTCACTGCCTGGCCATGTTCCCAGCCAACTACTTGACCCTTGAGCTTTTCATTGGGGTATGACTGTTTGTCGAGTAGAGAGTACTTTGTCCCAAGCTTGAGGGGTTGAACTGTTGTTTTCAGAGATATTTCTACACAGCAAGTTCTGCCGCACCAGCTCTTCTCCTCCACCAAGAACTGCCAACTCGGACCTGACTCACATCTTAAGCAGGCTCTGCAATCCTGCTCTGATCCACCACTTTATTCCTCCCACCAGGTGGGCCTGGGGCCAGAAGAAACTGCAGTTGTTGTTCTGTCCTCAGAGCTGCACCACCTCTGCTGCCCCAGGGGTGGTGGCCGAACTGGGAACTTCTTTCATTCTGTCCCTGTAGCTTTTCCCACTAACTTTCTCTGATGTCTTTGATGTTCGTGGTTTCAGAAGTCTGGTAACCACCACCATTCACTGATTCAGGGTGCTAGGCTCTGTTCCACCCAGCTACTGGTCTGGTTGGTCCTGGCGTGGCTCACGCTGGGCTCTCCTCTGCTCCACTCTCATTTCCGTGTGATAGACTTTACCCAGCAACCATCCAGGCTGTCCTAGGCTGGAGCTCTGCTTCCCTCTTTAATTCGTGGTTTCCACAGCTCTAGAATTCATTCAGAACCATTTTTTATAGGTTTTTGGAGGGACCTGGGGGGAGCTCATGCAAATCCCTGCTTTCCAGCCATCATCTTGCCTCTGCCCCCCTATCTCATTGATTCGTACAATAACCCAAACAACATTTTGTGCAACCATAGACAGAAAGATTACTGAGAAGATTGTACTGCCACCTGGATCTCTGTGCCATTCAGGTGTCCATTTTGGTTCTGGTCCCAGAAGGTGATGGAATAGCTCATTTAAGAATCCCAAGAAATTAGCTCTCCCTGGAATTGCAGGCAGATTCTGTGTAGCCCAAGATGGTCAAGGCAGTAACTGACTTATACTCAGTAAGAACACTCAGAGCTGGAGACCTTTCTGTCCAAATGTGCCAATCCGTACTAGGTGGACCCCAGATACTTCTGAAATGATGATCAGGTGTGAGATAAGGATGGAAACTAAGGGTCAGTAGAAGTCCTTTGGTGTCCTTCACTTATAGACACATTGGTCATTCTGGCTGTCTACTTTACTCCTCATCTCCCTCTAGAGGAAATCTGAGAAGACTGCATCAGAGCTCAGTCAAATGCTTCTACCATGGGGCCAGGTAATTCTCCCATTTGTTGTCATGTTAGATGTAGGTCTTTATCTCATCAATGTAGGAAACTCTCAATAAGGAAACACCTATCCCTTCAGATTAGAAGCAGTTCAGCAGCAGGTAGCCTTACAAAATTGCATGGAATGTGAATGCATAAGTGACTTACCCAGGGTTAGACATACAGTATATGTCAAAAAAAAAAAAGATGAACTTGGCTAGGTTAAAGAGATTTGAGATGGTGTATTAAAAAGGTAACACATGGAAGAGTTATCCATAGTTCTAATGGTAAAAATTCAACTAAGCACACTTCATAAATGAAGGGCCCCTCAAAGGCAGGAATTGTTAATGGTCAATGAATTGTATCAAAGATGGTTTATTGGGAAATGATTAGACTTGCCTATATACCTCTTCTAACTTATCATAACTCTTTCCTTGATTATATGAGAGAAAAGCAACCATTAGTTCCTGTTTTGTGGTAAAGGAGGATTTAGTCCCTTATGTAGCTAATATTCATATAGTGTCCACTATGTGCCAGGTACTTTTCTAAGCACTTTATAATAATTGCACTTGATCTTCACAACAAACCCTGGGCAGTAGGTACTCTATTATCCCAATTTTACAGATGAGGTAATTGAGGCAAATGGATTAAGTCACTTTTCCAAGGTCACATGGCTAAGTATTTAAGGTCAGTTTTGATCTCAGGTCTCCCTGACTCTAATACCCTTAAGCAACTTTTACAGGTCAGATCATCTTGACAGTGAGGATGGTCATCTCTCTACTATACCAAGATTCCTCTTCTATTTACTCAAAGAAAACACCAGGGAGTCTTTAGCCCTCCTTAAATCTTCTAGTATTAATGGGGCACATACTCAACTGTCATTCTCTGGACTAGTGAAAATTTTCAGAAATAAATTCAATGAAAATGTCATCAAGTAATTCTTTCCTTCAGGATTTCTGCATACCTTTATTTAGATTTTCTTTTCACAAAGGAAAAGAGTAGCTCAGATGATACTGCCAACAGGATATTTTCTTAAGCTCCCAATTGTCAATTTTTTCTCCTTGGAGTTGCATTGTTTACAACTCCAAGTACTATATACTTTAAATTTACTTATCTGTGTACCTGTTATATTCCTTCCCCCACCACTATAGATCAAAAGACCCTTAAAAGCTGCCATTATTTTATCGGAGGTGGGTTGTTTTTATATCCTAACACCTAGCACAGAGTTTTAAGTATAGGTGTTTAAAACATGCTTCTTTAAAAAGATAACTTTTTAATTATGTGGTTGGAAGTAATAGTAATCACAGCCTCCCTTTAGCCTCTTACTTGACATTGGTGCCTTCACATTAATCAAGCTACAATCCACCTGCGGTGGAATATCTTGGAGTCATACCACAAGTACTAGGATCCATAAAAGATGAGATCAACTATAAGAGAAATGGGTAAAATAATTACAGAATCTCTTTGGCATATTCAGTGTCCTTGTCAATATAATATGCCTACTTCAGACTCATGTGGAAAAGTCAAAGAGAGTTTCAAGAAGGAAATAATTAAAGAAATGAAGAACATGATTCATGGTGAAAGGTTAATGGATGATTTGGCAGTGACTGAGGGGGGAAGATATCAAGCAGAAAGAAGAGAAGGAGGAGGAAGGCTTTGGCACAGAACAAAGAGATGTAATTAGAATGGAATGAAATGAAGGAGGAACACTTATGTGAACCATCAAGAGGAAGTCATGGCTATGAGAAAGATCATATTATAAAACTGAAAGGGAATTACAGCTCCATTATTGAAAATATTTTAATTATGGGCATTGAATGCAAAGAAATGAGTTATGAAGAACAGTATTCCATGGGCAAAATCTAATGAAGATGAATGAGTCTATTCAATACATTACTCATGTGTCCATCTAGAAGCTAGTGTTCTTAAGCCATAAGAATATTTGAAAATTCCTTTTGCAATTGAATCATTGGGTCTGATGGGGTTTTATAATCCTTCTACCATATTCTTCTTCCCCAGGGCCTCATTTGGTCATTGTTTGGACTCTGATGCCTTAGAGTAAGTGTAAATAGCTATTGTTTCTGTTTTGGCCAGAAACCTTAAGGGTCTTTCCCTCCTGGATTGACTTTTTTTACTAGGCAAAAGAGCCATTCTTTGTCTCCTTTCTTAACTAACCTTAATCATCAAATGGTCATTGCCTTAGACAAACTGATATCTGGGAAAGACCTTAACTTAAACAGGTCAAGGTCTCCCACTTCATCCAGAGCCGTCTCCAGTCATCCCGACATATATCTTTCTACTAGATCCAGATTACTCCAGAGGAGTGAGTGAGGCTGGTGATTTTGCACAGCACTGCTTCAATTAAATTCAATTGCCTTACAAGTTATATCACCTTTCTGATGTCATGGTCTTCTTCAAGAAAGAAGGAGAAAAGACACCAACTATTCTGACTTTAAAGACATTTGCATTCATTAACCTGTCTATGGTCTGAAGAGTTCTCATCAAGCTTCTCTCAATATGTAGAAAACAAACTTGGTCAGTTTTAGCCTGCCCTTATTTTGATCTTTCTCATGTCAATTAAATTATAGGTTGATTAACAATCACCAAGACAATGGTATTTAAAAGTGGAATAGTAATTAAGATCTTATGTTTGAGGTGGCTGAGCCAAGATGACTGTGTGAAAACAGGGTCTTACCAGAGCTCTCTCACAAGTTCTGTCAGATACCTCTAAAAAAGTGAATTTGAGCAGATTTGAGAGAATTAGAAGCCACTAGTAGACTGAGTGGGGAAAATTTCCAAGCCAAGAGAGTCTGAAAGGCCAATATGACTGATCTGTAGGCTGGGAGAGAGCCTGGAGTGTGGAGCTTCACCAGACAGCACCAAAGCAGAAGCCAGTGATACAGTCTGGGAGAAAGTTGGGTACCCAGCACTGGTGGAGACCCTCAGGCAGAGACCCTCAGGTGTCCCAACACAGGATGGGAGCCTGTTGAAGCCACGGGAGGCAGCAATGTTGCACCTGTGGCCATGAAACATCTTCTCCTGGGGCTTGCAGCCCAATGGTTTGAAACCTGCCTCCTTGAATTTCTGGGAGACATAATGGCCAGGTAAATGGCTCTTATCCCTCCCTCCATCACTGACCCCAAGAATTCCTTGGGCAAAAATGCTGGAATAGAGGAGACAGAAGTGAGGCTTCAGTAGCCAAACAGTGGGAACTCCTGAGTCCCAAAAGGGTGGAGGCAGCAAGGGTCAACATCAGGAGCCCAGATGTGCCTTTATACAGCCAGGGGAAGTGGCAGACACCAGCACAGATAACAGCTCAGACCACTACACTGGAGAACACCCCCAGGGAAGAGGAGCCTTCCAGCAGCCAAACTACCCCTCCCCCAAACCGCAGGAAACCAAAGGCCATAATACACAAAGCCAGTAGCTAGCCTCACAATTCCCAGAACAAGAAACCTGGGACAGAGATCCCTGAGCCCCAAGAGGAGAAACACACTCTAAAGCCAGGAAAAAGCTAACCAACATGAAGAAGAGCACAAAAAAAAAAAAAAAAAAAAAAACGAGGACCATTGATGCTTTTTATGGAGACAGGGAAGATCAAAATACCAATTCAGAAGAGGACAGCATTGACACTATACTGTACCCACATCTGGTACCTCAAAACATAATGTGAACTGGTCTCAAGCCCAAAAAGCTTTCCCAGAAGAGCTAAAGAAGGATTTTAAAAACCAAATTAGGGAGATAAAAGAAAAAATCGAAAAAAAAGCCACGGATGAGATCAAATCTTTAAGAAGAAAAATTGTCGAAATGGCTAAGGAGATACAGAATCTAAATAGAGAAAATGACACAATGAAAGATAAAATAAACCAATTGAAAAAGGAGACTCAAAGGCAAAATGAAGGCAGCAACTCATTAAAAATTAGAATTGAGCAAGTAGAAGCTAATGACTCTATGAGGCATCAAGAAGTAGTCAAACAAAATGTAAAGAATGAAAAAAATAGAAGAAAATGTGAAATATCTGATTGGAAAAACAACTGCCCTGGAAAATAGATCCAGGACAGACAATTTAACAATTATTGGTCTACCTGAAAGCCACTATGATAAAAAAAAAAGCCTTGACAGTATCTTCGAAGAAATTATCAAAAATAACTGCCCAGAGGTCCTAGAACCAGAGGGGATAATAATCATTCAAAGAATCCACTGATCACCACCTGAAAGAGATACCAAATTGAAAATTCCAAGAAATATTATAACCAAATTTCAGAATTAAAAGGTCTAGGAGAAAATACTGCAAGCATCCAAAAAGAAAAAAAATTCAAATATCGTGAAATATGATATTCCGAAGAGCAAAGGAGCTTGGACTACAACCAAGTATCAACTACCCAGCAAAATCGAGCATAATTTTTCAGGCAAGGAGATGGATATTCAAAAAATAAGGGAATTCCAGACCTTCCTGATGAAAAGGTCA
Organism: Trichosurus vulpecula; assembly: GCF_011100635.1. NCBI lineage: Eukaryota > Metazoa > Chordata > Mammalia > Diprotodontia > Phalangeridae > Trichosurus > Trichosurus vulpecula. Next base: position 16,443,931 of record NC_050580.1, on the reverse strand, counting down.
GAACTCAATGGAATATTTGATCTTCAAATACAAAACTCAAGAGAGATATAAAAAGGTAAACAGAGGGGGAAAAACCCCACAAACCTTGTTAATCAAAAAGGGCAAATTGTTTACACCCTTATATAGGATTACATTGTCTATATACATTTATATATATGCCAATCTTGACAATAGTAGTTATTATGACAATTGAAAGGGATACACATAGACTGTGGGTGTCAGTATAAAATAACTAATATAAGGATAAAAAACATAATTAAGAGATGTAAAGGGAGGGTTCTGGGAGAAGAGGTAAGAAGGTAGTAGAAAAGGGCAAATTACATCAAATGAAGAGGCACAAAAACACATTATAGTAGAGGGAAAGATGGAAGGGAGAAGAGTAGTATATGAGCTTCACTCTCATCAGATTCAGTTGAAGAAGAGAATAACATACTCTGAAAAGTAAAGAAATCAAACTTGTCCTACAGGCAGTAGGCAGGGAAAAGGGAAAGGAAAGGGGGACTGGTGAGAAGGGAGGGAAGAAGTAGCAAGGGGAAAAGGGTAAGATAAGGGAGGGAAATCAATAAGGAGGGTAAATTGAAGAAGGCAGCAGTCAAAAGCAAAACTCTGTTGAGGAGCTGAAGGGGGGAGGGAGAAATAAAAGCATAAATGGGGGGGGGGAACAGGATGGACAAAAAGTCACAGCTTGTAATCATAACTGTGAATGTGAGTGGGATGAACTATCCCATAAAACAGGGGCAGATATAAGAATGGATTAAAAACCATAATCCTACAATATGTTGTTTACAAGAAACACATTTGAGAAAGGGGGATGGATACACACAGAGTAAAAGTAAAAGGATGGAGTAGAATATATTGTTCTTCAGCTAAAGTAAAAGAAGCAAGAGTAGCAATCCTAATCTCAGACAAAGCAAAAGCAAAGTTAGATCTAATTAAACGAGATAAGCAAGGATGCTATATCCTGCTAAAAGGCAACATAGACAATGAAGCAATATCTTTAGTTAACATATATGCACCAAGTGGTATAGCATGCAAATTCTTAGAGGAGAAGTTAAGGGAGTTACAGGAAGAAATAGACAACAAAACTATACTAGTGGGGGACATCAACCTCCCCCTCTCTGAACTTGATAAATCTAGCCTCAAAATAAAAAACAAAGAAGTTAAGGAGGTGAATAGAATTTTAGAAAAGACAGATATGATATACCTCTGGAGAAAACTGAATGGGGATAAAAAGGAATATTTTTTTTTCTCAGTGGTACATGGCAAATAATCAAAAACTGACCATGTACTAGGGCATGAAAACCTCACAATCCAGTGCAGAAAGGCTGAAATAGCCAATGTATCCTTCTCAGATCATGATGCAATAAAAATTATTTGTAATAAAGGAGCATGGAAGGATAAACTAAAAATTAATTGGAAACTAAATAATCTAATCTTAAAGAATAAGTGGGCCAAAGAACAAATCATAGAACCAATAAATTCATTCAAGAGAATGACAATAATGAGACAACATACCAAAACTTATGGGATGCAGCAAAAGCAGTTTTTAGGGGAAGTTTTATATCTCTAAATGCTTACATGAATAAAATAGATAAAAAGGAGATCAATGAAATGGACATGCAACTGAAAAAAACTAGAAAAAGACCAAATTGAAAATCCCCAATTAGATAACAAGTTAGAAATACTGAAAATCAAAGGAGAGATTAATAAAATTGAAATCAAGAAAGCTATTGAACTAATAAATAAAACTAAGAACTGGTTTTATGAAAAAAAAAACAATAAAATTGATAAACCCTTGGTCAATTTGATTAAAAAAAGGAAAGAAGAAAACCAAATTACCAGTATCAAAAATGAAAAGGGTGAATTCACCTCCACTGAAGAGGAAATTAAAACAATAATTAGGAAGTATTTTGCCCAATTGTATGCCCATGAATTTGATAACCTCAGGGAAATGGATGAACATTTACAAAAGACCTTGTGTTTGAGACATCTTCTAAAGGAAAAGGAATGTCTTCATAATAAACAATTTGACAAATATCCGTGGTTACATTTGAAGACAGCACTCACTCTGTCATGGTGAGATACAGTTAGAGGATGAATAATTTGATGGGACCTTAAAGATAATTTAATCCAAGCTCCTCATTTGACTGATGGTGAGATTTTTACAGTGTATAGGGGGAGACGACTTGACCAAGGTCATGCAGGGAGTAAGTATCAGAGTCAGAATTTGACCCTGGATTATCACACTCAAAATCTAGGACCTCTGTCCAGAATTTAAGGGGCTAATTTTAGAGACGAGATGGGTGATTAGTCTCTCCCACTCACTTAATGAGTTTAACAGCAAATTTAATAGCAAATTCCTTGTAAATGTTGTGTTATGTAGTAATTGTCATCACCATGCTGCTAAAAATGTAAAAGCAGAACCAAAAGAAAATTACTTCTCTATCTGAGGTATTTTAAGAGAACAGCAAAAATCAAGTCCAAAGATGTTAGAGAAGTGTGCCAGTAGCCTAACTGCCTGAGTTATTCTTCCCAGTCCACTTGTGAATCTACCAATCTCAGTTCATGTGTTTATGAAGCACAAACCATAATGAATCTTGGGCAGTTCTGATGTTTCCCAGCTTGAAATTTCAGGATCAGTACAGTATGCACTTTGATTATGTTTATCTTCACTGTGTAGAGAAAAATCTGACTTTGAAATCATTTATCAAAAAAAAAAAATCTCACTTTCATCAACACTGATTGACTGGGTACCCATGCTCGAACATTCTGAACTAATGATTTACTTTTTGAACATATCAGTCTTGTCACATATTCAGCATTGGCAAGCCATTGTCACAGTTGGCTGTTGTCTGGAGGGAAGACTTATACTAGACAGTTTCTGACAATTGGCTTGAAGATGACATATGTTGAGTAATCTTGAGAGTTAACTATTATTTGAGTATAGTTATTGGAGGTGCTAATAATTATCATGACAATGATCATGGAGGAAGCTTCCATTATTAAAGCTTCTTATAAAAGCTAGAAAGATGATTTTTTAATGTTCTTTCAAATGTCACCAGCTGATAAGGTAAAAACAGTTATAATTAGCTTTAAGGAAAGCTATTAGCTCAGTGTGTGAAAGGAAAGATGCAAAGTTCATTATACTTGATGTAAATATTACTTCAATTTTGAAGGGGATCTCTCAAAACAAGGACTGCAGTGATAATTTCAGCTATGAAATAATTGAGACACAGGAGAGCCACATTGGTGGTTTTGACTGTAAATGGACCCAGTCTTATGACTTATGTTGTGACATGCTCATAATCTTTTCAATACCAACATTCTAGCATTGGTGCTGTAGTAGTAGTAATGCAAGGATATTATAGACACTTGAGTTAAAAGTGAGCATGCCAATTTGGACACTAGGAAAGTGTGTGGTGACCTTGAAAAAGTACCACAGGCACTGTAACAAATAAGAAATTTCAAAGGAATTGTATTAAAGGTTTTCTTCAGGAAAATATATACCAATTAGTGAATAATTTGAGGAGAGCACTGATATATTCATGATTTCAAAATAAAGCCAAGGAGGTTGCTAGATAATTGGATTGGCTCAGTGGTGTGAATTTGTGAAGGATTGTGAAAGCAGCTGCCACAGACAAGTAAGCACAGAGAGTAGGGTGGGACCCTTATCTGTCATGAAAGTGAGACCATTCTCATAACATAATTGGGAAATGGACTATGGTTTGATCTCTTCCTGTAGCTTTTGTCAAGGCTTAAGTATAAAATCCAGCCCAGGAGGAGGCAGGACTTGTTTTCTTTTAATTATCTGATGAGAAGAGCAGTATGGGTAACACAGAGGCAGGGAAGCTGTGCCAAAGTGCATTGGTGTGGGGCAGAGCCAAGATGGTGATTGGAAAGCAGGGACTTGCCTAAAGCTCTCCCCCAGGACACTCCAAACACCTATAAAAATGGTTCTGAACAAATTCTAGAATTACAGAACCCATGAAATAGCAGAGGGAAGCAGGGCTCCAGCCCAGGATAGTGTGGATGGTTGCTGGGTAAGGTCTATCACACGATGCTGGGAGCGGAGCACAGTGGAGCAGAGCCCAGCATGGGCCATGCCAGGACCAAGGAGACCGGGAGCCAGGTAAAACAAGCCTTTGCTCCCTGAATCAGTGAGCTGTGGCAATTACCAGACTTCTCAACCCACAAACACCAAAGACAACAGAGAGGGTTATTTGGAAAAAAACTCTGGGGACAGTGGGGGTGGGGGGAAGGAGTTCGCGATTGGCCACCACCCTGGGGGGGTGGGTGGAAGTGGTGCAGCTCTGAGGCTGCTTACAGAACTACTGTGGCAGTTGCTTCTGGCCCCAGGCCCACCTGGTGGGAAGAATTAAGTGGCTGATCAGAGAAGGAGTGCAGAGCCTGCTTAGATCTGAGTTGCAATCTGGTTTGGTGGTTCTTGGGGGAGGAGGAGAACTAGTGTGGCAGATCTTGCTGTGTAGAAATAGCTATGAAAACAACAGCACAGCACCTCAAGCTTGGGACAAAGTACTCTCTACTCTACAAGCAGTCATAACCCCATGAAAAGCTCAAGGGTCAAGTAGTTGGCTGGGAACATGGCCAGGCAGTGAAAATGGACTCAGATTCAGACTCAGACTTTGGAATCTTTCTTTGGTGAAAAAGAAGACCAAAACATACAGCCAGAAGAAGGAACAAAGTCAAAGAGCCTACAGCAAAAGCCTCCAAGAAAAACATGAATTGGTTTCAGGCCATGGAGGAGCTCAAAAAGGATTAGGAAAAACAAGTTAGAGAAGTAGAGGAAAAATTTTGAAGAGAAATGAGAGTGATGTGGGAAAACCATGAAAAACAAGTCAGTGACTTGTTAAAGGAGACCCAAAAAATACTGAAGAAAATAACACCTTGAAAAATGGACTAACTCAAATGGCAAAAGAGCTCCAAAAAGCCAATGAGGAGAAGAATGCCTTGAAAGGCAGAATTACCAAAATGGAAAAAGAGGTCCAAAAGACCACTGAAGAAAATACTACCTTAAAAATTAGACTAGAGCAAGTAGAAGCTAGTGACTTTATGAGAAATCAAGATATTATAAAACAGAACCAAAGGAATGAAAAAATGGAAGACAAATGGAACTCAAAGTTTTAAAAACAGATGTTCAAAAACAAACAAAAAAAAGTTTTTGCATGCAACTAGAAAATAAGATATGCAGGCAATGGGGCGTAGAAATTTATCTTGCCCTACACGAAAGGAAGGGAAAAGGGGTTGGGGGGGTGATAGAGGGGAGGGCTGACTGGGGAACAGGGCAACCAGAATATATGCCATCTTGGAGTTGGGGGGGAGGGTAGAAATGGGGAGAAAATTTGTAATTCAAACTCTTGTGAAAATCAATGCTGAAAACTAAATATGTTAAATAAATTTAAATTTAAACTGGTCAAAAAAAAATTGAAAGAATCCACTGATTGTCTTCTGAAAAAGATGCCAAAAAGAAAACTCCCAGGAATATTGTCAGCAAATTCCAGAGCTCCCAGATGAAGGAGAAATTGTAAGCAGCAAGAAAGAAACAATTTTAGTATTGTGGAAACACAATCAGGATAATACAAGATCTAGCAATTCTACATTAAGGGATCAAAGGGCTTGGAATATGATATTCCAGAGGTCAATGCAGGTAGGATTAAAACATACAATCACCCACCCAGAAAACTGAGTATCATGCTCTAAGGCAAAATATGGATTTTCAATAAAATAGAGGACATTCAAGCTTTCTCAGTGAAAAGACCAGAGCTCAATAGAAAATTTGACTTTCAAACACAAGAATCAAGAGAAGCATGAAAAGGTAATCAAGAAAGAGAAATGATCAGGGACTTACTAAAGTTGAACTGTTTTGCTTACATTCCTACATGGAAAGATGATGTGTATAATTCATGAGACCTCAGTATTAGCGTAGCTGAAGGGAATGTACATACATACATACATGCATGCATACATACACACACACACATATAGACAGAGGGCACAGGGCAAGTTGAAAATGAAAGGATGAAATCTTAAAAAAATCAAATTAAGGGATGAGAGAGGAATATATTGAGAGAGGGAGAAAAGGAGAGATAAAATGGGGTAAATTATCTCACATAAATGTGGCAAGAGAAAGCAGTTCTGTAGGAAGGGAAGAGGGGGCAGGTGAGGGGGAATGAATGAATCTTGCTCTCATTGGATCTCATGGACATCCCCTCAATTACCAATCCTTTGCCAACAGAAAAAGAACCACTCTATATATTTTTTGTCGAATAGATCCTTTTCCTTTTTTATGGTCTCTTTGGGATACAGACCTACTAGTGGTGTTGCTGGATCAAATGATAAGCATAGTTTAATCACTCATTTTACATAGTTCAAAATTTTTCTCCAGAATGGTTGGGTCAGTTTATAACTCTACCAAGAGTGCATTAGTGTCACAATTTTCCCACATCCTTTACAATATTTATCATTTTTCCTTTTCTTTCATATTAGTCAATCTGAAGGTGAGAAGTTTTACCTCAGAGTTGTTTTAATTTGCATTTCTCTTATCAATAGTGATTTAGAGCATTTTTTAATATGGCTGGGGATAGCTTTGATTTCCTCATCTTTGAACTGCCAGTTCATAACCTTTGACCATTTGTCAATTGGGGAATGACTTGTATTCTTATAAATTTGGCTAAGTCCTCTATATATTTGAGAAATGAAGCCTTCATCAGAGACAATTGCTATAAGTTTCTTCTGTTTTCCCAGACTTTAGTTTTCCTTTGTGCAAAACCCTTTTAATTTAATAAAATTAAAATTATCCATTTTACATATCATAATGATCAATACATCTTGTTTTGTCAAAAATTCTCCTGTTGTCCATAGAGCTGACAAATAAATTACTCCTTGCACTCCTAATCTGCTTATAGCATCAATTTTTATAGCTGTCATGTACTCATTTTGACCTTAGCATATGGTTTAAGATATTGCTCTATGTCTAGTTTCTATCATACTCTTTTCCAGTCTTCCCAGCCATTTTTATCAAATAGTGAATTCTTATCCCAGAAGCTTGACTCTGGTTTTACTGAACACTAGATTACTATAGTCAATTTCTACTCTGTCATTTGTACCTAATCCATTCCATTGATCCACCCCCGTACCAAATGATTTCAATGATTGTAACTCTATAATATAATTTTAGATCTGCTATGGCTAGGCCATCCTCCTTTGCTTTTTTAATTAATTTTTTTACCTTTATTATTATTAATTATTGACCTTTTGTTCTTCCAGATTGATTTTGTTATTGTTTTCTCTAGCTCTATAAAATAGTGAGTTTTTTGGTAGTTTGATTGATTTGGCACTGAATAAGTAAATTAATTTAAGTAGAATTGTGATTTTTATTATATTGGCTTAGCAATTAATATCATTCCATTTGTTTAGATCTGACTTTATTTGTGTGAAAAATATTTTATATAATTGTGTTTATACAGTTTGTGAGTTTGTCTTGGTGGACAGAGTCCCAAGCATTTTATGTTATCTTCACTTATTTTAAATGGACTTTCTCTTATCTCTTGCTACCACTTTGCTGGTAGTATATAGAAATACTCATGGTTTATGTGGATTTGTGCTATATCCTATAACTTTGCTAAAGTTGTTAATTCTTTAAAATAGTTTTCTTTCAGTTGATTCTCTAGGATTGACTAAATATGCCACCTTATCATCTCCAAACAGTTTCTTGATTTCACTCAGATTGTCAGATTCAATGGCATACAACTGGGCTATATACATACATATATATATATATATATATATAATTGTTTTAGTTTCCTCTTCATTGGTGGTGAACTCACCCTTTTCATTTTTGATGCTGGTAATTTCATTTTCTTCTTTTTTAAATCAAATTAGCCAATGATTTATCTATATTTTTCCATAAAACTAGCCTTCAGTTTTATTTGTTAGTTCAATGGTTTTCTTTCACTTTTATTAATTGCTCCTTTGTTTTTTCAGGATTTCCAATTGGTGTTTAATTGAGGGTTTTTAATTTGTTCTTTTTTCTAGCTTATTTAGTTACATGCTCAATTCATTGATCTTTTCTTTCTCTATTTTATTAATGTAAAAGTTTAGGGATAAAAATTTTCTACTAAGTTCTATTTTGGCTGCATCCCATAAATTTTGGTATGTTTTCACATTATTGCCATTCTCTTTGATAGAATTATTGCTTCTATAATTTGTTGCTTGACCCACGAATTTCTTAGGATTTGATTACTTAGTTTCCATTAATTTGTAATCTCTCCTTCCATGCCCCTTTATTAAACATAGTTTTTATTGCTTCATGATCTGAAAAGGATACATTTAATATTCCTCACTTTCTGCACTTTACTTTGAGATTTTTATACCTTAATACGTTGTCAACTGGTGTGTAGGTGCCGTATACCACTGAGACAAAGGTGTATTTCTGTCTCCATTCACTTTTCTCCAGAGGTCTATCATACCTCTTTTTTTTTCTAAAATTATATTCACCTCTTTAATTTTTTTCTTGTTTATTTTGTGGTTAGATTTATCTAGTTCTGAGAAGTGAAATTTGAGGTCCCTCACTAGTATAGTTTTACTATCTATTTCCTCCTGTAACTCATTTAACTTCTCCTTTAGAAATTTGGATGCTATACTACTTGATACATTTATCTTTTGTACTGATATTTCTTCATTGTCCAGGGTACCTTTTAGCAAGATGTACTTTCCTTTCCTGTCTCTTTTGATTAGATCTATTTTTGCTTTTGTTTTGTCTGAGATCAGGATTGCTACCCCTGTTTTTTTTTCTCTTCAGGTGAAGCATAATAGAGTCTTCTCTAGCCTTTTATCTTTACTCTATTTGTTTATTTCTGCTTCAGATGTGTTTCTTTTAAACAACATATTGTAGGATTCTTGTTTTTAATCCACTCTCCTATCAGCTTCTGTTTTATTGGTGAGTTCATTGTATTCACATTTACAGTTATGATTACCAACTGTATTTCCCTCCATCCTATTTTCCCATTTATATTTTCATCTCTCCTTTCACCCTGTTCCTCTTTACCAATGTTTGGCTTCCAATCATCACCTCCCTCAATCTACCCTCCTTTCTATTAACACCCCCCTTGTCCCAGTCCCCTCCTGCTTCCCTAGAGGATAAGGTAGATTTCTGTACCCAGCTTAGTGTGTATGTAATTACATTTTTGAGACAAATCCAGTGGAAGTAAGGTTCAAGCTATGCTCATCCCCCTCTCTTCTTTCTCTCCACTGTAATAGGTCTTTCATATTACTTCCTGTGATAGAATTTATCCCTTTCTTCCTCTCCCTTCCTTCTTCTCCCAGTGCAATACTATTTCTCATCCCATACTTTTTTATATTAGTCTATCAAATCCAACTTATACCTGCACCTTTGTCTATGTATGCTCCTAACTACCCTAATACAGTGGTATAGTTCTGAAGAGTTACAATTTTCATCTTCCTGTGTGGGGATATAAGCAGTTTATCCTTATTGACTAACTTCTGCTTTTTCATTTGTTTGTTTCCCATTTCCCATTTTATGCTTCTTTTTATTTGAAAACAAAATTTTCTATTTAGCTCTAGTCTTTTCATTAAAAATGTTTGACAATCTCCTATTTCATTGAATGTCCATTTCCCTACAGAAAGATTATCCTCAGTGTTGCTATATTGTTGATTTTTGTTTGTAATACAAGCTCTTTTGACTTCCATAATATCATATTCTATGCCCCCTGATCCTTTAATGTATAACCTGCTAAATTCTATATAGTCCTAACTGTGACTCCTTCATAATTTAATCATTTCTTTCTGGCTGCTTGCAGTATTTTCTCCTTGACCTGAGAGTTTTGGAATTTGGCCATAATAATCCTGGGAGTTTTCACTTCTATTTTTTATCTTTTTCAGGAAGTGATTGGTGGATTATTTTAATGATTATTTTGCCCTGGTTCAAGGATATCAAGGCAATTTTCCCTGATAGTTTCTTGAAAGAGGTTGTTCAGGCTTTTTTTGTGATCACATTATTCAAGTGATCCAGTAATTCTTAAATTATCTCTTTTGGATATATTTTCCAGTTCATTTTTTCCCAATGAGTTATATATATATATATACACATATATATATATACATATATATACATATACATACATATATACATATATACACATACATATACATACATATATACATATATACATATATATACATACATATATACATATATATACATATATACATATATAAACATATATACATATATAAATATATACATATATATACATATACATATACACACACACACATTTTTTTTCATTCTTTTGATTTTGTTTAGTTGATTCTTGATTTCTCATAGAATCATTAGCTTCTACTTTCTCAATTCTCATTTTTAAAGGATTATTTTCTTCAGTGAGCTTTTGTACCTCTTTTTCCATTTGGTCAATTTTGCTTTATAAGGAGTTATTTTCTTCAGTGGAATTTTGTACCCCTTTTGTTTGTCCAATTCTACTTTTAAGGAGTTGTTTTCTTTGTCTAAGCTGTTTACTCTTATTTTCATGCTTCTCGTTCATAACTTCTTTCTTTTCCCAAATTTTCATCTACATCTTTCATTTGATTTTGAAAATCCTTTTTTGACCTCTTCCAGGAAGTTTTTGGGGCTAGCGTTAAATTCATATTTCTCTTTGAGATTTCACCTGTTCTGGGCTGTACTTTCCTTTTACCCAAGTGATACAGACCTTTCTTGCAGTCCTTCTAAGTTATCTTGGACTAAAAATTGGTTTCACCCTACAACATCTGGGTTCTGTTGCTTCAGAACTTGTTTTGATGCAGAATCTAAATTTGTTTTGAAGGAAATGTGGGAAAGCTAAGACAGCTTCCTGACTTTTCACTATCATATTGGTTCAAACCTCTAAAAATATCCTTTTTAAAAAAGTACTTAGATGTTCTTCAAGTATCTCTTTTCATTCCAAATTGAACCTTTTTAGTACAAGACTAATCTGAATCAATTCTGGGATATAACAGATGGGTTACAATTTGCATTATTGTAGGAGACATCCAAAGCAATGAGACTTTAGATCAATCATCATATAATTATGTGTTTTATTTTGTTTTTTAATTACTCCAATGGATACAGCTGTAGATGGGGATGAAATTTGATGGAGTGGGGTAGGAGAGGGGGAGAAATCTAGAAGCCAATTGCCCATGTCTTCTTAGAGGAAATGACTTTTTCTAATTTATAACCCCTTACAGATATGGGACACAGAATTATCACACAAACAATAGTGGGCAGATATGCCATGTTCACATTTTGTCCTATGTGTCAGAGAGAAGGGGTTCTGAGACTTTAATTTATCATTGCTGAGAAAGGACATGCCTTTTCCTTTCAATTTCAGGAGCATTTATCTTTGCCTTAATCTTATATCTAAACAGCATTGCTTAGTCCCATGTTCTCAGTGATGTCTGCTTGCTGGAAATATATCTTCAGAAAATAAATAACCTCACCAAAGAATACTAAAATATCCCCATTAAAAGAAGAATGGTTTTGTCATTATAATCTTTTCTCCCTCATATGGAATGTGAAATCAGCATCCTTAGACTTATTCAGACTGATAAAAATAACTATTTCTCTTGGGTATATAGGTGAGTGAGCTAACTATTCTTGGAAGAGATGAAGTTTTATCATCGACATAAAGCACACTGCATCCAAAGAAAAAGGAGAGAGACTTGTGCCTATCTTTGAAATTCAGACAAAGGCAAATTGTTTTTGTCATTGAGAAATCTAGCTGGAAAACATACATCTAAGATCTAGGGAGAAAGACAGAACAAATTTCTAATTTCAATCCTGACAACCCTAATTCTGACTCTAACTTAAATAATGTAGAGATATATTTGTCTCTGAAGAAGCAAGGAGTGACAAAGAAAAAAGCATCCCCATGCTGTGTGAGCTTCTCCTTGAAATGCATTCAGGTAGCGTGGGTTTCAAGGTCTCTCCTTGTTGTTGAGTACCATGGCAGGCTTCAGAAATATAGAGCTACTTAATGAAAAGCTATGCACTGAGTCTAATGAGCTAGATTATAGATCTTATTCCAAATTAGGCTGGGTGTCAGGAGGTAGGAAACACAAATGGCTAATATTTAATTCAAAAATCCCTTTGTAAATTTAGCCCAAAGCAAACAAAAAGTAAACAAGTTGTCACAGGGACAACGTTCTATTGAATTCTAACATGGAAATGTGGCTCCCCTACATTTTTCACTTTCACTTCAGTGAAGCACTTATCAATCGCTGACTTTATTTAAAGGACTATATAAGGCTTCAGGATATTGTAAGGATGAAATAAAGATTTGTTGAGAAATTGGCTTTGGGGGACACAAAGACAGTGACAATAGTAAATAATCCCTGCCCTTGAAGAAATTATATTTGAGTGAAAGAAAGAAAATTATGTTTGAATCAAAGAAGGAAGGAAAGGAGGAAGGAAGGAAGGAAGGAAGGAAGGAAGGAAGGAAGGAAGGAAGGAAGGAAGGAAGGAAGGAAGGAAAAGAGGAAGGGAGGGAGAGAAGAAGGAAGAAAGGAAGGGAGAAGGGAGGAAGGGAAAGAACAAGAGAGGGAAGAGGAAGGAAGAAAGTATTAAATATTTACCATGTGCAAACTACTATGTTAAACATTTGGGATATAAATAGAAAGATAATACAGCCCTAGAACTCAAGGAACTTCTTTTCTTAAGGAGAAAATGAAATATACAATAGATGATTTTACTGGTTAGATGGGATGGTCCAGTGTTCCTAAGGGTGAAGCAGCAAGCATATGATACAGCATCTTAAGTGTTACTTCCATTAAGCAATACCATTCTCTGGTGGTGAAACATTTAATGATGCTCAGGACTTTAGCACTAAGAACTTTATTGGGAGGGGGTCTTTAGTAGTTGGGGCTGGTAAGGGTGTAGAGGCTGACATAGAATTCAACCCTAGATTGCAGTTGGTGCTAGTAGTGTCAGAGATTGTGCTGCCCTCCCTAAAGTGCTTGCTGCCCTGGGTGATGGCTGCAGTATTGGGGTTAGAACTCTGAACAGTGGTCTGGAGGCCCTACTGGCCCCCTAGAATTCTAAGTTTGCCTACTGGTGTCACCAGTGACAATTGTAAAATTGATGTTGAAGAAATTCCTTGATTTAATTTACTTCCTTAAATATTCAAATATCTTAAGGCAATCTAAAAATAGCCACATACAATAGAAAAAATAAACATTTCTAATATTTTCTACTTAATGGGCTCATCTTTAGTCAATTGCACTGATTCCAAACCTTTGGTAGTTATCAAGTCCAAGAAAAAGTTGGCTGTGCCAGTCTCAAATATTCCTTTAGCTAGCTTGATGCTTTCACTACAATGTTTTGATTGACAGCTCCAGTCACCCTGGCTTGCTTAACAAACTGAACCCTTTCAATTAAATTACACACTCTTTTCTGAAGATCAGCTGTGATAATGACCTTTGTGTTTCCTAAGATTCTTTTTCTTTCTTCTTTGTTTTTATTTTAATGAAGAGCTGTCATACGGAAGAGGGATTAGACTTGTCCTACCCAGCCCCAGAGGTCAGGACTTGGAACATTGGATAGAAGTTACAAAGAGCAAATTTCCACCAGATTCCTGGAAAATTCTTCGTAACAGTTAAAACTATGACAAAAGAAGAGGGGGTTTTCTAAAGAGGTTGTGGAGCTGCCCCCTGCCCGCCCCCACACACAGTGGTGCCAGATCCCAGGCCATAACTCAGCAGTCATTTATAAAGTAACTACTATGACTGTGGCACTGTGCTGGACACCAGGGACCCAAAGACAAAAATGCAACAGTTTTTCCCCTCAAATAACTTGCATTCTAATGAAGGAAGTAACACTTGTATATATTAGTGAATATAAAATATATGTAAGGTAAACCCAAAGTAGTTTTTGGGGAAAAGATAGGAAGCAGGAGTAGCTTGGGGAAATCAGGAAAAGCTTAATACTGTAAGAGGCTGGAACTGAGCTTTGAAAGAACCTAGGGATTGTAAGGGGTGGAGGTGAAGAAGGATACCATTCTAGATATGGCAGGTAGCCTGTTCAAGACTTTAACACAGGAGATGGAATTTTATGGATTAGATACCCGCAGTTCAGCTGGAAATTAGTCTCTGTGCTTAGGGGTAATATGTAATAAGCCTGGAAAAGTAGGTTGACCCAGACTGTAAAGGCCTTTAAGAGAAGAATTTCATTTTATCCTAAAGGCAATAATGATGCAATGGATGATAGAGTGCAGAGCTTAGAATCAGGAAGACTCATACCTGTGAGTTCAAATCCATTCTCAGACACTTTCTAGCTGTGTGACCTTGGGCAAGTCATTTAACCCTGTTTGCCTCAGTTTCCTCATCTCTAAAATGAGTAGAAGAAAATGGCATACCCCTCCTGTATTTTTGCCAAGAAAATTCCAAATGGGATCATGAAGAGCTGGACGTGACTGGAAAATGACTTAACAATACAACCACAAAATAGGAAGCCACTGGTGTTTGGGGGCAGAATAGTGATATGGTCCATGCAGTGCCTTAGGCAGGCTGCTTTGGCAGCGAGATGAGGGATGGCTTAAAGAGGGGAATGGATCGAGATGATGAGGAGCCTGTTGTACTCTTTAGGTGAGAACTGCTGGAACTTGAACTTGAGTGATGGTCTGGTGAGTGGAGACAAGTGAATAAAGGATCATAAATTCAGAGCCCAAAGGGACTTAAAGGCCAAAGGGCACATTTAAAAAGTGGCTGGAACTATAGAAGAGCCAACACTGGGCAATTTAGTTGATTTGGAAGGATGTGGGAGAGTGAGGAGTCAACGTTAGCTGAGGCAGTGACCCCAGGGGACTGGAAGGATGGAAGTGGCCTTGGCTAAAAAAAGGGAAATTGGAAAGAGAGGAGAGTTTGGGCGAAAGATAATTTGTTTGGGATGTGTTGAGTAGGAGATACCTCTAAGATATCCAATGGGAAATATCCAGTAGGCCATTGGTAGAGCAGCATTAGTGCTCAGGAGAGAGATCAAGGATGGGATATAGATCTAGGAGTCACATGAATAGAGACAACAGAGGGAAGAGGTCTAGGCCTGGACTTAGGACCTGAATTCAAATCCAGCATCAGACACATACCCATGTGTGACCCCGGGCAAGTCATTTAACTCCTTTTTGCCTCAGTTTACATACACACATACACATATATACACACATAGACATGTATAGACATGTATAGAAATACATATATACATATACATATATATACATACATATATATATGTATGTATATATATGTATACACATATACACACACATGTAAAATAGTGTCACCTAGCTCCCAGGGTTATTGTGAGGATGAAATGAGATAGTATTTGCAAAGTGCTTAGCATAGTGCCTGGCCAATAGGCTCTATACATGTTGACAATTATTAATTTATTATTATTATTATTATTTAAAAAAACCTATGGGAGCCAATGAGGTCAATGAGACACAGTAGAGATAGAGAAGAGAAGAGGGGCCTGGACAAAGTCTTGGGGAATACCCATGTAAGGGGTTTTTGAGATATACTGTCATCTCTAATAAATCTGCAAAGGAATCTGAGAAACAGTGGCAAGACAGGATAACTCTGTAGTGCTTAAAAACATACAGGGAAGAAGGTAATTAACAGTGTCAAATGCTGAGAAGTTAAGGAAAGTGAAGAAAATGTCAAATTTTGGAGGAGATGTGGTAAAACTGGGACACTAATGCATTATTGGTGGAGTTGTGAACTGATCCAGCTGTTTTGGAGAACAATTTGGAACTATGCCTAAAGGGCTATAAAGTCATGCATACTCTTTGGCCAACCAATGCCATTATTAGGCCTTTATCCCAAAGAGATAAAAAAGGAAAAGGACCAATGTGTACAAAAGTGTTTATGTCAGCTCTATAAGTGGTGGCAAAGAATCGGAAATTGAAGGGGTGTCCATAAATTGGGGAGTGGCTGAACAAAGTGCATATGACTATGACGGAATACTATTGTGCTTTAAGAAAAGATGAGCACCATGCTCTCAGAAAAAGGAATGGAAAAACTTCCTTTAATTGGTGCAAAGTAAAATGAGCAGAACAGGGAGAACATTGCACCCAGTAACAGCAATATTGTGTGATGACCTACTACGAGTAACTTAGCTATTCTCTGCAATACAATGATCCACGACAACTCTGCAGGGCTTATGATGAAAGGTGCTTTCTATCTCCAGAGAAGGAACTGGTAGCACCTGAATGCAGATCAAAGATACTTTTTTCTGTACTTTCTTAATTTTTCTTGTTTTTTTTTTTGTTTTCCTTTTTTTCCCAGAGTTACTTACATGGAAATGTGTTTTGCATGATTATACATGTATAACCTATGTCAAATTGCTTGGCTTCTTAATGAAGGGAGAGGAGAGTGAGAGAATTTGGAACTTAAAATTTGAAAACAAGAATGTTAAATTTTTTTAATATGTAATTGGGAAAATATCAAATAAGGTTAAAAAATGAAAGATGAAAACTGAGAAAAGACCATCCAATTTGACAATTAAAAAACACTTGGCAACATTGGAGAAAACAACAGTTTCCATTGAATGCTGAGTAAAAATAGAGAGTCTAGGGGATAGAGAAGCAAGTGAGAGAAAAGGAAATGGCAAAAAATTTTAAAGGGAACTTTTCCCTAAGAGTTTGAGTATGAAAAAGAAGAAAGTTTGGTGAGTTGCTTTGTATCAAGTGAAGATGTTTTAAAGTTAGGAGAGATTTAAATGTATTTGTAGGCTGCAAGGGAAGGATCCAGTGAATACTAAGAATAACTAGCATTTAAATAGCTTTTGGACCATCAAGGTGGCTCATTGGATAGAGCTCTGGTTGAGTTCAAATCCAGCCTCAGATACTTGGTAGGTGTGTGGTCCTGGGCAAGTCACTTACTGTGTTTGCCTCAGTTTCCTCATATGTAAAATGATGCAGAGAAGGAAATGGCAAACTACTCTAGTATGTTTTCCAAGAAAATCCTAAATAAAGTCATGAAGAATCAGACACAATTGAAATGATCAAACAACAATATAGCTTCAAGATCTGCAAAGATGTAGCTAGTTAGCTAGCTAGATACGCACACACATATATGTGTGTGTATATATTTATATATATATACATATATAATATACATCTATATTTATCTATATGTTTATATCTATCTACCTACATATCTAATATGTGTATACTCTAATATAATCTTTATCCTCACCATTATACATAAATGCAAAGGAAGCATTCTTGCATGGTTGATTTAAAGTCAGGAAGACCTGAGTTCAAATCTAACTTCAGATACTCCTTGGCAAGCCTCTTAACTGCTCTGTGCCTTACTTACTTCAACTGTAAAAGAAGGGGCACTTCTTTAATAGAGACTGGTGGAAAGAAGTCTATAATAAGGGATGATGATAAAGGACTATGAGATGTAGAGAAGGGACAAAATGGGGGCTCTGAGCTAAGGGCCTGTTCTTAGTCATATATGAGGTGAGGAACTCTAATACTTAGATAGTAGAAGGGGTCTGCACGAAAGTCTTAAGGAGCTGTTCTGGGGCAGGTGAGAGGGAATTAGGGAGCGTTAAGAGTTAGGGAGAAATTAAGGGAGAGGAAATTAGGGAGAAATTAAGATTTCTAGTTCTGTAGATTGAGAAGAATGATTCTGGTGCCTTTCAGGGATATATGATCAGAAGCAGAGATGGATGGATAATATAGAAGGGGCACTTTTTTCAGACATAAGATGTAGATGGCTCCTGAGGACCCTTCTACTTCTGATTCTGTAATAGAGATCTTGTTGGGATCTTGAGATAATATAACTAAAGCACTTTGCAAATTGTAAAGGGCTATGTAAATGTGATTGTTCTTGTTATTGCTTTTTGGTTAGAAATAGGCTAGGAGAGGGAGGGTTCTCTTCAAAAAGCTAAGCACACTTCTGTCATGTTCAAGAAAATAGTATGGACTATAATTATTGGGGGACCTTGAATTTTATAGTGGCTTGCCACTAATTTATTTGAGTTTGAGTCAGTAATGAGTATTTCTTAGTTTTCAATTGTGAATTAATCCTATTGAAAAGAAGGAGTATTTCTGATGGCCTTTTGGGTTGCTGATTCCACCATTCCTTCCTCCGAAGCTATCACTTTCAATCTCAAGGAAGTGATGGGTCCCCTGATTACATCACCTGCTTGCTTATGTTCCTTACAAAACTGCAGCCGACAGAGACCAATCTCACTGGCTTTCCACATTTGGTTTTCTAAGCTTAGAACACTCTAAAGTTTAAATTGTTTGTGATGTTGTTCTGACCTTGAAGGAACATCATTTCTGACCTGTCACACATTCTGAAATAAACAATGTATAGATTGAGCATTTGACTTCTGTCACTGTTTCTGGGAAACTCAGGAAGTAGGGAAATAACCAATAGAGATAAAAGGACAAATATATCACTATTATTTATCATTATTATTGGTAGCAAATTTTACATTGCCAAATAAGATTTTAAAACAGTACATCTGGTCTAAAGAGCAGGAAAATAACAAAAGGACAGATGTGTCAAGGCCAGGTGGTTTCTTTGCTTTCTTCAAAAACACACACAAGTATGCCAAATGAGATTTGAATGTAGTATGGCTGATTTTAAGGGTAGTAGCAATAAAAAGCAAACTTTCTAAAGACTACACTGACCCTGAAAATTATTTGTGAATGTGTGCCTAATATTTGATTGACAAAAGTAATTCTTTCTGAGAGCAAGCAGCCTTATTTATAATAAATCAGTTCATTTGCCAAGCATTTAACAAGTGTGTTCTATGTAAGGCAATAATTCAGTCAGTCAACAAGCATTTTTAAGTGTTTATTATGTGACAATCGCAGGACCAGACGGGTGGCACAGTACATAGACTGCTGGGCTTGAAGTTACGAAGACTCATCTTCTTGAGTTGAAATCTGGCCTCAGACACTTACTAGCTATATAATTTTTTGCCTCAGTTTCCTCATCTGTAAAATGACCTGGAGAAGGAAATGGCAAACCACTGTAATACTTCTGCCAAGAAAACACCAAATGGGGCCATAAGGACACAGACAAAACTGAAATAAATGAACAACACCAAAAGCAACAAGAGCAACAAATGTGCCAATCACTGTCCTGACTATTTGGGGAGAAAAGAAAAGGAATAAAAAGGGGGTCTGTGGTCTGTGATATCAAGGAGCTCACACTGTAATGAGAGGAAAAAAATTGCAAACGCGTGTGTGTGTGTGCGCGTGTGTGTGCGCGCGTGTGTGTGCGTGTGTGTGTGCGTGTGTGTGATGTAGATAATATAAATGGAATGTGATTTCAGAGAGATAGCAGAGGTTGGATGCTACAGGGGAAGGAAAGATCTCATGCAGAAGTTAATATTTAAGCTGAGACGTGAAGAAAGTCAAGGAAGCCAAGAGGCCGGAATGCTTGGGGCACAGCTAGTACACAGCATAGAATATGGAACTGGAATATCCTGTCATTCAACAAACATTTATTTTTATTTGATTTTTTTCTAATTAGTCGTTATATTTCTCTGTCCTTGACTTTCCCCTCTGAAAACTGAAAAAAGAAAATCCAAACCTTTGTTTAAAAATATCCAGTCAAGCAAAATAAAATCTCAGATTGGTCCCATCCAAAACTTTTTGTCTCATTCTGTATATCAGTGCATCCCCTCTCCGTCAGGAGATGAGAAGCATGCTTCATCATTGATCCTTTGGGATTATGATTGGCCATTGTAGAGCAGAAAGTTTAAGTTCCAAGTTCAATAAGCATTTGTTAATCATTTATAACATGCCTGGCACCCTGCTAAGTGTGAGCGATACAAGGAAAAGATAAAAAAGTCCATGTTAATGTGAGATAATAAGGAAAAATGATATTATATTGTAAGAAAGGAAGGGAAGAGAAGGGGAGGGGAGGGGAGGGAAGGGAAGAGGGAAGAGCAGGGAGGAGGGAAGGGAAGAGGGAAGAGAACTTATTTATCTAAAATATATCCCTCACTTTTAATTCTTAAACCTAATTTAACATAAATCTCCCCCCACACTCATTTCTCAGAATAATATGCATATTCTTGAGTTTTAAAAATTCCATTATAGACTGGAATGCCTCAGGAAGTAGTGACTTTTTCCATCACTGTAGATCTTCAAATAAATTGAGAATGACTACTTGTCAGGGACATATAATACCCAGGATTCATGTTCAGGAATCGGTTGGACTAAATGTGTTTTCTAACTCTTTGATTCTGTGATTCTGAGATTTATGCAATTACAAGGTAGATTTCATAATTTTTAAAGCATTTGTTCCTTTCAAAGGAACAACAGAAATAAGTGTTTCATTTAAGTAAGCTCTGCATTTGGCCAAATAGTCATTGAAAGTAAAGAAATTTATGTAGTTTCCCAGGCTCTGCTTATTTGTACATATAGATTAAATAGAGCTGACAAACCATTTCAACAAGTGGAAGAAAAAAACTCTGGCCAATTCATCAATAACCCTCTAAGTCACTGCATGGCAAACCTTTTCTAGTGTACCGTTATGTCCATACATGAGTTACACACCCTGCAAAAGTTATGATCAATGGCAAAACTATTGCTTTTCTTTGCAATCAAACAAATCAGCCACTCAATTTCTTTCTTTGAAATGCATGAGGATTCTGTGGAGGCAGTTACCCCCTGAGGTTGATTTTAGTTGTAAAAAGTAAAGAATGACAGATTTCTAAGTGCAGGAAAGAAAGTCACACTGAGAGAAAGTGAAGGGAGTGAGAGCAATCAGATCTGAAGAGGCCAGGAGGGGCATTGAATTTGAAAGACTTCCCTAAGGGAGAACTTGAAGATGGACAAGTAATTACTAGGAAGGGTGATAAAATCAGATTAGTTTTCCTATAGGACAATATGTTAGCAACCATTTTCAAAGTCTGTGGACAACAGAAACATTCTTTGTGACAGTGTTTTTCCTCCCATTTTTAATATTTAGGTGAGAGAGAAATTTTTCTAGATTTTTTAAAAAAATCATAGGACTAGAATTTGAAGTTCTAAAAATAAATAACAAAAAGACCCCAAATTTACCCCAGCCAAGTTCCGATCGGCCTAAGTAGGCCAGGTTTTGATTTAAATATTGAACTATGCCCAAGTTTTCTTGAAATTTAGCCAGGCTCCAAATAGCTTCCAGGGCTTATTCTTGGCAGAAACTACAGCCATTGGTGTCCAGCTGGGCTTTTTCTTTCTCACCTAATATTTATTGAGCGCTTGTCCAGATGTTCTATTACCTGACCCAAACAAATGTCCTCAAAGTAAAATAAAGTTAATTAAGGACTAAAATGTCTTAAGCTTTCTGGTGTTACTGTCAAGAGACTTGGTCTTCCATTTATGATTACCATGGGGGCTATGTCAATTCCCTCTTAGAAATTGCTGTGAAGATACCTCTTCAGGTCACCTTCTGCTTTCTCTTCCTCATTCTTGTCACCTGGGTCCTGGCCAAATTCCTCCTTCAGATTCCTAAGAAAGTTTATAAAATCCTTTTATTCTTGCCTTCCAATACAAACCTTCATTTATTTGGAAATGCATCACCTTCTCTGCCTTTTATTAGTACTCCTATTGGCCTCCCCTATGGTTCAGAAAGGTTTTAAACAGGCAATGTGGCATAATGGATAAAATGGTCAACTTGAATGCATAAGGAAATTGGTTCAGCTCCAGCCTTCTATATTTAATAGCTTTGTGACCCTCACACAATCAGGTCAGTTTCCTCATCTGGAAAATGGAGATGATAATAGCCCCAACCTCACAGCATTGTTGTAAGTTCAAGATTAGAGAGAGTGGGGATGATAGAAGGCACATTCTATTGGAGAAGACATGATGGAATGGAGACACTTGTGTATGTAGAGGGGTCTGCCTCGATTATGAGAGGGCCACCTCTTAAGATGAAACAAGTAAAGTGAAAAGGCATCTGAGAGATCTGAGACAAGGAAGAGGAGAAGATGGAGGTCTTAGTGAATGGCCTTCATTTTTTTCAGTAAAATATGGAGTATAATTTATGGGTGAGAGATTAAAGGGCACAGTAAGGAGGAAAATGGGATTAGGAATAATAATTCAGAGGGAAAGTTCAAATGATAAAAGTGTGAACAGAAAAAGAAATTTCAGTGTTCATGAACAAGGAAGTAGAACACTTGCAGGTTATGGAAGATCAAACGATAGGACTGCCTCTTTGTAACTGAAGTGGGATGGAGGAGTAGTTAATGTGATGTGAATAAAGTGAGGAATTGGGAAGTGAGAGAATTTGCTAGAGTTGAAGCCTCCTACTATGAAGGCAGGACTTGTGAAGGATGGAGACTAAGAAGGGAGAATTGAACTCATTGAGGAAGGGCTGAGAGTGGTTTGAAATTTAGTAGACTACAGCTACTACAATCATGATTAAATGAATCTCAGATGAGAAGAGATTCTTAAGTAGTGGAGGGAGAGGGAGAGCCTGAAATTGGTGATAAGGAGGATGAATCAGTTGAAAAAAAAGTCTCCTTGGCCCTGTCAATCAAGGAACCATATGAAGATTTTATCAAATGCATATGAGATTGTTTCCTGAAGCAGAGACATTTGAGGCTGCTTTTGTTCTACCAGTCAAATGGTTTTTATTTTTTAATACAGTTTTATTTTATTCTCAGTTCCAACTTCTTTCTCTACCATCTCCCTCCCTCCCAAACCATTGAGAAAATGAGAAACACAAAGACTATTACAAATATGTATAGATAAGCAAAAGAAATTCCCACATTAATCATATCTCAAAAATACATGCGCCTTAATCTGTATTCTGAATCCATCACCTCTTTCTAGAGGTACTTAGCATGCTTCATCATGAGTTCCTTTTGAATTGTAATTGCACTTTTTTATCAGAGTTCCTAAGTCTTTCAAAATTATATATTTTCAAATTTTTTCTTATCATATAAACTGTCCCCTGGTTCCGTTCATATCATTTTTCATACAAATCATCCTAGATTTCTCTGAAACCATTTCCTCCATCATTTAGTACAGTATAATACTCAAATGCTTCTTAATTATTTTCACAATGAAAAGTAAAAATAACAACAAAACAAGAAACCACAGCTACCAAAGAAATGTGACTAATAAGTTTCCCTATAGATGGTTAGTTTTCTCTGTTCCTTCAATCTAATTTAATAAATATTTATTAAGCACCTACAGTGTATAGCTATGTACTCCATTAAGTACCAGGTTCTATGCTAAGTGTTGAGATATAAATTTGAAAAAGAGAGAGGTAGAGAGAGAGTGCCTCTTCTTAAGGTGCTTGTGATCTAATGGGTGGGGGGTGGGAGACAGGACATAAAAAGAAATGAAAAAGGGGAGAGTGGTGGCCACCAGGAGGTACGCAGCACGTGGACATGGTATTCCCATGGAGTCAAAGCCAAGCAGACCTACTGATGGAAAATGCTGTTACCTGGAAGGTTGTGAACCTCTCTAAAGGAAAGCTGTGGGGGCAGTCCTCCAGCCCTCCAATCAGAGGGGAGAGGCAAGGGAAGGTGAGTTAAGTTGTTTAGTATCAAAACATGAGTCAACTTTCATGGTAATAAGATTTCAGGTAATCAGCTTATCTGGTTCCAGAGGCATGGTATTCCCCGGAATGCAAGCCAAGCAGAGCTATTGATAGAAAAAGGTTCATATTTCCATCAAAGATAATTTGAATCAATGAAAGATCATTTTCATAAAAATATTAGCAATGATAAACTTGCATAAAGGAATAGTATGCTCTATGTCCTTCTCCATTTCTTTGAAATCTTTCCCTATTTGAAATATTCTGAATATTTATCCCTGACCTTCTAGTGTGGTTTTCCTTTTTGTATGTAAGACCCATGATTCCTTACTCACTTTTGTGAAAGCCATAGAATTGTAAGGGACACGAAAACTTACTCATCCAGTGTCCTCATTATGTCAAAAGGGACATTTAAGTTTTTTAGAATCTCCTGTTCACAAGAGGTAATTTCTTTTTTTTGTGATAATTCCAAATTCAATTTGTAGTCCTAAATAGTAAATAATATCAAAAATTGTCAGAATTTTAATTGAAATAGTTTCTTTTTAAGTCTTAAACTTTTACTCTCTTACCTGTTACAGTGGAGACAGTGCTTGTGAGATAAGGCAAGCTAGGTTGGAAACCTTCATTGCTGTTTAGTGCCTATGTGATCTTGGGCAATCCTTTCTTGGATTCAGGATCCTCACACAGTTAGACTAGATAACTTCTAAAGTTCAATCCCTGTTGTAAAACTTATGTCCCTACAATCCTCCACCATTTCACTAGACAGATAAGTTGGTGATGTGTTTGGGCACCTCTTCACCATCATATAATATCAGCATGTAAGCTTTTTGGTCTAAAGACAGGCATTTCACTATCTGATTTTTTCTAAATACTGCATACATTTATATGCTCATTTAGACCCATATGACTAAGCAAATCATAACAATAATTTTATCTTCAGCAACCTGATTCTAATTTAAAATCCATCATATTCAGTGTCTTTTGGCTTCTGAGCGTTGAACAGAGAAAGTAATGTACTAACTTGACTTTCCATTGTCAATACTATGAAAGAAAAAACATATGTGCATGTACATATATACATATATACATGTATGTGTATACACACATATGTATGTTTTGTGTAAATATATCTGCATATATATACCAAGCTAAATTCTAAGATGTTCTATTATTCTTCCTTGGTCACAGTCATATTATATTATAAAAATAAATTTCTATTCAATTTATTCAGTGCATCAGTAGCAATAATAATATCTACTTGTGTGACTCAAACTCCATGGGGTTTTTAAATTGGGATTGTGATCCTTAAATAAGTGAAATAGCAAGATGGTAGATTAGCCCAGCTCTCAACATCACCCATCATGCCTCAAGTCAAATTTGGTAATGACAAAGCCAACAAAAGGTCAGAGTGAGACATTTTTATGGTCTAAAAAACCTGAAGACATCAGTAGGAGGGGTCTGTAGCACCAGAATGGAGGTCCCTGACAACAAGCAGCGACAGTGGCTACAGCAGCAGCAGTAGCGGCTTCTGGAGCTCTAAACCCAGAGACAGTGATGGGGTCAGACAGGTGCTCAGAAAGAGATGAAAAGGAAACCTTTACTAGCACTGGGTTCAGTTGATACTGGTTCGGCAACTATGTTGTCCACACGTAGTTCTGGGTCACAGTTCCAGAGCAGAGAGGAATGCTAGTGGCCAGGTACAAGGGATGAGAGGCCCAGGTTACATTTCCAGGGCAAGGGTGCACTAGTGCTTGTGATTGAAGGGGACCAGGGGCCTTTTCTGGGTAAAGACCAGAGCAGAGACCAGGAGAGAAAGGACCATGCCTCTCCCAGGATCACACCACCTTGGAAATACCAAGCACTACCTCTGAAAATATCAGCACAAAAAGCTTGAGCTTTAAGATAATGCTTCCCCACCCGCAGGTAAGCAGAGTGCAACTTTAACATAAAGCTGAAAGTTTCATATGGGCTACAAAAATGATCAACCAAAAAGAAAGCAAGAAAAAGAAAGGAAGGAAGGAAGAAAGAAAAAGAAAGAAAGAAAGAAAGAAAGAAAGAAAGAAAGAAAGAAAGAAAGAAAGAAAGAAAGAAAGAAAGAAAGAAAGAAAGAAAGAAAGAGAGAGAGAGAGATGGAGGGAGAGAGAAATGGAGAGAGAAAGAGAGAGCGAGAGAGAAGGAGAGAGGGAGAGAGAGAGAGAGAGAGAGGAACGAAGCAAGGAAGAAAGGAAGGAAGAAACGAAGGAAGGAAGGAAGGGAGGAAGGGAGAAGCTGAACATAAAATGTTAGTACAACGGCAAGGAAGATCAAGGCATAAATTCAGAAGTATATAATAATGTGAAAACAGGTACAAACAAAGCCTCAAAGAAAAACACTGAATGGATTCAAGCTCAAAAGAGTTCCTAGAAGAGTTAAAGAAAGAGATGAGTGATAGAGGAAAAGTTGGGACAAGAAATGAAAGTGATGCGAGAAAATTATAAAAAGAGAATGAACAAATTTGCAAATAAATAAGCAAATAAATAAATAAATTATTCAAGAAAATAACACTTTAAAATGCAGAATAGATCAAGTGGAAAAGGAAGTAGAAAAAAAATCACTAAAGAACTCCTTAAAAAGTAGAATCAAATGGAAAAAGAGGTAGAAAATCTCACTGAAGAAAATAATTCATTAAAACCTAGAACTGGACAAGAGATCTAACACCAGAAAACAATAAAACAAAGTTTAAAAATGAAAAAAAGAACAAAATGTGAAATATCTAATCAGAAAAACAACTGACCTGAAAAATCAACCAAAGAAATGGAATTTAAGAATTATTGGACAATCTGAAAGCCATGATCACCAAAAAAGCCTAGATATTATGTTTCAAGAAATTGTTAATGAAAACCGCCATAATACCCTTAACAGAGGGTAAAATAGAAATAGAAATAATTCACTCATCATCTCCTAAAAGAGATCCCCAAATGAAAACTCCCAAGAATATTATAGCCAAATTCCAGAGCTCCCAGGTCAAGGAGAACATGTTGCAAGAAGCCAAAAATAAATAGTTCAAATGCTGTAGAACCATAGTCAGGATCACACAATATTTGGCAGCTTCCACATTAAAGAAGTGTAGGGCTTGGAATATGATATTACGGAAGGCAGAGGAGCTAGGATTACCAGCAATGACAGCTAACCCAGGAAATATGTATATGAAATGGGGTGACTTTTAAGCATTCCTGATGAAAGGACCAGAGCTCAATAGAAAATTTGATTTTCAGATACAAGACTCAAGGGAGGCATAAAAAGGTAAATATGAAAGAGTGATCATAAGGGACTCATGTTAAACTGTTTATAATCCTATATAGGAATATATGCATATGTATATATGTAACTATATAAGTAACTACAAAGGATTTTACCATTATTAGGCAGTTAAAAGGAATTTACATAGACAGAGGGCATGTGAGTTGACTATGATGGGATGATTTAAAAAAATGTAAGAAAAAGGAATGCACTGGGAGAAGGAGGAAGAGAGACTTCGAATGGGGTAATTTTTCTCACAAAAAAGAGGTGAGCAAGAAAGAGCTTTAACAATGCTGGAGATAATGAGGGGTTGGCAGGCAATGCTTGACACTCGCTCTCATCAGGATTGGTATAAAGAAGAGAGAGAGAGAGAGAGAGAGAGAGAGAGAGAGAGAGAGAGAGAGAGTGTAGAGAATTCATGTATATTGTATGTAGATATAGTATGTACGTATGTGTAGGTATGTGCACACACACACACACACACACACACAACACTCATTTTTGCATAGAAATCTAACTTTCCCAATTGGGAAACAGGAAGGGAAAGAGTTAAGAAAAATGAAGGAGATGATAAAAGGAGGGTGCATTAAGGGAGGGAGTTAGAAGCAAAATAAATTTTTGAGGAGAGACATGATAGAAAGAGAGCAGAATTAGCAGAAAAATTGGAATGAAGGGAAATACACAGTAATCATAATTGTGAATGTAAATCATAAGAGTTCACCTATAAAACAATGCAGAATGGATTAGAAACCAAAATCCAACAGTATGTTGTTTACCAGAGTCACATGAATCAGAAAGATACACAGAGTTAAAATAAAGGGCTGGAGCAGAATCTAATAAGCTTCAGCTGAAGGAAAGACAGGGGTAGCAATCAGGATTTCAGACAAAAGCAAAAGCAAATATAGAATCAATTAAAAGAAATAATCAGGGAAACTATATTTTCCTAGAAGGTACTATAGACAATGAAATAATATCAATATTTTATGGTGTTTCTTTGATAAAGACCTCATTTCTCAAACATATACTGAGTAACAGAGTTACTTTTATATGAAAGTGCCATTCCCCAATTGATAAATTGCCAAAGGATATAAACAGGTAATCTTCAGAAGAAGAAATGAAAGCTATCCATAGTCATATTTTTAAAATGTTCTAAATAACTCCTGATTATGGATAAACAATTTAAAACAACTCTGAGTTGCCACCTCACACCTGTCAGAAACAACAAATTCTGGAAGAGAGGAGTGAAAAATAGACACACTATTAAGCTGGTGGTAGAGTACTGTAGTATCAGTTAAGCTGGGTGTCTTTGATTGAGTCTTATTAGGTGCTAAGCTCCAGGCCCAAACCCCTATCTATTAGGTGCAAAGCCTATGTGGGTGTGAAGCCCCCAGGGTCCTAAGGGGAGTTGCTAAGACCAGAGCCAATAGTAAGAGCCTAAGTTCTGGTCGCTTAGATGACATTTGATGACGGCTAAAGAGTGCATAAAATGAGAGAACAGAGCTCTTTGCTTAGGGCTCTCACTCTTGCTGGTATGCTGATGTGGAGACTCTGGGCAGCTGTAGTTAAGAGCCCTCCAGCTTGTAAACCCCGATGTTTGGACTTTGTTAAAGTCTGGTAACTATGCATTGAGATTTGAATCAGACAAGGTCTGTCTGTTGATGTTTGTAATTTGTTTGTGTTTGCTCTGTAGTTCAGGGTGCTGGCTTGTTCCCCTGAACTAAGTGAATGATATTTGTATGCTGGATTAAAGTAAGATTGTTAAGCCCTTAATGTTGCTTTCCTTAGTAAAGCAGGTCAAAAGATCCTGGGCTTGCAGCATTCCTGTTATTGGGCTTGTGTTGGTTTTTCACCCCCACAGCAGCTGCTAGCCGAATTGTTTCAACAAGTAACGAACTGTTTCAAAAATTCTGGAGAACAGCTTGGAATTATGCCTTAAGACATGTAAAGTTGCACATACCCGTTGACCCAGCAATACCACTAAAATGTTACTACTATGTCTGTACCCTGAAGAAATTAAAAAGAAAGAAGACCTATACGTACAAATATATTTATAGCAATTCTTTTGTTGGTAGCAAAGAATTGGAAATTGAAGGGATATTCTTCAAATGGGGAATGGCTGAAGGCATGTGTTTGTGATGGAATACTATCTATATATCTGTGGTAAAAAATGATGAGGAGGGTGCTTTCAGGAAAAAAAACTGAAGAGCTATATGAACTGATGCAAAGTGAAGTAAGAAGAACTAGGAGATCATTGTGCACAGTGATAGCAACGTTGTATGGTGATCAACTGTGAAAGACTTGGATACTCTGATCTATAAAATGATCCAGGACAATTCCAAAGGACTCATGATGAAAAAAAATCCTATCTACCTCCAGGGAGGGAACTAATGAACTCTGAGTGCAAACTGAAGTATGATTTTCTCACTTTTTTGCTTTTTTGAAATATGGCTAACATAGAAATACATTTTTTCATGATATCCCATGTGTGATTGATGTATTGTTTACCTTTTCAGTAAGTATGGAAAGGAATGGGAGGAAGGGAAGTAATTTGGAACTCAAAACTTAAAAAGAAAGGGAAGTTTAAAATAAGTTAAAGATAAATTTTTAGTTAAATATAGGACTTGTAGCAGCTGCAAAAAGTAATGAGTAAGAATCATATCAGATGTGACGTGGAAACACATGGGGAAGAGTGTGAATGTTATCTACCTAAATAAAGCTACTTAGCCCCAGAGACAACTACGATATAAACATGCTGACACAAATTTATTTAAGACATAAAACTCTGACATGTTTTTCGTCCCTTTCCATTAAATTTTTGAAATCAAGAATAAAGTCTAAAGTAAACTTGGTGAAAGTTAATAAAATCATAGAAAGACTTAGAAATGACTTTCACATAAGCTTTAAGAATGCCTATCTGAGAGGCAGGGACATATTCAAGGTCAAAAATATTTATTGAATTAATTTCCCAAGATCATAATTCTATAGAAATTTAGGGCTTACAGATGCATATCGTATGATGAATCTATAATGCATTTTTTGTAATAAATATTCCAATAGTTCTAAAAGGAGATAGTCAAGGAAAGCTTCGAGTCGTTGTCTCATTTTTGTGATGGTTGTAGGATAGCCACCAGTTTCTTGCATTTAAGATAACTGAGGTAAAAAGAAATTAAGTGTTAAGTGTCCAAGGTCACACAACTGGCCTGTGGCAATGTAAGAGATGAGATTTTCTAACCACTAATGGTATTCTTTCCACTTTACCATAATGAGGTATGCAAGGTTCATATGTTGGAAAAATCATCCATTATTATTTCAAAAATCTTCAAGATGGTACACTGTTTTTTTCAAATAGAACTCAAAATTCCTTTATTAGGAAATGATGATTAGAAAAGCAAATGAATCTAGCCTCAGACACTTACTAGCTCTGTGACGGCAGGCAAGTCACAACCTGGTTTGCCTCCATTACTCATTTGTAAAATGAGCTGGAGAAGGAAATGGCGAACCACTCTAGTACGTTTGCCAAGAAAACCCTAAATGGGGTTATGAACAGGTGGACAAGACTGAAAAATAACTGAAATTCACTCCCAAGTTTCATCCAGAAAATCAAATGAAAAAGATATGTAAAGCATTCAATGTAACACCTGACAGTTAGCAATGATCTCTTTTTTTGGCAAACATAATAGCCTTTTCTTGGTCTTTAACCATTTTGACCTCTCTGCAGCATTTGACACCTTAATCACCCTCTATTCCTGGATTCTCTCTTCCTTGGCGTTCTGTAACATACTCTTCTTAGCTATCATCTTCCCTTCTGCTGCCTCTATCTCAGCCTTCTTTGCTGGGCCTTTTTTCACATCATAGATTCCCTTCAAATCTCTGGCCTGGGCTCTATTCTTTTTTCTTTATGGTCTTTTCATTGGTGATCTCTCCAGCTCCCATGGGGTAAGTTAGCATTTCTGTGCCAGTGACATTGAGAGGTTAAGTGATTGATCCAAGGTCACACAGCTATATACATCTCAGCTCATGCTAGCTGCTAACTACTGGTTGGGACAGATTAAAGGCCTTTTTTGCCTCCTCACTGTGGCAACTTTTGTATTAGTTAAATTTCCATAAGAAATCATGACAGAGAATAGTGTCTAATGGAGATATTATGTTCTCTATTGCAGATAAACTGTCATGTTTTCTTCTCTTTAAACTGCACATTCCATTTCCAGACACCATGCATTTGCACAACTGTTCTCCTGCCAGAAATATACTTGTTGCTTACCTCCACCTTTCTGACTCCCTTGATCTCTTCAAAGCTCAGCTCAAAAACGCATCTTTACACCAGTACATTTCCAATCCTCTCATTGATCAGACCATAGGCTGGATGGGACCTCAAGGCCACCTAGCCCATCCACCTCTTTTTGTAGATAAATAAACTGAGGCTGATAGAATGTAACTGATTTGTTAAGTAAAATTAGAGGCAGAATTTGGACTACTCCAGAGTCAGGGTTCTGTCTGATATATCTACTGGCTCCTAGGTCTTCTCCTCCTCTAATCTGTTTATATACCTGCCCTCACTTTCTCTCATAGTAGAAAATGTAAACTTCTTGAAAACAAAGACCACTTTTCTTTCCTCTTTGTATCCCCAGAAACTAACACAGGTCTTTGCACATTGAAGATGCTTAGTAAGCATCTGGATTTGGCTGGCTTAAATTTTGTTAAATAAGATGAAAACGGGCTGGGTTAGACTTAGTTGGACTGGACTGGACTGGATTTTATCAATTTTCTGCTTTTCAGACGTCATCTTTTTAAAGCACTATGGCTTGAGCTGCCACCTTTGGAAAATTTAAACAAGAGTTTAAAAAATATGTATTATGTTGTCTTAGTAGTAGCTATGAAGTATTGACACATCTATCAGAGTGCAGGAAAATACTCAGCTTTACCTACTATTAAAATTGCATCTTCTTAGTTTTAGCAAGCAGTCAATAGGTCATAAAAAGGACCACCCAAGTCCTTTTGCCCAGTTTTTTTTTCAAGAGCCTCATATATTTTCCATATCTTGTGTCAACGAATAAATAGCATTGGGAAATAGACGCAAAACAATGAGATTTCACTCTCACCACCAAATTTAATAAGTGCCACCTATCAGATAAGATTTCTGTATAATGCTAATTTTTCCAGATGTAGAAGAAACTATGGCTTCGGCAAACCAGAAACATGTAAAAATGATGTAACGATAACAAAATGCAAACTCGGTGGAATTTGAGAAGGTGGGGCCACCCTCATGGAGTACTAACGGCCTATATGGTACGATTGGAAAGGTTGAGCCACCCCCCTTCCTGGAGATCTCTCCCTTTGTGGCCCAGAATTCCATCATTGGAGAGTCATTACATTGGGTTAAGACATTTTGATCTTTTCAAATGCCCTGTGAGACATTATCAGTCAGTGTGAAATCATTTCCTATCCATTCTAGTTAACTGATGAAATGCCTTGCTTGAATGGTATTCTCACGCCAATTACCCTTCATAGGCAAGATGCAAACAGGCCATCAACATGACAGAATTGTATTTTTCTTCAAATTCTTGAGAAATCCTAGCAACATCAACGCTCAATGCTCAAAATCCTTTGGGAGAGAAAATATCAAAATATTGGGACAGAGCCCTCTCTAGCTGTCAGAGTGATGCAACGAGTAGAAAAATCACCATTTTTGGATCCAAAAGACCTTAGTTCAAATCTCAGCTCTGCCACTTACTACCTGTCTGATCTTGGGAAAATCATTCCACTTCCTGGACTTCAATTCACCCTCATGTAAAGGAGTGGGTTGACTTAGTTCATCCCTAAGGTCCTTTGTAGCTTTAAATCTATGATCCTTGTACATCATACTCTTTAATTTTTAGCTATTTTTAATGTGTGACTTCCTTGGTAGTTGTATCTTCCAGTAGGGAATTTGTTCTACCAATGCACAAAATGCTGACTTTGCAACTTAAAGTCTTAGTGAGTTTACTGGGACACTGAGAGGTTAAGTGATTGGTCCAAGCTCACGTAGCTAGCCTGTGCCATAGGCAGGGTTTAAACCGACATCTTCCTGACTCCAAGTCCAACTCTGTATCCATTATAACAATCAGGACCTCTATAATAGGGAATGGATAATATCATATACAATTTATAGGTGAGGAAACTGGACTGTGGGAGTTGATTTGACTTTGCTTAGGGTTATATAGCTAATAAGTGTCAGAAGCAGAGCTTCAACTCTCTTCTTCCTCAAATGAAGTCCAGCATTATATTCACTATTTATTTCCAACTGCACCTAAAAACATCAAGGAGGAATGCTTTGAGAATATTGTATCTCTGTTATGCTTTTAGGGGTAACAGTGACATAGTTTGACTTCAATAGCCAGACATTAATTATGGTATCTTTCATTTTATGGCCTTGGTGACTCAAGCGATAAAGGTAAGGGATTGATGGCAGGTAGTCCTAAAGGAAATATTTCTCATTTTTCCAACATAGCTTAGCCTGTAAAATGGTTTTTCAGTAGATCAACATGGTGATGTTAGTACCATTGTGAACAATTTGGAGGAGAGGAAAACACTTAGGTCCATCTTGTGGCAATAAGAAGCAGAGAAATACAAAGAACAACACACAGGATATGGTATTGCTCATCTTGGAAAACATTATGGAAGGTTATAAGGTGGAAAGTATGGCAGTGTAAGCTCATTTGTAATTTAGCAAAATTTATTACCGTCATTTGAGAAATGTTCAACAAAGAGAAATCTGGCAAGTTGTATTTATGAGTCTCCTCCAACTACTGGCTTCATGTTGTCCCCAATTGTCCACATCACTCTTTCATTCTCCTCATTAGTTTGTGGGCAATGGAATAATGATAGTTTACAAGAGGGAACAAGTATTTATTAAGCACTTACTATGTGACAGGCACTGTGCTAAGCACTTTACAAATATTACCTCATTTGCACATAATTGTGGAAGATGTGTACTAGGCTGAGAGCATGGAGAATGTTTCTGAAACTTAATGTGTCTGGGAGTCTCTTCATTAAGCATTCTTCTCAGAGGAAGAAGATGGTTATCTACATCAAGGGTTGTTCACTTTTTGTTGTGTGCTGACCCTATGGTCAGCTACCTGGTGAAGCTTATGGACACTTTAACAGTATAATGTATTTAAAGGTGAAAAATAAATCAGAATAACAAAGGAAACCGGTTATACTGAAATGAAATTATTTACATATTTTTAGATAAAAGGTCATAGACTCCGTTTTAACAATCCAGCCAGCAGCTTCTGTGGGGGTGTAAGATCCACCAACAACCAGTACCCAGAAAGCTGCCAACACAGGTCCTTTTGATCTGCTTTACTTAAGGAAAGCAACGTTAAGGGGTTAACAATCTTACTTGAATCCAGCATACAAATAACATCCACCTAGTTCAGGGGAAAACGCCAGCACCCTGAATTACAGACCAAATACAATTTGTAGTTATCAACATCTGAGTCTTCAGCTGGGGAGCTCATTACAATGGCTGGGCCAGATTCATGCGCCACTCTTGCTGCGGCTAAGAGTTCCGAGAGAGAATACCAACCTCTGTGCTTATTTATCCTGTTCAGGACCCAGCCCTGACCTCACCCAGGCTGAGCATGGAGAAGTTCCCCACCCCCAATGTCACATCAAATGATTCAAATCAATGACTCCCAATTGTCTCAGTGCCGAGAAATACAAAAACATCCCACTTTATCTGCCCCATTCAAACAAAGGCCAGAATCATTAAAGGTCAACAGCAAAAAATCCCACCTATTACAGACTCATGTTTAGAACTACTGATCTGCATAGTCCCTTTGAACTCTCCTCCTTGTATTTCAAAGTTAATTTCTTGTTCTGACAATGCAGGTCCAATGACAAGTTGGCTTTTTCAGCAACTTCCAAAGTATATTTTTCTGCTAGGGTAACAGGACTCTGTGAAAGTCACTCACTAAAATGCAAAAGGGTTGAAGTCCCAAGTTCAATTACCTTCCAGAGGGAGTTAATAGGCATTGATATTGCTTTATGTTCCAGTAGTTGTTTGTGGGCATGGGTCCTTAGCATCTGTGGGATGAAATGAAGGAGATCCCATATCCCAGATCTATATTGTATGTTTACGGTACATGTAGGGGTTCAGGACCCTATTTCCAACACTCAGGGAAGCTTAGAAACAAGATATGCCTTAGTTTTGTTAAGAAGATTTTTTTGAAATAAGACTTTGGTGTGGGGACAGTGAGCCAAGAGAGAAATTGGCTAACTTTGAGTCAGGCATCCAGGATTGGACCTGGTCTGTGTGAGTCCAGTTTTTAGGAGACCCAAGATTTCTAACTACAATTACAAATCATTGTTTTTGTCACCACATTTACCACCACCACCACCAACACCACCAACATCATCATTATCATCATCAGATGTCAGAATAGTATTCTGTCATCTCCAGGACAGTATATTAAGGATTTATGCATTGTCTTGGAAATAAGTTTCATAGACTTGTCATCAGTCTAAATTGTCCAGAAATACCTTATGACATAGTTCTGGAAATTTTTGACTACTGTGAAAACAACAAGGACTTGTTTTTTCAAATTATGTAGAGTTCACATAGAGACCTAACAATGTTCTTGAGTAGTCACCGCAGTGGCTTCTTGTGTTAGATAGCTAAAGAGATATATCCAACAGCCTAAGGTGCTACATTAGTAATAAAAATAGTGGCTTATATTCACGATAATCTCAGAGGCTTTGACTACCATTCTGAGATCTGAATGGTAAGACTGTGTCTCAGAAATAAGGATATGTGGTAAGATTTATAGAAAGAGGAGCAGCTATGGGAAAATAAGTTTTTCCACTTTATTGAATGGTATGTAGAGCTAACTGATTGAATTAGTAAGAAGAATTATCATTTTAGTAATTAGTAATGAAATATCACTGCAGATGACCCATGAATATCCTTAGAACTATAGACCATGAGAATGAACATGGTAATGAATCAAGAAATAGTTTGAGGAGTGACCATCCTACAAAGGCTACATGTGAAGTTAGTAGGCCCTAAGCCTACCCTCTCTCCTCTCATTCACCTGCTTTTTGCTCTCTCTCTCTCTCTCTCTCTCTCTCTCTCTCTCTCTCTCTCTCTCTCTCTCTCTCTCTCTCTCTCTCTCTTTCTCTCACATACACACACACACACACACACACACACATTTTATATCTAAATGAACTAAAGATAATCTACAGTATGTGTATATTTACATGCACAATGAGTGTGTGTGTGTGTACACAAAAAAGACATGGAATTCATGTGTTTTAGTTTTGTTCCTGTTGAATAATTGCTTGGAGATGTTTCATCTGCTGCATTTGTCCTGCCTTCATCTTTTATGTGTTGTTGTAATTCCTAGTGGTCTGTTGATTCACCAGAATTTAAATGGCTGTAACAAAGATCTGTTCTCAATAACTCAGACACAAACATTTAATGGGGTACAAGAAAAAAATACTAAAGTGCTCTGTTGTCATTCCCCTGATGCTACCAGTCAGTGTGTGTGTGTGTGTGTGTGTGTGTGTGTGAGAATTAGTGTGTATATGCATGTGTTTTCAACACTATATTTCTATAAGTCTCAAATTTAAGGTAGTTTTGCTACATGTCGATGACCACAGTAGCCATTCTGGTAGCTGTTTCCAGGAAGCTAGGTGTTGCAGTGGATAAAGCGACAGGCCTGGAGTCTGGAAAACTTGAATTCAAATCTGGCCACAGACACTTACTAGCTATGTGACCCTGGGCAAGTCACTTAACCCTGTTTGCCTCAGTTTCCACATCTATAAAATGAGCTAGAAAAGAAAATAGCAAACCTCTCCAGTATCTCTGCCAAGAAAACCCCAAATGAGGTCATGAAGTGTCTGAAACTGAATAACCACAGCAACCACACTATGAGATTGCCAGTAAATTCTCAATTGTGGACAATGAACGAGACACACATTTGCCTTGAATTGGGTGTGAGGGTGTGTATAAAGAACTGATAATAATCTTCATAATGATGGAAATTTAATGAATTGATATTTATTCAAAAAAGGTTTGTGTTGACTTAAGTTGGTTTATGGTTTGCATGTTGGCCGTGTAGTTCCCTGATTTGAACTACTACTAAAACTCTGAAGGGGTGCACGTTACATGGTACATCTGCTGGGGATCCTGCATTTTATGTTCCCTGCTAGTAATTGTTTTAGAGACATACACCTTCATTCCCCATTTCCAGACAGGTTAGTTATCTAATGAGTTTCCTTTATTATTGAGCTCTTGAATATGAAAGAACCAAGATATGTATCTTCTAGTCTGTACAATCCATAATTTGATAGCATATCAGCCTTACTAAAAGGGCATGGAATTTGTGTGTTTTAGTTTGGTTTCCACTGCTCCTAATTGGTTTTAAAATGTTTCAGCTGCTACATTTGTTCTGCCTTCATCTTTTATGTGTTTCTGTAATTCCTGGTGGTCTCTGTTAATTCCCTAGCATTGAAACGTATGTAACAGAGATCTGTTCTGAGTAACTCTTCCACAAACGTTTTCTGGGGTACATGAAACAATGCTGAAGTGCCATGTTATAATTCCCCTGATTCTGCCAGTCAGATGTAAAGAAGTGAGAGGACAGATCACTCTGTTCTATCCTGACAACAAGTGGCCCCAATGATTTTCATAGTCTAGGTCAGGGATGTCCAAAATGAGGCCCAGACAATTTATGAAACCCGCCTACAACCATAGAAATTTACATAAATGCTTTAAACCATAGAGCTCTCACTAAAATGGCAAATCAAAATGTATTGTCTATTGTTTCAATAAAAACCTAAGGTTGGAGAGCCCTGGTTTAGGTTTCATTCTCTTTGCCTGACTGAGATTGAACTTCAGATTCAAGCATAAAACTGTGACAATTCACTGAAGCCTTTTGGAAGGATATTTTAAACATTCAATATGTCTTCTACTTCTAATGATAATAGAATGAATATTATTCCTAGCAATCTCCTCCAGGAACAAACAAAAATGAAGTGTCCTGGTCTCATAGCTTCTATTTGCACCATGAAGAAAAACAAACAACTAAAGATATCTTTATACAAAAAAAAAATGGGAAGATGTTTTTTCCCACCTCTTTCCTTGGGAAGAAGGCAATAAGAATGTTTTACTAATGTTTTTAATTTTTATTTTGTTGTTCAGTTGTTTCATTCTTGTCCAACATTTCATGACCCCATTGGGGGTTTTCTTGGCAAGTAGTGGAGTGGTTTGACGTTGCCTTCTCCAGATACTTTTACAGATGAAGAAACTGAAGCAAACAGGGTTAAATGACTTTCCTAGAGTCACACAGCTATTAAATGTCTGAGGCTGGATATGAACTCAGAAAGATAGTCTTTTTGATTGTACTGCCAGAACTCTATCCATTGTGCCACCTAGCTTCCCATTTCATTTTCATAGCCTACTCATTTCCAGATCTAGCCATGCCATTAAAACTGCCCTTGTAAGAAGAGAAAATGGCCAAGCAAAGCCAACCAAGGGAGAGGTTGTATCAGATAGGATCTGACACATTCTGTACCAAGGAGTCTGACCTTTTTACCAAGAGAACAGAGATCTGCTTCAACATTTGCGTTTTCAGACCAGGGCTGGTGATGACAGGGGAAGAGAGTTTAGCTGCCTCTGAGAGTTGTTTAAACTCATTTACCTTATGGGAGTTCTCTATTGTTCTCCTGACTCTGCTTATATCACTCTGCACTGGCTCTTCCAAATATTCCTTGGTTTCTCTGAATTTCTCTCAATTCACTGTTCTTATGGCACAATGCTGTTTCATTTAATTTCTAGATCACATTTTGTCCAGTTATTTTCTAATCATGAGCCATTCACATTGTTTCTAGTTCTCTGGTACTACATAAAATACTACATTGAATACTTTGGTAAACATAAGTACTTTTTGTCATTAACTTCTTTGGCGAGTACTGGGATCCTGGGAAAAAAAAGGTATAAACTGTTTAGACATTGGTGGAATGATATATTTGTGTTTGCTTTAAAGTCTGTAAGTTTCCCAGTGTCCTATAAAAGGGGGAAGACTCTTTCATTTAGTTATTCCACAATTACCAAAGAGTAAGTGAACCTTTCTGAAAGGTATGCTTAGAGGTACGTAATTTAAATTCATAAAACTCTAATAGAAAATTTCCTAGTAGAGAAATGAATGAAAGTATTTGGGGAAAAATTCTTTAAAAATAATTCATTTTTACGT
Source organism: Trichosurus vulpecula (assembly GCF_011100635.1). NCBI lineage: Eukaryota > Metazoa > Chordata > Mammalia > Diprotodontia > Phalangeridae > Trichosurus > Trichosurus vulpecula. Next base: position 16,404,848 of record NC_050580.1, on the reverse strand, counting down.
AAGTGTTTAGAAAGTCACAGTATAACCCTATCAATGCAATAATTAAGGGGATATATGGTAAAAACAATTTTGATCTTTGACCTTGGTTAAAGTAGCATTTTTGGCAAAATTAGTCTTAATAAAGTTGGGATAAGTGGAGCTCCAAATTGTGAAGAATATAGCATTGATATAATTACCTTCCTGTCCTCCTCCTCTGTCACCCCATGTAAGAAGGGAGGAGGGAAAGAAAAAAGAAAGACGTGAAGGAAGGAAGAAAAGAAGAAAAAACAGAAAATGGAAGGAAAAAGAAAATAGAGAGTAAAGAAAAAAGTGGAAATGAAGGGAAGAGAGAAAAAATGAAAGGAAAGGGGAAGGGGATAGGGAGAAGAGGAGTAGAGGATAAAGGAAGGAAAGTAAAAGGGAAGGAAGAGAAGTATAAATTAATCATTGTTAGGAAATTATGATAAGCCTATGGGTCCATTTTCCATTTAGTGTTAGAATACTCTAGACTTTCTAAGGTTAATTCTCATTCCATCTCTAAGTATCTCAAGTAGGAAATGTGGATCATCACAGGAGGAGAGGAGCAGTAATATGGTTAAATGACTAACAAAGCTAAATAGGCTATGACGCATTCTGGCAGTTCGTGGTTTGGGCAGATGAGATAGGGAAAGGAGAAAAGGGGAACGATTACTACAGGGATGAACTTAGCTTTTAGTTCTGAAAAGGTTCCCCACTTCCTCACCTCTCAGGATCAAAGCAGAGTCGGTCAACAGGAGATCTCCAGCAGCAGAAAAAGGGTATTCCATTATGTTGGTGTGTTCATGTGTATGAGTATTATCTGGCATCTCAGAAATATTACCTGGGCAGGAGAGAAAAACCCACTCTCTGAGCATAACTGCCCCCATGGCCTCATTGGCTTTTGTGACAACATCATCTCTGCTCCCCAAAATGAAATGCTCCAGGTTGAAGATCATATCTCTAATTACAACTCAGGGAAGCATGGTTCTAGGAGAACCTGGCATTATCATAGCCACCATAAGGGTTCCAGCTTCTTAGTTTCAATGGAGAACTACTGACAGGACATGAGCAAGCACATATATCCAAGAATTGGCATAACCTTGGCAGTTGTTCTTTGGTGTTACCAATTTCTTATTCAATAGCTTGTAACTGAAGAAAAATAAAGAGGGAGCCTTAAAAAACTAGAGGAGAGAGAAAAAGAGAAAGAGAGAGAGAGAGAGAGAGAGAGAGAGAGAGAGAGAGAGAGAGAGAGAGAGAGAGAGAACAGAGAATTATTTGCTGAACTAAAAATGTGAAGACTTGCCTTGTGGTCTCCATAAAGGTGAAATCAGTTTTAGAAAATATGCCTCTGGGAGGTGTTTGACATTTCTAGATGCCTTTTACATTTTAATATCACCATTTGCACTTTTCATCATTTTCTTAAAGAGAAAAAGCAGTTGCAAATTACAAACTTTGTCTTTCCAAACATAAATAACAAAGGAAATGGATGGAGATGTGCTATTTTCATTAGGAAGGTGGCTCCACAGGGACAAAGGCAAGAATCAATTTAATCAACCGATCCATAGACACAATATATGAGACTAGAAAGCTGGAAGAGAATTTCAGGATTAGAAAGTATTTTCTAGTTAATCCACTAGGAGACAGTGTGGTGCATTGAAAAGGAGGCACTCCAAGGAAAGTTCACTTTATTTCCTTATAACCTCCAACAAGTTATTTTATCTCTGGGCCTCAGTTTACTCATCTGCAAAATAAGTTGGTTGTTCCAGATGCCATGTAAGGGCTCTTCCAGTTCAAAGTGTTGGACCTTAGGAACATTCTCAAGATCATAGAGGAAGAACTAAGCAGAAGTGGCTTGCTCAGGGTGGTAAAAGGGCAGAATTCAGAATGGATCCTGGGGCTTCTGATTTCAGATCTGCTTTGTCAGAAAGACATGTTGTATATCAGGGAAGGTGCTGAAAGTGGACCAGAAGATAACTGGGTTTGGATCCTGCCTCTGACACTTAAGATTTACGTTAGCTCGAGCAAATCAGCCTTCTCGTCTATAAAATGAGGCCGATAAGATCTATATGACCTACCTCACGGGATTATTGGGAGTGGTGTAAGAATATGATTTACAGAATGTATTCCTTGCATGCTAGCCACTGACACTGTCATGGTCATTGTCATTGTCACTGCTGCTATGTAGTGCCCTCTCTTTAATGTCTTCTCTTAGTCGATCTCATGATGAAAAACAATTCAGCTCATACATACCCATTTTCTTTCAGACTTCAACAGCCACTGTGAACATCGTAGTGACAGATGTAAACGACAATGCTCCAACTTTTGATCCGTATCTGCCAAGAAACTTATCTGTGGTTGAAGAAGAAGCCAATGCTTTTGTTGGGCAAGTTAGGGTAAGTGGAAAACACTCAAATACTCTAGCTGATGGTGGAACTTGCATCAAGTCCAAATAATATGGCAGCAATCGATTGTTTGATGCAATGTCTAAGATCATCTTGGTACAAGTAAGGGATCTTTGAAGGTCTGTTCGCTTTCAGATCATTGATCGCTGCTGTCACAATCGTGTATTTCTGAAAGATCCGTTATTTCCTTGGAGTGGGTACTGCCTTCGCTGATGCAGAATGGATCATGTGAATGTGATTCTTCTGAGATTGTGGTCTCCAATGATACAAAAAGCCATGTGAGCCACCAGAAAGCCTAAATTGGGACAGCTAACATCGCTGTGTGATTTCCCAAATGCCAGTATTGTCTTCTCTCATTCTCCTATCTTAACTTTGATTCCAGAACATTTGCCATTTGAAGTTCAGGTCCATTAGAGATGGACTAATAGACTGACCTAATGAGCTACTATTTAATTAGAAACTCATATATGATAATGTCAATAATTTTAAGGTAAATATCAATTTGCCATTTTATAGTTTCATTAATACAAACATTCTTTTTTTCCTGATTTTATGTGTACTTATCTATTTTAAAGGGAAAATGTACAATACATATTCACAGATTTTTGGTATGTAAAAATGTCCTAGAGTCTTCATGATGACACTCCATCTTCTGCCTTTGTGAATTGGTACACACTATTCTCCATGTCTGCAAAGTACTCCCTTTTATATTCTCTTCCCAGAGTCCTTATCTTCATTCAAGATTCAGGTCAGGTACCACCTCCCCTGAGAAGCTTTCCAAGATCTTTCCCACACTGAAGGCTTTCCCTTGCCTCAGTTTCATTGTACTCTATTGTCTGCATGTCAGTGTGTGTATATGTGTCTGTGCACGTGCATGCACAGGCACATGCACTATATTCCCCCATTGGAATATAAACTCAGTGAGCATGAGAACTGTTTTTCAATTTGCTTTTATGATTCCAGTGCCCAGAACAGGTTTTGCACAGTCAGCAGTTCATAAATGGTCGTTGGTTTGTCTTGGGTTGGTTTGACCTGGGTCAGCTACACACAGGCCACCAAGAGCTGGTCATTTCCCAATAGATTTGAACTTCATGCTTTATAAACATTCTGCAACTGACCCTACTTTTTGGAGTTTACAGTAACAAAATATAGTCCTGATTCAACACTGTGTTCTCAGAGCTCTGAGACAAAAGAGCCTGAATTGATTTAACCTAAGTTGCAAATATATTCCCACAGTGAGTGTGAGATCTACATTCTCAGTTTTTGCTGAGACAAAGGGGTAATAACTCAGTTTGAATCCCTTACAGCCATTTCAGCATCATTAGTAAATTGAGGCTTTTAGATGGGGGAAGAAATTCTCATTCAAGAAGGAAAAAAATCAATGTTTCCTTCAACGATACAACTTAATATTAAACAAAATAAATCAAAACCTTGGTGGCCTTGCTCTGATTAATGAGGCTGTCGGATCCCAGTATGGCAGCCCTAAAGATGAAATGAGCATTTTTAGGGCATTTTTTAAGTTTAGCATGGAACGAACAATGCCTGAAACAATACATTTTTTCTCTAAGTGCATCACAAGTGAGGTAGATTATGGGTTCTCTCCACCAAAACCATTGAAATACAAATACAGTGTTTTGTTTGTGGAGATCAGAAAAGAATTAGTATAATTTTAAGAGTCAATCTGTTTCATAATAATAATATACAAATGTCTTAATATTGGAGTTTCATCAACACGTGTGGATTGCTAGGGGGAGGATGCCCCTAGGAGTGAGCTACATTTTTAATCAACAGGAAATAAATAAATTAGACTGACTCAAGACATTGGCATAAATAAGTACTTCAGGTTTCCTCCATTTATAATTTGTGACATGGAGATTCCAGTGGGCTCTCAAAGGCTGGATGTAACAGTGGCACTGAAAACTTTGGCAAGAGATTGGGGATTGACCCTGTGTTGTTATCTGAGGACTGGCCTAACTGAAGTTAAGAGATGTCCAACAGGTTGGGCCTCAAAGGATGAATTATTCACTTATAATAAGAACAACAGTTGTGGCTGCTTACGTGGGATCCTGCTATAAGGTTTACAAAATGCTTTCCTTAAAACCACCACCACCACCATTCTACCATCCACCCCACCCCAGCTCCCCAGATAAGTTTCACAAATATTAATAATCTAGATTTTACTAATGAAGAGACTGAGCCTCAAAGAAGGTAAGTGACTTAGCCAAGGTCACACAGCTAATAATTAGAGTTGGAATTCCAGCCCAGATATCCCCTGACCTCAAGTCCAGGAGTCGTCCCACTACCTCATAATAGTAATAGGGAGAGTGGATAAAGCACTAAGCCTAGAGTCAGGAGGATCTGAGTTTAAATCCATCCTCAGACACTTGGAATCTGTGGAATTTTTTTCATGTAAATTATTTTTATCCACTGTTAACATTTTGGTTTTTCTCCTTTAGAGTTCACATTTACATAACATTGTTGAACATTAATTATAGAAATTTGAGTATAAATAATTAGGCAGTTAGAATCTCTGTAATTCAACCTCTATTCAGGTCACCGTCTGCTTCAGTTTCCTCAACTATAAAATGGGAACTATAAGAGGACCTGCTTCGCTGGGTGATGCACAGCCCATGAGATAGTGTTTGGAAAGCATTTAGTGTAATGCCTGGTGCATGAGAGATAAATAATCAATGCTTATTTCTTCCTCCCTCCCTCCCTCCCTCCCTTCCTTCCTGCCTTCCTTCCTCCCTCCCTTCCTTCCTTCCTTCCTCCCTCCATTCCTTCCTCCCTTCTTTCCTCCCTTCCTTCTTTCCTCCCTTCTTTCCTTCCTTCCTTCTTTCCTGCCTTCCTTTCTTCCTCCCTTCTTTCCTGCCTTCCTTCCTTCCTTCTTCCCTCCCTTCCTTCCTTCCTTCCTTTCTTCCTTCTTTTCTTCCTTCCTTCCTTCCTCCCTTCTTTCCTTCCTTCCTTCTTTCCTGCCTTCCTTCCTTCCTCCCTTCCTTCCTCCCTTCTTTCCTTCCTTCCTTCTTTCCTTCCTTCCTTCCTTCCTTTTTTCTACCATGCTAATAGTGGCTCCTAAGTTGAGGCAGGAGTTTCCCAGGTCATTGAAAGCTTTCTAGTGGTGCTATATTGGCTGGAATTCTTGGTCCAGCTCAAGCAGGTTCTCCTATGAAAGCCAAAGTACATGCCTGCAGAAGAGGCCAGGCTCCTGGAAAAAAAAAGGGAATGATGCAATGAAGACTAAATAAACCAAGCTTCCAACTCTAAAGTCTAAGGCTTTTTCTAGGCACCTCTAATCTGCCCTGGTATGTGTGTGTGGGTGTGTGGGTGTGTGGGTGTGTGGTTTATTTATCTAATATTTTCTCCTACGACTATGAATTAATCTATTATTCATAGTTTAGAGAATGAAGTAATTCACTTTTTTTCTAGAGTTCTATTTTTCACCCATGCCTATGGAGACATGAACTTGGAATATATGGAACTTCTAAGAAAAATAATCAGTTTCTAGAAGGATAAAATGTAGAGTTCCTTCACAATTCAACTATTTTAGTGAAGTCCAATGTCTCAGTGGATTCAAAAATGCATTTGCATCTGGGTTAGAAATCATTAGGATTAAAACTCACATAAAACTATTTGGAACAAGGTGATTTGCCCTTTCATTTCACTGAAGATTTTTTTAATGACAATTGGATATCAGTGGAGAAGGTTTTAATTCACTGCAAGTGACACATACAGTACGTACTAGGTCCATAGTAAGAAATCCAGGGGTTCTGTACTTCTAGTTCTGGATCAGCTAAGATGTATTGTACTGGAAATAAAGCTGAATGTGACATTGGAGAATTTGGGCTTAAATCCCTGTTTCTCCTTTGAATTGCCATGCAAGCCTTTTGGTTTCATTTTTATTGCATTTTTAACTAGAAGAAGGCTACCAGCACTCCCAGAGAATGCATCATAGGCTAGACCTCTTCCCTTCATTCATCCTAACCTTCTTTTCATAAATACTTGAGATAATTAAGGAACTAGTCTTCCCCTCCCCCCATGTTCTATATTAACATTTTAATATTAAAAATATAAACAATCGAAAAATAAAAATCTAAACAATAAGGCTTAGCCATCTTTGAACATTTAGAAAAGAATATTTTGAGGTTTTACTAACCTTGTCCATAAGTTTCATAATTAATGGCTATTTCACAACTCATGTTTTTATTTTTTTCATTACCTAAGCAAAATAAGGGTGTAGCTAGCTAGCACAGAGGATAGAGTCCAGGGCCTGGAGTCAGGGAGACTCAACTTCCTTAGTTCAAATCCAGCTTCAGATACTTAATAGCTATGTGACCCTGAGCAAATTACTTAATCAGGTTTGCTTCAGGTTCCTCATCTGTAAAATGAGCTGGAGAAGGAAATGGCAAACCACTCCAGCATCTTTGCCAAGAAAACCCCCAAATGGGGTCCCAAAGAGTCAGAAATGATTTTAAAATGACTGAATTAAACTGAACTGAAACAAAGTAAGAAGGATAGGTTTCCTTTCTTGGGATCAGAATAACCTGCATTCAATTTGACCTCTGACACATACTGTCTGTGACATAGCGTCTCCCACACATACTTATTTGTAAGAGTAAGTCACTTAACCTCTCATTGTCCCCAAAAACTCTTTAAGACTGCAAGTTCCTGAGGAGGTGATAGTCTGAATTTGTAGAGGGTGTTTCTTCGCAGGGAGTACCACACCCCAATTAAGTCACAGGACCAGACCAAACAAAACACAACACAATCAAAAATACTTGTTTATTTAATTAAAAAAAACTATGCATTTTGTAGGACCTGGTACACATCAAGAATATTTGGGGAGTAACTGGAGCAGTAGACTAGGAGTTAGGTGGGTCTGGGTTTGAATCATGCCTCACATTTTAACTAGCGCGGTCCCTGGGCTAGTTCCTTAACCTCGATAGCGTCCTAGGACAAGAGCTGGAAGTGTCCCTCTGGGATGCTTTGAGGTGTCCCATTAAGTCAATAAGTTCAATCCCCTCATTTTACAGATAGGGAAAATGATGACTAAAGGAAACAATTAACTTACCCAACATCATACAGATAATAAAAGTCAGGAGCTGGGGTTTGAAATCAGGACATCTGATTCCTAATTCATTTTTTTTCTCTTCTATAAAAACCCAATATCGATCGATACCTTGAGCCATTACCTTGAATGATATTATATATTTAAAGGGAATTTTAACCTTAAAGTCATATGTTCATACCAATTAGTCTTTCTATTATTAGTATCATTATAATATCTGAAATGTCTATTCTAAGATTTGCAAAGCATTTACCAGAAATGATCCCATTGGAAAAGTCACTGAATAGAACCCTAGTAAAAGCCTTTTTTTTATTTTCTGAGGATGAGGTGGCGAATTCAGAAAAATAAAACAACTCAGTGATGTATTGTCCAAAGGGTGGTAAAGTTTTCACCTATAGCATCTCTCAGTGGTTGTCTATACATACTGTTTCCCTCATTTTATAGATGAGTACCTGAAGACAAAGAAATATGAAGTGACTTGGCAAGAAGGATCCGAATGAGGGTGGTTACTTTTATCATTTTTATTATAATTATTACTGCTATCATCATTTTTCTTGTTTTGCTATTACTTTTTAAAAAATTGGATAAATATTGACCCAAAGAAATCCTTCTCCCAAGCATTGCCTTATTGTTGAATATCTCTTTGTGAAAATAACCCAATAGGAGCTCTCCAATTTCTCTCTCATGGAGGTCTTTTCATACTGGATTGTCCTGAGGAACTAAAAAGCAGATAAGTGGGGGTCCACCTCCTTCCCATTATCTTTCCTTTTTTATGTTTTTATTCAGCAAGGATCTGAAGATTCAGAGAACAATGCTGTAAAATTGCTGAAGCTTAGAATAGCTCTCTGACCCATATAATTGTCACCACATATGTCAGAATTAATATGACGTCTAGGTTTATGTGGCTCAGTATTATAAGTTATAGGTAACTCTCTCTGCCATAACCAAACCTTCCTCCTCAGCATGTAACCAAGCTGGAGTTTTCCTTTTGAAACAGCTCATGGATAAGTTCAAGGAGGTAGTAGTCTCCCATTTCTGCAAATCAAACTTCTTCTTATTAACTTATAATTTTATAATGAGTGCTTATTATATGCAATTTCAATTCCTTATTAAAATCATTTATATAATGCTTATTAAGAGCACCAGTAAACCAGCAAATATGGCTTATAGCTCTAAGAAAAGTGCCTTACATCAAAATGCTTATTAGTATTATAGTACTTGATATTCCCTGAGAAACAGGCAAAAACTGAAACTTACTGTTATGCCTTCAGCAGATCCAAAGATCCCTTTGATCAGTAACACTCTTTGGATCTTCCCTCTTATTTAGTTACCTCCCATGCTGGCCTAACTTCCCTGTCTTGGATTTGCTCGGGGAAAGTCAGTGTGGGCTAGGGAATCAGAAAAGGCCTCGGAACAGATCTTGCCCTTTTGATATACTAGATTTACTGACCATGAACAAGGCAGTCAATGAGCAACTTTGAACCTCATTTTCCTTTTCTATAAATTGGGCATAATGATATTCATAAGATTGTTACAAGGCTCACCCAGGAAATCATATGTAGATTGTTCTCAAAGCATTTCTATAGGGCCATCTCCACTCATCCTGATCTGGATCTTGCCACTGGACCCAGATGGCTCTGGAAGAGAAAGTGAGGCTGGGGACTTTGCATAGCCCTCCCTCACTTAAATCCAATTCACTTACATGTCATAGCATCATCTCCCTAAATTATTAGTTATTTGTATTCTGTTCTGAAAACTGTCCATGATCTTTCTAATCATGAAAGCCAATAAAAAAGCTAACACATAGCTCATGAACATTGGTTTTTAGTATTTTCTCTCATTTGATCGTAATGACCACTCACTAATGTAAGTGATATTACTTTTACAGATTGGAAACTGAGGCTGAGAAGTCATATAGCTAGTAAGTAGGCAGTGGGATGATACTATGAATGAAGGCTTAGTCTTGGACTCAGGTAGACCCAAATTTGAATCTTGCCTCACACAGTACTACTGTGTGAGCCTAGGAAAGTCATTTAAACTCTTGGAGTTCCCTCATCTGTAAAATGAACAATAGTCACAGTACCTACTTCATACGATAGTTGAGAGGACCAAATGAGATAACATACATGTATAGATAGATACATAACAAACCTATATAGATATGCATACAGATAGAATTTATAAACTCAAAAAACTACGTAAATGCCGTCACTGTTGTTATTGTATACCTAAGGTGGGATTTGAAATAAGATCTTCCTCATTGTGCCAAGCTGTGCTCCATGTAGCATGTTAAGCTATCTTTCTAAGACCAGCATACTGCTTACTGCTTACTTTTTATCTCTATAGCTAAAATTAAGTTTTCTATTAAACATGACTGATTCACTACTTCTTCCCTACCTTATCCCTTAAATTTCCTGTGCGTAAGAGTACTCTCAACAAGGGTCAAATTCTAATTTATAGGATTCACCATAATTTGGTTGAGCCAAGACTTGCTTTGAGAATTTTTCATGAGTTTCTTTCATATCTTTTTGACTTCTTGTCAGAAATAATTTTCATACAATAACTTGATGAGAAGCCCTCTTACAAAAAAGGTATGGTGGATTGTAAATACAAATAAGTCACACATTTTAAGTATTACATTTGAATATGACAACCTTTTTAGACCAAGAAATATATTTAAAGCAGTTTTCTCCACAATCCCTAAGTTTTATCACGCAAAAAAACACAACACATAGATTTAAGATGTACTCTGGGAGAGAAATACATAAAAATGAATAGTTTGAGCATATCAATGATATTTTCATAAATAATTCATGTCTATGTGAATGTGTCACTTGGTACACAATGGTAGAATTGATGAAGTGATGCTTTTCAGAATCATTTTTTAATTTCAATTGTATGGAATGTGTCTTCCATATATTAGGCAGAGAGAAATTGGGTATGGCAGGTGGGCCTCTTCTTCAAATAGTATTATCACTCTTAAAACACTTTGTGTTTACTGTCCAAAGGTTATAATATTCAGGTGTAAAACAAGGCAAATTGCTTATTAAGAATCAAACTCACAAATATCAGCGTTGTGTTATCCTTCCTCATATAATGCTTATCTCCCTAAACACCAACAAAAAAGAGAAATGAAATAATATAAAGATCTTAAGGAAGAACTTCCAAGTTAATTATTTTGCTTATTCATAATTCTATAATGTCTTCTAAGTTTTAAAGCGCTTGACCAATTAAGAGAGAGAACATTGGATATGATTCTTAGAACCCTGAAATCTCAGAGATGGCAGCCACAGCAAAGTTCCTCTAGTCCAATCCAGTTCTTAGCACAGTTCATAGCAAGTAGTAGGGCTTAATAAATGGTTATTGACCTACCAATACTGACTAAGAATTCCTTTTGTGCCATTCCGGACAAAATGTTCTTCAGCCTTTTCATAAAGACTTCCAGTGGTGGTGAACCTACTACTTCCAGAGACAGTCCAGTACAATTTTGGATAGGCCAATGCAAGAGAGTTGTTGCCTAAATCTGTCTCTTTGCCACATATACTTATTTTTTCTAGGTCTTCACTCTGAAGTCTGACAATAAATATAAACTCTCTTCAACGCGAATGTCCTTAAGATATGTACCTTACTCTCTCCCATTCCCCCTCTGACTCACCTCTTCTCCAGGCTAAATATCCCCAGGTCCTTGGACAGATTTGCACATGATATGAACTCAAAGACCTTCATTCTTCTGTGTGCCCTCTTTTAAATACTCTCCAACTTATAAATATTATCCCCAATTATCTATAAGTAAATATAAGTATTATAAATATTACATATTAATACAATAACAATATAACATTATAAATATTACATACATAATTAATATTAAATTATATTGTTCCTAAATTGTCCATAGTGGAATGAGATTCTCCTGATATAGTCTAAAAGTCTCATCCTAGCCTTTACTGGGTAGACGTGGTATAAGTCATGATAGCTTATATCGGCTAGGATGGACTTTATGATAGTGGTGATGGAAGGAACTTGTAGAAATTATTAATTAATTTCACACTCCAATAAACATTTATATCATCTTTTTAAAATGGAAGTTCAGTTTAACTTCTAATTTCTTTGTTACGTTTTGCTTGTTTGTTGTTTTTGCTATGTTGACAATTTTAGAAGGATCTTGGTTATTCTTTTTATATGGCTATTCTTGACAGTGATAACAACTAGAAGGAATCCATACCATCTCATCATACTTAACTGTCATCATATCCGATGATATCATCCCAGAATCATAGATCATGAGCTATAAGGCACTTCATTAGGGAGATGGTTCAATGTCTTCATTTCATAAATAATACACCTGTGGCTTTAAGCAGTGAATTC